>NC_142038.1:20410004-21119379 GCF_982192425.1 Myodes glareolus
ACTCCCTCCTCAAAGCCTTCTCTTTATTATTGTTACATATATAAATGAATAAATACATAAACACAACCCACTGCATTCATTTAGTGTTTTACCATTTGACACATCTAACCATCTCACTTGTGTTGCTATATCACACAATCTACAATCAAATCTCTCCTCTTTCCCTGCCTGTCTTCCCCTTCAATCTTGCCTACATCACCCTCTGGCCACACTCAAGATGTCTCACATATGACCATTTTATTAAAATGATTTCTCTAATGACCTTCACATCTCCTGCTTGAAAATGCGCCTACCTCTGGGGAAACCAAAATCTTCCCGAGAATCCCATCAAAGCCCTATTCTCCAAGGACTGGACATGATACCAAGGAATTCACAGATGCCTCTAGGTTCCCTAGGAGTCAAAGAACATTGTCTTTGAGCTAAGGAGATGACTCACTGGGTAAAACACATCACTCAAGCGCAGGTATCCCTAAAAACTCACGAAAATCTAGGCACAGTAGCACAGGACTATAATCCCAGAGTTCCCACAGAAAGACAAGATATGGAGACAGGAGAATCCTAGAAGCCCCAGAGTCAGCTAGCTTGGTGTACACAGCAACAAACAAGAGACTCTTTCTCGTGTTGGAAGAGTATGAACAATATTCAAGGCTGTTCTCTGGCCCACACATGCACACCATGGCATGGGCATTCCTACACTTAAATCAACACACAAACACAAATTTTAAAAAATATATATTTTTTAGGTTGGTCCATCTTCCTGCCCTTCTGTATTGAATCCAAGAAGAACTCAGCAAATGACTCCCATCGGGACAAACTTAGAATTATTCAGCTCTACAATGACACTCTTTGAAAGGGTGGCCCATGTACCCCACCGACATCCAGACTTTAGGAGGTTGCCTTCTTTGAAGGGCATGCCCTCCCGGCAAATGCCCTCACAGATGCACCAAGCGCGACTCTGCCGGGACCGCTGAGACACAGTCTGTTACAACTGGCAGCAGTCTCCACGAGCAAGCTCTGAGAACCTGACCCTGGCAAAGCACATTTTACACTCCAGTGATGCTCATCCGGGTGATACCAAGTGGGGAAGGGGGCTGGGGGGCGGGCAGAAGACAGAGGAGAAAGTACAGGAGCAGGATGCCAGGCGCTGCCCCCAAAGATACCATGCTGCAGAAGTTACCTCACCCACACAGACAGACCAAACCCACGAAACCAAGTTTACAAGCTGCTGCTGAGAATCCCATAAAAAGCAGTTCTATTTCTGACCTCCCGCACCATGGAAAAATCCAAACGACACCCAGCAACCTAGAATCTCTGAAAGTCTTATTTTTATACTCTTTCCCCACACCCACACCCTAACCTTCCCCATAAAAAAGAATTTTTTAGGTGGAAAATTTGCTGGCTTCTTTAGAAGTTTGACAATACTGTGATCAGCCGATGGAGCCGCTAGCTCACTTGAATTCAGAAGAATTTGTTAAAGGGGTCGTTCTGCTACAATTGTGTCTATCAGGTGAAGAAAGGTATCATTTAGGAAGAGAAGGGCAGGGGACTGGGGAGGTAGGTCTTGCCTTGCAAGCAGGAGACCTCAAATCAATCTCCAGAATCATGTAAGATAACTACATTAAGAAAAAATATAAAGGTGTACATGGCGGCATGTACTTGTAATCCCCAGTGCTGAAGAGAGAGAAAGAGGTGGATCCTTGTGACTTATTAGGGGGGCAGTCTCCCCTACTTGGCAAGTTCCAGACCAGGGAGAGGCCATGTCTCAAAAGTAAAGGTAGATCATGCCTGAAAAATGACACTCAAAGTTACCCTCTCTATCCACCACACACACACACACACACAAAATAAAATAATGAGAAATCAAACAAACAGAGAAATATGCTCCAAGGTCTCAGGCCACAGATAGAAGGGCTAGTGATACACTTCCAAAAGTGGCTTTTCTTCCATCTAGCCTTGCTCTTCGCATTGGTCACATTTGTAAGTCTAAACTACAAATACAGGTGTCCAGTGTTCCCGACACCTGTACTGTGTTCTGCTTCTCTTAATGTCACCCTTGTCCCCAAGTTGAGGAATGGGGGGAGGGGTGCTATGGCCCTCCGATTCCTTTTCTCAGGCACTGCACTGGCTATAGGAATGGGAAGGCCGGGCGGTAGTGGCATAAGCCTTTAATCCCAGCACTCGGGAGGCAGAGGCAGGCGGATGTCTGTGAGTTTGAGGCCAACCTGGTCTACAAGAGCTAGTTCCAGGACCAGCTCCAAAGCTGCAGAGAAAACTTGTCTCAAAAAAAAAACAGAAACAAAAGAGGCAAAAGGGTGGTGGTCCCAGACAAAAGGAGATCCTGAATGAAGGCCTGAAAAAATTCAGGAGTCCTCTGAAAAGCTAGGAGGACCGTGACGGGATCTCCCCAGGCCTCTTTGCTATCACCTCCCTGGGTCCCCAACTTGGAGGAACCCATCACCGCCCAGCTTCCATGCAGACAGGACACCTCGCCATGGCCTCCACACGAATCTAAGCTTAAGGCCAAGTTCATTCCTTCACCTCAGGCTCTCTTTTACATCCCAACCTATTTGCTCTCCCCTGGTCGCGTTTTCACACTTCAGTTTCCTCACACATGACAAGAAATCATTTAGTACAGAAATGCTCCCAGTACTGCTGGCCTTTGATCTTCATTTTTTTTTTCTTTTAACTTAATCATAGGAAGATCAGGCCAGAGAAGCGTGGTTGAATAGGGTTATTTGTTAATAGCTGAGTGTTTCTCAAAGTGGCTCCCTGTCCTCACCCCTGAACAAAGAGCCTTAATTAATGATTTCTTCACCTACATCTCAGCAGCCTGTGCTTCGCCATTTCATAACGCCTGGCTCTAGCAAGATGCCTCATGCATTGTTTTAGGAAACCCGCTCAGTCCTGAAGGGAGACAGCAGCACCTCAGCTTCCTGTCAGTTCCCACATATGATCCGTGACTGACAGCTGACCAGCATCAGAATGGAAAATAACACTTTGCTGAGCATTTAATACAAATGCCTAAATGCTGAATGAAGCATTTCAAAGACAATTCCATACCGTAAACCTCCCACTAAAAGATAAGAAAAGCTGAGATTCGGAAAGACAACTTACCCGGGTAATAAAAGGTCTAGAAATGGCAGGGTTAGAACTCAAGCCGAAGTCTGTGTCTTGCCAATGTTATGTGACCAAGGGGCAAGGGCCTTCGGAGTCTTTGAGAAGATCGAATTTTTAGAATACTTAACAACAACCGACACACAGAGACTCAAACCCATTTTCAAAGCCAAGTCCAAACACATCCGCTACACGCAAAGATGTTTATGGTACAGTTAAGAACAAACTCTTAACCTCCCAGGGCCCTCCCCGAGAGGCAGAGCAGCGACAGAGAATGACCTCGGTCCAGAGCACTCACCACTAAGGAATGTCTCACAGTCCAGTCGTGAGCTGTTTGAGGTACAAAGTTTTATATGAGTATCAGAACAAATATAAATTCAGGACAGCCAGGCGTAAGAACCTATTTTAAAGGTGTGAAGGTTCTGACAAGGCCTCAGAATCAAGTCTATGCTTGAGAGTTCCCTGGGGATGCTGAAGCAACAGGCCCTGCGGTGAGGGCAAGTGGTTCTTCAACCGCGCCTCTTGGTGGGAGGAACAGAGTTTTGGATTTAACCTAAAAGCCACATACGGTACCACAGTCAAGAGAAGGTTCTCCATTACCAATTTTAAAGTTGCTTAAAATAGTTGACAGAATGAGGTAATCCCATATAAGGAGAGAAATCGGATACTTATGTAATTTTCAAGAATTATTGCTACTTTTACCAAAATTTTGTAAATCAAATTTCACAGTCCTTTGGGGGCACAACTCAGCGCTATGTTCACTTACTTAGAAAACTCCTTGAAGACAATTTTAGGCTCGGGTGGGTGAATTTAAGGAGAATGCATGTGAGTTAAAAAGGCAAATCAAGTGCGCCCACACTTCCACGGGCCTCAGGAGAGGGCTTTCTCCTTCTTTAAACTCGTAGCCAGTGTGCCAAACGACAGTGGGAAAATCACCAACAGTAAGACAGCAACACCAAGGCATTTTCCAGCACCATCCAGTTAACAGACAGCTCACACACATGAACACCTCCAAAGCACAAATATCCATGAGATGCACCAAGCACTCCAATGAACACTTGCCATCGACCCTGGGAGAGTCGATCACAAGGGTTCTAAGTGTGTAGACACCTACTAGTGAAATTCACTCAGAAAAGAACTATGTATAAGTTGAACACAACTCAGCCGTATAGACAGGAACTAGACCCACCCTGCTGCCAAAGGCAGGTTGCTGTGTAACGCCTGATGGTCAGCACCACGGGTTGGGGGTGGGGCTCTAAGCGTGGAAAGTCATTTTAAATTGAGGGATCTGTGTACATGAGTGAAAAAGTATCCTTCCTAATGCTCCCAATCAGGAGCCTTGGTGAATCTCAAGCATACATTTCTTTTTTTTTTTCAAGTCCAGATAACGTGTATTCAGAGTCCCTCCAGGGAGACCCTCATCTAGTAATGTCATTGGACAAAAGTTGGATTGCATTGGCTTGACTCACCAGATACTGTTCTAGACCAGGCGTGCGAGCAGGCATGAGAGAGGGAGGATGGAGAAAAAGAGGTCAGGGTTGTCCCGGCCCAAAGAACACCAGTGTGGAGTTTGTTAGAAACAATGAGTCACACCTTTCGGTAAATTAGAAAGAAAACAATTTAAAACATGGAAAAGTGTTACGGGACACCTGACCTTTTCAAAAAGGATCAGATGTTTTCACTCGATGTCAGGAAACATCGGATGAAGCCTGTCAACTAGGCAGGATCGAAATCACTAACATCAGTCACGAGTCAACACAACAGAGGTAAAGACACATTTGCGGGGGAAGCAAACAGCAACCTAGCCCCACCGGGACTAGCCCTGAATCTAACCTTAGACTAAAACTACCAGGTGGGTGGTAGTGGTACATATGCCTTTAATCTCAGTACTTGGGAGGCAGAGGCAGGTGGATCTCTGTGAGTTCGGGGTCAGCATGGTCTACAAGAGTTAGTCCCAGGACAGGCTCCAAAGCTACACAGAGAAACCTGGTCTTAAAAAAGATGACCAAGTTACCAAACCACGTAGCTACCATCTAAATGGTAGTTACAATCTACCATTACCTCCATTTTACCTCCATGTAACCCCAAGTTTCCAAAATAAGTGCATTGACACACAAATGGAAAACAAAGGCAACGTAAGAGTGGCCAACCACCTCAGGCCGACCAGCCCCATCACAAACTCTGCTTCACAGGCATCAGAAAGCACCTTGAACTCTGCTCACCTCTGAACTACATAAACCCGAGGGTGGGTCCTAAAAACCGTCCAATCGGAGAACAGGGTATGGCGCTACAAACATAAAGCCTGAGAGCCTGAAGAAATGCAAAATATTTCAGTGAGCTGGTTCTCGGTCTCTCTTCCTTCAACTTACCCCAACCCAAGTTCCAAAGAAATAACTGAGAGCTGTCACAGTAGAAGGCACGAATATAAATATAAATGAAATGAAAATACAAACATGACTATTATGTATTGCATGGAAGAGAGAATCACAGTCAAAAGTCTCGAGTGAAGGGTATGGCTAAGCTGGGGTCTTTTCTAGGAGCCATGGGGGCAAGTTCTCATCTTTACCTCAAAAGACACACACCTGTTCATCCAAAGACAGAAACATTTTCTTCCATGAGAAGTCACAAATAATGGACGGTACCTTGTTGGGTTGTCATCTTTTGAAATTCAGACAGGCCTGTTTGTCTGTGACAATGACTTGTTCCTTTTTATTTAAATGTTGTTGCTGCATGTGAGTAAGTGAGTGCAGACACAAGCATCCCAAGGCATACGTATAGAAGTCGAGAGGCAACTTCCTGAAGTCTCTTTTCCACTGTGGGATGCAGGGGCCAAACTCAGATTATCAGACTATCAGGCAATGCCATCAAGTACTGAGTCAGTACACAGTGTGAGGGTCTTTCTCTTTCTCTCTCTCTCTCTCTCTCTCTCTCTCTCTCTCTCTCTCTCTCTCTCTCTGTCTTTGTCTCTGTCTCTCCCCACCTCCACCCCTTGAAGTAAGGTCTTCCTTTATAACCTAGGGCTAGCCTTAAACCCAGGGTAATCCTACTGTTTTAGCCTTCTGGTAGCCTGCTGAAAAGAACACTTTCTCTTTTTTAAGTACCCAAATTATACTGAGATATCTCGGTGTACCTAATCTTCACCAGTACAGGAAGACAAACTCAAGTGCACCTCACCTCATCCCTTCTCGGTACTACATATCTAATTCTGTGCAGTAGTGAAACTCTAGGTAGGAAGATAATGTCTGTGATCGTATCCACAAGGCTGTCTTTCTGTGGCCTCCATCCTGACGGTAAAGCAGCGTTACTGCTCCAGGCATTTTCTGGTCCCCACCGTCTACCACCAACACCCTTGTCCCAACTTAGCACACTCTGTGCGCCATCCATTCTAGAGGCATTGCTGCGTCTCATTCACAGACTGCCTCCTGAAGCCATTTCAGGTAAAGTGCTACTTCTGATGAAATGGGTACTTCTCAGCACCCAGTCTGCCAGGACGTAGGAGATATTCTGTCCAAGGTAGAATAAGCAGCCATCTGTGTCTTCTGTGTGCCGCTGTGCACTCTCCAAGAGACTTGTCCCTCAAGTCGTGTTCCTACCATATGCCACTCACCAATGTGCCACCCACGCAAAGGTATCCAGACAAAAAGGGACTCATAAAGAACACTGTGAGGTTTCTGTGGCGGTCTAAACCCAAATGCATGCGCCCAAATGCCTCCCTGTTTTTACTCATCTCCTTCCTGCTGATAATGGAGCCTACAGACTCTAGAACAGTAAAACAAGCCTTTCACTTTATTATCTCCTTATATAAGAACGCTGAACTGCCGCTGAAGAGAGAGGGGCTGACTTGCTCATTTGAAAGGAGTGGGCTGTCAAAAGGGGGCTGAGAACACGTTTCCAGACTTGAGGGGCCTCTAGGGCAAGAGAGGGGTCCCAGATGACAGCAAGCAAAGGAAGAGGGACATCAGTCCCACAGTTACAAATTTCTTTCTGTCAACCACATGAACAGGCTTAGCGGATTCTTTCCCATGAAGAGCATAGTCTATCTATAACTTCAGCCCTATGAGAGCTGAGCGGAATGAGCTGCACGGAACACCAGACAGTCAACTCGGTCATGGAAACGATGTGTGCTGCTTTAAAGCACCAAGTTTATTCAAAAAAAACTGTTATTCAGAAATATAAAATGAACACAAGTAATTTTATACATAAAATATGTATTCCAATATTAAATGCATATTAACTGCCTTATCCATCAGCTGTGAATAATTTTTCTCACACACCTATAAAACCCCTACGGGAAAGAACTACATACATTACTAGTATCCTGAACTCACAGGATACTTTATGTTTTGCACTTATGTTTTGCACGTGTGACTGTGTGAGAATATCATGCATGGGAAATTGCATATTAGAGCCAGAGGACAACCCTGGGTGCCATACTCATAAAATAATTTGCTTCCTTTGAGACAGGCCCTCTCAATGGCCTGAAAAACCAGCAAGGAGGCTAGCCCGGCCAACCCGAGGGCCTTGAGGAGCCTCTTGTCTCTGCCTCCCCAGCACTGGAATTGTAAGCAGCCCATCAGATGCTCAGTGTTTTTCTATGAGATCAAACTCCATGCTTGTGAGGCAAACACTTTACATACGTAGCCATTCCGCGGGGTTAGTTTTTAACTTCAGCAATGATGATCAGTCAGCTTCTACAGAACACAATATGGTCATCATAGCAAATGAATGAGTTCAGTCCTTCAAAGCAAAGTTCAAAGATTCAAGTTTAATTTCGAAATAGGCTGAAAGATATTTAGCCCCACAATTTTACCCGTGAACTCGAGTCAGTGCTCAGAAATGTTCTCTCAGAAAGTGGGAAGATTCAAGTGTAGAGAAAAGGAGCAGAGGAACTGAGAAACCTGGGCTTGACCCAGGGTAGAGTGCATGCATGCAAGCAAAACTGAAGAGCAGGTGAAGAGCCAGACGGGACCCCCTCTGATCCAAGGGAAGGTGCCCCAGGGTACACCAAGGCTCGGAAATACAGTGAGGGCTGTGGGAGCAAGGAGCAGGCCGGAGACGAACCAGAGTAGGAGCCCAGGTACAGAGAAACCCATAACACAAAGCAGAGGTGAAAAGCGGCCCAGATATGTGGGGACCTGCAACACACATCAGAGGCTGTGAGAACAAGCAGCTAGCTGGACCTGACCCAGGGTAGGACGCTAACTTAGTATTAACTCTCCAAACATTGTAATTGTCTCCGTGCCAAAAAAAAAAGAAAAAAAAAACTTGGGAAGAAAAAAGGGCAGAAGGGAGGTAGAAAAAGGAAGGAAAGAAAAACTCACACAGTCAACCAACTTCTGATGCAAAAGTCTCAGCGCCGAAACAAACACAGAGAAAAAAGACGGCATGTCTCGTCCAAAAATTACCAACTCCATAGCAATGAGCCACAATGAGAGTGACACAGGAGACCTTCCAGACAAAGAATCCAAAGGAATGGTTATAAAGAGGTTCAAACAGCTCAAAGACATGAGCATGCTCCAAGAGCACAGAAACAAACAGCTGAATCAAATAAAGAAGTCAATTCAAAATATGAAAATAGAATTCAATAAAAAGAGAGAATTTCTAAAGCAAAGCCAAAAGGAAATGATGGAAACAACGGCCTACTTCAGCAGAATACGAAGCTCAATGGACAGCCTCCCCAACAGAATTAATCCATCATGTGGAGAGGAAAACTTTAGGGCTTGAAAGCAAGGTAAGATAATTAGATCATTAGTTCAAGATCAATGACAACTTTTAAATGTATGCATGAACAAAACATGGGAGGACTTTGGGACACCATGAAAACACCACATCTAGGAACTGTGGGCATGGAAGGAGAAAACTTCTTCCAAAGGCATAGAAAGTGCTTTCATTAAAAATCATACAAGAAAATTCCCCAAATCTAGAGAAAGATATGACCATCCAGGTACTGCTATACTTAACAAAACTGTCATAACTAAAGGAGAAATAAAAACTTCCCATGACAAAAATAAAGGATTTTATGACCACTCATCCAGCTCCACAGATGTACTGAAAGGACTTGGGACTGAAGGGAAAAATATGCACACCAAAAGACCACGGAGAGATAATACCAGGACAGCTGGTGAAAAAAAAAAAGTTTAAGAAAAAAATCACAAAAGCAAGAAAGTGACAAGAACTAAATCACATCTTTTAATAATAACTCTGAATATTAACAGTCTCAAATCCCCCAACAAAAACCTAACAGAATGGTTTAAAGATAGGATTTGTCTTTTGCTGCCTCCAAGAAACACTGCTTACCATCAAAGACAGACACAACCTAAGGATAAACGTTCAGAATCCGAGCAAAGGGAACAAGGAAATGAGCATGGGTAGCCATTGTCATAGCTAAAAATATGGACTGCAAATCCAAATTACTCAGAATAGACAAGGAGCATCACTTCATGCTCGCCAAAGAAATAACCCATCAAGGGTATATTAAAATTCAAAACACGTATATCTCAAAACAAAGGTACACTCAATTTTATAAAGTAAATGCATAAATATAAAGTAAATAAAGACATAAAGCCGCAGTTTGACCTCAGGGCGGTGTCAGTGAAGTGACGTCACACACCCTTCATGCCAACAGACAGGAAACTCACACCGAGAGAGAGAGGCACTGAAGATAAATGACGTCACAACCTGGATGGATATGACACACATCTGCAGAACATCTCACTCAAACACTAAGAATTCACGTTTTCGCAGCAGCACATGGGACGTTCTCCAAAACAGATCACGCACTGTGACACAAAGCAAGACTCAGCAGCATAGGAAAATGGGAATAGCATCCTGTGTGCTTTCTGACCACAGTGAAGTAAAGCTAGGTAGCAACAGCAGGAAAAACTACAGAACGTACACAAAGATAGAGAACACGCTAGTGAATGGTAAAGAAGTCACCAAAGAGATCAAAATGGAAATTTAAAAAAAAATCTTAAACTAGTTGAAAATGAAACAATAAGGCAATTTTCAGGAAAGTTCATAGCACTGTCTGCCTCCAAAATTCAGAAAGAACACAAATAGCCAACTTAATGATACAAGAACAAACCTAAACCAGAATCAACTGATGGGAGAAAATCATTAGGCTCACAGCAGAAATTTATATGAAAATAAATGAAATAGAAATTAAAATTACCAAAAAAATAAATTCTTCTTTGAAAAGATAAAAAAAAGACTGAGAAAAATCCTTAGCCAATTTTATCAAAAGAAAGATGTAGGATCCGCATAAAATTAGACATGTCAAGGCAGACATTATGATGCCAATGGAATTTATAAAAATAACAAAAATAATCCTTAAAAATAAACCTATATTCTGGGGCTGGAGAGATGTCTCAGTAATTAAGAGCACTGGCTGCTCTTTCAGACGCTCTGTACTCAATTCCCAGCACCCACATGACAGCTCACAACTGTCTATAGTTCTAGTTCTAGGGTATCTAACACCTTCACAACAATGAAAAATAAAAGGTTTTTTTAAAAAAAAAATCTGTGTTCCACTAAACTGGAAAAACTGCAAGAAATGGATGCTTCTAGAAATCTATGACACACCAAAATTAACCCAAATTTGAAATAAACAATTTAAACAGCTCTATAGCTAACAATGAGACTGAAGAAGCAAATAAATTATCCCAACTAAGACATATATGGACCAAACAACTTACTACAGAATTCTCTCAGACCTTCAGAAAATGGCACTGATACCACTTCAGTTATCCTATAAAACAGAAAAAGAAAGGCAGCCTCAGGCTCTGAAAAAGCTAGTATTAATGACAGCAAAACTAGATAAAGATACCACAAAAAAATTACAAAATTGCAGCTCAATCTCCTGATGAATAAAGATTAAAAATTCACAATAAGGTATTTTTGAACAGAATTTAAGGTTACATCAGAAAGATCACTCATCATAATCAGGCTGGCTTCATTTCAGAAATGCAGGGATGGTTCCATATATGTGCAATAATAAATGTCATTGATTCCATATACATACATCAATAAACATGATTCAATACATCGCTGGACTCAAAGTCAGAAATCTCGTGATCACCCCAGTCCATTGACAAAATCCAGTATCTCTTCATGAGAAAAGGATGGGAGGGTCACATTATAGCATAATAAAGGCTATCTACAACAAATTTATTAACAACACCATGCTCAACGGGGGTGGCCTCAAAGCATCCAGCCAACACAAGGATGTCCACTCTCCTTACTTCCCTTAATACAGTCCTTGAAGTCTTAGCTTGAGCAGTAAGACGAAAGGATGAAATAAAGAGGATACAGAGAGGAAAAGTGGTATCTCTTTGCAGATGATAGAACTCTAGGCGTGCAGGAGGACCCCACTAGGAAACTCCTGCCACTGATAAATGCATTCAGTGAAGTGACAGGGTTCAAAATTAACCCACAAAAGTTAGTGACCGTTCTATACACCAAAGATAAACACGCTGAAAAAAGAACTCGGGGAAACATCCTGAACACATCAGCCACCAAAGGATTCAATACCTGAAAATGAATCTAACCAAGGAGCCAAAAGACCTCTATAGTAGAAACTACACTGAAGAAAGAAACTGAGGGTCAATGGAAGAAGGAAGCATCACCCATGTTCATGAAGAATTAATATTGTGGAAATCGACATCCTACCAAAAGCAATCGTCAAACTCTGTGCATCTCTATGAAAATTCTGGGGATATTCCTCAAAGACAGAAAATAAAATAATAATCTTGAAATTCACATAAAAGCACAAAAGACTAAAGACAGCCAAAGCAATCCTGAGCAAAGACAATGCTGCTGGAGAGATGACCCTACCTGACTTCAACTTACACTACAGAGCCATAGTAACAAACGGAGCAGGAGACCAGCAGAAAAACAGATTCACAGACCAATGAACTGGGATAGAGGGCTCAGAAATGCCCGACACACATAGGAGAAGAGACAGCATCTTCAACAAATGGTGCCAGGATATTGGCTATCAACAATGGAGCATGAAGCTCAATTCTTATCTCTCACCCTACACAAAACTCAACTCCCATCAAGTCAAGGGCCTCAGCGTCAGACACGACACTCTGATACTGCTAAAGAAAAAATGAGGAAGGCTTCAATATACAGGCACAGCAAGGACTCTCTGAACAAACATTTTTAGGAATTCCCTGTCTCCAGTCAGTTTATTCACACTCTACTGGATAGCTTCACACCCATTCCCAATCACGTGGCCCTCGTTACACCCAGTGTAACAAACAAAACAAAAAACTTGAAAGGGGGATGGGAACTCAGTGGGAGAAATGAGGTTCAGTGGATGCTGGAGAAAGAACAGAGGGGATCTATGCATGACCAGAATATTTTATATGCACATCAAAAATTATCAAAGAATAAATTAATAAAACAAAGAAATGTATCCCAGTAAGCCAAACTTTTATCAAATATCATCTTTGTCATTTTATTATCTAACAGCACAAGGTTAAAAACAAAAAGTTCCTTACAAAAAGGTCCAAAGAAAGACTTGATTCATTTTCAATTTCCTTTCATATCAGTAAATCTTTAATTCCTAAACAAATCCCTGTGAGGGCCCAATGATCTGGTTATAATTCAAAACAAGATTCTGATACAGTCTATTAAAGAGCTATTTTAAAAACCTTGTAAGATTTTTAAAAATAGAATATTTTTAAATCTTTTAACTAAGATCGTGTTTCAATTCTGTTTAAAAGTTGGGTTCAGGGTTGGTGAGATGGATCAGTGAGCAAGGGCTCTTGCTGCCAACCTGTATCACCTAAGTTCAGTCTCCAGAACCCAACCAGAGTGCAGAGAGAACCAACTCCCACAAGAATATCTTCAGACTTATACACATGTACACACTGTGGTACACATCCATCCACATACATATACATACCAAAAAAATTAAATAAATTTTAAATATTTTTGGAAAAAAAAAGACTAAAAAAAGGTGATGGCTTCAGAGGGTAAAAGCGTTTACCATATGAACCTGACAACTTGAATTAATCTCCGAAACTTATTATAGAAGAAAATCAGCCCCCAAACACTGTGCTGTGACCACCACATACACACCATTGCAGGTACACACTTGCACCCCCACACACAATAATAAAAAATGTTTAAGTTGAATGCATAAGTATTTTCAGAGCTCCATTACTCTCAAGTAAAAAAAAAAAATATGTTTTTACAATAAAGACAAATAAACCCTGACTAAAGTTCTACCGTGTACATTTTTTGAAAGGGCTGATTTCAATATAGTTAAAGTACTTCAAAGTGAAAATACAAACTTTATTCATTACAGAAACCTATCACAATCTCCAAAAGTCTGTACTCAGGAACTTATTATGTACTCCCAGCCCTTCATAAATCACTCAGTACATGAACATTACCCTCTCAGACATCAGGATTCTCACATCCAAGCCAAGAAAAACTGAAAACATCAGTTCTGTAACACAAGGCTGAGAATTTCAACAAACTCACCTCTTCCCAGCCTAACTTCAACTCTCTGGGGCCCCTCTGTAGCTGTGAAAACAGCAATAACCCACAGATTAGGGTCCTCTTGAGGAGGCAGGTGGTGAGCTGGCAGGGAACCAGCATCCCCACAGAGGAAGAAACAGACTTATGCTACAGATGATAGGTCCCAGGTCAGAATGCAGGCCTACCACCTACCCAGGTTTTCTCTTTCCTTCCTTCTACAGAATTCACCATGCCTTTCCTAGAATCCCCCAGCACACGCTCAACACAAAATCCAGAGCTTCCCAGCAAAAAGGACTACGCATGATTTTACTAAGAAAACCAGGGTTTCAGAGAAAGAAACAAGAGAATACGCACAGTCATGCACAGGAAGTGCCGGCTGGGCTCCTCATGTACATACCCTGCTGCTCAAAGTATTTGAGGAATCCACACGTGGCTTTCCAACGTAATAAAATACAGTCCTGTGGGGCCGATAATCTCGCTAACCCCAAACCATCTCCTGAAAGACATGTTCCTGACATGTTTGTGGGCAGGAGAGCCTATGAGGCATAAGGAACAGGCAGGATGGGCTGGTACTCCTGGAATTAACAGGTGGCAAGGACTTTTCTTGCCACAAGACAAAGTTGCATGGAAGGAACAATACAAAAGCAGCAAGGAGAAGTCAGCCCCGTTCTCCCTTACCTTCTCTGTTGTCTGTTTCTTGGCAGTGTTCAGGACAGAACCCAGGGCCTCACACATGCAAGCAAGCAAACAAACTCTCTACTTCTGAAGTTAGGCTGGGAAGAGGTGAGTTGGTTGAAATTCTCAGCCTTGTGTTACAGAACTGATGCTTTTAGTTTTTCTTGGCTTGGGTGTGAGAATCCTGATGTCTGAGAGGGTAATGTTTACGGAGTGATCTATGAAGGGCTGGGAATATGTACAACTCAGAGTTTTAGTCTGGTTTGGTGTATTTTCTGTTTTGTTTTTGTTTTGTGTTTGTTGTTTTATTTTGGGGGCAGGGCCTTTCTGACGTGGGATTCCCCTCTGTATGCTGTGAATACCACTGGTTAATAAAGAAACTGTCTTGAGCCTGTGATAGGGCAGAAAAAAATTAGGTGGGGAAAACTAAACTGAATGTTGGGATGTAGCATGAGGGGGCCAGCTTGTTGGGGTTTCTGTCCTGCCCAGTACCCCACAGCCGGCAAATCCCAAAGAGAAATCACACACAGGACTCCATAAGGTTATAAACTGATTGGACCATTAGGTCAGGCTTCTTATTAGCCCTTGTAACTTATATTAACCCATTATTCTGATCTATTTTAGCCATATGGCTTGGTACCTTTTCCAGCTGTCAGCTTCACATGCTGCCTCTTCGGTGGTCTGCGCAGGAATGGAGGGAGCTTCCAGCTTCCCAGAATTCTCCCAGTCTCTTTGCTCCACCCCTACTTCCTGTCTGGCTTTCCCGCCTATACTGCCTGCCTGGCCAATCAGCATTTTATTAAAATACTATTGACAGAATACAGACAATTCTCCCACACCATTGGGAGAAGGAAGGCAGAGTTTAGAGAAGCCTTGTAGCCCTGTTGGAGCCAGATAGAACTTTACCTGGTAAGTCACAGCCACGTGGCAATACACAAATTTCTAGAAATGGGTTAAATTAATATGTAAGAGTTAGCCAATAACAAGCTAGAGCTAATGAGCCAGGCAGTGATTTAAATAATATAGTTTCTGTGTGATTATTTCGGGTCTGAGCTGTTAAACAGCCGGGAACAAACAAGCAGCCTTTTTCCTACACCTTCCAGGATAGCCTCAGCTGGCCTGGAATTTGCTCTAAAGTCCAAACTCATCTTAAACTCAGTGATCCTCCTGCCTCTGAGTCATGAATATTGAGATTACTGGGGTACTTGGCAAGTAGAGGGTGCAGACAGGGGGTAAGCTTGCCACAATTTATGTGGTGGTCATAGAGTAACTTCTATGGATTGGTTCTCTCCTTCCATAACCTGTGTTCCAAGATGAAACCCAAGTTACAAGGGTTGGCAGTAAGTGCTCTTACCCACTGAGCTGTCCTGAAATTTATTCCTGGTTTTCTCAGCATCCTCACCCCATCAAGAAGAAGAAGAAACTTGTAGAGGAAAGAGGAAGCTAGAAGAGACTTCCTTCCCGGCCCTGAAATGAGATTTGCTCTAACTAATGACTAACTCCCATGAAGTAGAACATTTTAGGATATGATGAAGCCTTAAAACAAAAGCGCTATTTCATGCAAATTAGAACTTGGGATAATGGGGGGAGGGGGTGGCTATTTCCAGAATCAGTGTCACAGGAAAGACAAGGAAAAGGAAAAGAGGTGTCCTTCCCCAAACCTGTTTTAGTTTATGCCATTTTTATTTCAGAAATATTAAAGATAGGTTCTTCAGCGCCCCGTCTCAGACACAGCAACACATCTGGATTCCTGTCAGACACAAAAGCGTGTATGCAACCACTTCATTCCTTGACTCCACCTATGCTAGATGCTGGTGGCTGAAGCCATCTTTTTTTAAACTGGTCCGGAACGACTGCTCGGCAGCTTTCTCTCACAGGACTGCATTATTTCAGAGTGACCAAACATTGAGAAATGGTAATTACGGGTTCAGCTTGTCCGAGGCTCAGAGGCTCTGCAGGACTCTCACACACTATGCTTTGCCTCAGGAAAGAGCCACAGCCAGAGAGGTCTAAGTCACAGAATGGCAAGGAAATGCTCCAACTGCTTCCCTGCTCGGAATCCCCCACACCACCTAGTACACACATGTGGCCATGCTGCTACGGTCACTGCACATAGCCCCCACCTCTGGCTGACCATCCTCACTGTGGCTACAAGTCTGAACACCTGCTTCTAAAGAACACAAAGGCAACCACTTCGTTAATCTAATACTTATTCCACGATTATATACATTAATATGCATTATATGTACAACGTATATTAATATACCTTACTGTACAATGTGGCTACAAGGGGCAACGAATGGACACTAACCTGATGAGAAAGCACAAAAGGGATTCAAAAGCCAGAGACATCACCTATTGGGCCTAGACTGAGTTTTTATCCTCGAAATGAAGGGCCTCGTCAAAGTAGATACAATAATGAAATGTCCCATTTTGCACTGTAACAGCTGTCTTTCTGGACCTCAGAACACAGGGCTCAGGGTCCTTCCTGGTATCCATGAGTGCCCACTTGCCTCAAAACCCTGACAACCATCAGGAACACTTAAGGCTGGACCTTGCAGCTGAGGCACTGCACGCTTCATTGGACAGTGGACAAGACTGTCCTCCAAAGTATGTGAGAAGACAGAAGCAGGGCAGAGGCCTCATGCTGGAGCCTCCCTGGCTCTTCTCCATTCAGCCACCGTCTTCCACCAAGGAAAACGCAGGCCACCTACCCTATGCAAACAACAGCCCAGTGCCCTGGCCTCCCAGCACGTGTGGCTTTAATACCTTATCCAGGGGAGCTCAGAAACTCCACCTCTGAAGCCATTTAAAAGGAAAACAGAACAAGGCCACCCCTAGGTGATGCCATAGTGTTGGGAAGAATTACAGCCAACAGGACATTCCCAAGTCCTGCACCAAAAACACAAAGCTCAGGGGCTGGAGAGATGGCTCAGCAGTTAAGAGCACTGACTGCTCTTCCAGAGGTCCTGAGTTCAATTCCCAGCAACCACATGGTGGCTCATAACCATCTGTAATGAGATCTGGTGCCGTCTTCTGGCCTATAGGCAGGATACTGTATAAATAAATTAATAAATCTTTAAAAAAAAAAACTCCATACATGTTAGCGTGCAGAGGCACACAGATACACCACTGGGGCAAGTCACAATGCACACGGGAGGAAATGAAAATGGGTTTCTTTTGTTTTTTGTTTTATAACCAAAACGTGGTGGCATCGTTTAAGTGACCTTCGAGGCCAATCGAGAATGCTTTCTAGTTGATCACAACGGAAGACTCAAGACCAATGGATGAAGATAGTATATCTGCCCTGCAGGTCCCTACAAGGGGTAGGAAGAGACCACGATGTCTTTATGTTCTGTCCTAAACAGCCATGCACTTAAGTGCTGTGCACAGCAGCACATGTATGGATCCCAGAGAACTAGCTGATAATGCCAAGGATTCTAGAACCTGTTCTAATTAACCTTCTCCAGCCCTGCACACTTACGAGTTCTTCAGCATCTATCCGCCCAACCCTCCTCCAGGCTTACTTGGGACTCATCTACTAAATGAAGTTCCACCCCTCCTCTGCATCCTCCTTCCCCACCCTGACCCCCAGCATAACCGTATCGCCATAGCTGGCATTCCTAAAGAAGACACCTCAGCAGAAACTTCAAAGTACAGCTCCCAACACTTAAAAAGTTCAAACCCCGACCTCTTGGTAAGATAGCAGACCTGGTCTCAAAATAACAGACTTCACTAGCATGAACCCGTGATCATTCGTGATCATGTATGCAATAGAAATTTGTATCTACATATTCATATAGGGCTATGATATCAAATATATACATAGACAAACAAGTATAATTTTCAAATTTTGGAAAACATACTTAACCCTCCAGCCTAAAAGACATTCCATCTACGGTTGCAGGTCCTTACTTCAGTATCGTTGTAATCTATTGAAACAATTTCTGAGCCAATGAAATTTGACATTCAGAGAAAAATAAGCTCTGGCCTGCCTATAAATTTAACTGTTATTTCTAGCCTTGTCTTGCAAGACTCATGAACCCAAAAAACAGAGAGCCAAACAAACCTCACTCACCTATACTACTAGTGTGTGGATTTTTCTAATAAATTGAAATCCAATATTCTGAAATAGTGAACTTTTCTAATGAATCTGGAATCCAATATTCTGAAATAGCTTAACAAAAGCACGTTTTACTGCCACAGCATCATTGCCTTGGCTTTCACAGCTTAATAGCTTGTAAATGGTCATTCCAGTAGGCTTAGCATCAGCTCAACTTTGCACACCAGCAAAGGCCAGTTGGGCTTCTGCAAGCCTGCAGTGAGCCCCAAGGCTGTGGGTTTTTGGTTTTGTTTTTTTGGGTTGTTGATTTTTTGTTTTTTGTTTGGTTGGTTGGTTGGTTGGTTGGTTTTTTATTTTGTTTTTGTTTATTTATTTTGTTTTTTTTCGAGACAGAGTTTCTCTGTAACTTTGGAGCCTGTCCTAGAACACATTCTTGTAGACCAGGCTGGCCTCAAACTCAGAGATCTGCCTGCCTCTGCCTCCGGAGTCCTGAGATTAAAGGCGTGCGCTGCCACCACCACCCAGGTAGGCTCTGTGTTTCTAACAAGCTCCCAGGAAATGTGAGGCACAACTGAGTTCCCTAACAATGCACCTTAGGCCATAGGTAGGACTGCAGGGCAAGCAGCAGGTTCAACTTTCCTAGAGATGTGCGTTCGAATTGAGAGCAGCAAGAGCCTGCTGTGACTGATGCTTAGGCAGCATCCAGCAGCATGCTATGCAGACGACTCCTTAATGGGAAGGGGTGTACAGGAATAGCGGGGTGCGAGCAGTAAGAACAGGCAAGAGAGTACGGCAGTATGGACATCAACTCTGGACGTGGTCTGGTACAAAAACCTTATCCATTCAGGGGAGGGAAACAAGCACATGTGTGGGAGGAACTTACACTGCCAGTTCTGCTGATGGTCTTGGCTTAGGCTTTTAGCTAGAAACACACTGATATCCACTGAACTCATCATTCAGACTGGCTTTATCATGTGAGGGAAAATGATCATCTACCCTATTTTGTTCAAAAAGCACATAGTTTCCAAACATTCCTTTATCAACTGACAATTCTAATCAAAACTAGACACATGCTTGTACTGCCTCATTAAGAGTTGCAGAGCACAGCATCTGACTGTAAGGACAAGCAAGTACTGTTTTGTAGGCCCGCTACTCGCATTCTATTGGGTCACAAGTTTTGCTTTTTTTTCTTTTTTTTTCTTCTTAATTACCAAGTTCCTCTTGCTTGTACAATATTATTAGAAACATTTCCCAGCATTTTCTGCACAGGAACTATGGAAAAATAACAGAGTGGAAGCCCCGCCCATCTCAGAGGCCACTGTTAGTCAACTAGAGTCTGGGCATGCTCTCCCGTGTGCGCTAGACTCAGCCGGTGTAAAAATAAACTTCCAGAAAAGGAAATGCCTACTGGGCAGCCTCTTACTCAGACCCATGAAGCCTTTCCTCATTCTTGTGGGTTTCATTAAAGCTAAGAAGCACCGAGCACTGTAAACTGGTTTGCTACTTTCCATACTTGCTGCCAATTTTCCACTTCTGCAAAACCAATTCCAACTAAATAAATAAATAAATAAAACAGTGAAACTCTCTAGCTCCTCTACAGTCTGAACTATTTGGGTAATGAGATAAAATGGTGCAGGGAAAAAAAAAAAACAGTTGTTGGCAAATAATGTCAATGTTAATTTACTGTTTTTATTTTTTAAAGTCACAGCTTAGTCTCAGAATCATTTCCTCCGCCTGGGTCTGGAAAGTTTTTTAAAAAGGTAGACACTGTCAAACAATTGTCCTGGGTTTGGTTGTTTTAAGGCATTTGTTTTACTACCTCAGAGCTGAAGGAGTTTCTCACGGAAAGCCATCCAAACCACCGACTGGGCTGAGGATTTATACAGATTTATGACAGACCACTGCATAGCTCCTAAGTGGTTTACGGTTCTGCTTTGTGTGCCATGTTCGCCTTAAATAGATATAAAATCTGAAGCTAGAGGCAGAGGAAAGAGAAAAAAGGAAGTCAAAGAGGAAAAAGCTGCACACTAGGGGCCCTGAACTCCAGAGCAGAAGGGGTGCTTCGGCTGCCCAGTGATAGTTACAGGAGTAATAGTAAAGCCCAGCATTTCGCATCCCCCGGCGCATTAAAATATCTCCCTTCCTCGCTGTCTACAGTATGAAACGCAGATATGTAGCAAATCTCCGAGATGCATCAAATTTTCAAGTCCTCCCCGGAAATGTGCCCTCACTGATTCAGAACCCGACTGGGGTGCTACTCGGGTCACCAGAATCCACCGTGAGAAGGAAGACAGCTACAGCTTCAAGACTTTGACACAGTGTGATTGGCCAACCTCCCCCTAATAAAGGGATACTGAGATCAAGAAGGAAGAAATGAGAGCAAGGAGAGAAGCAAGAGGGACAGAAAGGGACAGAGGAAAGAGGAGAGTTGAGCATAGCAAAGAATGCGGAGGTCCAGAACTGGAGGGGAGGAAAGGCAGAGTTCATGCTGTCTGCAACAGGTCATCAGGGGCAACGTGTGCCAGCTTGCGTCACTGAGAATGAAGACACCGACACAACACTACATGCAGTCTCGGCCTTAAGGGGGACATTATCTCTCCATATCCCTGTTTTTAATATGCAAAAATTAAGAAAATGAATAAATGAATGCACTGATCTGACCCTATCACCTTCAGCCGAAGTTTTAAAGGACAGCTGCTGACTCTCAGCGTCTGTCAATCCACATTACATTCTTGCTCTCACTAGGGACCCTTAAAAGGGCTCAACAATTGTCAAATGGTTGCTGTCACCCAGTGTGGACACGGCACCCCCACCTCTGGCTAAAACCTTCTGGAAAAGCAAAAGATGAGAATGAACCAAGGGAGCAGGTGAGCTCCAGGCAGCTTCAGAAATGAGCCTTGCTCCCAGCAAAGTCCCATGGCAGGGAGAGCTAGGTCTGAGTGAAAACAGACAGCTGGTCTCCACGATGAGAACGCGGCACAAGTTGTTTTTAGAAAGTAAATTAACATACGCGAGCTCTGCCCCTGGAAAACTTCACAATCCTGATAAAACTGCCCTCATTCTTCTCAAATTCCACCATAAAATGTGACAGGTGGAGTTGGTGCTGTTAGTTTTTAAATAAATAGATCAGACCACTCTGTGATAACTGCTAATGCTGTGAGCCTGTAATCACACGTGCGCGCGCGCGCGCACACACACACACACACACACACACATAGGGAGGAAGGGGAGCAGGCAGTTCCAATTATCAAAACTGGAGTCTTCAAACACTTCTCTAATGATTTAAAAGTACAGTACAGGGCAAAAGAATTTAAGTGCACGACATGGCTCTACATAACCAGTTATATGCAGTATTTCTAATGGATTTAGCCCAAGAAAGGCAAAAGTACATTTTTGCAAACACGAAAACTAAAAACTGCTAAGTAATTTTTAGAACTGCAACCTGAGAATATTTTGGTCAACATCTCCTTCATGACTCTGTTGACTGTGGCCAAAGTATAAGCCAAAAATCCAGGAAATTACGGCACAAGGAAGAGATTGCATGTAAATGTACAGGAAGGATTGGTTCAGGCAACATAAAGGATTGTCAGTCTCACTGAAACATTTAAAATGTAGCGGTTAGTATTACTCTTATTCAGAATGTTGTGTATTTCATCCTACCTGGAGTTAGTGACATTTCCCCTGAGGGGGAAATGGCACCCTGAAGACAACAGCTCCAAAGACAGAGAAGAGACAGGGTCTAAGGACAGGTCCAAAGACAGGGTCCCAGGACAGGGTTCAGACACAGGTAAGGAGTCTGGCCACCACTGCAGGGCTGGGTGAGGCAAGTCTCCAGTTGCCAGGCTTACGCATAAAAGTTATCACTAGCCAACATCCAAATGGAAAAGCTCCTTCTGCGGCTCTCTTTGGATTTAAGATGAAAAATAAATAAATTCAATAAAAATATTCTTGATCATGCCCACTTCAAACTCTAAACTGCAAAAGGCGGCCACTGGACCGTCAGAATCCTCCCGCTCCTAGGAAGAGGAGCATCACACCAGAAGCAGAGGAGAAAAATCTCCCTCCTCAGACTGCTGCACAGACTTGAGTGTGTAGAGCTTCATGCAGGCTGTGGGAAGTGCAGGCTGTGCCCTCAAGGGTATAGTCATGACAAGAGATGGGCACGGTGAACTAAGAAGACTAGCAGAATGGCTTCTGTGTTTCTGGGTCCAGAGAAGAAATAAGTAAGAGTGCTAAAAATAAACCAGAGAAGATGGTGGGAGAAGTCTTAAAAATATATCAAAAAAGCAAACAACTCAATCAAAAAAAAATGGCCAAAGAACTAAATAGGGAATTCTCCAAAGAACACAGATAATAATAAACATTTTTAAAAAGTGTTCAACACCCTCAGTCATCAGGCAAATGCAAATCAAAACTATTTTGAGAGTTTATCTCATGCCCATCAGAATGGTTATCATCAAGAAAACAAATGTGAAGAAATGCTGGCAAGAATGGGGACAGAGGAACTCTTGCTGTCTGTAGGAGTGTCAACCAGGGTAGCCGGTACGGAAATCAGTGTGGAAGATTCTCAGAAAGCTACCCAGTGACCCGGCTATCCCACTACTCAGCATACACCCAAGAGACTCCGAAGACTCAATACCTACTCAGTCATGTACATTGCTGCTCTCGTCACAATAGCGAGGAAATGGGATTGGCATGGGATTGGCCTGGAAGGCCCTCAGCTGATGAATGGATATGAAAATGTGGTGTACATACACGACGGAACTTTATTCAGCTATGAGAAATATGAAACCTTCAGGAGAAGGGATGGAGCTGGAGTAGCAGTCTAAGCAATGTAACTCAGACCCAGAGAGACAAGTAACACATAGCGTTTCTAATACATGATGCAGATCCCAGCTTGGAATCTTCAGATTTGTGTGTTTAAACCTGGAGTGTGTGGAGAGGCCATGATGGTAGGAAGGAGCTGAAGAGGGGGAAGAAGCCTTAAGGGAAGAGAAACAGCATGAGCTGCCTAGTACAAAGTAGGGGGTAGAAAGGTTTAAGGGAAATGAAATGGGCAAATAGCAGAAAAGACGGGGTAAGGGAGCTAACCAACACTAAGACTTGTGAGCTATTATTTATGGATAATTTACATTGGTACAAGTTCAAATTATATTTGTTACTTTTGTTTACATTATTTGTACATATATACAAAGTTATTTTGTCAGATTGTATATATGCATGTTTCTACCTCGGTTTGGGACATTTTGTACATTGATACAACTTTTAGGGTATATTTTCATATTATTATAGGTCAATAGTTGTTCATGTTTGTTGTACATACAGTCAGATCAATTAGGTTCTTTAGATACATAGAAATTGTATTCTGTCTAGATAGGTATTCTTCAACCACTTCAAGGATCTGTGGAACACGGCATTTAGATAACTTAGGGTTCTGTTGACATGAGACATGATTGCTTCTGACAGCACCAACCTATTTCCAAGAGAATGTTGAGCACCAAAGACATTCCACTTGGACCTTGTTTTCTTCTTGGCAAAACTGGCCTTTGGGCAAGGAACTGACAATGCCTCAACCACTGACAAGTTATATAGTATCTGGAAATGGATAAGCAGGACTGTCAAATCTTGCCAAGACAGGGTAAAATGGTTTTGAAAATTTTCCTGCCTCTGAAAATGGTCTGTCAGTTATACTAGGTCTTAGACAAAGTTGGTTGATTCAACGTTGCAAAATGAGACTTTGGGTGATTGCTCAGGTAACTAGTTAATTGTCTCCGTCATATATTGCTCGCTTTGGAAGCTACTTGATTGTACTTCCTGCCTGCTCAAGAAAATTATCTTCCTTCTCAGGCCTTCGATAGGGTTGAAGATTAGATAGTCGTAGTTACTGTACTCTTATGATCTAGCCAAGCCATTTCCTATACAAGACTCAGACTCCATAGGATAAAATGTTTATTAAAATATTTAGCATATGTTCCTCGCTTAATATTGTTTATGCTGATTGTAATTCTAATCTTATACTTGATATCTGTTACCAGTGTATATTGTTCTGCATTGAGTTTGGAACTCTCTTACTTAAACAAAAGAGGGAGGTGCTGCCAGAGTTCCTTCCGCTCCTTCAGCCAATAGCCTTTAAGATACCAGCCCACTGGGGCATGGTCTCTTATACTTTAAAAAGTAGTGGGGAGGGGCGTTCGCTCTCTCTCTCTTGCTTCCAGCTCCAGTTCTGTCAGCCACACTCTGTTTCTTGTTTTGCGAACAGAGGATTATTGTTTGGGACGGTGATCTGTAAGTTTTTTCCCTCAAATAAATAACCCTTTTTATTATCCCTAATTCTTAACTGGTGTGGGATTGTTTTGTGGCTTCAACTAAGGATATTTGAAAGCAATATACAAGCCTACTATTTTGTAAATGAACTAAAATGTAAGCTACACATACACACACACACACACACACACACACACACACACACCCCACAGAGACATCAAGCTGGGTCTGAGCTGGGATCTCCCTCCCGGATGGCTAGGCTTCATGGTGTCTAAAGGTGTTGGGAAGTCTGCTGGAAAGAAGTCAACGGTCTTACCCGGCAGTAAACCTACAAACTATAATACCAACCTGTCAGGCAAGATATGCCTACTATCTCAATAGTGCCAGGAACGTTTCTGCTTCCCGATTGGATTTGAGACTGACTCCATAGGAAGGAAGTCATTCCTGGTACTATAAACCTGGAGCCCTCAGGGGTACCTACTACTGTTGCTTTGCTAAATGAGCATGGTGTCAAACTGCCCTCTCAACATTTACGCTTATTCCCATGAGTTAGTGGTTCATGTAACCTCAGTTCAAGCAGTCTCTATAGATGATTCAGGGATTCATAACTTGTCAAAATGATGAGGCAAGTGATTGTTGAATGTTCAATAGAAGCAGCTACATAACCCCTCCAAGGCCCAGGAAACATCACAAAAGAGAGGACTATAAGAATATAGAGCCAGAAGATGGCAAGAAGCAATGGGAAACTGTTTCCTGGACATAACAAGCTGTGGTACCCATGTCTTACTCAAATAATACCCCCTCCCACCCACGCTCATGCAAGCAACCCATAACCTATATAAATCCCATAGGAGACAGACAGACAGACAGACAGACAGACACACACACACACACAGTGTACGAAAACAGGAAGACAACTTGTCGGAGGGGGAAGGGACCTTGGCAGAGTGGAAGACAGATAAGAGGATTGTAGAGGGTAGATATGATCACAATATTTCACCTATGTATGAGATTGTGAGAGAAATACAACTTTTTGAAATTCCCACAAAAACGGGAATTTTTTTAAAAGTCTAGACGGGAGCTAACGTCCAAGTTCAATACCAATTATGTCCAAAATGCCAGGTGCTCTCACCACAGGTACACTAAAACCTAACACACCTTGCCGTCTTCTGAGGCAGACTCTCTTCAGATGGTGTAGAGATTTGAGCATGGATCCATAGTCTCGGGCATCTGAACACTTGGTCCTCCATTGCTTTGGGAAGTTTAGCTGATACAGCCTTACTGACGGAAAGATGCTAACTGGGGGCAGGCTTCAAGACTAGAAAGCCTGCTACCACCTCCAGTTTGCTCTCTGCTCCATGCTTATTTTGAGGATGTAAGCTCCCAGCTTCCTGCTCTGGCCACCGTACCTGCTTCTTGCTACCCCACTTCTCCATCACTATGGACTCTAACCCTTTGGAACCAACAATAAACTCTTTCTTCCTAAAGTTCTCGTTCCTTGTGGTAGGGTTTTTCTTTTTAGTTATTTATTTTTAATTATTGCATGTGTTTTGCTTGCACCTATCCCTGTCTGTCTGGTATCCAAGGATGCCAGAAGAGGGTTTCTGATCCCTTGGAACTGAAGTCTGATGGCTGTGAGCTTCCACGTGGGTGCTGGGTCCCGGGTCCTCTAGAAGAACATCCAGTGCCTGAACCACAGAGCCATCTCTCCAGCCCCGATGCTTACAGTGTTCTGCCACAGTAACAGAACAGTAACTAATGCAGATAGCATCTAGGGATCTGCATTGTTAACTGGCTCCCAGAATAGTTCTTAAAATATACCAACAACGTCTGAAAAAATCACAGGCCTGAACTCCTATCAGACAGATGGGGGAAGCAGAGAACACCGGGTTCAAAACTGGAGAAGGAAAGTCTCAAGACAAGAAGGGGGGGTCCTCAAGAGGGAGAAGGGAACCGGCCAAGGACAGCAAACACGGCCTGAGCTGGGAGCAGCTGGGCAAGGGTTCTCCAGGACTAACTGGAGTGGGGCTGCCCCTAGGGACATGATTTCAGCACAGTCTAACAAGCCGCCAAGTAAGCAGGACCTGCTGCCAGCGGGAGGGTGAGTGAATGAGTGACAAGCCCTTGAGTACCCTCCCAGGGGGGAGGGGCATCCCCGAAAGACTGCCAGGAGCCCATCTTGCCTTTCTAAATGAATCACAGCTCAGACGAGATTTATTTCACTGCTCTGGAAAAATAAAGAGGTGCGGCGAATCTTGTTTCTGGAGACAGCGGAAGGCCTCGTTTCTTGTCACAGTTTTCGACAAATGACAGTGAGCACAGAATAGTACTCACCTCAGCCTGATGATATTTGTGCTGCACGGCAGTGGCAGCTGAGCTAAGAGGCAGGCTGGAAAGGCAAGGTCATGCAAGCAACAGATCTTCAGATCTTCCGTGTTACTACAGAAGTGGGTGGGGGCAGCAGGGGGAGAAGGAGCTGGAGCCTCACACCAGGCCACACAGACAGGTGTGCCTTTCACTTATGAAGCCAGGCAATGACAAGCCAGCCCTGCATGCAAGATGGCTGCATCGCACCGTGTTAGGCAACCCTGCAGCAGATTCTGACCACGCTACGGAGGTCTGTGGGGAAAGAAAAAAAAAAAAGAGATTCAGAGATAGAATCATACCTCCTCAAGAGAGATACAAAAGTACAGGCCAGTGGTAGGACCAGCCATCCAGAGGCAGTTACAAAGAGCCAAGCAAGAAATGTGGAGAATTGAAGACAGTAGCCAGGAGGATGGGGAAAGGAGTCATAGAAAAATAAGAATAAAAATCTAGCAGTTAAAAATGCAAGGCTTAGTGACATGAAGAACAGATTGTGGGAGAGTGGGGGCGGGGGCAGAAGAGCTGCAGCTTCGTGGTTTAAGCAACTTAGCTTTACATCAGGTAAAAGCAACACAAGCGCTTATATAAGTTACGGATCAATTTGCCATCTGCCTCCAACTTGAAACACTCAAAATCTGTTTGTAAGCCAACTCAGAATCTTCCAGATTCAGGAAGACGGTATTTTAAATACTTTTATGAAACAGCACAATTATGAAACACACCCATGTGCCGGCTTCAGATACATCCTTCAACTTCTCTTTTCAGCAACGCAGCTCAGAAATAGAAATTAGTCCAGATTTGAAAACCTGGCAAGAAGGGGAAAGCTATAGAGAAATTACTCCAAAAACCCAAAGCACAGCCATTTGCAGAGAAAAGTACTAACCAATGCTTTAACACCCGGAATGATTGAGTGGAAAGAACATGCCATAGAGTGTCCAATATGAAGTATATGTTAAAGGCTTCTCTGCTCAAGAATGTGATTTACCTAAGTTATAGGACTCAGGTTATCTGAGGGAAAAAAAATCTATCTTAATTAGCTATAGCAAATATTTCCCAAACTGTTCTTTTTTGGCTTCGTATAAGATGGTTTTCTACTTATTAAACATGGGTGTGCCTGGTATTTTGGACATTCCCTTTGAGAAAAAGCAGAAAGCTTTGCTCTAAGGATGTGAGTCAGGGGAGCTGGGAAGCCGCCCAGCGTCTGGCCCCATGCTTCAATGGCTGGGAATGTAGAGCACCGTCTGACAGGGCTGCCTCGGGTACATCCTCAGAGCTCTGCGGGCCTGCTAACAGGCTTTCATTCCTCTACCAGTCCACACTCTAAGATGGCATGTAACCAAACAGCTAGCTGAAACTCAGGGCTGAAACACAGGGGTAGAGGTGGCTTCACCTCCTTCCCTGGTCCCTTGCAGCACTTTTAAGCCCAACCCCTCAAACACGCTGACCTCTACCTAACACTGCCTTTGCAGACATTCCAGAATTCCGTTACAGTTCCCCAAAATTCCAAAGTAATACCGACTGTGCTTTAGAGGAAATAATTAATATAACAGAAGTGGAGCCCTGGGTATAACCTAGTAAAGAGTCGTTCATAGATAATACGGTCCCTCTCCTAAAAACAAGTATGCAGGCTGAGCCAGCCAAGTTTTGAGCGCTGTATACTACTGATTCTGTTGAGCTTTATGAGAACTCCCATACAGGATGATGGAGAGATGGCTCAGTGGCTAACAGTCTGGGTTATTCTTCTAGAGGACCCAGGTTCAATTCCCAACACCCGTGTGGCAGCTCACAACCATCTACAGTTCCAGTTCCAAGGGATCCGACACCCTTGTCTGTCCTCCCCAGGCATCAGGCACACAAGCAGTGCACATAAATACATGGCAGGTAAAACACTCATAAAAGAACTCCACGAACTAGGAAAATACTATAACCAATATACTCCTTTTACAATATGGGCACTAAGGCACAGAATGGCCAGGAGAAATATCCAAAATCATACAGTTAATTAGCAGGGGGAGCTGGGACTTGGACCTTGGCAGGCTGGTCTGAAGACGACTTCCTCACCTCTGACTATGACAAGGTACTG
The DNA here is from genome assembly GCF_982192425.1 of Myodes glareolus. Classification (NCBI taxonomy): domain Eukaryota; kingdom Metazoa; phylum Chordata; class Mammalia; order Rodentia; family Cricetidae; genus Myodes; species Myodes glareolus. The sequence continues at coordinate 20,439,059 of NC_142038.1, forward strand.
CAGGCAGCCCTGTGCTGTGTATGGAGTTTGCTTCCCCTATCCACCGCCCTTGGTATTCCTCACCCAACTATTATTCATATGCTGACATGTTAACCTCCTGAGTCCTCAGGGGCCATTCCATACCACAGTTCTCATTCCCTACTTCATCTCTGCTCTCCAGTCCTGGAGGTATCTGTAGTTCTGTTCCCCAAACCCCACAAGTCTCTCCTTCCTAGGCATGGCTCAGAGACTGTATCTATGCCTGGAATGACATTCAGAGCTAGGTTTTAACACTTGGGCAGTTTTCAGTACGAATAGTGTCTTTAGAAATCCTGAAGCCTCCCTCTGAACTGGACAGTGAGTAGAAACACTACAATTTCTAACCAGAGCTACATGTCCAGCCCCAAAGCTGGCTGTATGAATGGTGAGTGGGTCTCTTCCTGGCTCCGCAGGTCTCATCAGTACCACACTGTGCATAAAGATCTCTTCTACTTGGAGATTACAATAGTGTTTTCCAACTTAGCAACACTGCAAAAACCATTCTATCAAATTTTGACTTTTTTAAAATCTTTTTCCCCAAGAATGGAGATATGTAATGTAGGCTTCACTTAATGCTGGGCACTGGCAGCAACCACCACTCTTGGTCTGCTCTGGGACAGGAAGCAACTGAGGTCCTGCAGTGTGCTGGACCGCTAAGCTGAGGTTCAACTAGTTATGCATTCCATGTATTATCAACTTGCAGCAGGTTTGCATGTGGACTTTGCAAAAAGTGTCTTAAAACACAACTAAAGTTGGAACCACACCCCCCCCAAAAAAAGGTGATAAAAGATGTAAAAGACTAAGGCTGAAATTTTAAGATCAAACAGCAAAGGCTCCCCATTCCACAAACTGAAACGGGGTTTTTATGAACATTTCCTGAAACCGTCTCTGCCCAGACAGATACTCAGCCGAGCATTTGCTCAGGACTGTCTTTCCATAGATGAGGAATCTCAGAGTTCACCAGGAACCAGGAATCCGTGGCCTTGGCTCAGAAACCACATTCTTTCCTGGCGAATAAGACCAAAGAAAGCCTATCATCTCAGCAAGTCAAACCACGAGATGTCAGCCTGTTTTTCTTTTTTCACCAGGAAATGGACTGCCAGGGAGGGAATTCCTCTACCCGCTAGAGCAGATCTGACATGCTGCAGCCAACATCACTTCCTAATGCCTGCTGTGCTCAACTTCAGCCCCTCAGCCCTGAGCTCCACCACACTCTCCCCTATCACTCTTTGGTGAACACAGAATAAAAAGGCTGTCACGTGCTGGAGGAAGAATGGAGAAAGTCAGCTGGGCCCTCTAGCCTGGAAAAGAGGTTAAAAGGTTACATAGCTGCAGCTATCAGAACAGTAAGTATGGGCTAGGAATAGGAAACCAGTCTGAAATCTCAGCACTCGGGAGACTAAAGACAGGAAGATTATAAATTCAAGGCCAACCTGAGCTGCATGGACAGACTAAAGCTCCGCCTTTAAATTTTTAAATCTTCATACATTACAATGCGCATTGAAGACAGTCCAACGGGAGAGCGCAGAAGACAGTTTCTTCTGTTAGAGAAACTTCTTAGCAGCCACGAGGTCCTCAGAATGGGTCACTTCAGCATCGTGAACCCCTAGGGCTGTCTCCGCAAGAGTCAAGGCAGACAGACACAGTCAAGGAACGGACCACACTGTCTGTGAGATAGGAGTAGGGAGAGGGAGGGTCCGAGAGTGGCTTAGGCAGACAGGAAAGGAAGCGGGAGGAGAACATCAACAAGAATAAACCACAATGAAGACGGCAGATCGGCTGGCCAGAGATGTGGCCATCTAAAGACTCTATTCTTTCCCAGCAGATAGATGAGTGTGTTGGTTTGACTTGAACTTAGCAAAAGTTGCTTAAGTTTGGGGTGACTGGGAGTACATGACCCTAAACTTAAGCAACTTTTGCTAAGTTCAAGTCAAACCAACGCACTCATCTATCTGCTGGGAAAGAATAGCAATGAATCGTGGGGTTCTCGAACCGACTTGGGTCATTCATGACAGTACACAACACAATGTCTTCAAGTGACATCGCCACTACCCAGCCACTGCATATTCTCTGAAGTTTACCCAGTCTCATCCATCCACTAAAACCGGCACTATTGTTCAAGCAGAGTTTCTCTACCAAGGCACCACTGACACTGCGGGCTGGACCACCCCGTGTGGGGTCATATCCTGTCACCACGGGGCATCAACAACATCCCTGCTCTTTCTCTTCAAGGTGCAAACACAACTCCTGTCTTCGAGTTATGAGAACTAAAACTGTCTCCAGACCTTGTCAAATGTCTTCCCCCATTGAGAACCTCTGCTAGAAAACATCCAGATTCATTAAAAAAAAAAAAAAAAAAAAAAAAAAAAACACACCCTGAATGAAGATTTAGCTCCCACGGTTCGCAGCCATAGGCTGCACTCTGGACCCAGATCACCGTCTTGTACAGGTCCTAACGAGGGTGGAAAGCAGGGAAATCTGCCACTCTTCATGGAAAAACAACCACTGTGTCCATGATCTATCAATGATGAACTAACTGCACCACCCAGAGTGACACAGGTCACAAAAGAACAAAGTGTATGACACCGAGTGTCCAGCTGCGCCATCAGAAGAGTGACTGTGTCTCAAACTGATACCTGAAAACCCGGGTTTCTGGAGATCCTTAAGACGGAGATAATTTTCAAAACAGGGTCTTTGCACAAGAACCGGGGTATTTTCAGTCCACGCAGACCAGGTCACCGATTTTAGAAGACAGACGCCCACAGCATACAGGCCCGAGACACCAGTGACAGCCTGGAAGCTTGTGCGCATGCGTCCTCCCAGACTCCGCCACGGCCTGACTTAACAGCAGCACGTTTTAGCTGGAAATGATCGGTGGCAGTTCATAAACAGCTCTGAATACAAACCCGTCTCAGAGGAGGCATTAACAAATCCCCACTTCTCGAGTTCCCACATGAGCAATTTTCTCATCGCTCCGACAAGAGAAATGTTTGTAAAGAAAAGCAGCAAACAGTTCTGAGATCTTTGGGCAATATTTTCCAAACAAGCGCACCACCGTACATCAAACAGCATCATGACAGGACAAATCTCTGCCAATGTCTACACCCGCTCCATGGTGCTCAGGCGCTCAGCCTGACCACCCTCTCCCATTTTTATATTTTATTTGTTTATTTGTATTTTTGCAGTAGGGGAAATAAGTCTTTCCCTCCACTCACATGAAACCCACTAACTCACCCTTTTCTTAGAAATAAGGACCTTCTATTCCGTGCCAGCATACACACCAGCTTACAGGGTCGGGGGTTCTTTTCCCAGCATTACTGAAGAAGGCACCTATGGGGTACCGTACTTCTGGAGAAAGTGTTAGGGTTGATTTGTAACTTGACCCGAGTCTCCAGCACTGCTCCGGCCAGTGCAACACACCTGCCAGCCTTCATCCGATTTAACCCCAGCTGCTCTAATAAAACTCTGATCCCAAACAAGCACACTTCAGAAACCTTTCAACTGTTTTAACACAGTCCTTTGCAAACTTTGAAGTGTCCAAGAATCCCTTGGGGCTTTTGTTCAAAAACAGGTCTGGGTCAGGACTGGGACCCAAATCCATGATCTGTGATCCCCGGATGAAAAAATTCAGAGAGCAGAGCCTGGGAAGAAAATTTAATTTTTAAAAAGTCTATCACCCAGTTTGGCCCAAGACTTCTGGGCTCATGTGACTCTCTAACCTCAGTGACCTGACTAACTGGGAGTGCAGAAAAGTATCAGACTATCTGGGTTTGGGGCCCTAATTTAAGAGAGGAGCGATTTCTACACCCAAATGGCATGTCTCGAACATCAAGAGGGTAGACTTGGAGGTAAGCTGTCTCTGATTGCCCCCACTTCCTGCTGCATTCAGAGTGGTTGGTGGACCCGAGTTTATCAACATATTTAACACAGCTCCGGTTTTCAAGAAAATAATAATGTTTAAAACTTGTGTGAACTAGTCAGGCGTGGTGGCACACACCTTCGATTCCAGCACGTGGGAGACAGAGGCAGGTGAATCTCTGAGTTCAAGGCCAGCCTGGTCTACAAAGTGAGCTCCAGGACAGCCAGAGCTGCTACACAGAGAAACTCTGTCATGAAAGAAACAAAACAAAACTGTGTATACACAGTACTCCTGCTGGAAAAAAATCAAAGCTTTTTTAATTGAATCTTTCCTGTGAAGAAATTTGGTTTGGTTTGTGGACAACCATTAACACTGCCCATGTCCTAAATAAGTGACAAGTCGTTTCCTACTACATTACTAAGTGCAAAGGTGGCATGCTAAAAGGCAGGTCAAAAACCAGGCTCTAAGACTAACACTAATATTATATTGTCTTTTTGGTGGTTTACACCATTAATCCCAGCACTCAGGAGGCAGAGGAAGGCAATCTTGGAGTTCGAGGTCTACAAAGCAAGCTCTAGGAAAGCAAGCTACAGAGAAACCCTGTCTCAAAAACAAACAAAACAATCAGCAATGAAACCTACTCCTCCCTCAACCTTCCCTTTAAAGATAATATACCGAGGTACGGAGACAGGCTCGGATCCACCCTCATTTTCCACACCACACATCCCAGTTCCTAGCTCTCCCTTCCACTCCCTGTACCTAACCTGAGGGACCCAATACAGCAGCTCCATGGTACCCTTTCATGTCCCTGTCCTCACTGTGAAGTCGTCCCCAGAGACCCTTCCCTACCCTGCTCTCTTCTCCCATCCTAGAATGTTTGTCATTTTATCCCAAATCCTGTGTGACCTGCGTAACTCACTCAACACACACAGATATGTACGCACATCTGACCACCAATTGCCTGCTCCTCCCCAGCCATATGACCTTGAACACTCCAGGCAAGCTTTTGTTTAGGCCCTTTATGGAGTTCTCTTGGCCTAAAAATCTCCTCAGTCTACCCATATGGATCCTTCCTTGCTCAAATGTCACCTTACTAATGAAGGTCTCCAGACACCTACCTATCAAACCCCATTTTTATTAACAGTGGAATTTTCCTTTGTGTGCTCTTGTTACCTCCTCTTCTATCCTCCCCACCCCAGTGCAAACCTTAGCACCTAAGAGGGATTCAACAGTATCCAGCCATAGCCACTTCCCAATGTGAACCTAGGGACGCAACTCCAGGGGCATCGTCTGTACACCTGGCACCTCATACAGGTTGTGTGTCTGCCTCTCCCTCAGCTGCTCATAGCTGCTTATCACAGACTGATCCAACAACTAACCCACATTGAATCTGACACCAGGCCCTTCTTCTGGAGACAGTGATGAATGTGTCTAGCATCATAAAACTTAGCATCACTTCCTCAAGTTCTGCTATTTTCTGCTATTGATATTTTATTCAGGATTAATTTTTTTAAAAAAAAATGCCAGTCCATCTACAGAAGCAGATGATGAAGGGCTATCCACATTATAATGACCAGGAAGAAAAAGGGACAAGGAAGTCAGAGAGATGGTCCCGTGAGCAGAAGATCTTGTTGTGTAAACCTAACCACACAAGTTCAGGCTCCAGAACTGACATAAGAAGTCATATGTGGTGGCATCTGGAATCCCAGCAATCCTGTGGCAAGACAGGAGACAGACAGGAAAACTGGGCAAAACCTTGTGGACCAATTAGCCTTGTGTGCATTACAGCAGCAGGAAAAAACAAGAGAGACCCTGCCTCAAAACAGAGGCATAAGATTGGTGTGCTGGCTGGTATTATGTCAACACAAGCTAAAGTCATCTGAGGAGGGAGCCTTAACTGAGAAAATGCCTCCATATGATAAGGTTGCCGGCCCTTTTCTTAGTGCTTTAGCCTTACAGCGTAGGGCACTTTCTTAGTGATGGATGTGGGAGGGGGAGGGCAAAGCCCATTCTGAGTGGGGTAACAATGGTGGCCCTTGGTTCTATAAAAAAGCAGGCTGAGCAAGCCAGAAGTAGACAAGCCAGTAAGCAGCACTCCTCCACGGGCTCTGCATCAGCTCCTGCATCCATGAGCCTGCCCTGCTTGAGTTCCTGTCCTGACTGCCTTCGATGACCAACAGTGATATGGAAGAGAAGCCAGATAAACCCTTTCCTCCCCACGTTGCTTTCTTTGGTAGTGGTGTTTATCACAGCAACAGGGACCCTCCTTAAGACAATGGAACAGCGGAGATGGCTCAGTGGGTGAAGCACTTGCTCCTGGGTTAGCATGAGGACCCGAGTCTGAACCCCTTCCCCGCAGCCACACAAAGCCAGATATGATAGCATGCCTACCGCGAGATTAGTGGTGGAGACACAAGAACCCCTGGAAGCCTGGGTGCCAGCCAACCTGGCATAAGAACCAGAACCAGCGAACAAGAGACCCTATCCCAAACAATTGGGGAAGGTGAGGAGCAAAGTCTGGGGGTGCCCTCTGACTTTTACATGTGCATGGTGCCCACATTCTCTCTCTCACACACACACACACACTTTCCATGTGTGCATACATATCCATGATTTGTTTTTAAGTGGAAGAAGAGACCCAACTCACAAAGTTGCCCCCTAACCTCCACAGGGGCACCATGGCACATGTCTACATTCATACACATACCCACACCCCCCCCCCAAAAAAAAGACATGAAGAGAGGAAAAGAGGAAGGAAGAAAGCCGTAGAGGGAAGGCTAGGTCCTAGTGTGCCCTTAAAGGTCATATCCCCAATGACCTAACATAATTCCATTAAGCCCTGCCTCCTGGGGGTGACAACCCCTCCCAGTCCGTGTGCCTTTGGGGACACAATGAGTGAGTGGGGTCTCAGAAGAGAAAACCCTTTCCCTACCTTCCAGACACTCGCTCAGCCACACTTGCCAGCCCCGGCTCGCCACGCGCCCTGATGTCTCAGCTGCACAGGCAGCTTCCTCCACCCGGGAAGCCTTCTCACCTTTACCATGAAAACCTGTTCCATCAGCTCACGGCCTGGCACATGCATTCAGAAACCTGAGCTTCCTCACAGCGTAGACTACAACTGGTGTTCATACTCCCCCACGTTGTGTGACGATTTACTCTTTTGACTTTTTTTTTTTTTTGAGGGCCCCACCACCAAGTTCCCAAATAAATCATGCAAGAATGCTTATTCTTAATTATAAACACCTGGTCTTAGCCAGGCTTGCTGCTACACAGTTTTTCTTAACTTAAATGATCCCGACTACCTTTTGCCTCTGGGCTTTTTCCTTTCCTTACTTCTTTAGCTCTTTCCTTCTTCGTTCGTGGCTGACTGTGTGGCTGGGTGGCTGGCCTCTGACATCCTCCTCTCCTTGTTCTCTTGCTCCTCCCTTTCCTCCAGTCTCCTTCTATGCATACTCTGAGACTGCCAGCCCTGCCTATCCTTGCTCCCGCCTCGCTATTGGCCGTTCAGCCCTTTATTAGACCATCAGGTGTTTTAGACAGGCAACGAATCACAGCTTCACAGAGTTAAACAAATGCAGCAGAAACAAAAGTCACACACCTTAAAATAATACTCCCCAACACCCCCAGAGGCCGCAAGTTTGATTTCCACAGCTTGCTTCCAGCAGCAAGTATGCATGCAATTCTACATGCGTACCTCTGAGTCCTCCATTCCTTAAAACCTTCTACCACTTCACAGCAAAGCACCAAGCAATTGGACTTCCAGGCTTATGTCCAGGGCTGCAAGCACACAGGCAGGTAGAAAGGTCGACAGCACCCTTCCTGGTGGAGATTTACTGTCAAAAAAATCACCCACGGTTTGACATTTGGTATCACACAAGAACAAAGAGGCAAGGGCAGCCTTGTGGTCAAAGATAATCCAATCAGCAAAGCTGTGTTCAAGTCGTTTTAAAAAGAAAACAAGCCATGATGAACGCTGATCACTGTGCCTTTAAGAGAACACAGGAAAGATTTCTCTGCTTCTCAACTTTCATTTTCTTTCAGCACATCCCTATCTCTACTCCAAGCTTTCATTTTCAGAAAGTCCCTCTCATGACAAATTGACTCCTGTTAGGGCCATGCGTCACAGCAGATCCAAAAATGAGCCTTGCCTGCGGGTAGCAAATAAGCCACCCGAGCGCATTGTCAGCCGCGCAGATCTTAGTAACCCTCGGGCTTGGGAAACTTCTCAATCGTATGGGAAGGAAGAAAGGGTTTAAAGTATCATTCTTCCTAGATTCACTTTGCATTTCTAAAAAGAAACTGAGTACAAGACACACTTCTCTAAGTAGCCTGAGCATGCGTGTGTTCAGACCAGCAGAGCACGGGAAAAGGATCTGTGTCCCCAACAAGCAGCACCACTCATGTGGAAACTCCTCCCACTTCCTCAGAACCCTAACTCCTGGCAGCATGTGGGCAAGTGTGATGTCTGCCACCCAGCTCCACCTCCACCCTTCCCTTCTGTCAACTCCAGGATTCACACAGCTCCCCACCCAGAGCTCCTCAGAGAACAGGACCCAGACCCCTGCCGACCACAGAAAATCCTTCAAATTGGGCACGGGAGATGTGTGCCAAGAGTCAGGCAGGCCTGCACCTTGATCCCTGGGGCCCCAGTTTTCCAAGATCATGCGTCTGTCTCATGCCATCTGTTCAATGAAGCCTTGTGGTGTGGCCAGTGGTTTGGAAAACTAGCAAAGTACAAGATGCAAACTAAACAGGAGGACAAGCCAGCACAACTCGAGGGCTATTTATTGTCCTAGAAACAGGGCATCCACTCTGCCGGGAGCTCACAGCCAGCTAGCCCTACACAGAAACGACTCTGGGCATCGAGGGACATGGATAAATGAACCTGTTTCTAAATGGCCCACACAAGGAGGTAAGATTCTAATACAAGTTAATGTCATTTTAATCTCTCTCCCCGGCTTCTAACTTTTCAGGGGTCTATCTATCCCCTTGTCATTCACATCAACAACAGGACCAGACACACGGACACCTCACCTCACTTGGGACCAACTGACTTGACGGGTTGATCCCACCATGGCTGGCAATCCTTCCCTTCATTACTCTCATGGTTTCTACTTGTAATCATCCTATCAAAGGCCATCTGAAGTCAGTCACTGGCTCAGACAACAGTTCTGAGACCCTGTCCTACGGCACACCTCTTAGCACACCTACAGACTGTGCGTAGTACATACTTGTCAGAGGAGGGAATGTATGTATCATCTGAGCTTCGGCAGTAGTGTCACGTTTGTATTAGAAACTTAATTTTTAGCTAAGAGGCATCCTAATGCTGGCTGGAGAAGTGAAATCCCCTTCAAACAAACACACAAATAAACCTCCCCAGGGTGTGTGTGTGTGTGTGTGTGTGTGTGTGTGTGTGTGTGTATTTTGTCATGAACACAGAACTATCCTATAAGCTACTAACATCTTTGGAAGGTCAAGAAGAAGAGCACCCTACAGGACCTCTGCATTTGAATTCTGTTCAAGGTACCTTGAGCTCCTGAAAATGAAAATTAATCCCAAGGGGTTAGCAGGTGAAGCCGCTGAAAGCGTGGCGTGAAGTGGCTTGGTAGGTAAAGCCTGAAGCCTACTGGGAGGTCCCTGGTCCACTCACTCATGCATTTACTCAATGATCATTTCAGAATAACACCAATGGGGTGTCACTCCACCAGCAGCAGCCAATCACTGACAAGGCATAAGAATGGAAAATTTCCAGGGGTAAGCAGAAAGTGCAGAGCAAAGGTAAACCCTAAATGCTTCAGCATCCAGGAAGTGGTGCAAGACCCTAACACCAAAGAAAAGCAAAACGTAGGCAGATGGTAATCTTTCCCAGCCAGGTGGTGGTGGTGCACGCCATCAATCTCAGCACTGGGGAGGCAGAGGCAGGTGGATCTTTGTGAGTTCGAGGCCAGCCTGGTCTACAGAGCACATTCCAGGACAGCCAGGGTTGCACAGAGAAACCCTGTCATGAATAACTTTAAAAAAAAAAAGTAGTCTTTGTTGTTTTGACAGTCACTTTAGAAGCTCCCACAATAATTATCTCAAAATCAGTGGGGGGCTGTGTGGAGTCAGAGACATCTCCACAACTTCCAAGGAGAACTGAATACTACCCAGCAATTCAAAGGGATAAACAGAGGCTCCAGAGTGAGGTTTTCAACAAACTTGCTAATGTACCTCTTGCATCTGAAGCATTCCTCCTGGCAACTCCAACAGAATGAAGTAGGAAGCTCAGACAGTTCTCACCATCAGGGATTCACACCACCTACTCAAGCAGATTATCAGCCAGAGACGACAACAAGACTTGCAAGCAGGCACAGCCTTGCAGGCCTTGCCACTCGCTTACTGCTGCTGACTGCTGAGGGTCCCATAAACCTTCGGTTCCCTTAGAAGTGTGAGTCCCTCAGGACGCTGATGTGAGATTGATCAAACTTCAAAGAGAAGAGCATCAGCTGGGACTCTCTCTAGCGTTCTCTCTTGAGAGCTTGAATTTTCACAATGGAAAAAAGTCAAAAACAAAGCTGTTTAAAGACTCAAAAGTATGGTGAGTGTCCTAGTTAGGGTTTCCACCACTGTGATAAAATATCATGACCAAAAGCAGCTTGGAGAGGAAGGAGTTTATCTCAACTTGCAGGTCCTGACCTCAGTCCCTCACAGGGAAGTCAAGGCAGGAACTCAAGATAGGAGCCTGGTGGCAGGAACTGAGGCAGAGACCACAAGAACCGTTGCTTACGCCTCCTGGTTTGCTCAGCCAGCTTTCTTACATTACGCAAACCCACAGTGGGCTGCACCTTCCCACATCAATCACTAATCAAGAAAACACCCAACCAACTTGTCTACAGGCCAACCATAGGAGCCCAGATTCTCAATTGAGAGTCCTTCTTTGTAAACAACTCTAACTTGGGTCAAGTTGACATAAAACTAACCAACACAGTGACTAAATACATGGTATGCTAGGCTTCCCTAGAACAGAAAAAGGATATTCATAGAAACACTCATGAGACCCGAATCACATCTGTGTTCTTCACCAGCAGTTGTATGTATGTAAGGTGCATTTCTTTGCTGCAATCCACCTGGTTAAGTAAGACATTAACCAGGAGGAGCAGGGTGGGCAGCGTATAAGAATTTTCTGTATTATTTTTGCAAGTTCGCGGTAAATCTCACAACTTTTAAAGGAAGGTTGTTTTTATTTTCTTGATCTCTTTTACAAGGCTTATCAGTAATGAAAGAGCGAGGGGGTATTTTAAAAACAAAAAGACGTACATGGGAGAGAGACTCGTCGGGAGCATGGGAAGTTGAAGGGGTGAGAGGGAAAATAATTAGAATTCTATACATTGTGAAAATGTCATAGAACATTTTTTTATTTTTTAAAGGAATTTCCTTTTCAATTTTACAGCCATCCTGAAAGCAAAACCCCAAATGCTACTGTTTCCGGGCACCTGAAAAGCTAGCTATGGCTGTTTAAATCCTTCCCTCGCTCTAGACCACATCCCCCCTTCAAAGCACATACTTTCTTGTAAATTCTCTCACTTTGCATGCTACTGGTCACAGGTCTGTCCGATTCCTTTTTCCAAACGCAAGGGGACGCCCCCCCACCAAGAGGTACTCACCGAACTGTGATACTCACTGGCATTGGTTGGCAAGCGAGCTAAAACAATTAAAAAACCAGTAACCCACCAAGCCAGCAGGTTCCACTTGAGGACCTAGAGGAGAACTTGGGAGCCTGTGAAGGACCTCAGACCTCTTTGCAAAAGGAAAAGCTAAGCAGTGTTTTGCATTGTGATAAGAACAGGAGCTAGGAACTGATCAGAAGTTTTTAGGCAGACACCTTGAAAGTGAGCAGTTTTTCTTGGCAAGAAGCTGGAAAGAGCCAGCTCCCAAGTGACTTTAGGGTCTCAGCTTTTGAGGGGTTTGTGCTGGCTGGTTTTATGTCAACTTGAAACAGGCCAGAGTCCTCAGAGAGGAGGGAGCCGCAGCGGAGAAATGCCTCCGTAAGAACAGGCTACACACAAGCCTGTAGGGCATTATCTTAATTAGTGATTGATGTGGGGAGACTCAGACCATGGTGAGCGGTGCCATTCCTGGGCTGGTGGTGGTCCTGGTTGTAGAAAGCAGGCTGAGCAAGCCATGAGGAGCAAGTCAGTAAGCAGCACCCCTCCATGGCCTCTGCATCAGCTCCTGCCTCCAGCTTCCTGCCCTGACTTCCTTCAGTGATGAACCCTTGCCTCCCCAGGTTGCTTGGTCATGGTGTCTCATCACAGCAACGGTGACCTGACTAGGACAAAGGAAAATATTAACTAGCTAGCTAGTGCAGCGTTAGCCTTGGAAACCTCAGAGGATAGACTCCTCTTGCGTGGTCAGCTTTGAACACCGCCTTCCGTTACCCTGGTAACACTAAAAGGGAAACATCACTACTGCCCCTCCTTCGGATTTAAAATACCATGTGTGAAGGTGACTTTGTGGAAGCCCATTAAAGGGAAGCTACATCCTCCCGGTCAAAATAACAGGGGCTGAGTCCCACCTCTGGCCCTGTAAAGGCCTGTGATGTTCTGATCTGCTCCAAAGATGAGAACATTGCATTCCCTCCCTTAAGAGTTAATTCAGCTGGGCCCATCAATCACCTCCCTAGTGGTCAGCCTCACAAAGCTGATTCACCTGAAGACATGCCAAAGCAGCAGTTCTCAACCTGTGGGTCACGACCTCCACAGGGGCTGTCTATCAGACATCCTGCCTATTACATACTTACAATTCATAACAGTAGCTAAGTTGCAGTTACGAAGTAGCAACAAAACTTATTTTACAATTTGGGGGTACCCACAACATGAGGAACTGAATGCAAGGGCCTCAGCATTAGGAAGGATGAGAACCACTATGCTAAAGAGATTGGGGGTGAAGGAATAATTTTCCCCACGGTGAGATAATAAAACTTCCAGAGGTCCCTTCCCCAGTGCAACTGCTTACACAACCTCTGCCATGTTTAAGCCTTGCTGCTTTTCTGAATTCTAACTCAGAAAGCGTAATTATTTTCCTTTTCCTCCTGTCTTTTTCAGACACCTTTATCTCCCTTATTCTGCTGTTCTGTTGCAGTGATAAACGCCGACCAAAGCCAGCTTGCAGCAGGCAAGGGTTTATTTGGCTTCCGAATTCCAGTGCATCCCTGAGGGAAGCCAAGGCAGGGACTTGGAGGAAAGAAGGGAAGCAGAAGCCATGAGGAACGTTGTTTCACTGGACTCGCTAGGAAGCTCCCTGCCAACTTTATTGCACAGCCTAGGCCCACCTGCTTAGGGATGGTACCACCCTTAGAGGGCTGGGCCTGACTACATAATTAGACATCAAGAAAACCCGGCCCCCACAGACCTGTTCACAGGCCCATCTGGTGACAGCAGTTCCTCATTTCAGTTCCTCCTTCCCAGGTGTGTCCCACTGACAACCGAGATTAGCCATCACACCTGCCAAAGGCTTAATTAGGCATGCTTTCCAGGACAGTCTGGGCTTTCTCGTTCTCTCCAGTCCTCCCACCCCTGCCCCTTTCCTTCCTGCAGCTGTTTGCAGACCTCCACTGCTGAACATGACGACTTCCTCAGTCCCTGACTTCAAAAGGCATGGCTTTCTCTCTTTATCTCCCCTAGACTAGCAGCTCAATGATACCGCATTTTCAGGGACCCACTCCTATTCCAGAACTTACTCGCTTTCTTTCTCTCAAGCCCCAATTTATAAACCTAGAATAAAACTCCTTTCTAAACTTGCCTTCCTGTTTTCTGTAAATTTCATTCTTTGAGCACATGGGACAAAGGACCTGGAAGCCACTTGTCCTGGGGTGGCTCTGGCCATCGTTGATTCACCCAGGACTCTAGCACTCTGGGTCTCACTTGAGATTAAAGAGAAAGCCTCCATCTCCTCTGTGGAAGTTCAAATACTCCCACAGGCTCATATTAGGAACATAAGTGAAAACAAAATAGTTGGGACCACAGCTGAGGCGGGGGGAATCTAGGGCAGAGAGAAAGGTCCAAAGAGCCTTTCACAAAGGTGGCAAAATTAGAAGAAAAAACAGTTGGCCAGAAGAAAGGCTGTACGTTCCTTCCTCACCTGCCCTCAACTACATGAAGCCAAGGGAATGAAGTCAGTCACCTTACAGGCACAAAGGCATCCAGAGTGTCTGATGGTAATCTATGACTCATTACAATACTGGGTACAAGGTTAAGATGTTAACAGACATTCGTAAAGTTGTATGTAGAACTCCATGAAGCAGAGAATGCGCATGAGCCAAATGTCCTCACTATGTGCCATAAAAGCCCCTCTCCTTTCTACAGCATGACCACCGAAGATGCTAACTCTTTGTTCCAGCCAGCTTCCTCCCTTAGAGGTGGAACTGTTCTTAATACATTCATTTTACTATCTCTGAAACAAATAAACCAAGGATTGGAATGTAAAATGGTTTGAAATGTAAAATTGTTTGAAACAGAGGCCTTAAGTTATCCGAAATCATTTTTCTTCTTAGCACACCATCACTATATCTGTGTGCAATGAATGTTCACTTTTAGAAGTTTTCTGTTGGAACCATTTGGAGTCCTGGCCTCCAGCTGCTCTTCCCTGCTAGAGAGCTTTACTTTCCTTCTGATTTGAGTTGCTGAAAGCTGTGTCAAAGTTGTTTACCAGCTCTGCTTCACGAGCTCGTGTTGCCTTGGCCTTGAGGATCAGAGGATAAGGTTTTCACCTGTTGGCCCACCTGACCGTGTTGGATATATAAGCCTCCATGGCGCTATTGAATAAATGACTTTTTATCAGTGACTAGAGATCCATGTCTCTGTCTCTCTGTGTGTGTTTGTGTGTTTCAACCTCCAGCCCCTTGCCCGAAGCTAAGAAGCTCGCAAACTGTATGGTAGCACAGAGCGCAGATGGGCATTGTGTACTGAAGTTTTCCAAAAACAAAAAGTAAAAATATAAAGTTATAGATTACCAGCCACAAAATTAATCTAGCCTTATTTTAAAAAAAAACAAAAAGAAAAACAAAAAAAAAAACTTGTCTTGGTATGTGTTGGTATGTGTCTAAGACAGATAAGCCCTGACTAACAACAGTTCAACTTACAGTCTTTGAACTTCACAGTGATGCTAAAGGATTAACTGTACCTTTTCTTTTCCAAGGCTAGCCAGACACAGCATGTATCTTCCATGATGACGGCTGGTGACGAGGAATATTGATCCATGACTGTGTGCTATGACGCTGACAAGCAATGCTCCATCACAATGAAAGATGCATCTGTATCTATTTAACTATAAACTTAGGTGCAGCAGATCTTCCCAGGTCTACATAGGCTACTAGGAAAGATGGCCTAATCACTGGGGTTTCACCCTACCCACCTCAGTGTCACGAAGGGCTAAGACAGACGGGGACCAGTCCTGCTCTCCAGGCACCCCCACCCAGGCTGATTTCTAAGACATTGACAGAATCAGGGAATTCTATGCCACAGATCCTATTTACTTCACTCTGGTGCCTACTGTAGCCCATACACATCTAGCCAGACACCCAATGGGGCATGGGGTCTGTCCTTTGTGTGGCAGTTGACTACCTGAAAACACATGCAGCATCTCACTGATGAGGGCAAGCACCCATGGGCGACAATCCCTTGCCTCAGCTCCAGTCAAGCTCTTGACAGAAAGCTGACGCCAGCCTCCAGAAGTGGCATCCAGGACCTTGTTGAGTCCCCAGATCGAGAATGCTGAGATGTATTGGTATGTGCATCCCTAGATACCAGAGATCAAAGCCCATGGGTGTAGACTGTACAGACCTCTGCAGGCTGCCATCAGCTCCACGGTAAATGCTCAGTGGAGATTTCTGGTGATGTGGGTTACCTGAATTTATCATTGTTCATGCACTTATTAGCCTCTAAAAACACAGGGATCCAACCTCCATGCCAATCTTTGTTCACACACTGAATCCGTTTTTAACAATGCGTTTTTAATTTGCTCTTGAGTATCCGCTCATGCATCTATCAGTGCCTGCCTTGTAAGCCCTGGGAGAGACCAACTCAACAGAAGAGAGGAATTAAGAGCTCTTTGAGCCCTGATTCCCATTCCACGAGATATAGGCTGAGCATTCTACACATTGGTTTCCCATAATCCTATACAGGGTGACCTCAAAATTCTCACTTCTCTTCACTCCCCTTGAAATTAGAAATGACCTCTGCTATCTATTGCTTCTCCATTGAAAACTGCTGTCCAGATTCCCTAGGGACATCTCAGCTGTAACAAGGTAGACAGAGAGAGAAGGTCAAAGATGTGGGCTAGGAGTTGGGGAGATTGCACAGAGGGTAAAGTATTTATTTGTTCTGCATGCAGAAGGACCTGTGTTCAGAGCCCCCGATACCATCGTTTTCCTTCAAAATTCAGATGTGGTAGGACAGATCTGTAACCTCAGCACTGGAGGGCAACCTCTGGCCTACACATTCACCTATACAAGCAAGCATGCACACTCACTCATACACACACACACACACACACACACGCTGGAAGGAAGCCCCAGTTCACTGAAGCTGGGTTGACTCGGGTCCCATGACTTAATCTCACTGAGTCCCAGAGTCACATGTAAAAAGTGAGTATGGCAATAATAAACATTACAGAAAGCATCTGGCAAAGTCTGTGTGAATATTCATTAGTTGGAGTAGGGTTTTATGCTGTAATAAACTCAGCAAAACCTGCTGGCGACCCCTAACATTGGCATAACGTACACCCAATGTATGAAGAAAGTCTCCCCTCCTGCTTGTGTTATCTTCCTTTATTTCTGTAATGAATAGGTTCTCGTGAATAGTAGGACTTGTAGGCAGTCCTGGGGACACCCTCACGAGCCAGGTAGCCCCTCTTTGAGCTCCTTTCGACTCAGAACCACCCCTACTCACTCCACAATGCACACACTAGTCACTCCAAGGATGCTTATCTGTTTCCCTCATGCATTAACTCACAGCTCCCAAAGAGAAAAATGAATCCTCCACTTCTCCAAAAGGAGACTCAGGATACCAGAATCAGTCCCTCCACCTTCTCAGAATCTCATGTGTATGAGAGGGCATGTCCCAACTAAGCTACATGGACCACAGATGGGTCATTCACATGTTCATTGGAGCTTGTCTGCTTCCCCCAACAGGCCTAGTCGAGTTGCTATTGAGGTGTGTGATGCACGTTTTTCTCACTATGTGTTAAATTGCACTTTCAAATGAGCAATTCTGTCTGTCCTTAAAGACAGAAATTCCAACCATGTGTTCAGTCATGTGGTCTGTCAGTCCATAAACTCTGCCAAAAGCTCAAACTCCACATAGAAATATTCAGAAGATGTGCTAGAGGTAGAGTGTGTGAGTGTGTGTGTGTGTGTGTGTCTGTCTGTCTGTCTGTCTGTCTGTCTGTCTGTCAATCTGCACGCTAGGGAAGGGAGAAGGAGACACCAAAGCCTCTGGTGACCACACTTGCGGATGTAAATGAGTATAATATTAACCACCACATCAATCTATGTGGATCAATAAATATGCTCAAAGATTTCAAAGGTCAATTAGCGATTACAAAGCACAAAGAAAATCATAGACAGGTAAGAGAAAAAAAACAAAAAAGCAAAAACAAGGACCTTTATTTTAACATTAATTTAAGTTTGGAAATTAAGTGATAGGTTGAAAGATAAATGACGGAATAGATAGGCAGGAGGGAAGGGTGGCTAGGGACACACGCTGACAGAGATCTTGTCTCATCATTCCTTGCCGCAGTTTGAGACATGCTATTATGTCCACCTCATCGAAGTTATTTATGTGCCCAAGGTTAAGAGCCCCAAGTAGGAGGGGGAGAGAACGCGTACTTCCCCACCTCTTGTTTCTGGGGGCCCTACCCTGACACCCCAGTGACACAAGTGCTCTCCATGAATACATGATCTGACTGGGGAAACAAGAACAGTGGGGAAGAGGTGCTGGAGAGAGGGGGACAGGCACAAAATGAAAGACAGCCCAGGGGTGCAGAACGAGAAGAAAAGCAACAAAGGTAGTAGATCCCAGATGCACCAAAAACACCGCCTAAGAGAGGATCCCTATCAAAAGCTCCCAATCAGCAAGACAGGGAAATTGTTTAGCTCCAACCTCGGTGCTAATTGCTTAACAGCCGAAATAAACTAGGCTGGGGCAAGGGGGGGGGGGGGGGGGGGGCGGTGTCAGAGCTGTGTGGGAGGCCAAAGCTGCTGCCGATGATTTTAATAACTGCTTGGAAATGACTTTTGGTAGAAAGTAAGTAAAGAACTACAACTTTGTCAGTGTTTCTTGTTTCTTTTTCTGTATACTATGCAGAGTCCACACCACGTTAAAGAGTAAAGGTTTATCAATCTCCATAATAATCTAAAAAGTCACCTCTGTAATGAAGACCATTAGTAAGTATTTGCAGGTAGTTTTTCCTACCAGGACAAAATCTATAAAGCTCGGCTGCCCTACCCTAATTAGATGCTACTAATTACCTGAATGCAGCTCCAGGCCTAAAATCAAAATGTCCCTAAGGATTAAAAGCCTCTTTGCAAGCTTCCGGAACCAAGTCCCTTTACCAATGGGAGAGGAAAGCCAGCAAAGCCAGCAGTCTGGTGGCTGGCGTGGCCGTGGCCTGAAGTTTCCTACTAGGGAGAAGTGCAAACACGAAGCAGAATTGCTTTGATGAACTTCCCTGGACACATAACAATAAGTGGTTCTAAGAGGTCAGCGCATCCAAAGGACTTCCTTTGTGTCACCAAGCCGTGTTGTCACGGTTACTTTCCTGCCGCTGGAACAGAACACCCGGCAAAGGCAACTTCCAGCAGACAAAGGGTTCCAGGGGACATACAGTCCATCATGGCAGGGGAAGGCCTGGCAGCAGGAGTATGAGAGACACACACAGGAAGCAGGGAGACCACACTTCACACACACACACACACACACACACACACACACACAGCAGAAAGAGAAAACAGGGAGTGTTGACCAGGCTATAAACTGTCAAAGCCCACCTCCAGTGATGCAATTCCTCCAACAGGCCCTTCCCCCTAAAGGTTCTATAATCTTCCGAAACCGCACCACCAAGCAGGGACCTCTTGTTCAAATACATGAGGCTGTAAGGGACATACCTCATCAGACCAAAGCACCTGTTCAGCTCATTGGTTCCCATTTGCCCTGAAGTGTTTTACTACTGCGCTGATAGGCGAACTTCAGTAGTTTTCCTCGAACCACCTGGAAGGAAGTGGATTGCACAAAGAAGCAAACAGACTGAAATTGGTGACAAAGAAACCCACCCAGTGGTGACCCTGAAGCATGTGAGTTAGCATGTAAGTAGCAGCTGACACTACAGTAGCCATCTGGCTCAGGCTGGAGGGTACCGACTGCTCTTCCCCAAGGTCCTTGTGAAAGTGGCATCCAGATGTTCAGCTGTGAGGGACGATGGGAGCAGGCGCCAGGGCGGCAGGGCCTTACTACTGAAGGGACACCCTAAAGTACTGTGATTAGACGGGGCACCCCTGTTGTGTCACCAGAACCCTGCCAGGAGGGGGAAGTGATGAAACTGTTCACCATGGCCATAAGCAGCGGCTTTCAGCATCTCTGCCCCATCTCAAGTCTCCAAGTGCAAACACGGGGGGGGCTTTTTGCTTTTGTTTTTGTTCTTCTTCAAAGTAATGATGAATTTCAGAATTGCTAAAGCGTGCAGAAGGTCACCACGGGAGGACACTGAACTTTTGGGTAGACACAGACGATGACAGGGAAGCAAGCATCAGGATCAGGGCTGAGTTTGGAGCATCTTCGGGCTTTTGGAAGCGAGCATCCCTGGAGGTACCAGCAGACACGAACATCATGAAACTCAGTCAGTTCTTTCCTAGACGAGCATGAGACTAGAACACAGTGTGCCGTTATCCCCTGAGAGCTGCTGTTGTGAGCCCACTTATCCACACACTCAGCAATTACCCGCCAGGCAGCAGGAACCGAGTCGGGCGCTAGCAATAGGAACGCTGACAGTGTAACCGCTGATTGCTCAGTCCTTGTGGCTGACGGGGGAAGGCAGGCAGCGTCACAGTCAGAAAGCAATGGCGCCAATGTGCAGAGAGCGAGAGACTCTGAAGAGCTCAGCCCTGAGCGGTATGTCGCTATCACACCTCTCTCTCTTTAGGGGATCTGAGGAGGGAGGTGGTGGGTGACTTCAAGGAAACCATTCTTTCCAGACACAACCGGGCAGACACGCGCCTGTGACCCCTCAGCAGCTGTAGTAACCCTTGCACAAGACCTGAGCAAGCTGAAGCCAGAGAAAATTACAATACAGAGGAGAGGAAGTGGGCACAGAGACCCGCCCCTCACAGGAAGCTATTAACTGACAGCTGCTGGAAGAGGGAAGATCAGCTTTCTTCAAAGGAGTGACACTGAGTATATGTGTACCAACCATACTCCAGACCCCATGCTCAGGAGCAGCTGGCCAACAAATCGGAAGCCATACTTTTTGTGGGATTTTTTGTTTGTTTGGTTGGTTGGTTGGTTTTAGTACAGGTTTTTTTTTTAACAGAGAGAATATGAAATTGGATAGAGAGGAAAAGCATCTGGGAGTTGGAGGAATATAAAGAATATGATAAAATATATAGAGAGATATATACATATGTGTGTGTGTATATATATGTATGTATGTATGTATATAGTTCTCAAAGAACTTAATTTTAAAAATTTAAGTAAGCTGTCCTCTAAAGAAGGAAAGCAATGGCACCTGGAGACCTGTATACATGTGCAGGCACACATGCATCTGTGCACATATTCAGCACACATGGGCACATGAATGCATGCACGCATACACTATGAGCACACTCAGAGAAAACAGAAGCCAGTACTCTCTTAGAATACCTAGGGGTGGGAACAGCACCTCCCAGTAGAGAGAAGCCCCAGAAAGGCCACAAGGGTCCCAGGAAAGACCAGAGCAGTGAAGGGCACACGAGGGGACAGCAGAAAGGTGGCAGCGCCTGCTTAAGCAATGAGCTGGACATTTAGTGGGACAGAGGACATCCTGACTGTTCCACCTGTAAGTGAACCCACGACCCTTTGCAAAACAGCTCCAGTCAGATTTGTCCAGAGATGACATGTTGGCTTTTCCAAAATTCTCGTCATGAAGCAATGAGTTTGTCTAAAGTCCATTCCAAAACAAAGCAAAATCAAATAAATATTTCTATACTTGTGAATCTACTTCATGGACCGAGTGGGAGTAAGGTCCCTGCTGACTGGCATGGGATGGGTTGCATAGATCAGCACATTGCCAGGGGGTCCCAGTCCCAGGAGCCTGATGAGGCTGGCCCTGGTGAGATGGGTACACACACACTTCCTCTAGCTCCATGGTGTGATGTCATAGATATCGACCCCATGAAGGAAGCACAGCACGGGGTACCCTCCAGGTGTGCAGGAATAAAGTCCAGCTAGCAACCATCTCTGAACTCTGTTCCCCCCAGGACCACCTAAGACAGCGAGGGCGTCTTTATCCTGTCCCCAGGCCCTGCAGTGCCCAGTGAGGGCTTCAATAAGGTAGAGGATGGAGTGTGGAAGACGATAGAGCCTTCCTTAGACCACTGGAAGTCTCTCCAGGCCAAGTAACCAGGACTTTCATTTGCTTGAAGACACTAATCATTACTACCTGTAACTCATTCTGATTAATCAGAACTCGTACTAGCTCACTCGCTAGCTAATTAGAATTTAAAGGGAGCTATTCAGGCAAACTCATTTAGAGCTAATGAAATCCCTATACGGGCTTAGATGAAAATGGAGAATGTTTAAACTTCCAAGTGGCCCCTTCAATGCTCTTCCTTCAGATCCCTGCGCTCAGGAGGCTAAACTCACTAGGTGACCATTTCCAGTTCTCTGAGTCCACACTACGAGCAGCCAGTGCCTGACCCAGTCTAGAACACAAAATGCCCCAGCACAGACGCCGGCAGCCATCTTCATGGCAAGGTTCTGATGAGAAACTCCGCAACTCCTCACAGCCAACGCAGAGGCTAAGGCCTGCGGGTACTGGTCACAGTGTGCCTCCTAAGACTCACCCAGGGCTCAGTTTTATCAACTGAGCTAAACACCAGGCAGCCACCATTCATGCTGCAGCTGTGGCGTGCAGGCCCCTCCCGGGCATCATTGTATGCAATCTCTCTTGGTTCCTCATAAACAGTACATGGTTGCCACACACTTCACAGAAGTGTGAGGCCAGACAGGTAAGGTCTAAACTCTTTTCCCTCAGACTCTGCTTCTCAGAGCTGGGATGTACCTGGTTCAACATCTACGTGTCTTCTCACCTGTTCGCCCTTTTTCTGGGAAGAAAAAAATTCAGCTTACAATAGGCAATGTTTTGCTTTTGTTCCATCCCAAAGTACTTCACGTTCAGGGGGAAAAAGTCCGTACAGCATGGGAAAGTCCAATACTCTTCCGGTTGAGCTAAGTAAGGAAACACCAACTAGAGGTAACACATAAAGGACACAAATTCAACAGTGACATTTTTGAGAATTTCTTCCGCCTCCTTTCATGACAGACAACTTCCATCCAGTCAGAGAACTCTGTCTCACTTCAGGCCTGACCTGATGTCTTCACCTGGACAAGGGCAGGCCATCTGAACCCTGCTGTTAGAATCCACAGCGCCCAGCAGCTCCTGGAATGTTGGGTAATTCCTCAGAGCAAGCCCGTGGCACGCAGGGATGGTATGAGAACCATGCTTATTGTGCGGTTTCCTTTGCAATCAGCCTCACAGAATAGGATCCTTGAAGACACAATCACTTAACTCAAGGAGGGGCCCAAGGAGTCACCAGGCCCTGCCCAGCCTCTCATTGTACAAACGAGATCTTAATAGCCGGCCAATTGAGAAAACTCTCTAGACCTTATTTCTCCATTTGAAAAATAAGCAAAACAACTTCATGACACTTCCTAATCCAATAAATTAATTACATGAATCAAAGTAAATAATGCATAAAAACAGCTAGTTAGTAATGGAAGCATGATTGGGATTCTCAGTGGGGAAACTGAGACCAGGGGGCTTATGTGAAAACGGTGTCTGGCACAGGTTAATGATGTAACAGTGTTCACTGAGAGCCTGGACCTTGAGTTGTTCGTGCTATATGGACATAGAGCAAGAAACAAGACCCCATGATCCTTGGACATCTTCTAACTGCTTTTCCTATTAACCAGGGTTTCATTTGGCTATAGAGACAGAAGCAAACACACCACCTCTGCCCCCAAGGTGATAAGAGACTGGCATGCCGGCAGTCACTGTCTGCACGTCCACTCTCCGTGGGAAGCCTCCCTTGGTATCAGGCAGGTGAACAGCAGCCTCATGTACAGATAGCCCAGTTCTGAGCATGTCCTGGAGCCCTCCAGTCGGATCACAGGAGAAAGTGGGCACAGCACTATTGGACAAGGGGAACGCTTGGTCCTCATCCTTCTGTCTCGTGGTCATCTTCTGTCACGGTCATGCTATGAGGTATGCAAAGGTCATCACCCACCCCACTCCACCCCCACTTTCCAGATGAGGGAACAGGACTCTGTGGACCATCCTGGACAAGCTGCACTTCCCACGGCAGAGGCAAAGCCTTCCAGACTGCAGACCTGCCTATCAAACCACACAGGTGACCATGGCATGCGAAGCGTCAGCGCAGAAAAAGGACTGGAGACCTTTCCCCATCGCTAGATCAAAACTAGATGGTGATCTCAGGGGAAGGATGGAATAGTAATTTAGACGTGTAACTGTTTGCCCATCTAATAACAAACTCTGTCCCACAGAGGACTGCCCGGCTTGGCTCCAGGAGCAAGACGGGGACAGATGGAATCATTCTGTGGAAAGTAACTTTCTGTCCCCATAGCAACTTCATCCCTGCCTCCAAAATACTTAAAAAGATACACATCTAACTGTTTTCCACATTTTTTTCAGAAACTGGCTTTCAGTTCCACACCCGTTACTGGGAATGTTCTCATTATAAAAACAGAAACACAAGATCATATTTTTAAAAAAGAAATTTTTTTAGATCACCCTTAGCACCATACTTCAAGGCATCTATTTTTAATGTTTCTGTATATTTCCTTTCAGTCTGTCTTTGGGGGTCTGTGGATTGGGGGTGAGGAGGTACAATTCAAACCAGATTCTCAGGAAAGGTAAGGACGGCTGTTCAGCCTTTGTTCAGGCCTTCCCTGCTCCAGGCAAGACTGCCCGTGTGTGCCGAGTGAACAGAGGAAGAAATCGCCTTGCCTATGGCCACTTTTCTCAAGGTAAACGTTTGGTGCTGTGGACGATTACACACAGGTTGAAAACACCAGTGGAGAGAAACTGCTGCTCCTTGGAACTCATCCCTCTTGGGCCCTTGTCCCCTTGTTCCACAAGAGAACCGATTTTCACAATCACTATGTTGATTTTGTCTGAGTTCAACAAAATAATTGAACTCAGAAATTCACCTGCAATACCAGAATAAAAGCACAGTCTGACTTTGGAAGTGCGTCACACTTCCAGGAAACAGTCAAATGCTTGGTCTGCTTTGGAAAGAGAGCAACAGAGATTCCTAGACCTGAACCGTCTCCACTTTGAGCTTCTCCTAGCAACAGAGAATGTAGAGAAAAAGCACACACCTTCATAAGATGATTTGTAGAACATTCATAAATCTACTTCTAGTTTACAGCTCGATGAATTTGCTCTAAACATATAGCAATATTTAATTCACCTGTAATTTATGCAGCTAGGGATTTAAGACTGAAAGAGTTAAAAGGAGGGCTAGAGGTGGTATAGAAAACAATTGCTTCTCCTGAGTTGTAGAAGGCAGCTATTTTGTGGGGGAAAGAGTAAAACAAGAATTTAATGTAGAGATCAGGAGTGGAGCTCAGTGGAAGAAGGCTTGCCTAACACGGATGAAGTCCTAAGTTCAGCTCCAATCCTGAGGGGAGAATAGTGTAGGTAAGTAGGAACTTAGCCCTGGGAAGGGGGGTGAGAGCGTTGAGTGACATGCCCCCAAGCCTGTTCCCGTACTTTACCCCTTCCATCAGAACTTCCTGTTTGCATTGAGAGTTGACCTAACCCACAGGAACAGAGGTGAGATGGCCTTGCACCCACCCCTGGCAGCCACCTAGGCATCAACACACAGACAGAAGCCCATGAACTGCTCTGCCTGAGCCCCAGAGCCTCAGCAAGCCCTGAGTCTTGGACTTCTCTGGGCCCTGCCAAACAAGGCCCCCTAGCTCCCGTGCCCACTTGTCCATGTAACTAATAATACTTCATTGCTACTGGACAGTGGACAGGGCAGTGATCTGTCTGCTCTCAAGTGCTTTCTCGGAAGGGATACCTTCCAGCTCTAACAGAATGCCATAGACAGGAAAAATCACAGTGGGGAGGCCATCCGACCAAGGCAGGACAGCCAACCAAAGGCCTTAATCAGGTCAGGAACACTCGTGCATCTTGAGAACACAGTGCATCATGTTTCAGGCAGGGAGAACACAGAGGCCTGGGATAGGAACTCCTTGTGAGGATCTGTGAAGGGAGGCGTCAGACTCCAGGTGGAGCGCACACAGGGAGCACCCTAAAGGGTAGTGTGGTCTGGGATACATTTACAGATAAACAACAAGATTTATTCAAAGGCTGGACTATATGATAGATTAAAGATGCCAGATGTGAGGCCTGAATCACTGGGCAGGCGGAATTGCCAGCGATCAAAACGAGACAGCAAGAGACTAAAGGACATTAGGGAGAAGACCAAAGGGACATTAGTGAACATACAGGGCCTGAAGGGGACAATGATGAACAGGAAAGAGAGCAAGAAGTACCTCCATATAGTTGGAAGTGAGAGTACTTTTTTAATTTTTCCTTCCATTTTTTCCTCCTTCCCTCCTTCCCTCCTTCTCTCCTTTCTTCCTTTCTTCCTTCCTTTTATGGTGCTGGGGACCAGACCTATGGCCTTGATAATTATTGGCAAGGGCTTTACCACTGAGCCACACCCCCACCCCGGTTCATTTTTCTACACTCTGACTGAGACGCTTGGAAATGAAACTGCCCAGTAGGCATCTTGGGATAAGAGCTCTGAGCCTGAAAATCAGGGCAAGCTCCCTTATGTAAAAACCTAACCACTCCCAACAACAGCGAAAGGATTCTGCTTCCGTCTAGAAATCTCTCCACATTCAAATGAGGTGGGGCCCTGGTTCCCTCCTGACTATGGCACCAACTTTGCCTCGCTGGCAGGGTTCACAGCCAATGCCCAAAGATAGTCTTGCCTAGACAATGTTATCTTAAATGACACCGGAAATGACAACCAGGTCCTAGAAGGAATCTGCTTCAAACAAGAGTGTGCTAAATTCTCCAGCCTGCTTTCAAGAATAGTTCTTAAATTCTTTCCCCGGCAAGATATCCCTTTGTAACACCTCCAGGAACAAGAAGAAATGCCCCCCGCCCCTCGCACTTGATGTCTTACCATAGCCTAGCAACAATAGACGAGAAAGTAAGCTTCATGGATCACAGTCACCGCTATGTCTTCCAATGGCAGACAGTATATTTGAGTGACAGACAACATAATGAGTTATCTATTGAGGCAACCCATGCCCGGTTTCTAAGCAAATGCAAAGAGTGTGTTTCATCTACAGTTTTCCTGCAGGGCGACCCCTTCATCAGGGACCCTGCCATGTTATTGCAAGTCCTCTACCAACTCGCTGTGCGTAACTACAAGAAAAGTCCTCTGCAGAGTTATTTAGCATGTATTGATCACACAAGCTAATTACCAGAGATCAGAAAACACTTCATTTGCCACCTAAACTATTGACCGGTGACCTCAAGCACTGTTAAGAAGAGCAAGCGCCTGTCACTGCTGTTCTCCTGGGAAACTAAGAGGGACTGACCCGAGGAAAACCAGCAGACGTGCCAGCTTTTGGTCCTTATTATCAGCTTCAGAGACAGGGTGGAGTCTGCTGTCGACGTCCCCGCAGCTACAGACGCTCATGCACCAGACACAACTTTTCCTGGGGCTTCCAGGGAGAAGACAGAAAACTGTGGAAGTGAACATAATCATCAGTATGAAAGGCTTACACCTGGAACACAAGAAGGGGCTCGGGACACTCGGCAGAGCCAGAAAAGAGTCACCACACACAACAGTAAGTAGATGACCAGGAACAAGGATGCATCAGCCAGTTCTGCCAGGACTGGCTCAGCGGCCGGGGCCACACCACAGGCAACCGGGACAAGGCACAGAAGCAGTTTTGGCCAAAAGGGAAGAAACAAAGCTGAAGTCAACTTGGATCCCCAGCTGAACACCCTGTACCAAGACAGAAGCCAAAACTATGTTGGGGGTCACAGGGAAGAGGTTAGACTGTGGACGGAAGTCCCCGTGAATGGAACACAGACCCAAGAAGGGCTGGACAGCCCAGTTCCCACTTGACGGCCAGCAGCAGGACGAGTCTGCAAGTTGGTCAGAACCTGCAGTGCTTCTCTGAGGCCCTTGAAGAGCCATGGATTCCCCCAGAAAACACTTGTTTACTGTGAAAAGACACGAGAGCTTGCTGTGTACCCCCAGCTCACATTTGCAGCAGGGTGTCTCTGTTCTCCACCCCCCCCTCCCGGAGGGCTTCACGGTCCGACCCCTGTACTCTTGCGGGTTTAACTACATATACTTGCAAATTTAATTTCTAGTACTTTATCCTAACCTCTCAAAATTGCAGATATCATGTGCCCGCCCTGCCACCAACTGTAATTCCTCAGACTCTATGGTCCTCAGGAAAACAGCTTGCTGTATGGCTTGGACAGTAACAGGAGATTGCCTTCCAATTTGGCTTTGCAACATTAAAATTTAAAAAAAAAAAAGTTGAATTCCGCTCTCAGCTGAAAGGCACATTGATTATAGAAGTAACAAATTTATTAATTATACTTCAATGTACACCTTACTAATTATTTGCTCCATAAAGCCATTTGTGAAAAGCTTTAAAAAGTTAGAAATGTCTTGCAAACAGAAGGCATTATTATTCCCACATGAAAGTGATGGATCTGGCTTCCTGTGGGAACCGAATGAGTATGAGATTTAATCATTTATCGAACTGCGAACTAAAAGGAATTACTAAACAACAGTGGTCAAGCCCCAACCCACAGTGCGAACAATCAGCAATGACAATCGGCCAAAGGGGCTCTAATGACTGTACTGAATGCTCCCTCCCGAAAGCTTGGGTGTCAGAGTGGCAGTGTAGTGAAATGGAATAGCCCTCCGCAGGTGGAATGTCTCTAGGTCCTTGAGGGTTTGCCTTCTAAAGC
This sequence comes from Myodes glareolus, assembly GCF_982192425.1. Lineage (NCBI taxonomy): Eukaryota > Metazoa > Chordata > Mammalia > Rodentia > Cricetidae > Myodes > Myodes glareolus. The sequence continues at coordinate 20,467,209 of NC_142038.1, forward strand.
CATAGTAGGACAACATCCTCTTTGCTTTCACGTTCTGGTCAGGACATGAGCTGTTTTGTTCTGCAACATGACTCCTCCCACCCCAATCCCCAACCCCCGCCATGGCGCACCTCCTCTCCACAAGCCTCCACCAAAGAGACCAGGAAGGTCTAAAACCATGAGACAAAATGACTCTTTTCTCTTTATGGACCAATGATGGCAGATCTTTGTCATAGCAACAGAAAGCTGGCCAATACAGTGAGCATACAGCAGGCTTGCTTTTCTTTCTCAATGGGCGGGCAGGGATGGGGGGCATCCACAGCCCAGCACCATGACACAACAAGACAATGATCATAAAATGCTAGCCATGGCTGATGCTAACCAAATGTGTACCCTTGTTCTTGTTTACAGTCTTCCAACAAAATTCCTCACCCTGTTTTTGCCTTTGAGAACTGGCCCATCCTTCAACTACAAAACCTGTCAGGACCCCTCGTGCCCAATCTATCCCAGGGAGACTTTGTTCCAATGCTGGGCTGCATCCTACCACGGTTTCACTCTGTCTTGAGCACGATGACCCACAAGTGTCTGAAATTTAAGACCCTTGCATCTTAACCGAGAAGCCAGTTAAAGAAATGTTATTTCGCTCCCTGGGCTCTGTGCACATCGAACACAGGGAATTAACTTACTAAACTAAAAGGCCCCATTCTTAGGAACTAAAACAGCGTCCATGCTCCAAACATGAGTAAATAATCCCAATATTTTGAAGACAGTTTCTCTGGGTCAATAATGCATTAGTCTTTCGTGTCACCTAAGCTACCGGCCCCTTGCGACCCTCCAAACAAAACTTGGAAAAGGGGCCCTTAAGGGTCCACGTGGTGAAACAAACATGGATTTTGAGTTGTTGGCACAAAAAAGCTACAGACATAGGAGCTGGGGGTGTAGGTACCGTAGTGCTTACTAGAGAGCACGAGTTTGTTTCCCAGAAACTCTAAGAAAAAAAAAAATACTAACAAATAATTTAAACTTTAAACTCTGAAGTTTCACGAGCTGTGAGCACTGTCATGTATCTGTGACACAGACAGACACATCGACCTCCCCGACATGTAGCCACACGGCTGTGCGGTCAGCTCTGTCTTACTCCGTGTCCCCAGTGCTGGCTTCATGGCCTCCTGAAAGCTCCGACTCTTCGATACTGTCACACTGGGGACTATAGGTGTGAACAGGGCGGTGGGAAGTGGAGGCGAGGGACACAGTCAGAACACAAACCTTTAGACCCTCCTAAAATCTCCCTCCATTCTCCAAAGTCCACAGAAAGCCTCCCCTCTCTCCTCCAGTGGGGCTGTGCACACCTGTCTTCTGACAGTGGGGGAACAGACCTGCGTCTTTCGGTATTTGCACTCAGAACCTAGGGCTTGGACTGCATATGAGCTCTAGGAGGAAAGAGAGTGAGCAAAAGGTGGGCTGAGGAAGCCCCTGCACCGCTACCCTTTGGGCCTAGCGGCCTCTCTCTCCGCCATGTAGGATGCTTTTCTGAAACGAGACTTGATTATAAGTCTGCTCATGGAAGAGCCCTTGTTTGCCAGTTGCTTCTTATATCATATTCCATTTTTCTCATAGTCTCTAAGTCCCCAAAGAGCATGAACTGGGCCTCTTACCACACTCCAGTTCCGGGCAGGCACTACACACACACTTCATATTTGGCTTAATGGCGTCCATTTAGGAAGCAGTGTGTATGGTAATGGACCCCTCCCAAATGGTTACACACGCCCTTATCTCATTTTGTCCTCCCAAAATGTAAGAAAGGGGCAACTAGTTACGCTGGAGATCAGCAGAGTGAGGGATGGCGTCTAGAAACGTTCTGGGCTGACAAAGTCTCCAAGCAATCTAGGGAGACGAGAGGGACGGCTGGAGGAGAAACAGGTGACAGTGACCCCCAGTGATACGACCTATGGGGATCCTGAGTCACAGGCCTGCTCGGTCCTTCCACAGGTACTGTGGGAGGGCAGTTACCCCAAGGCTTACGCTCAAATCCCTGTACCAGCTCAGCTTCCTCAGGGACCAGGCAGGGACAGCCTTCTCGGTCAGGACAGGACCCTTAGTTATCTAAGTGTGCCCAGATTTTAAAAACTTGGTACAGCCAAGTGTGGTGGCCTTTAATGCACTCAGGGGGCAGAAGCAGATGGATCTCTGTGAGTTTGAGGCCAGCCTGGTTTACAGAGTGAGTTCCAGGGCAACAAAGGTGACAGAGAAACCCTGACTAAAAAAAAAAGCAAACAAATAAACAAACAAACAAAAACATGGTTTTCTTGAATTGATGCTCTATGCAAAACTAATTATAACTGTATGTCTTAGTTAAGGTTACTACTGCTATGATAAAACACCACAACCAAAAGCCTAGTTGTAGAGTGATGAGGAGTTCCCCTCTGTATGCTGTGAATACCATTGGTTAATAAAGAAACTGTCTTGGGCCTTTGCAAGGAGTAGAGGTAGGCAGGGAAAACAAGGCTGAATGCTAGAAGAAGGGAAGGCAGAGTTAGAGAGAAGCTATGTAGCCCTCTGGAGACAGATGCTGAAACTTTAGCCAGTAAGCCACAGCCACGTGGTGATACACAGATTAATGGAGATGGGTTAAATTAATGTGTAAGAGTTAGCCAATAAGAAGCTAGAGTTAATGGGCCAAGCAGTGATTTAATTAATAAAAAAAAAGTTTCTGTGTGGTTATTTCAGGTTCTGGGCATCCAGGAAACAAACAAGCAGCCTTCTCCTACAGTACAGGAAAATGTTTGTTTTGGCTTACACTTCCACATCCATAGTCCATCACTGAAGGAAGTCAGGACAGGAACTCAAATAGGGCAGAAACCTAGAGACAGAAGTTGAAGTAGAGGCCACAGAGGGGTGCTGCTTACTGGCCTGTTCATCATGGCTTGCTCAAACTGCTTTCTTATAGAAGCCAGGACCACCAGCCCAGGGATAGTGCCATCCACAATGGGGTGGGCTCTCCCCCATCAATCACTAATTAAGAAAATGCCCTATAGCCAGATCTTTGGGGACATTTTTTTTCAGCTGAGTTTCCCTCCTTTCAAATGACTCTAGCCTGTGTCAGGTTGACATAAAACTAGACAACACATTATATACATGTTTTTTTAAAAAAATTCTTTTCAGATGAAAAATATTTAAAACACAGAACCACACCACTAATTTAGAATTTTTTAAAAAAGATTGTGTCATAGTCCAAACACCAATAAGACAAAAGCTAAGCATGATTAGGGTGGGGCAACAATTTTAATAGCCAAAGCTGCAGAAAAGCAAACATCCAGCCAAGCCAACTGAGAGTCAATGCCACCTTGGACATCCTGCAGCTAACACATCCAAAAGGCACCCAGGCAGCCAATCACTGTGCATGAGTGAGCCAGAAACTAAGGACAAACAAATAAAAAGCAGCTCCAGGCAGCTGTACACGGGGAAGGTTACAACCCATGTAACCTTCAGACGCTTGGATACTGAGTAAATGTTCTCATACCTATCCAGCACACAGCTTCACGGCAACCACATCTACCAAAATGTGGTATCATTTGAAGACACAGAACCACCATGGGCTCCAGAACATGCCAAGGGCCTGTAGTAGCCAGGTCTCTGGAACGGCCATCACCCCATTAATGAGACTCCATCACTAAGATCTTGGTAGTACGCACACTGCCCACTCCCATGAGAGCAGGTATATACATCGGGAAGGACATGGCACTCACTGGGCCTCACACAGAAGAACCTGTCCTGAGAGTCAAAGCTCAGGCAGATGGTGCAGAGTGACTCCAGGAACAGACGGCCACCTAGCTGCATTGCAATCTGTCCTTACCATGCCTGCACCCCTGTCGAACACTGCTATGAAGGCTTCCCTCAAAGCAGAACTGCTTACAGAATCCCATGGACCCTGCCGACTGTCTGCCAGGTACTGTGTACTGAGTCATGCCCCCAACACACACCCACGGAACAGATGAACGCCTTGCACTGTACACAAGTTCCCCCACCTCAGGAATGAAGGTGCCTATGAAGATAACTACAGCACACTAATTACAACCAGCCCTGGAAGAGTGATCCCCTCTTCCTGCATCCTCCAACTGCTTCAAACAGTCTGCATCTATAGCTTTTCTATAAAAGACTGACTTTTATTAAACAGACCCCACTAAAATTATTTTCATTTCTCTCAAGATTTAGGAGCGAACGGCGTGGGAGGCAAGGCTTTGTTGGGTGGCATACAGGTCTGGAGGGGTTGGGACCTTCGTTGAAATGTACGAGTACAGAGAACATGACATGCCTCAGCGGAGGACACAAACATGTAGCACAGAGAAGCAACCGCTTAATCAGCTTGGCATTGAACTGCAAGTATTGCCCTGCAAAGGACCCAAGTTCAGTTTCTAGAGCCCAAGTAGGTTGGCTCACAACCTCCTGTAACTCCAGCTCAAGGAATCAACTGTCACCTTCTTCTGGACTTCAAGGGCCCCTGCACATTTGGGAACATACCCACAAACAGACACACATATCTAATATCAAAAATATTTTCTAAAAGATTCCTAAGGGCGAATCGTATATACTCATCATAAGAAATATTTTAGAACAATATTTAAACCACATTAAAATGCTCATGGTTGAATACAATGTTCAAAATAAAAGAATATATAAATTTTGTATGTGATCTTACAACCAATCGATAAGATTCTATATATAAGTTTATACACAGTCAATAAACTGAACAGAATCAACTAAACTGCTTATACTGATCAACTCTAGATATGGTACAGCCATGGGTAATTTCGATAAATTTTCTTTTCCTTCTTTCTTTCTGTATTTCCTATTTTCAGTAGTAAATGAACAGGAGGAAAACATCTTATTTCTGCCCAGCTATTAACAGATACAGCTATACTTGGACAGGCCCAAGTTCTGGGTACCCACAGTGTTACAGATACAAGGAAGACAGAACCTAGACCAAGACAGTCATTGAGAGACCTCATCTCCCCAAACAGAACTTTCCAGACCAGCCTGTGGGCCACCCCAACAAAAGCTCCAACATGTGGAGTCAAGGAGTGGCGCCGTGATACATATTTGTAGAGGAGATGGCACACAATCCAGACAATAGCCCCAAAGAAGTGTTTGCTAGATATTGAGCTTACAAGCTGTCCTTTGCTGTCCTATGGCCATGAGAAGGTCCCCAAACAAAATAAGGGCCCAATTTTCTATGCATCTCTCAGATCTTACCTCTTCCTAGAATCTCAAACCTACATGGACTCTGTGTGGGTCCCAAGAGGCACAAGTGTTCGCAAGGAGTATATGCGTATCTCTGTGTGGCTAATTGATGCCCTGCGGTGCCAAGTCCAGAATCTTCGAGATGTGTTTTCAAATTTCTTCATATGTGAGCCAAAGGGAGAAGTGTGGTGCTCCATGATCCTGAAGAGACACTTTGAAGTCTTCCAGGCTCCCCTCCACCCCACACACTCTTCTGTGGGCCTGTTTTATCCCTAGGAAGTGGGCAGTCAGGCTTCTCCAGCCCACTGTGGAAAGAGGAACGCATAGTTTTGAAGGATGTGAAAAAGCACTCTACTTGTTTGTACTTCGCCTTTCTTTCAAGGAACTGAAGGTGTAAACTAACAAACACAAGCTGCTGGTGGTCCGGTTCTCAGAACTGAGGCTCTCACCACAGACCTGAGAGCAGAGAGTGGAATCAGAACAGGGGGAGAGGTAAACATCGGGGGGGGGTAGATGGGAGGGCCCTGAGCTTGCTAGCTGGCTAGAATCTTACTGAGGCATACACAGAGACAAGTAGAGAAATGGCACTCTGATGTGGGATTCCTCTCTTTATACTGTGAACATGTTTTATTACCATTGGTTAGCAAAGAATCTTTTTTGGCCTATGGCAGGGCAGAATATAGGTAGGCAGCAAAACTAAACTAAATGCAGGGAGAAAGAAGGTGGAGTCAGAGAGACACCATGTAGCTGCCAAAGGAGATAGATGCCAGAACCTTACCAGTAAGCCACACCCTTTTGATGATACACAGATTAATAGAAACAGGCTAATTTAAGATATAAGAGCTAGCAACATCCTCAGTCATCAGACAAATGCAAATTAAAACAACTCTGAGATTCCATATCACACCTGTAAGAATGGCCAAGATCAAAAACACTGATGACAATTTATGCTGGAGAGGTTGTGGGGTAAAGGAAACACTTCCACACTGGTGGGAATGCAAGCTGGTACAGCCCCTTTGGATATCAGTGTGGTAATTTCTCAGAAAATTAGGAAACAGTCTTCCTCAAGACCCAGCAATACCACTTTCGGGTATATATCCAAAAGATGCTCAATCATGCCACAAGGACATGTGCTCAACTATGTTCATAGCAGCATTGTTTGTCATAGCCAGAACCTGGAAACAACCTAAATGCCCCTTGACCAAAGAATGGATAAGGAAAATGTGGTACATTTACACATTGGAGTACTACACAGCAGAAAAAAATAACAGCATCTTGAAATTTACAGGCAAATGGATAGACCTAGAAAACATTATACTGAGTGAGGTAACCCAGATACAGAAAGACAAATATCATATGTACTCACTCATAAGTAGTTTTTAAACATAAAGCAAAGAAAACCAGCCTACAAATCACAATCCCAGAGAATCTAGACAACAATGAGTACCCTAAGAGAGACATACATAGATCTAATCTACATGGGAAATAGAAAAAGACAAAATCTCTTGAGTAAATTGGAGCATGGGGAACATGGGAGAGGGTTGAAGGGGAGAGGAGAGGAAGGGAGGAGAGCAAAGAAAAATGTAGAGCTCAATGAAATCAATAAAAAAAGATATAAGAGGTAGCTAGAAATATACCTGAGCCATTGGTCAAACAGTGTTGTAATTAATATGGTTTCTATGTGATTATTCATGTCTCGGTGTCCGGGAAACAAACGCGCAGTCTCTGTTTACAGCACCTATTCCTTCTCAAACTCATATGGCCTCTGAAGAAGAACGTGTGACCTGTCTGTGTAGCCCTTTTCCAAAGTATCAAAGCCACACATCTCTTAGCCAGACCGAGCTATTCAGGACTCCAGTTTTTGTTTGTTTGTTTGTTTGTTTGTGTGGGGTTTTTTGTTTGTTTTGTTTTGTTCACCATTTTGATGACTTTGGATAACTTCTTGACTTGGGTCTGTGCAATGTGAATGTCAGCTGTGTGGGTCACAGAGCTTCTGTAAAGATCACATTAGCCGATACATGTGCAACTCTAAGAAGAGCATCCAGCAGAGAACACGTGCCCATAAGTGGCATTCCTGCCACTGTGCTCTGACTGAGTGTCAGGGTCCATACAGGTCTGCCCAGGTTCAAGGAGCCTTTCAGAAAACAGTCCTCTGGCCTTAGACAGTGAGATTCTACTACAGAAATTGCCACCCCAACTCAGCGCACAGGGTGCCAGACCCTGGGGCCACACACAATAGAAACAATGCTCAGTTATGCCTCCCCAGTAACTGCCTATATCTGGAGAGAAGTGGCCCGCAAGCACACAGGAACCAGCAGTTTGGCAGGAAGCCTGCGTTCTGCAAACCCCAAGGGCAGGAAGTCCACACACACCAAAGGGTCCCCACCACACCCTGTGAGAAGGAAGGGCCAGCCAGAGTGGATGGGATGGGTTGTTTCCTCTTCAAAGTAAGGCTTTGAAGAGACGCTCCAGGGCAGTCAGAAGCAAGGTGGCTAAGGGCACACACATGTTTCTCACAGCCACCCAATTCCTGACCTTAATGTCACTTAATAAGGCAGGCCTGGAGTCCTATCTGCAAGCAGAATTGCAAATCACTTGGCTGGGGCTCCACATATGAGGTGGCTTTGTAATATGAGCCGTGTGTCCACTAACAACTAGAGCGAGACCATTAAGTTCATTACACCTGTCACTCTGCCAGCTGAGTCGCCAAACTGCCATGATAAAAGTACATTATGCCCAAGGAGTGCCACCCAACCCCCTCCCGGACAGCGTACACCCATCAACAGCAGGCAATTTGTTCTTGGTGTCTGTACCTGCATAAAGAACACAACTGTAAACAGCTTGGAACACGGCTACAGAAGACCTCGGGCTCTGAGCAGCTATGAGTGCTTCACTTTCCTGGGAAGAAGAACATGGCTGTAGACCAAGATGGAGACAGCGACGGACAGCCTAGTAAAAAACAGAGTAAAGAGGGACCGAGATTTGTTAAGCAGATTCTGCTGAACAACCCAAAAGCGGTGAGAGGCACACCCTTTCCACCTCTCAACCAAGTTCCAGCACTCCGGGCAGCGGGCAAGGCCTTCTGGGCAGCTGCACCCTTCCTCCAGGCCTCAGGAGCAGCACATAGCCAGCTGGGCTGCACAGTGGGTTTGCAGTGCAAGCGTGGTGCAGACAGCAGTAATTTATTTATCCCTGTCATGTAACATTAACAATCTGTCTGGAGCTTGGCAAGCACCAACTTGCACTGTCATATAAACTGTCTGACAAACTTAAAAGTTTCATAAATGCTCCTCTTTCCCCAACAGACAACAAAGCATCATTTTAAAAAAAAAAATAGTTGTTATCTTTTCTGTCCCATCTCTCTCTTCCCTTTTTAAAAACTAAAGGAGAACAAGAAAGAAAATCAGCCACCAAAGAACCCACGCAGTCAGAAGTGACCTGTCAGTGATCTCCACTGCCTCACCGGTTTCCCAATACCAAGTAAACAAATGAATGGGGTCGGGGGTGGGGGCAATATGGGGTCAGCTGTGAGGGTGCGGGGGTACTGAAGAAAAATCTGCCAAACAAAAATATCGTCATTAAAAATTAATAAAGGGTGTGGACATCCAGCCCCCACCTCGCTCCACTCGTGGGAATTGGAGCCAGACATTCTGCGTCCTCCTTAAGTGGAAGCTGGCAGGCTGTCAGGGTTTTAGTGGGTTCTGGGAATGCCAATATATTAACCAGAAGACTTCTTGCATACCCTTCAGAGTTTTTATTCTAGAAAAGTCAACCATTTGGCACAGTGGAGCCTTATTTTTGTCCAGGAAAGCTCTCGGCTGCCAATCAAGGGAGAAATTACAGCTACATTCTTCATAATTTCCAAGACCGAACTGGAAAACAAGCTCGGTGGAGAGAAACGTCCTCACAAAACAGCTTAAAAAGGCCAAAGTACCATTTTTAGGAGGAATTCAAAGAAAAGCAATTCATATTTAAATCAAATGGATATGGATCAAAACAGACCTTATTCTCAAGTCTTCCTGCAACAGAGGAAAACCAATATTAATTGGAAATTTGAACCCAATAGAATCCATAGCCATGAACAGTACCAGGTGCTTGCTTATTTCCTTTTGTTGCCAAACATGAACACAAGCAATGGCATACATGTACACATGAGCCACGTGCACACACGCATGTGTCCATACACACACATACACACACACACACACACACACACACACACACACACACACACACACACATCTCCCCCGAAAGTGGTAGGTCTTGGGGTTATAAAATTCAAATAGTATGCAGAATTCTTGTTCCTATTTTGTGGGGTAGGGGCATGCATGTGTAAGTGTTTATGTGTGTACACACGCATGTGCTGGCCAGAGGTCAACATCAGGTCTTTTTCAATCTCTCTCCACTGTATTTTTTGAGTCAGGGTCCTTTCATTGAACCTGGAGCTCACCAAGCCATCTAGACTGGCTGGTTAGCAAGCTCCAAGGATCTGCTCATCTCTGAACCTTCAACACTGGCTTCTACATGGGCACCAGGGTTCTTAACTCAGGTCCTGGTGCTTGCGTGTCAAACATCTGACTGACTGAGCCATCTCCCCAGGCCCTGTTTTCTTATTTTAAAACTCACTCACAATTCACTTCCCGCGTACACTCATAATATAGGTCAAGATGTAATTCATATTTAACACAGCCCATGCTGGCAGAAAGTAACTTTGACACCAGAGAAATAATGGCTTCTGAGAGATTTTTCTACCAAAAAGGACTAAGGGCACAGAGAACAAGTGAGCCAAGGACAGATGGGGGAACCGAGAGGAGGGAAGGAAAACATGGGAACACCGCAGTTGGCCACTACCAACAGCTACTACCCATGTCCACACGAATCATGTTGAGTAACGCCAACATTTTCCAGGTTAAAATGCTACACTCCTGGGAGGAGGGGCGAAAATGGAAACTTTTATATTTTAATAAACTTTAAAAAAAAATGCTACACTCCTGTTACTTCTCTGCTGTCACTTTCAACTCTGACCCCAAAGGAGACACGTATGCTGGAGACTCCACAAGCCCAGATACAGTAGAAAAAAAAGAGGAGACATGACCAGGGGTTCTATAAAGATTTAACCAGTCTACACGCTTTCGGGTATTCCTGCTCAGAATCCTACCGGTTTTGGCTTTATATGATGACATAGGACCATCCTACATGCCACTATAAAGTGACTGACAATGTGGGGTACATGCACAGGGATCCAGAGTTTGGGGGTCTTTACTTACCAGCCAGCCAGAAACTACCCACAGGGAGCAAAAGTCATCCTTTCTTCTCTTTGCTTCCCTGCCAGGTGAGGAATCCACCCCTCCAGCAACCCGGATAAAGAAACAGACAGTGACCCATGAGCTACAGGGCTGCTCTGCCAGGCTGCTAAGTCAAGCAAGACAACAGCACTGACCCAAGCTGTAGACACCTCTGCAGACGGCTCCCTGCTCTCAACAGGCCAGGCAAGAAAACTCTTCTTAGAACAGTTAGCAGTTGGGGGAAAACAAATATTTGCCTATGGATGTCTATATTCTAACGGTGAACGGTGGGGAAAGGACTGTGGAGCCTCCAATGATATGCCAACGGATGGCCACGGAATCACTCAAGAGGCACCTGGCATTGGCTGGGCGCCATTGCGGGATCGTGGTCGTGAAAAGCAAGCACCCTAAAGGACTCAAAGATAGCCGTAACTACCTGCTGGCAAGAGTCTGCTCCAACACAAATACAAACTTACAGGAACTGGAGCCAGAGACATGGGCAGTGAACTCTTACAGGGGTCAGAGTGGAACGCTAAGACACTAGAGGGCTTTGTTGTTGTAGGAGTTGTTGTTGTTGTTGTTGTTGTTGTTGTTGTTGTTTAAACAAGGGGAATGGTAGCTACAATTCCATTGCAGTAATCCCTTTACTGACACTTACAGTCCCGGATCCAATTCTTAACTGTGTTCTACATTCATAGTAAAGTTGTCTCTTAAAGAATTAAACTTCCACAGGGATGGAAACAAATACTAAATTTCAATAAATACATATGAATAATATTCAGACCCATTCATTGTCCATGTCATGATTCAAATTTTACATCGCTCCTTCACAGAACATATATTCTATATTCCAAAAGGAATGTGCAAAGGCAGAGTCACGATGCCAGTGAGCCGAATTTACACTCGAAGACTGTAGCTTCTCTCATACAAAATGCAGGCCTGGCTTGGCGTGTGTATACTTCATAGAACCTTCCATGAAAACCAACACACAGTCCTGAAGGCCCGGGATAATTAGAGGTAGGAGGATAAAGTATGGGGACACCCGAACTAATAGAAAGAGCCATGATAAGTGAGTTTGGTAGTGCTAACCCAGCATAGGACCCTGCTTCTTGTACCTGGTGCTAGGACTGAAAGTCAGGACCTCAGCATCCTAGGAAAGCCAGCTGCTGGGGAACATTACCTCCCCTCTCCAGCACTCTACTTTGAAGGTCCAGCAGGACTCACCATCTCTACCTGGGTCCACCTCTAACACGGTTCTTGAGCGTCACACCCCAGTGTGAACACACAGACGGTCACCAATAAATATCACAGTCATAATTAATTCTAACTTTTAGTGAGGCGTTTCAGGGATGGCAAGGTGGCAAAATAATTAGAAAAGAAGGGAGAAAAAAAAACAAAGAAAACACACAGAGGAAAAGAAAAGCCAATCAAAATAATCCGTTCTAGCTCATTAAGAGTCTTTGTGGAAAAACAGAACACTTTGCTGACTGATGTGGCCACTGACACTCAGCAATCACTCCTGTACTGGGGCAGAAACTAGGAAGCCCCACTTGTTTTAACGAGTTTCTTGCTGTCCTGACTGGCCAATGCAATGACTCTCCAGGTAACCCGGAACAGACACGCCTGGTGTGGGCTCTTGGAACGACGCCCACCCACCATGCACCCCTGTAGTCCTGAAACCTCTGCACACCAAGAACCCTCCAATTAAAAAAAGAAAGAAAGACAGACAAAAGTTTAAAAACAAGCAAGCAAATGCTCTCTGTGGCACCACAGCGAGTTAACGCACAGAGAGCCTACTGTCTCCTAGCAGCGTACTCACAGGGCGCGCCCCCAGCCGTGCCCAGACGGCACGCCGGGCAGGGGTCCCGGGAAGCCTCCTCCAGCCTGTGGAGTGCAGAGCCCACAACAAAGGCAAGTGCAGGGCCCAGCTGGGTGCTCTTCGCTTCCTGTTTATTCCACCGTGAGGGTCAAAGAGAAATTCAACACACGCCTGCTTCCTCCCGGCCCGGAGATCCAGCCTAAGTGTAACAGCAGCCGCCCCAGACAATCGACTTTGCCAACCAATGCCAGGAGCCCCGGGCAGCCCGCGGCCGACGTCAAAGAGCGCGGGAGGCGGGAGTGGGGGGACCCGGGGAGACAGTCTGAAGGCTGGGAACCCTGGAGCCCTAGAGCCGGGGCGCAAGGTGCAGGGGGAGGCTCCCGCGCCGCCTTCTCGCTGCTGACCTCCAACCCCCCCACGACTGCAGTAGTTCGCACACAGGCCTAGGAGCGTCGCCGCCTGGGGCACGCACCCCCGCGGCGCCCACCCGGACCACTGGGCACTGCTGGATGAAGCAGCTTCAGCGGGACACTCTACAACACCGGGTCCCGGTCGGCAAGACTCTGCCAGCCGAGCGCTCCGAGGATGGCCAAGCGTCCCCGGCCGCCCTCGGCGCCCACCCGCGGCACTGCCTCGCAGACCTGGTGCGCGGGTCTCGGGGACGCCAGGGCTGGCAGGGCAGCGGTCGCCGGCGCTGGCTGGCGGGCATCCCGGTCCTTTGCCCGCCCCCTCCTCCCGGCTCTGCTCAGAGGTGAACTCCGGCCAGACGCAGAGACCGCGGCCGGCGGCACTCACCTGCAGCAGCCCCTAGGTGGGCGAGCGGGACCGCCCACCGTGCAGTTCGGCCACCGGCCCTGCGGGCTGCGGGGGAGGGGCAGCACTCCGGGTGGCGCGACACGGCGCGGCGTGGCTCTTTAAGAGGGACCTGCCACCGGGCTCCCGGAGCTCCCCGCCCCCCTTTCGCCTTCTCAGGACTTGCAGCCTGTCTGGCGGCCGCCGCGGCTCCTCCCCGGCTCGCTGGGGATCCCCGCCGGCTGACAGGAGGGAGGGAGGGAGAGAGTCGGTGCTGTCTGGCTGGGGGCCGGGTCCCGCCACCGCCACCGACACCGCGCCGAGGCCGGGTCTGTCTCAACTCAGCCTCGGCCGCTCCTCCCCCGACTCTGCGGCGGGGACCCGGCGCGCGGCCAGACGGCGGGGGCGGGGGGCGCCGCCGGGGATGCGGCCCCGCCCAGGTGCACACCCGGTGCCCCCCTGGCTGCAGGACCCGAGCTCTCGGGGGCAATCAGCGCACACCCGGGATCCTGAACCGGGTAAAGAGCCTGGAACTGGGGTGAGAGGGGAGCGCTCGCTGAGGGTAGGCCGCCACGGGCAGTTTGGGAAGGGGGGCACCTACTGCCTCTTGGGTTGTAGTTGCCCACCCACAGCGGAACTTGATCCACCGCTCTCTTGGGCACACAGTAGGACTACAGGACAGTTAGTGGGAATGGTTAAGCGTCTGGGAGCCCTCTTCTGCAGGCTGGAGCGAATCTTCCGGACTCCCTGGTATCATGCCCTCTTCTAGGGAAATCGGTCTGGACTGGGCAGCTGGGTGGATCCTTCCTCTAGGAGCTATGACCCTTTTGCCCTTGAAGAAAGACCTCCAAGTCCTACGAAAACTGGGACAGGCCCCCCACTGGAGTGCAGACAATAGGTCATTGGTTCTCCAGAAGTACCAGCACAGACATTGCTCTACCCAGCCATGTTTGATGGAGATTGATTGCTGTCACCACCGATTTTATTGCAGTCAACACGATTAGAGAGACAGTTCCTCTCTGCCCAAATCCTCCTCCCTGCAGACCGTTAAGACACATGAACCCAGGTTTCAGGTTGGTCTAACAGAGACAGAAATTTAAAGGAGTAACCGTTTCCAAGTCTCCCTCTCTCCCACCTCAGACTTCAAGGATGGTGGAGAAACGACTGATTTGAAATCTGCAGTTACTGTATCAGTGACTTTTCCATTCATGGAATATTCACTCAGTTTTTCTTATGTCTTCAGTTCTGCTCAGCCATCATAGCTATCCATCGGAGTTTGTGTGTGATCTAGTAATGGCCACCACAATGGAGAATTGTGTATGGAACATTTCTCACAGGTTGCTTTCATTTAATCCCCACAGTGACAGCGAACTAGCTCTTCTCCACTGTACAAATGACGAAGTTGAAGCTGTGAAACATTTGATGATGTACCCCCAACCACAAAGATAAAGGTTGAGCGTTGCTGACTGGCAGCAGCCAACACTGGGTGTTGAATCCCCGTACCATACTGCCACCTACCTACAGCAACTTTCACATCCAGTTCTGTTCGGCTCAGCCCACGCACAGCTGAGACAGACATAACGGTTTACAATGTCCAGCACTGTGCTGGCTCCCAGGTGGGGATGCTCGGGTTCCAGATAATACAGGCGCACTATAGGGGAGAAGCGGCTTGGAACCCAGCTGTTCGGCTAAACGTTTTTGTTTTCCGTTTCAGCTGTTGATGCTCACGTCCTTACACGTATGTACAGCACGTTACAGTCATGGGAAAGCTGGAAGTTTTGAGATGGTTAGCTGTAGGTAAAATTCATCATGGCTGGGTTAGTTTCAGTTAGCTTCATCTCCGTCGTGCACCGCCCACTCCACTGGACCCCAGAGCTCAGGCGGGAACTTAGGAAAGCAGGGAGCTTTGTACTGCTGTCTGAGAACGGATATTCCTAGTCACAGAACAAAATACTAAGGACTCAAAAGATTTGGGACAATGATTGGAGTCTAGCAATGGGAAAGACACGTAAGCAATATTGAAAGATATTATCAATAAAATATTGAAAGATGAATAGAAGTAAAATGAAATGTTTTTTTCCAGGAAAAGGAAGTGAGGGTGGGGGACATCTTTCTCGTTGTCCATTGCAGTTCATCTTGTGTTGATTAGCCCTGCCCATATTTAGTCCATACAAGGTTACTATCCCATCATCTAAAGAGATAAAATTAGAAAAAAGATGAGCAATTGACATAAAAAAACATCTAAGGGCCCCAAGTGACCAGAAGATGGATGCGAATGAGAGAATACGATTCTGTTATTTAGATCTCATGCATAACATTTAAATGAAGCTTAAGCTGTCCAAAATAACCCAGCCTACTCGTTGTGCCTTTTAAACCAAAGAAAAGGCGATAGACAGAGCTGCATTGTGGGTAACTTCGGTCCTGGAGAAGTGAGTGTAGACACTCAGAACCAGAACCTGTGGATGAACAGGTCCAGGAGAGCATGGCCTGCCCCTTGTGTCTCAATATCAGGGTTTCACCTTGCAAGATCCTCTGTCTTCAGAATTAGCTTTAAAATCACAAGAGATAGCAAAGAACCCCTTCCGATTTCAGCCTTGTGCAATGAATGCCTCCCCCTCCCCCCTTTATGGGAAAAAAAACCTACACAGTTTTTTTCCCCCCCTTGGATACACTCAGAAGGAGAGAGAAGGGGAAAAATAATGGTTGCCTCAAAGATGATCCATCTAAGCCTGTTGTTGGGTTGGGTTTGAAGGGGTTGTGTGTGTGTGTGTGTGTGTGTGTGTGTGTGTGTGTGTGTGTGTGTGTGTGTTTTGTTTTGGGTCTGGGGGGGGCCAGCCACCCAGCTCCCAAATAAATACACACATACAGTCTTATTCTTTCTAATGAATGCCCAGCCTTTGCTTAGCTTGTTTCTAGCCAGAAGCATAAAAGAATGCAACACATCTTTGCATCATTAAACAAATGTTCCAGAGCATAAATTAATGCAGTACATCTTAAAATAATATTCCACAACATAAACCCACTTGTGTATGGCATCTAGGCAACATTAGCAAAGGAATGAAAATGTTCCTAAGTGATTTGTCACTTACAAATGTACATTTCAGTACTGAGAATTTGTTAGGTCCTCCTCAGAGTTCCACATCTTCTCCATCCTTCAGGGCCACAGTTGCTTCCTTTGGTGCCAGCCTAGCCATGTGGGACCTGTGTTCTTGGAACTCCTTCCTAATGAGCTCTAAGGTTGGTCAGAGAGACCAGGAGAGAAAGTTGTGTGATATTTTGGAAGGAAAAGGTACAGTTTGGTTTTTTGAGAAGCCCCTTCTCTCCCCCTTGACTTGAGATCCCGGGGTCTCCACCAGGTACTCATCCTAGTGTCACCAAGTCCTAATTGGGTGTAGGGAGTGCTATTATAAAGATTCTCAGCCTTTCATTTGGATCTTCAGCACCACTGAAGTTGAACAGACAAAAGGCAGCCCAGGTTTGTCTGTCCTTGTAGCCCCACATTGCACCCCTGCCCCCAACCAACTTCACAGTTTTTCATCCCAGTCACCAGCTTGTACCTCCCTCAGCAAATCCAGTCCCCACCCTGCACAAAGGTCCAGCTTTTCTGGTCAAACCCTGACAGAATAGTGCCGCTGTGTGCCTTGCTCCTGTCTTGCCTGAAGACTGGGTAGAGTCTGCCTCTCTCAGTGTAGTTCTCGATGAGAGGATGGCCCATCAAAAATGGTGAAGCTACTTGAGCAGTTGCTTAACAACGGAGAATTCTAAACGGCCAATAAGCACATGGAAACACGCCCAACTTTCATGGGGCTCATGAAAAAAATTCCCACTGAAATAGATAAAATTTCAAAAACTGATGTCTCTAAATGTTAAATTGGTTGGGGTCCATCAGAATTTGTGTACCTGGCAGTTCCTCTTTCAGGGCAGGACAAGAGACATAAATGCAAAAGACCAAGAAAAGACAAGAGCAAGAAACTGTCTACATGTCTGTTCGCTAAAATGCAAAAGGAAAAACTGAAACCAGCTCCACTGCCCCGAATGCATGAAGGATAAAGAGGTCTAGGTGCATTCATATAATCAAAGATGAAGTGCAGCTTAATTTAGAGCCACTGACAGACACAGCACAGATGAATGTCATAAACGTTTGTTTGACTCACAGAAGACAGGCCAGAAGCATAATACTGTGGTTTCATCTTATTTATACAGCGTGACAAAGTGTAAGAAGCTAATTGTTGGTGACAGAAATTAGAACACTGGGGGCCACAGAGATGGCTCAATGGTTAAGAGCACTTGTTGCCCTTGCAGAGGACTGGGGTTCAGTTCCCAGCAACCACAAGATGGCTCACAACAGTCTGCAACTCTGTTCCCAGTGAAGATTCAGTGCCCCCTTCTGGCCTCCTTAGGCACTGCATGTACACGATGCACAAGGGTATATGTGTATCTAAAACTCCAGTAGTTGTATACTTAAAATTGGGAGGGGGAGGTAATGTGTGTGTTGTAATAAAATTTTAAGTGTTGGGAGGAGAATTAATTGATTGATTGATTGATTGATTGATTGATTGATTGATTGATTGGCTGTAGGAAGACCTGATAAGATGAGTTCACTCTGCAGTAGGTCCAATTCTCTCAGATAGAAAAGTAGCAGAGAGAACTATATATTCGCCTCTAAAATAGTTAATTACTTTCTGGTTCTATTTTGATATGTGTTTCTTATACATTTTTCTTTTTGTGTGCACTGCTATGGTTTGAACATGAAGCATTCCCCTGAAGATTCATTAGTTAAGAGCTTGGTCCTCAGTCCAAGGCACTAATAGAAGAGGTACAGCTTAGGGGAAGAAGCTAGAGCATTGGAGGCATTCCCCTGAAAGGATCCTGGGCCCCTACTTCTTTGTTTCATTCTTTGCCAATAGTTCTCAGTCTGTGGGCTGGGCCCCACAGAGATCATATATCGGATATTTATATTACAATTCATAACAGTGTCAAAATTATAGTTATGAGGTAGCAATGAAAATAGTTTTATGAGGAACTGTATTAAAGGGTTGCAGCACTAGGAACATGGAGGACTATGGCTCTTTGCTTCCTGGCCACCTCTACCACATGCTTCCACTATGGTGTGCTGTTCCAGTATGGGACACAGCAACGAATAAGGCAACTATGGGCCTGAACCTCTGAAACCTAGAGTTGCTTTCCAACTTTTTTTTCTCAACTGTGTTGTCAAGGAAATGGAAGGCTAACACAACACCCGAGTGTACCTGCCAAACCGCTGGCAGTTCTTCCCTCTTGCGACAAAGAAGGTATTGACTTATGTATGGTGTGAATGAGCACAAGTGTTTCCAGTAAGTGACACTCATATGTCTAAAGATGCATCCATCCTGGCATCAAAGTCTCCGCCTCTGTGTTCACACCAACACCACGTTTCTGTGCTTGCCCCTTGAAGTCCCTTGAAAGCACCCCTGAATGCTCCCTTTACATGGTTCCAACTGAAAAGATAGAGATGTCATCCTCAGGGCTTCCCTGATCTGTCTGCTTCACGGCACAAAACTCAAGAACACACGTTTTGTTTAATCTAATCTTGAATTGTAAGTTGGCCATCAGTTAAAATGTCAATTAGGATAAATATGTGAAATAAAACGTATGAAGTGTCAGCCGGGTGGTGTGGCACATGTCTTTAATCCCAGCACTTGGGAGGCAGAGGCAGGAGGATCTCTGTGAGTTCGAGGCCAGCCTGGTCTATAAGAGCTAGTTCTAGGACAGGCCCCAAAGCTACAGAGAAACCCTGCCTTGTGGGGAGAGGATAAAAAGTATAAAGTGTCTACCATAAAGAAATATGCCAGTGTTGCACATGTGTATGTATAGGCTAAGGATCATATTTCATTAATACTATTATATCAAAATTTCAGAGATTATATAGCTTATAAGCTGAAAAAAAAGAATGTATTTCTAGCAGTTCTGGAGGTTTGGAAGTTCAAGAACACCGCACCAGCAGACGCAATGTCTACTGATAACCTGTTTGTCACACACGGCATTTTCTGTGTCTTCATGGAGTGGAAAAGGCAAAGAGAAATTGACTCCCTTCCCCCAGCCTGCTATAAGGACAGTCATACCATGTATGAGAGCAGAGTCCTCAACCACTTCTGCAATGGCTCCTCCTCCTAACATTGTCACACTGGGAATTAAAATTCCATTTTAATTCTAAAATTTAAAATTCTAAAAGTTTGGAGAGATGAGTATTCACAAACAGAACAGTGACATATGTTTGTATCAGTATATCTTTTAAACGAATTATGCGTACAGCAGTCTGTATACCTACCATCCATCTATCATCTGTCTATCTATCTTCTATCATCCATCTATTTATCTACCATCCATCTATCTATCTTCTATCATCCATCTATCTACCATCTATTGACCATCTATCTATCTACCATCTATCTATCTACCATCTGTCTATCTACCATCTGTCTATCTACCATCTGTCTATCATCTGTCTATCTTCTATCATCCATCTATCTACCATCTGTCTACTGTTTGTCTATCTATCTTCTATCATCTGTCTACCATCTATCTATTTATCTACCATCTACCTATCTTCTTTTGAATCTTTACATCTACCTAACTCTTCTAGAGCCCTAGGATCTTGAACATCTGAATCCAGAGAGAAAGGCTCATAGGCAATTCCTGTTTTCTGCCAATCCCTGTTATTAGAGGATTTTTCCTGGGATGCCACACCACCCTTTTCCTTTATGGAGTATAAACCCTGGTGCAAGAACTAGATACACAATAGCCATTATCTTTTGTATTGAGGATGACTTTTGAAACCCAGCTTCCTTTCTGCAGAACTGGTGCGAAACTCAAGTCTGATCTGCAGGGATGCACTTGATGGTGGTGGTTTGAAAGAGAATGCCTCCCATGGTCTCAGGCATTTGAACACTTGGTCCCCAATTGGTGGCACTGCTTGGGGAGACTTATGAGGGGTGATTTGGGGGGAGGAAGTATGTCACTGGAGGCAGACTTTCAGAGTTTAAAGACCTGTACCATTTCTAGTTCTACACACTGTTTCACGCTTGCAATTCAAGACGTGAGCCCTCAGCTTCCTGCTTGCACTATCACGCCTGCCGCTTGCTCCCAGCTTCCCCACCATAATGAGCACTTATCCCTTTGGAACCAGAAGTCCAAATAAAGCTGTAGGTTGCTTTATTTAACTATAGGTTGCTTTGGTCATGGTGTTTTATCACAGCAATAGAAAAAGTAGCCAACACACCCTCTCCTAAGACTTGGCAGTATCATGGAACATTTGGGAGTGCTAGGAGTGGTCCACAGCATCTCTGTCACTATCAATGTGGCCAATTGAGATGCAGCATGGGAATGTTTTAAGGGGCGCCTATGATTCTGTTTACTCGATCCCTTTTCGGGGATCTGCCACCAATCAGAGAGTTCTTCCAGGAAGAACAGCCCAGACAAGCTCTGTGTTCTCTGGGCAGAAAACAAACAAACAAACAAAAAACAAACCTTCTCATCTCAGTTCTTTTACTGTGATGATCATTAAAAAAAAAAAAATGCTTCCAGCTTTACCTCTTCCGGGTCTCCTCAAACGCTCCTGCAGGATTTTGCAGATGGAAAGCCAGGGAGAAAGGCTCTCCGGCTGTTTTCTTCTCCCACCCCAGAAGCCTTGCATCCATCTAAGGCATCAGGGTGCAAAACAAGTTGTCTGTTTGGAGGAAGACAAGAGACATGAAACCGCAAGAATAAGTCCGTGTGGCAGCAGAACCCCAAGTTAACCCTGAGTGACGCTGGTTCTGCACCCACATAACCCTTGATGGGGAAGGGGAGCTGGCACACGGAAGGAGAGCACAGCTTGGTCACCACATTACTGCACATGACTTTAAGGCACCTGAATTCCTCTTCTGTGCCTTTACATCTCTGGCTGGTAGCAGAACAGGAGGCCAGAGAGTCACCGCCTTGCAGTGATTAGAAGCCAGGGAGCTCTTTCATGCAGCCTGTGGGATCTCAGAGAAAACCCAAGTGTCAGCTAGCAAGCACATATTCAAGGCTTAAAGGAGCGTCAACCACGTGAGCCTCGACACCTGTGGCTCCAGGAAGACCTGACCCCAGCAGATAATCTGATTTCTGCCTAAGGTGAATACCTGAACTGAGAGTCTAGCCAGGCCCAGACTTCTACAGAGCCCTGAGCTCATCCATGGGTAACATGCTCTTAGGTCACTGAGTTGATGGCAGTTTGTTACTCAGCAATAAAGACCAACATGTAATACATTAGAATATAAAAGTATTGTCCAGACAAATGTTTTTGTTCTGCCTACTTAATGTCGGGTGCTTCTCAACCTCCCTCCTCTCAATCATTCCCCCAAAGGAAGAGAAGGTGAAGCCCTAAATATGTAGCTTACAAGATGTCAGCTATAAAGACATTCAACTGGCTCCTAAATCAATTGCTATTGATCCCCAGAGCCCCAGCATTCTTCTGCTGATGGGAGGAGATTGATTCGTTTATACTGAGAAGTAGACTCTGGATGTGGAAAACAATACCTTAAAGGTCTCCCCATCCTATCTAAGACTTCATGTCACCGAACTTTCTAGCACTGTAAGAAAATCCCTGAGATAATCAAAGTTATCAAGAAGAAAGATTTATCTCAACCCCCAATTTTACAGAAGGCCCCAAATCAGTGTTTCTGGGTGTTTCTAGGCCTGTTGCATTGTGACAGGACTGGATGGCAGACTACATTGTTCATGTCATGACAGCCAGGAAGCAGAGAGAGCACGTGCACACACACACACACACACACACACACACACACACACACGCACACACGCACACATACATATACACACATGCACACACACACTCATACACACACATACACACACACTCATATACACACATACACACACACTCATACAGACATACACACACACACATACAAACACATATACACACACACTCATACAGACATACACACACACACATACAAACACATATACACACACATACACACACTCTTATAGACATACACACATTCATACACACACACACACCCATACACACATATACACACATTTCTTACCCGTTTTACAACTTCCACCATCTGACAATGCTAATGACCTGAAGACCAAGCCCTTAGCACACAGGCAACCAAGAGACAGTCCAGATTCAAACCCTAACAGACCCTGCCATAAAACGGAGAAAACAGGGAGTCAGAAACATGTAGATCTGGGTCTATTACCTCTGCATAAGGCTTATAGCAACTAGAGTCTAAGCAAAACCCTTTAATTCACTTGACCACTGAAGGAGAAATAAAAACATTTAGACACAAAAGCAACTCCTGATCAGCCCCAAATTGTTAGGTGGGCTACTTGTTCTCAGCTGACAGCGCATCTCGGTTAAAGCACAGCTACACTGCTCTGCATTTTCATAAATTCTGGCATTTCCAAGGAGTTGTCCGCAAGGATAAGGCGGTCTCAGAAACGGTAACTACATTCTCACCCACTAGATTTTCACCTTCCTCGGGCACGTTCCAAGCGCAGCCCTGGCCACTAGGGGGCCGTATTGAGTTTGGGACGTTTGTTCAGGCATTCCCTGTGACCTGGGCTTTGATGTGGTTCCTGGCGCCCCTGTTTGCTGTCTAGTGCGTGCAAAGAAGCTACGCTCTTCTGCCATATGGGTCCTGACTTGAAGGCAGCTCCCTGCTTTTCCAAGCCAGTCAGTCACGGCTTCGGCAGCCGCTGTCCATGCACTTGAACCTCCGTCTCTAGCCATCCTTGCCGTCCTCCTCTGAACACTTTTCGCTGTCCACCCACCTCCTTATCCTGTGGCCCCTCAACGTTGGCACGATGTCATGAGTGGGCATTACTCTTTACAAACAAGAGGTGGCTCCCCTTCCTGGACATGGCAGCTTTGTTTATGCAGACAAACCTTGCCTTGGTTCACCTCAGCAGTCAACCTCAGCCTCAGAACAATTACAGAAAGCCCAAAGTCTACCTTTAGGGTTCTTCTGTTTACAGATGGCTCAGTGGGTAACTGCCACTGATCTAAGTTCTTTTCCAGAACCCACAGAAAGGTAGAAGAGAACCAACCTCACAAAGTTGTCCTCCAACCTCCACATAGTGTTTGCCCCCTCACACAATAATAATTGATTAATTATTTAAAGAAAGCATTTAGTTTTAAAGATGGTAAGGTGCCCCTTAAACAGAAGCTGGAAGGGAATTTCTTGGCTCTATCTGTAAATTCCAAGGAGCTGACTGAGATTTCAATTCATTCTGTAGCAGAGGTTTTCTTGTGATTGGTGTATGTGTGCCCATGCATGCTTTTGTGTGTGTGTGTGTGTGTGTGTGTGTGTGTGTGTGTGTGCATATGTGCATGTAAGAGGTCAGTCCCAGGTGTTTCTCAGATGCTGTTTACCTTTTTGTTGTTGTTGCTTTGTTTTTGTTTTATTTTGCTTTCTGAGACAGTGTCTCTGGCCTGGAATTCTCCAATTGGGTTAGGTTAACCAGCATGGTGGTTTGAAAGAAAATGGCCCCCAAAAGGAGAGGCACTATTATGAAGTGTGGCTTTATTGGAGTAGGTTTAGCCTTGGAGGAAGTAGGTCACTGTAGGGGCGGGCTTTGAGGTCTCCTATGCTCAAGCCACTTCCAGCGTCACAGTCCACTTCCTACTGCCTGCAGATCAAGATGTAGCCAGCACCAAGTCTGCCTGCACAGCGCCATGCTCCCCACCATGATGATAATGGACTAAACCTCTGAAGCTGTAAGCTGCTACCTCGATTAAATGTTTTCCTTTGTAAGAGTTGTCATGGTCATGGTGTCTCTTCACAGCAATGGAAACCCTAACTAAGATAGCTACCCGGTAACTCCCAAGGCTTCATCTGGCTCCACAACCCCAGTGTTGGTTTTATGTATAAGCATGTGCCACACCTGGCCTTTCTACGCAGGTCCTGATGTTTGCAAAGCGAGCACTTTACCCTTTGAGTCGGGTATTAAATAAAGGTTTCCCCTTCCCAGTCCTGCATTCCTGCTTGTCTATCCCCACAGGGTCTGATTCCCAGCCAGGCCCTCTCCATGGGCACCCTAGTTGCTCCAGTCTCTTCCCTACAGACAGACTGGCATATCCAATGAATGACCACTTTTTTGAGACAGGGTGTCTCTGTATAACAGCTCTGACTGTCCCGGAACTCACTTTGTAAACCAGGCTAGCCTCAAACTCACAAAGATCCACCTGCCTCTGCCTTCCAACTGCTGGGGTTAAAGGTGTGCGCCATCACTGGCCATATTTTTCTTAAGAGGCCTGGCTAAAAGGTTATGGGAGAACTCTAACCTGGGGGGGGGGGTATCCCATACCTACCTATGATGTCACCACCAAGACAGGAAGTAAGGCCCATAATGAGTCAGGGTCAAGCCCTTTTCTGATCCTTGCCTACTCTGTTCCTGGAAGAAAACACATGCGTGCACGCACGTGCACACATATGCACACAAACACATGTACACACACACACGTAAGAAGGGAGATGGAATGCTGGTTAGGAAGGGCAAAGGCTACTCCTGGTTCACCTGCCCTGGTTAAAGCTTGGCCTCCCAGGTGTCCATTGCAGGCATAGAATCAGCTCCACCCAGAGCCTGCTGCAGAGGAAGGGCAGCCTCTCCATACAGATGCATCCACTGAACATCAGAAAAGACACATGTTCTCAAAGTGTCAGGAATTATTTGACACAGTTTCTAAAGCTGAGCCGTAGCATGTTCTGCTGTCTGAGCAATTCATGTTTGTTTCTTCTCTGTAATTAGGCACACACAAAGCGTTGGTTTAAAGTCCCTTCATTGGGTAATTTATAACCACAGAAATTCACTGGCCACAGTTCTAGAGGATGATAGACTTCTAATACCAAGGTGCCAGTAAGTACAGTGCCTGGTGAATTCCTTCCTGGCACCATCTTGCTGTATCTTCCCATGACAGGAGGGCCTAGGACACACCCACAGTCTCTTTTATGAGAGTCTACCCCATTAGGATACCAGAAGCCCCACGACTTCATCTGTTATCAGGAGGTCTACCTTATAATACTATGACATGAGAATCATTCTCCAGGACGTACTTTGGAGGAGCATCCGCTTTCAATATTGCATTTTGCTTGCTTTTCTCTATAACCTCCCACTTTTAGAAAAAGTGCAAACAAGACCATTCAGACGGGAAAAAAAAACTGTAAGGATGAAGTGGTCCCAAGACTGAGGGAAAGGCAAGAGCACAAAACAGTAACTAAATGAAACTTTTATAAACAACTTTTATAAAGAAACTGCTCTTGCCATATGATCTGGCCATCTGCTTCTCAGCATTTACCCAAAGCATCCGAGTGTTTATAGGAGCTTTATTGGCAATTGCAAAAATCTGGGAGCAGCCAGGACGTACCTCACAGGTAAATGGGGATCAGCAAATTGCGGCTCATCAGACAACGGAATGAGGAGTAAACCATCAAACCCTGAAAGGAAGTGGGGAGAGGAGGCCCACAACACTAAGTGAAGGACAGGATCTGGATGGCTGTGCTGTGTGACTCCAACTTTGATGCTCTTGGAAAGCAGAGATAAGAAAACAGCAAGGAGCAGGGCAGGGGGAAAAGAAGAGAAATCAGTGATTACCAGAGGCTGGGACATGGGAGGGCTGAATGAGTACAGTACAGAGGGTTTGTGGGTACAAAATGAAATACTGTTCTAAAAGAGATGCAAGTTTCTAGATCAACATGGACGCTGTATAAATATAGATAAGGGGCCATGTGGGGAAGTACCTGTCAGAAGGCTGTAATGGGTTTCAAGAGGGTGGTTGATTACCCAGCAGCACCAGTACAGGGCAGTGTGGTGGAGCAGTTGGCTTTGGCGCCTACAGATGGCCTCAGAAAATGACCCTTCCCTGCCAGCTTCAGGGTGTGCTGATAAAAGATGGCAGGCCATATTGATCACCCTGCAATGCAATACACTGGGGGATAAAGGCCAATGCAGGTATGCACCCAAAACTTCCAGTTCCCATAGTTCCTTATAATTTTTTAAATTATGAAATGTGTCATGGAAATAAAAGCAGAATAGCACCTGTATCACCAGCAAACCAAACCAAAACTGATACGGTGCATTGTCTTCTTGTTTGTAAAAAAAAAAAAAAATGGGTTTATTGTTTTTAATCATCTGTAAATGGATTTGCGCACATGAGTGCAGTGTCAAGTGAGGCCAGAAGAGGGCATCAGATCTCCTCGAGCTGGAGGTACATGTGGCTGAATGCTGAGAAAGTAACCTGGGACCTCTGCAAAAAGCAGTATGCATCCTTAATCATTGAATCCTCTATAGTATCTAATATTTCTGTTAAAAGAAAATGGTGAGTCAGGCGTGGCACATGCCTTTAATCTTACCACTTGGAAGGCAGAGGCAGACAGATCTCTATCTGTGAGCTCAAGGTCTATCTGCTCTACATAGTGAGTTCCAGGACAGCCAGGACTATGTAAAGAGATCCTAATAAACAACAAGGGTGAATGGACACCTGGAGAGATGACTCAGCAGTTAAGAACACAGACGGCTCTTCCAAAGGACGCAGTTTCATATTCCAGAACCCACATGGCAGCTCACTATTATCTGTGACTCCAGCTCTAGGGGATCCAATGCCCACTTCTGGCCTCCGCGTGTGCCAGGCACAACCCTGATGCACAGACTTATGTGCAGCTCAACAAGAGGGATATCAAGCCTGGTGCTGAAAACCTGACTCATCAGTGCTAGTGGAATTGTGGCTGTTAGAGGGAAAGCTAGAACCACAAATTTGCTAGCAAGTATCTGAAAACATTTCCTCTTATACCCACAGATTAGTGCGGGCTTCACACCTCATCAAGGAAAACCCTCTATACAACAGAGACCACTGCAGAAAAAACTACAACCAACCGAAATCAGAGTAGTGAGAGTCCAGTCCCAATGGATACATCTACAGAACACTCCCGCACCTAAGGCTCGGGGTACATTGTTAAAGAGGGGGCAGGAAGACTATAAGAGTCAGAGGATGAGGAACTTTGCTGTGAGATTGTCTCCTGCTCTAATTGTGACGTGTCACTAACGTGACTGTTCAAGTGTGGAAGGAACAGGGGTCACAGCAATGAGCATACCAAACCGGACAGGGAAAAGCCCACGGGACCTCAACTCTACACAGAAGGATACAGGCAGCTGAGTAAAGGTAGGAGTGACAGAGGGGGCTCTCCCCAGCATACCGATTGGTTGCCCAGCACCAAACAGTCAGTCCTGAAAATATACACACAAGTAACATAGCATATACACAAGGATGTTAACATACACACAACAGGTGATATTTGAGGATATATGTATGTACAAACACATATGTGCACACACTAACAAGTGATGAAAGACAGGCATGATTTGAAGGAGGATAGAAAAAGGCCTGTGGGAGGGCTTGGAGGGAAGAAACGGGAGGGAGAAATGTTGTAATTAAAGGACAGTCTCAAAAACATCAGAAAGTGGGGCTGGAGAGATGGCTCAGTGGTTAAGAGTGCCTGCTCTTCCAAAGGTCCTGAGTTCAATTCCCAGCAACCACATGGTGGCTCACAACCATCTGTAATGAGGTCTGGTGCCCTCTTCTGGCCTGCAGGCATACACACAGACAGAATATTGTATATATAATAAATAAATAAATAAATATTTTAAAAAACAACAAAAAGTGTACTTAACCAAAAAAATAAAATGAAATAGTTTTTTAAAAATTGAATGAATGGAAAAATTTAAATCAGAAGAACTTGATGTGCAGTCCAAGTCTTTCCTTCCTCACAGGGAGTCATGGCCATGTAGGGTCTGTGCTCTGTGCTCTGGCTGCACGCTTTCCCACTCGTGAACAATCTGAAACATGTTTAAACTTATGTAAATGGTATGACTCAGTATATATTGTCACACCTTGCTCTGTGCACTCACTGGTGTATTTGAGGTATTTTCCACGGAAGGAGGAAGAACATCCTTTTAACTATTGAGAGCTGAAGCCTCCTTTTTAGGTGGCCCCTCTACTAGAACAGCAACCGACATCCAAGCAGCGCTTGCCAGGTGCCACTCTCATGGGCCCAGAGCTGCCGCCTCTGATTCTCCTGCCTCCACACCTGGAAGGCTGGAATCGGACGTGTGGGTCTCAAGAAATATAGACAAACACATTCTTGTCTTTCCGCAGCGTAAGAGTTTATTGGATGACAATAACTTCACGAGTATAGCAGGTTTTAAAACATCTTAACATTTCATGTCTCTTGGGTGTTTTACCTGCATGTACGTCTGTGTGCCACCTGTGCCTGAAAAGGCACAGGTGGTTGTGAGCTGCTGTGTGGGTGCCGGGAATCGAACCAGAGTCTTCTAGGAGACAGCAAGCAGTCTTCACTACTGAGCCATGTCTCCAGCTCTGTGATAAGATGTGCCCGATAGTCTCAGTCCACCCTGATGAATCTATATGATATCACACTTTCTCCTCACAATTTGTCAGTTTGGGCCGCGTGATCCGTGCCAGACAGATGGTGTGCTTGACTTATCCACCCAGATCCCCAGTCCCTCCAGTCTCAAAATGAACTCAAAGATGTCTGGTAAAAATGAAAATGGGAAAACCAGAGTGACTCCAAACATAAATTTCGTGTCAACAGTGGACCACAGCTGGTTTGTGCAGTGCTGAGAATCCAGCCAAGACTTTGCTTGCTAGGCAGGTACTCCACCAATTGCACCTATATGCCCTGCGTCTGTATATGACCCTAGGATGTATGACCTGCTATTAGACCTATGAGAAAACCAGTATGCAAATCAATGTTACCTTTTGAACAATTATACTAGGCTAAAGAAGTTCTTTCCAATTTTTCATTATTACACAGAAGTCTACACCAACATCATACTATGGATTTCCTTGTGTAAATATGAGTCTCTCTAAAGTGTACAATCATACATGGAACCTTCTGGGCTGCAGGGAACTTCCCAGTTAGTGTGACAAGCTGACCAGCAGCCCCAGAGAAAGCTGTGGCCCATCCTTCACAAGGTGTGGGTGTTATTTTTACTAATTTGAGAAAAGGAATTCTGCAGTTCTTGTTAAATCAGGGACTTTAAAGTAAGATTAGCCTGGGTTATCTAGATGGGCCCAAAGTAATCATGAGGGTCATATTAGGAAAGAAACAGGAGAACCGGAGTCACGTAGAGAGCCCGAAGGTGGAAAGACTGTGATTTGGAGAGACAGAGATGGGAGATGCTAGGAGCTAACTTTGAATATGGAATAGACCATGAGCTAAGAATTGCAGGCAGATTCCATAAGAATCCAAGACTGGCAGAAAGAAAACCATAGGAGAAAGCTCCAAACTTGAAGGTAATTGTCAAGAGCAATGCAGGGGGCGAAACTACATTATTTGTAAGCTAATACGTTAGCGCGTTGCTGTTTTAAAGATGCCGGCAGAGGCGCAGGCTACGAGGTCGGAGACAAAGGATAACGTGCTCCACAGCAACGGCAGCCTCAGCATCACTGCCATAACGTGCTCCGCAGCAATGGCAGCCTCAGCATCACTGCCACGCTATTCCGTGCTCCAACTTCCCCAGAGCAGAGGGAGAGGCCCAGCCGACATCTGCACACACGGCGGCAGCGGCAGGGTTAGAGGAAAAGTCCTGGACTCAAGGCTTTTATTCTGGTCAGCAAGCATGACTGGGCTTTGCCTCTGCAGAAGACACCTTTTAAATGTTCTAAGTCTGCTGAATGCATGAATATTCTTCAGAAACTGCTCCTGAACAAAGGGCATCTCTGGTTGACTTGCAAGACCTCCTGGCATGCAAAGATAAAGGGAGAACCGTCTCGAAACGTTAGCACGCTCCTTTCTCTCATGCCTCTTTATTTATGCTTGTAAAAATTTTAAATCATTTGGTATTGCTTTGTGTGCTTTTAGTTAGTATACATTTCATCTTTTCCCTTTTATTACATTGTCGAAACTCAAGTTGATACCTGAAGCATTAGTCTACTCAACTTCACTGGCATTAGTGTCTCACTGGTGAATGTATGGCAATGTCGTCACCCACTCGCCTGTGGCTAACATAAAACAAAAACAGAAACACAGAGGAATCAAGGAGAGTGTCCAATGGTTAAGAGGACCTGGATTCAATTTCCAGCACCCACATGGAAGTTCAGAACTAGTTGTAACTTCAATACCAGGGGATCTGACGCCCTCTTCTGGCCTCCTCTGGTGCTGCACACATGTGATGCTCACACAGGTATCCAGGCAAAACACCCATACACATAAAATAAAACTGATGGGGGAGGAGGAACCCAACCCAGCATGAATGCAGTGAGCAATCTCTTTGTACCCAAGTGTGATAGTTTTTACTAGTGTCTTAATTGAATGAGATTTCTTCGCCTTAAGGGCTGTTCCTCCTCAGTTTTTGAAAAAACTTGCCAATTATTTCTATGTGTGAGTGTGTGTATGTGCGCACACATGTGTAAAAGTGCACGCACACCACAGTGCACATGTGGAGATCAGAGGACAACTTTGGGGAGTTGTTTCCTTTCTTCAGCCACGGTTCCTGGGGGACTGAACTCTGGTTGCCAGGTTGATACGTCGAGTGCTTTTACCCAATAAGCCATCCCACCAGCCCTTATCCTCAGTATTTAACTGCTTTTTCTCTAAACATAATCTTGATAAAATTACATTTTAGCAGCCATTTATATTCAGCATCAACCTTCTCTATTAGTGTTAGTTTCTCCTGCCAATTCAACAAGGGGAAATGTGCAACCCCAGCAATGGCTTTTGTTGGGAGTGTCAAGGCCAGAGGGAGGACTAGAAGGTAGATTTGTTAAGAGAGACGCCCAAGCTAGATCAGTAATTCTGAATTCCTCCCAGTGCCCGTTTCTTATTCTGCCACTGAGATGGTGCCTCAGAAGCCCCTTTCTAGCAAACTGTCTGCTCCCTTTTCAAAATTCTGGTTGATAAAACATGAGAACACAGAGAATGGGGCAAGTGGAGAGAGGGATGGGTAAGGGCAGAGAAAAGGGAGGAAGCCGTGTGGTGGTGGCGGCACACGCCTTTAATCCCAGCACTCAGGTTGCAGAGAGGTGGATCTTGAGTTTGAGTCCAGTCTGGTCAACAGCGCATGCTCCAGGACAGCCAGGACTACACAGAGAAACCCTGTCTCAAAAACAAATAAATAAATAGATGGATGGGTAGGTAGGTACATAGACAAACAGACAGATGATAGATAGATAGATAGATAGATAGATAGATAGATAGATAGATAGATAGATAGATAAGAAAAAAAGATGTGTGAGCCTCCACCTTTCCCCCCTGAAATTCAGGGAACAAACTTGGTCGAGAAAAATGTCCCTTCAGTACTATTAGGAAGGCTTTGCTACCATAAGTTTCAAAGGATGTATACCCATCATGAAACCAGAACAGTTCCAAGGCTAACTACTAAAATAAGAAATAATGTAACTTATTTTGCAAACAGAAGATCAATAGCTCCCGCTATGGCTTTCATTCCCAAGTGTCAGTATCACGCAACTTAGTTCCTCCTTTGTCTCCTGTTTTAAACCATTTGAAGTCCATCAGTAAACGTAGGGGTAAATTAACATGTTATTTTAAAAAGGAAGGAAATATGTAAGGCAATGGCAGAATAAAACCTTTTGACTTGCATTTTCTCAGTGACCAAGGATGATGGGCACTGAATGTTTCTTGGATATTTGAGCTTCCTTTTCTGAAAACTCTGTTTAGATTGTTACCCCACTTTTAGTTGGGTTATTTGCTTTCTTGGTATACAGAGTTTTGTTTTTCTTGTTTTGTTTTGTCTTTGGTTGGTTTGGTTTTGTCTTTTTAGTTCCTTACATATTTTGGGTAAGTAGCACTCTAACAGATGTGTAATTGGTAAAACATCTGTCCCCATTCTGTAGGCTGCCTCTTTGTCTGAATGACAGTGTCCTTTGCCATTACAGGAGCTTCTCAGTTTCATGAGGCCCCATTTATTAATTGTTGATCTCAGTGCCTGCTCTATTGGTGTTCTCAGGAAGCCTCTCCTGCGCCAATGAGTTCAAGGACATCCCCACTTTCTCTTCTACCAGGTTCAGTATATATGGTTTTATGCTGAGAT
Source organism: Myodes glareolus (assembly GCF_982192425.1). Classification (NCBI taxonomy): domain Eukaryota; kingdom Metazoa; phylum Chordata; class Mammalia; order Rodentia; family Cricetidae; genus Myodes; species Myodes glareolus. The sequence goes on from NC_142038.1 coordinate 20,499,423, forward strand.
CTTTGATCCACTTGGTAAAGTTTTCTTTTGATGAAGATGTAATATCCTTCCCTATCTCTTCAGATTAATTTTGGTTTGAAATCTATGGCTACACCTGCTTACTTCTTAGGTTCATTCGCTTGGAATATCTTTTTCCCTCCTTTTATACTGAGGTGATGTCTATCCCTGAAGTTAAGGTGTCTTTTTGGGATGCAGCAAAAGGGTGGATCTTGTTTTTTAATCCATTCTGTTAGTCTCTGCCTTTTCACTAGGGAATTGAGACATTTCATGTTGAGAATTATTAATGATCAGTGTTTGCTGATTCCTACTATTTGTTCTTAGGTGTGAATGGTTATTCATTCACACACACACACACACACACACACACACACACACACACACACACACACCTTCGTTTGTCGGTCTGAGATTATTTATTTCTTGTGTTTTCTTCTTTCTTCTATGGCCATGATGAAAACTACTTTCTCAGCCTTTGACCTGGGTTTCTTCCCCTTCCTCCATTCTTATTATTCTTAGATTTGGTCTTTTTATGGTGTCCCATTTTTCCTAGATGTTTTGTGCCTGAAGCTTTTTAGATTTGACATTTTCTTTGACCGTGGTATCCATTTCTTCTTCTTTGTCTCCAATGATTAAGATTCTCTTCCATCTCTTGTACTCTGTTGATGTACTACCTGGGTTCATCCTGCTGTTGTGGGAACTCCTTCAGCCCATAACCTTTAAGATACCGGTCCACTTTGGGCATGGTCTCACGTACTATAAGGACCAACGAAAAGCATGCAGCTCTCTTTTTCTGCTGAATTCGGTTCCAGTCCCCAGTGCATGCAAAGGACTGCAGATCGCTACCCTTATTGTGGGTCTATCCCCAAATAAATAAACCTGTGCTATACTCCATCCCGGGCTGTTGCGGAACTCTTTGATACAACTACATCCTGCCAGGTGACGGGGCCAGCATAATGACTGAATGCTAACACAGGGTTCACAATGTGATCAAACATCCTGCGACTCTTACTTCCCCCGTGTGCTTGCTGCATATCTCCACTCTGAGCTGCCGGCTGGCTCCTGGCTTCTGGTTCAGGAAGGGAATCTCTTCCTCTTTCCGTCTCCTTTTCTGACACCAGTCAGCATCCTAACATGGACCTTCCCTGACAGTTTGGATTTCTCACTCCATTGAAATCTATGGCTACACCTGCTTACTTCTTAGGTTCGTTCGCTTGGAATATCTTTTTCCCTCCTTTTATACTGAGGTGCTCCCAGAATGTAGCTGCTCCCAGAAGCATCTCAAACTCAGGGGTGTCTCTTTGTCTTCTTCATCTCTCTGCTCACAGCAGCTGCTGAAATTTACCTCTTTTCTCCCCTGCTGGCTTTTTTTTTCCAAACTCTAATATAAAGGTGCTTAAATTTCTTCCTGACTGTTTTTATTTTGATGTTGTTATCGTTTGTTTTATTCTTAATTTTTTTGTCTTTGCTTTTAGAGACAGGGTTTTTCTGTGTAACAGTCCTGGCTGTCCTGGAACTCACTTTGTAGACCAGGCTGGCCTCAAACTCACAGAGATCCACCTACCTCTGCCCCTCCCCTCAGTGCTGGGATCAAAGGTGTGCACCACCACTGCCCAGAACTTTTCAAAAGTTTTTACTTTGGGACACCATAGGAAAAAACTTTACAGGAACACACTGAAAAGGGAGACATGGTCACAAAAAATAAAAAATAAATAACATAAATTAGAAACATCAATGCCTGTCAGCTAATGTTGAAGCTGAAGTTCTGGGAGTTTGGCTGCTCCCGGGTCTCAAAGGAATGGAATCATATTCTTCACCTTTCTCACCCTCTCCTTCAACAGAATCCACACCAACCTCATCAGCATCCTTCTCTAGGGCAGCCATATCCTCGTGGGCATCAGAGAACTTCCCCTCCTCCATACCCTCACCCACATACCAGTATGCAAAAAGCACACTTGACATATATCAGGTCAAACTTGTGGTCTAGGCAAAACCAGGCCTCAGCAATGTCAGTAGTGTTGCTTAGCATGCACACAGATCTCTGTGCCTTGGCCAGGTCTCCACCAGGTACCACAGAGGGAGGCTGGCAATCAATGCCAATCTTGAAGCCAATGGGGCACCAGTTCACAAACTGGATGGTACACCTCATCTCCATGGTGGCAATGGCACCATTGGCATCTTCGGGAACCACATCACCATGGTACAACAGACAGCAAACCATGCGCTTCCGGTGGCAACGGTCATATTTCACCAACTGGTTGGCTGGCACAAAGTATACATTGGTGGTCTCTGCTACAGAAAGCTGCTCATGGTAGGCTTTCTCAGTGGAGATGACAGGAGCACACGTGACCAGAGGGAAGTGGACATGGAGGTAGAGCACAGGGTGGACACAATCTGGCTAACAAAGCAGTTATGATTAGTTAAGATTAGCATTGAGCGTTCAATGCTGAGGTTTCTGTGCCAGATGCCATAGACGGCCTCACTGTCTATCACAAAAGCACAATCAGAGTGCTCCAAGGTGGTGTGGGTGCTGAGGATGAAATTGTAGGGCTTAATGACCTTGGTGGAAACCTGGAGGAAGAAGGGCCTGGGTAAACCACAACGTGGGTTTCTCTCCATAATCGACAGAAAGCCGTTCCATCAGCAAGAAGGTGAACCCAGAGCCAGTTCCCCTGCCAAAACCGTGGAAAACCAAGATGCCCTGAAGACCTGTGCACTGGTCAGCCAGCTTTCGAATTCGGTCCAAGACAAGATCAATGATCTCCCTGCCAATGGTGTGTGGCCACAAGCGTGGTTATTGGCCCCATCTTCCTTGCCTGTGATGAGCTGCTCAGAATGGAAGACCTAGCAGTCGGTACCAGTGTGAACTTCATCAGTAACTGTGGGTTCCAGGTCTACGAACGCTGACTGCCTTTGACACATGCTTGCCAGCACCTTTCTCATTGAAGGTGCTGAAGGAGTCATCTCCCCCGACTCTGGACCTGTCACTCGGCATCTGGTCATCAGACTGAATGCCATGTTCCAGGTAGTAGAGCTCCCAGAAGGCATGGCCAATCAGGACAGCTGCCTGGCCACTGTGGATGGAGAGGCACCCACACTATGGGTTAGGAGGAAAGGGTAGCAAAAACAGTTTCCTGGCTCTAGTTGCCATCCCCAACAAGCTAAGAGTCAAGAGAGTAACACAAAGAGGGGAATTTTTTATTTAACTATTGTGGTTGTGTGACAGGGGTAGGGGGCACACGTGCCACAATGTACGTATGGCATTTCAAAACAACTTTGTGGAATCAATTCTTTCCACCTTTACGTGGGTTCGGTGGACTGAACTCAAGCCATCAGTGTCGTGAATATTATTTTAACTGGGCAAAGATGTATCACACTTGTTTATGCGGCAGAACATTACTGTAACTGTGTAAAGGTGTGTTACATTTGTTTATGCTACATTTGTTTAATTATGTAAGGATGTGTGTTTAATTCTGTAAAGATGGGCTTGCTTCATCTTGCCTGTTCAAGGCACCTGGGTGTTTTGATAGAACGCTGAACGGTCAATAACTAGGATAGGAGAAACGATGGGTGTGGCTACCGAGCAGCGAGAATAAGTAGGAGGAGAAACGTAGACTAGAGAGAAGGACCAGGGGAGAAGAGAGGAGAGAAATGAGGGAGACACCAGGAGCCAGGAGCCTCCAGATAGACAGACATAGAAGCAGTGAAAATAAGATAGACAGAAGTAAGAAAGGTAATAAGCCCCGAGGCAAAGGATAGATAAAGAGAAACAGTGAAAAGAGCTAGCCAGAAACAAGCCTAAGCTAGGCCGAGTATTCAAAACTAATAAGTCTCTGTGTCATGATTTGGGATCTGGTTGGCGGCCCGAAAGAAAAAGCCTGCTTCACATCAGGTTTGTGCAGCAAGCACCTTTGCCTACAAGCCAGCCCCTGAGTCCATTTTCAAAGTCTATTTATCAACAGAGACGAAGAAGCCACAAAAGAGAACCCAGATTCCCTGTAAGAGCAGAAGTGAGGATATTCTAAGAGACACTTGTGCTCTCCCTTTGGCCACCAGACTATTGAAACGACAGTCCCAGATAAATCGGAACTCCTGGAGGATCTCACACTGGAAGAATCCTCCTGATAAACACAAAAGAAATACCTATTGAACAAAGTACAAAACATACTGATATGTAGGAATCAACAAAACCTAAGAAAGACACGAGGAGAGGGAAAGGAAAACATCATAATGATAGAATAGAAAGCATATAGAAAGCATGAATAGAGTCTATATTATTACTGGAAAGATAAGTGAATAATATTTTCAAGAGATAGAGCGGTAGAATGGATTAAAGACAATAGGATCCCAAGATATATGGTCTACAGGAGACTGACTTTAGAGAGGAGGGTAAATGGGATGAAAATAAAGGATGGGAAAGACAGTCGTGTGACTAGTAGTCAAAGAAGGGCAAACATGGCCAAAAAGATATCAGACAAAAGGGATGTTTTTTTTTTTTTTACATTTTCATACATATACACCATGTGTTGTGATATTTACCCTATTGCCCTCTGGTAGCCCCCTTTCTTTCCCTCAGAACCCTTTTTTCTTCCCAATTAATCCCCCAGTCGCTACACCACTGAAGAAAATGGCATCCCTTCCTGTAGCAAACACTAACAATCACTAGGTCCTTGGGAAGGGCTGTGGCCTTATAGGCACTTCCTCTATCCCTGATGGAATACTGAAGGGCACAGTCCTGCTCTGGTGTCCTTAGCTGCTCTATGTTCATGGTCGCAACACCTTTGTCATATCTGGATGGCAGCATTCCTTGGGATTCTTTCCCTCCCTCCAATTTTTAATTTTGCCCCATCTTCTGTAATGTTCCCTGAGCCTTGGGGAGGGGAGTGATATAGATGTCCTATTTCTGGCTGAGCACTCATCGGTCACTCAACACTCTCAGCAAATAAGAGTCTTGGACTTAATCATCTCTCTCTGCCAAAGGGAGCTTCTTTGCCCCAGCCTGAGAACAGCAAGTGTCTATGTAATAACATGAATATGTAGAAGGAAGGTAGATATCATGTCCATCTAGAGACACAGTGGTAGTTTAATCTCTGCTTGGGCCCAAGATCTTCTCAGCCATCAGCTTTGACCGGGTCTGTGGTACCAGATGTATGTTCCCTCTTATACAGCAGGCCTCCAATGCAATCACAAATTGGTTGGTTAGCCCCAATAAAGCAAGGCCACTGTTGCACCAGTAGGCATCCCTTGTCTGGTGAGTCAGTATTGTAGCCAGCATGGCTTCAGTTAAATGAGACCATTGAGTTTTTGCCCCAGCCGTGTGAGCAGCACCTTCGGGAACTATTAAATCGGGCAAGCAGAAAAGGCATTTCCAGTTCAGTTCCATCTTGATTTATCCATGTCCTATAGCCAAAGTTGTGTGGCATCCTCAGTAGTAAGGTCTTGCTATGTAGTTTTGGTTGTCAGTTAAGAGAGATGCAATGCCCTGTGTTGTTTTGGAGGCCACTGGGATCTCTCTGCCTACCAGCTTATAAGGAGGTATCCTGCACCTGACACTGGAGTTTTTATTGAAATGCCTATGCCTTCTGGGAGCAGCATTACCTACCACTGAAGGACACAGCCCTTTCAAACTCTTCTCACCGTTATTGTTATTTTTGTTTTCATTGTTTTTAGTCTACAAGTAGTAAGTTCCTCTTTATGGCTTTTTCATGCACCCTAGGTTTCCATCAACCCTCCTCTGCTCCTCCACACTTACCATCCCCCTGTTCCAAACCCTCTTAACCTCTCCAGGCCTGAGATTTCCTTTGACCCTATTTGTATTTCCCTTGTGTTTTACTGCCCCCACTTATGGCCTCCCTTTTTCTCCATGATTCCTTTCTTATCTCCTGTCGTCTTAGTTAGAGTTTCTATTGCTGTGACAGAAACACCATGGCCCAAAGTCAAGTTAGGGAGGAAAGGATTTATTCAGCTCACATTTCCACATTGTTGTTCATCCCCCAAAAAAGTCTGGAAGCTGGAGCTGATGCAGAGGTCGTGGAGGGGTGCTGCTTACTGGTTTGTTTCCCCTGGCTTGCTCAGCCTGTTTTCTTACAGCACACAGGACCTCCAGTTCAGGGCTGGCACCACCCACCATGGGCTGGGTCCTCCCCCACTGATCACTAATTGAGAAAATGCCTCACAGTTGGATCTCATGGAGGCATTTCCTCAGCTGAGGCTCCTTCCTCTCTGATGACTCTAGTTTGTGTCAAGTTCCCACACAAAACCAGGCTTCATTTCTCCAATTTAAATATAGAAATCTATGAATTTGAAGCTAGAATCCACATATAAGAAAGAACATATAAGCTGGGCAGTGATGGCAAACACCTTTAATCCCAGCGCTTGGGAGTCAAAGGTGGGCAGATCTCTATGAGTTTGAGGTCAAACTGGTCTACAGAGGGAGTTCCAGAACAGTCAGGGCAACAGAGAAACCCTGTATCATTTAAAAAAGGAAGGGAGGGAGGGCAGAAGGAAGGGAAGGAGGAAGGGAAGGAGAAAGGGAGGAATGAAATACGTTGTTTGTCTTCCTAAGCCTGGATTCCTCACTTTGTACAATTTTTTCCAGTTCCATCAACTTTCCTGAAAATTTCATTTTGCTTTATAACTTAGTAAAATTCTGTTGTATATTTGTGGGACTTTTTATTATCAGTTGATGGGTGTCTAGGCTGATTCCATGTTCTATCTATTGTGAATAGAGAGCTTCAAGAAGCATGGATGAACAAGCAGCTCTGTAGTAACATATGGAACATATCTTCTGAACATATGCCTAGGAGTGGTATACATTGGTCATAGTAGCCATGCCTAGAAGTGCTATGACCACCCTAGGTGGGTCATATGGCAATACCATCCTGAGTTTCCTGAGGATCCTCCACATAGACTTCCACGGCAATAGTACCAGTCTGCATACCCACCAGCAGTAAATAGGTTCCCTTTCCCCACATCCCCACGTCCTTGCCAACGTTTATCATTAAACAATCTCATAAGCTTTTTAAAGTGTGTGTGTGTTGGTATTTTGTTTGTGATTCAACAACTAAAGCTTGCCTGAAGATCAGACTGCAGAACTAAGTCACTAGTTAGTCATAGAGGCCAGGCAGTGGTGGCATGTTGGGGACCGTCGACCACCAGACCCTGAATTTCCTGTAAACAACTTGTTTTCCTCTGCAGCTCTGAGCACGAGACCCTGATGGCAGGGGAGTGGGTTCTGATGAGTCTGCAGCTGAGAGATCCCAAGAGCTGGGACGTGGCCAGAGCCCTATATAAGCTGCCCTGAGCACAATAAAGGGGTCATTCTTGTATCAAGGATGACCCGCGTGTGTGTGTGTGTGTGTGTGTGTGTGTGTGTGTGTGTGTGTGTGTGTGTGTGTGTTTCTAAATCTCCAGCCTAGTTCCTGGCTCATGTACCATCCCACAGTGCAGGTACTACAGTGGCACACATCTTTAATCCCAGCACTCAAGAGGCAGAGACAGATGGATCTCTGAGTTCAAGGCCACCCTGGGCTATACAAAATCAATTCAATCTAAAAGTGAATCAGAGTCAGGTGGTGGTGGCTCACACCTTTGATCCCAGCACACACGAGACATATGCCTTTAATTCCAGCACTAGGGAGATGGAGACAGGAAGAAATAAGGCTAGGTAAAGACAGGAATATAAGGCAGGAACTCTGCACATTCAGTTTGAGGGTTTGTAGGTACAGGATTGCCCCTTTGGTCTGAGGATCCAGTAGAGATAAGAACTAGTGACTGGCTGCTCTGCTTCTCTGATCTTTCAGCTTTAACCCCTATATCTCACTCTGGGATTTTAACTAAGACCAATTAGAATTTGCAATACATAACTCTGTCTCTGTCTCTGTCTCTGTCTCTGTCTCTCTCTCTCTCTCTCTCTCTCTCTCTGTGTGTGTGTGTGTGTGTGTGTGTGTGTGAGAGAGAGAGAGAGAGAGAGAGAGAGAGAGGGAGAAACATTAAGTGAAAACTGAGAAGGCCAGAATAGAACACCAGTTTCTCCTGAAGCTGAAGTTACAGTCAGGTGTGAGCTGCCTGACAGGAATTGCTAGGGATTGAACTGAGGTCCTCTGCAAGAGCAGCAAGCACTCTTAACCACTGAGCCCTCTGTCTAGACAGAATCTCATGAACTTTAAGGGAGACAAACACAGAGCTAGACCAAATTCAAGCAACAATCCTTAGCCTAGTGGTTGTGATTCAGTCTTAGACAAATGCAAGTCAGAAGGCTGGGCTAAAAGGGAAGGAAGAGAACAGCGGGATTACCATTGTCCTAGACTACGCCTTCACATCTGAGGCATCATTTTCAGCTGTGACAAATAATGACATCAACGTGAGGAAATTACTTAGTGTCTGGTGCACAGATGGCCCCGAAGACACATAATGAATAAAATAAGTCCCTGGCCTCCTCCAGATTCTGTTCAGTTTCAAGTCTTGGTAATTATTTTAACCTCACTGCCTTTAAAGTTATTCCTAAAGACAATGTGCTAAGAATAGCTACTTTTAAATGCAAAAATGAAAACAAAAAATTAAGTTTGCATATGTCTGCATGTGTGTGTGTGTCTGCGCGTGTGTGTGTCTGCGTGTGTGTGTGCATGTGTATGTGTGTGTCTGCATGTGTGTGTGTGTGCATGTGTGTGTGCATGTGTATGTGTGTGTGTGCATGTGTATGTGTGTGTCTGCATGTGTGTGTGTCTGCGTGTGTGTGTGTGTGCGTGTGTGTGTGCATGTGTATGTGTGTGTCTGCATGTGTGTGTGTGTGTGTGTGTGTGTGTGTGCGCACGCGCGTGCACCTCTGTTGTTGGAGCAATGTGTGTTTGTCTAACTGCTAAGGCTGAGAAACAGCAGTCTTGTTACTCAAATCACATGCTTCTGAGACCTAGAAATCTATGCGCAGGTTTCATGGCAGCCACTTTAATGATTTCATAAGGGTTACTCTGCCCTTTGAGGTTCACAGAGCCTGGAACCTCAGGGACAAGTCGGCCACCAGCACCTGGCACCACACCGTCAAAAGGCTGGAGTCCAAGTGTGTGATTCTTCCTCCTCCCCCCTTTTCCCTCCTCACAGAGCCTCTGCTTCAGACCAGATTGACAACCAGCATGGTGGCAGAGTTCCAAACACAGAGTGCCCCAGGGCTAGCACAGCCTCCGCAGCATCCCAGACTAGCCAAGCTTGGCAAAACGTTTTTGTATCTTGGTCACGCCTTGCCTTACCGGTGCGGCAACTGCAGGAAGGTCAAAATGTTGTGCTCTTTGCTGAAATGCAACCCAGAAATGGGGAAAATCTTCTTACTCTTTTTCAAAGTTCAAGGATTAAACGAGGGTGGGGTGAGGAAGAAGTGTGGATTAGCTTTCCAGTTCTGGAAAGGCGTGAACAGGTAGTCATTCACAAAACTAGACAGGTTCACAAAGGAACACTCTCTCTCTGCCTTCCACACTGCACTGGTTAGTTTTTGGCAACTTGATACAAACTAGAGTGACCCAGGGAGAGAGAATCTCAACTGAGGCATTCTGGTCATCAGACCGGCTAGTGGTTACGTCTATGGAACATTTTCATGACAGCTGCTGATTGATAGTGTAGGGCCCAGCCGTGACAGAAGACTGCTGGTTTGATACTTCTGCCTCCAATGCTATGCAGACCTGGGTATGGCTAACTGGGTATGGACTGGCTCCTGTCATTTTTAATAGATTTGGAAGCCGCCTTATCGACACTCAGGTATAATTTTATCCTTCTGGGATCTCTGATGCTATTGATGGCCGGACTAGTTATAACTTGGTCAGCTTAGCAGCAGGCAAGCAGATTATTCCCCAAGGCTCTAGCCAGCTTGTTAGCTCATTTCATATATAAAAATCAAACCTTGATATGGGGCTAAAAATAAGGGATATATCTGAGGATGTAAAAACGTATAAGCTGTACGAGTCTCAGAAAATGATATGAGGTGTAAATGCAAGTTATAAAAATATAAATAAATAATTTAAGATATAAAATGTTTCAGATAATTTTCCCTTTCTGTGGTATAAACAAGTTCATTTAATGGATTTAGCATTTAACAGAGTTCTGATAAGCTGGTAGAGCAGTGACTGCTCACTGCTCAGTCACAAGCTTAAGATTTTAGATTTATTTTGGTTTCCATCTAAATATAAACTTAAAGGTGCTTCTCATCAGGCCAGAGATGTCTCTGTCCAGTCTATACCTGGCTCTCAGGACAAGAGGAAAATGTGCAAGCATCTAACGCAAATCTGTAGTTTTTGCTAGGACTCCTGCAGCTTTACAGAGGCCCATTACCTGCTTTTTCTACAATATGGATTTCAGTACTGATTGGTAAGACTAATATGTCAAAAATTGTATGTCCTTTTGTAAAATAAAAATTTATATAGGCTTCAGAAAAACCTTGATTCACTTCTCACAGGTCAAAAGGATCCCATATAAGTATGGCCTAAGTTTTTCCCACTTGTCTATTCCTGAAGATGATATTTTTCTCCCTCCTGGTCTTGGGACTCCTCCCCTTCCCTCTTACTAAGATTATATGCCTGAAAGTTTCAAATGTAGTATTTTCCTCTACGTTTATAAATTTTAATTTCTGTCCCTAGTTTAAACTTGTCTCAACAGGTTTCCACTTGGATGACATCTAAGCATCAATTGCTGACTACAACCAGCTCCAAATGATTGAGAGTCCAGGACTTGCTAAAAGCTGATATGGACCCATGTAAATTATCCCTGTCTCTTAGCACAGTCAGCAAACCAGATGCTTCTGGTAAATGCCCTAACACATGAATTCCTTCTTTACCTTTGACTAGCCTTTCAACCTTCTTGGGCCCTGATAACAACACCCCAATATCAGCTCAAAGTAGTTACAGAAAAGAACACATTGTCCCATGCCCCCTGCTCAAAATAGGCTGAAAAGCTGAGGCAGTGGAGAACTCCCTGGCATGGGGGATAAAATGGCTACCTACCTATAGTGCCCACTGACATACCAGAAAAATAGAGTTGTCAATTAATAGATTTATTAACTAAAATGCTTCTATAATAAGATAAGATACTTTCTTTCTTTATGCAGAACCACAGAACCAAAAAGGACATTCAGGATTTTAATTTGGTTATACTCAAAGATCAGAGCTATAGAGTCTGGTAGCAGAAGATGGTCACTGCCCTAGAAAAATCTGTTAGCTAATGGTTCTTAGGTGTCAATACCATCCCCTTAAACCCCTAAGTAAGCAGGACCCATAATTGGGTCCTGTCATCAGTACTTGTGAAGAGGAGAATGTAGGGCCCAGTCATGATAGGCTCAACAGAGACCACCCAGGCACTACCCAGGAACGGACTACGCAAGGGGAAATTACCTAATGTTCCAACCATTGTAGATAGGATCACCTGACATCCCTTAGCCTAGCAAGCACCTACCCCTTTTCACCAGGATACTCCGAGACAAATGTCAACCAGTCAGGGGTCCTAAACCTTAGAAATCTCTCACCCCAACCTCTGCTATGATAAAAATCCCACCCCAACTGAGCTTGAGACTCTCTCTGATCGTGCCTACTTTGAGCCTTTAGCAGGGCAGAACAGAGCTAAGTAGGGAAAACTAAACTGAATGCTGGGAGATAGAAGGCAGAGTCAAGAGATACCATGTAGTCCAACCAGAGACAGATGCTAGATGGAACCCACTGGTAAGCCACAGCCATGTGGTGACACACAGATTAATAGAAATGGGTTAAATAAAGATGTAAGAGCTACCTAATAAGAAGCCTATGCTAATAGGCTAATAGGCTAAGCAGTGATTTAATTAATACAGTTTCTGTGTGGTTATTTCGGGGCTGAGCAGCCAAGAACAAACAAGTGGCCTCCTACTATAGGGTGCCTTTGTACTCTCTGTATCAGCTCCTACCTTGCTTTTCCCCCAATGATGATCTGTAATCACTAAGCCAAATATGCTCTTTCCTCCCCAAGCTGTTTTGTTCAAAGGGTTTAATCCCAGAAACAGAAAGCAAATGAGGACACAAATGTCCTCTGTCCTCTCATTGCCTTGGAAACTGTCTCCTTGAGCATGAGCTCTCCGGCCTGGGCTTGTCTTCCCTGCTTGCGCCTGAGTCTGATGTACTCTGGTGTAATGGAGAAGGCAAGGTGCCCAGGTGTGTCATGGGATCCCAGCAGTATGGTCCCAGGCTAAGTCACCTTCCACCCTCTCTCACGATGGGTTGGGAACTGGGCCTGCCGTAGAAGCAGAGCCAGTCCTGCTGAGGGCTGGAGGGTTAGTTTGAGGTTTTCTTCCGCTTTTCTATGGCTCATGGGTGGTGTTTCACTGAAGCAGGACACGGTTATTTGTGATCTGAAGAGTCCCGGTACATGTCAGGAAGCCAGGGCCACTTCAGCTGGATTGGTAAACGCTGGGAGACTGGACAGGAACCCAGGGCATGGCCATCTGCTCTGGGCTCTTCTGCTCCAAGAAGGGACAGCAAGCAGGATCCCCTCAGTTCACACAGGAGAACCCTTCAGCAGGAAAAACTGCCCCTCCTGTCTGAGCACTGCCACAAAGCCCTAAATGGGACCCCTGTGGGGTTTTGTCTATAAAACCTGCAGAGAATAAAAGCCTATAAAACTCCCAGGGGTTTGTACAGCTGGCTCCCGGGCTCATTGAGTCTGTGTGTGGCTTTGACATTTGCATGAGTTCAGACACCAAAAAACTTTAGGTTTCCAGTTCCGAAGCAAGAAAAGGAAGAAAGAGCCTCGGGGGCAGAGGGCTGTGATGGCAGAGCGAGGTGCTGAGTGTGTCAGTCAGTGTGTCCAAAGACTCCAATTAGGAGATTCACAGAAACCCACAAAATCAAGCGAGGGGCCCAGGAGTGGCCCTTGGTGCCATGTGGCACCCGGAGTGGCAGGAATGGCCTCTGTCACAGTCAGGACCCATCTGGGTAGATGTGTGTCACTCACAGCTGAAGACAGACCACTGACCCAGTTACAGAGAGCACAACTGGATCTTTTCTCCTTCGATGGGAGCAGGGCGAGCTTTTAGTTCTGAAGGCCAAGGCATTTTTCTGGGAGTGATTTTACAGTTACTAAAAACTGGATTGAGTGGGCTGACTGACGGCGGCCGGCTGCAGGCTGTTTTTGGGTTAGTTTACGGCTTCACTTTCTCTTTCTTGAAGACCCCCTCCCCACCACAACCACCAAGTGTGTTCCTTTTGTTGGGTGAAAGGTGGAGGCAGGGGACACAAACCTGGGGCTTTGGCTGATCGGCTGCTCCTATGAAAGCAGGGTGTCCCGCAGGGACCTGGAGCAGCCTCCAGATGTTCTGCAGAGTGGTTCAGGTTAGCACACTGGCCTTAAGGGATTGTATGGTGGGGCTCATTCTGACAGCCACAGGCTGGGGCTGGAATGTCTCAAAAAGGCCAATGCAAATGGTCTCACTAGAAATAGTTATCTGGTATTCACGATACAAAATGAGCCTTTGAATATTTATTATGAGCACACAGCATTTTTTTTTCCAAGAACATACAAAGATCTCCTACCACAATTATCTTGTTCTCGCCCTAACATATTAGCTGTCACTTATTTCATGGCCCTGGAGAAAAAGGAAAAAGTCCTTTCTTTAACTCTCTTGTCCACTTAACACAATTACCACCTCATTCACGGGTCTCTTTGTGGCCACCTAATCTTGCTGATTATGCTGGTGACATGGTCACAAAGCAGCATGACTGGCAGCTCTGGCTGGTGACAGGGCGGTTACAACATGGGACAGCTTTGGTGGGATGAGCCCCACCCGGTATGGTCTCCCTGGGAAGGGACAGAAAGGTGCGAACAGGAAAGAGTGATGCATTCACTCTATCCCCATCTTTGGAGGATCTTTTTTTTTTAACTTGAGAGCCCATGACAGCAGGAAATAAGAACACCTGGAGCACCTGCCTGATGCCTGCCTTGTGGCCCAAACAGCGGCCTCCATGGAGTATGTACCTGTCAGCCTCTTTAAGGCTCATCCTGTGACCTGTATTTTTCAAGGTGGGTGGGCAGCTTCACATTCCCTAACAGAATGCCAGTGCACCCTGTGTACAGGGCCACTGGGTGCAGACAAACTACATACAGGCATACCAGCCTTACGCAGGAATACTGTGTGCAGACACGCTGTGCACAGACATGGCCTGTGCAAATATGCAATGCCCCGGCCTATCCTGGACAGACACACTACACACAGCCCGACAGACACGCTACACACAGCCCATGTTAGCGGCGGATTCTGTATGTGGGCTGAGCCCCTCAATGTCACAGTAGTAGAGTCTGATTTAGACTCCAGGCCCTGACCCCAGCCCTCAGAGCGGGCCTGGAAGCAGGCGTCTGAAGGCCTCGCTAGCCTCTGTGTGTTGGTTTGGTCGCGTTGACTTCCTTCACATTTTTCAGGTCACACATATTCATTATCAGAGAGATAAGTGTGACAGTACTGAGTGTGCAAACAGCAGACATTCCCTTGCTCTGCCTTCCACAAGCAACCTACGTCACGGTAGAGACTGGTCCCTGAAGGGAGGTTCCACCACATTCCCTAACGGTCAGCATTAGCAGTGTTTCTTCCAGAAAGGGGTCTCACGGAACACCATTTCCTTTCATTCTGCCTTTGCCATGGGCACAAAGCTTCAGTGGGCTCTGGAGACAGTCTGATCTCACCCTAGGAGGAACCTGTCTCCTGGCATCGCAGCCGATATGCAAGAGAACCATGGCTTTATTTACGGTTTAAAGATTTAAATAACCAGAACGTTTAAAACGTATGTTGCTGTAAGGTTGAAATTAGATGGCAGAAATGAACAAACTCATTGTGATTTTTAGCAGCAAAGTCTTTAAAGCAGCCAAGTATGGTTGCAGTGTAGTTTTCCAACAAGGCAGGTACCAGGGACCCCTACTGGTCTCTCTTTCTGGGACATCTCTGGATGGCTGGCCCTGACAGTCACCACCGCTGAGTGCACTCAGCCCTTTCCATCTCCTGAACTACATATTAGGAGGTGAGTCTGAGAATAAATGTTCCAGGCTCAGGAAAACTACCTTAGAACTTTATCCTCAGTCGATGTCATTTCCAACGCCTTTCAAAAGCCATCATCACCAACAGGAAGCATTTGAACAATCCAGACCATTGCTTCAACACCAGTTCAACACCAGCGTCATTGGATGCCAACATGTTCGGGAGTCTCTCGGGTCCCCCTGACCAACAACTCAAGGGGTGGTATCCTTTGACTGGCACTGGGGTTTCTGTTAGTCAGTGGCCCCTGCTCAACGGAATATTTGCTGTGTCTCCTGGCAGCAGCACTCCCCATCTGGAAACCAAACTTCTATATCGGCAGAACTTAAGTTCACTTGAAAAGGAAACAGAACTGTCCTAGTGGGTCACTAGAGGTGATAGAGTAGAACTATTCCTTTTCCCACCCCTTGATTCCTGGACACATGGATCCCAGCTGTGGGAGAAGCTGTATCATATGTAGACAACATCCAGCCTCCTGAGGAACCCTCCCCAACCCTTCAAAAGGCCATCCCACTGTTCTTTCAAGCCAGCTGCTTCTGAATGGTGGGAAACATGGTGAGACCCTAGGTTCTAAGATCACGGCCCCACTGTTGCACTTCTCCGGCTGTGAAGTGAGTCCCTTGGTCAGAAGCAATGCTGCGTGAATTGTATGCAGATGCTCTCTAAGACCATGGAGAGTGCTGGCAGAAGCATTACATTCAGGAAAGCAAATTCATAACCAGAAGAAGGATCTACTTCAGAAAGGTCAAAGTGTCCTTTCCACCAAGGAAGTGGGCCAGTGGCGTCAACCAGGTCACCAGGTCACCCTGGGGAATGGTGTCTTATCAGGGGCTCAGTGTTGGTCCCTGCTGCTGGCAGATCTGGAACTCAGCAGCAACTTTAGCCAGGTCAGCTTTGGTGAGTGACGACCGTCCATGCGTAGCCTCCTTCTCTGCCACCATGGTCACTTTGTTCATGAGCCCATTAGACAGTGAGAGGGATGTCTGGGGAAGGAGGCTGACTGTCCACAGAATGGGTGATCCTATCTACCTGATTACTGAACTCCTCCTCAGCTGAAGTCACATTTGATGAGCATTCACATGGGACACAAGTATCTTCACGTCCTTCTCCCATGTGGAGAGATCTGTCCACATACTTCTTCCCCGGATGTCTTTCTCACCCGCTCTCCAGCCGATCGTGCTCCTTCCAAGTCCCTGGCCATCCAAACAAACTATTGGCTACAGAAAGGCCAAGAATGGGGGAATTGCTCAGTACACGAGGTACAACATCTCTGCAATCCCAGTCTGCCACTGGAATCCATGAGGAGTACTAGAGAGCTGCTACTTTTCTTTTAAAGATTTATTTATTTATTACGTATGCAACATTCTGCCTCCATTTATGCCTGCATGCCAGAAGAGGGCATCAGATCTCATTATGAGATGGCTCTGAGCCACCATGTGGTTGCTGGGAACTGAATTCAGGACCTCTGCAAGAGCAGTCGGTGCTCTTAACCTTTGAGCCACCTCTCTAACTTGAGCTGCTACTTTTCAGGCTACGTTGGAATCCTGAAGTTCATTTTAATAGTAGCCACAGAAGCAGGGTAAGATGAACCCACCAGCAAGAGTGAACTCAAGCAGGCGAAAATTAACTCTTCCTTCTTCCATATCCTTTTATGTGGCCTCCCACCAGAAAACGTGGTCCAGGTTTCAAATTCCAGATTCAAATAACCTGACTTAAGCAAATCCCTCACAGGTATGGCCAGCAGCTTGGGTTTTAGTTGATTCCATACAGAGTTGGTAACTAAGATTATCCATCACAATAGCTAAGCAATCCATGTTACTCTTCAGTCCCCTGCCATCCCTGGGCTCCAGTGTCTCCTGGAGAGACCTGACAAGCTGTTGGGACTCTATGGCATCTCTTCAGGAGACAAGCTGCCCCTTCAACTGGCATCAAGCTCCCAGCCTTTTCCTTCTAGCATGAAATTCCAAGGAAAAGTACAAATTCTTAGGCTCCGTAGTTACAATAATGTGACAGCCATGGGAGGGGAACAAGTCACTCTTTGGAATATCTTCGTTTTTGTCTCGATGGTAACCAGTCTTGAATGATAGAGGGATGGTGGTTGTTGGGCCAGGCAGAAGTGGGAAGTGTAGAGAAAGAAGACTGAAGAGGTTTTACAATCTTACAAGAAAGCATTTTGGGAGGGTGGGGGGGAAATCTTTACATTATTGCCAACTTTGTTAGAAACTTTAAGAAATAAAATTTACACATTAAAAAAGCACGGAAAAGGCTGCTGATTGCAGCGAGAGGCTCTCTGATTAAGGCATTTGTTTATGAATATAAATATGTTTGGAAGGCAGTTAATGCTGTGTCAATTTCAATAAGCAGCACAACTGAGTTCTCCTTCAGGGATTACACACTTCCTAGTAATGGGTTTTTGACTGATTTTCAGTACTGCGGAGATTGAGGTGCTCAAGGGAGAAGAAAGGAGAAGGTTCTCCCAGCAACATGGGTGGCAGAGAATACTGAGGAACTCTGTCCTCAAAGAAGAGTTCCAAAGAAGATTAAAGTTTCATTGGTTTACTTCTTCTACCCACCCCCACACACACCCAACTGCTTGTGTTGAAAGCTGGTCTTGCTGGTACATGCATGCATTTAATCTAGGCACTCAGGAGGCAGAGTCAGGTGGATCTCTGTTGAGTTCAAGGTCAGTCTGGTCTACAATAGCTCGTTCCAAGACATCTAGGGCTGTTTACACAGAGAAGACATCTTGAAATAAAAATAATAATAAAAAAAAAGCTGGTCTCCGAGTAAGACCATTGATATGTGCTGTCTTAGGGTTTCTGTTGCTGTGAAGAGACACCATGACCACAGCAACTCTTATAAAGGAAAACATTTAATTGGGGTGGCTCACTTACAGTTTCAGAGGTTCAGTCCATGATCACCATGACAGGGATCATGGTGGCGTGCAGGCAGCAGTGGTGCTGGAGAAGCAGCTGAGAGTCCTACATCTTGTAGTCAACTAGAAGTCAACTGAGACACTGGGTGGTATCCTAAGCATAGGAACTCTCAAAGCCTGCCCCCACAGTGACACACTTCCATCAACAAGGCTATACCCACTCCAACAAAGCCACACCTCCTAATAGTGCTGCTCCCTACGAGATTTTGGGGGCCAATTACATCCAAACTGCCACAGGCGCTTAGGTCCTGAGGTCTGCCCTCACTAGTGGACTATTGCATTATGGCTAATGCGCCAATGCACCATCTCCAGAGGGGTGAGTGAATGCCCGTTGTGTTGTCTCTTAGATGTTCTCCTCCTGTACTATGCAGGGTTCTCACCAGCAAGAAAGCCTTCATTGGATCTGGGCCAAGAATTGCAGTGTGTGCTTAGCGGTGGGTCACAGACCACCCTCCTAAGATGGCAACCCTCTTCCCTAAGGCCTACAAGGGTCTGTTAGCACCACAGTCATCAGAACTTTTGGGAACATGACTACCAAAGTGGAGAGGCATTCTGCTACAGTTACCCCTGGAGAGGAGGTTAGACAAGGCAGTTATCAGTGGGCAGCTGGGATCACGGGTCATTAAAGAAGCTGCCTGACCCATCCACCATACACTATGATAGCAATACAACGTGTTTTCAGAATGTTACAGCTCTGAACATTTTTAAAGTTGTCTGCTTGTCCTCCTTTTCAGAATAAGGTGATACAGGAGATGGTGCAAGGCAGAACAAGCGAAACAGTTTCTTCTCTAAGGCAAAGTAAATTGAATGCTTTAACTGTTTAGCTCACTAACGCAGGTGTCACTGGCCTGTGGGTGGCAAAACACCGTAGTGGTTCTGTGAGATTTCTGGAGGTAGGAAGAGGTCTGGAAACAACAGGTCCTGAGTGTTCAAGGCAGAAGGACCCACACAAGATAAACTAGCAAGGAGTTAGACTTGGGGTGGAAATTTACCAAGTGGCATTTCAAAAGTCAATAAAAGCCAGCTAGGAAACTAATAAAGAAACAGCCTGCATAACATTTAGGGTCATGTGGTCAAATACCAGTGGGTTCGCGGCTAGCCTGTGAAACAGCATGCAACACATGCATCCAGCCAGGGCTCCCACTCTTCAAGAAGACTAATGCACCAGCTCTCACTGGAGGAAAAGACACACAGAAAACAGTTCCACTTGGGAAGAGGCTAAAAAGTGTTTCTGGCTTCAGATCAAGACTGTCATCAAAACTCTGTGTTTTTTTTTTTTAAATCTCTCCCATGTTTAATATCAAAATTCATAAAATGTTGAACTGAAAATGGAGGAAAGTCATTTGAGAACAAATAGAACAATTTCGGAATCATAAGAAACTGTCCAATTTGACTCCCTAAATCTGTAAAATATTTCTATTATACATAGAAAGTCATCCTAACCTGGAGTTGAAGACTGAAAACATATCCGCTTATCCAACCTCGTTCTGGATTAATTACATCAGCAACGATACACATTAATCACTGAGCTCAGGTCTGACCTGCAAATGTCTTACCTGATCGACATCATCCTTACTACTGCAGCCAAAGAGCTAAGGCAGCAGAACACGTAACTTGGCTGTTTTACAATCCTAAGAGAATACAACTTTTAAGGTGATCATAAAATGCAGTGTTTTCACTCATCATATCAAAAGTAGCCTCTTTATCTACAACTGGATGAGTTAGAGAAATGAAGATTTGAGCCACAGCTCAGACCCTGCAGCTATGTGACTTTTGGCCAGTTAATCTCTCTAAATTTAGTTTGTCTTTGAAAGCATCATGTAAGGCTGGCAAGGAACTAAAAGTTTGGGATTCCCATTTGATGATCACGTAGACACATGAGCCTGGAGCCCAGGGCGGGGAAGACTGAACATGGGGCGAGCAGAAAAGGCCTAACAGCAGCTTCCAGATGGAAGGGTCTTCAGGAACCATGGCCCTGGAAGCTCACCTATTCCCTGTGCCTATCAGCAACTCTGATGAACTCAGCAGTGGGGGCAGGTTCTTATCCAACAGCTCTTATCCAACTGCTCTAAAGACCCCAAATGTCATGTTTCCAAGACATGAGGCATAGGAGCTGAAGGTGCAGAATTAGACGGTCTAAGGAAGCAGTCCCTTTTAAAGTTCCGTGTGTTTCAATCCTTTTTCTCCTTCTGAGCACAGCATAAAGGCACAGCGGTGGTTTCACAGAAACAAACAGTGCAGCCCTTAGCGAATGAAGGACCAGAAAGAACATTATAAAACATGCACTACTCTTAAAATTTCTGAAGCTGAATTATGGTCAAATGCCCACACAAATGTGAAGTGATATTACATGTGACATGTAAAATCTATTGATAAACTGGATGGGGAAAAGCACTACCTGCTTATCATGTTGGAAGCTTTTGCAAGAAGTCAAGTGTGGTAGTGGTTCGCGGCTTTAATTTAATAATCCCAGCACGAGGCAGAGGCAGGTTGATCTCCATGAGTTCAAAGCCAGCCTAGTCTACACAGTGAGTTCTAGGACAGCCAAGACTACAAAGAGACCCCATCTCAAAAAGCAAAATAAAATAACAAAACAAGTCTTACCCCCGCCACACCAATCCCAAGACAGGGTTTCTCTCTTTAGCAGCCCTGGCTGTCCTGGAACTCGCTCTGTAGAACAAGCTGGTATCAAACTCACAGAGATCTGCCTGTCTCTGCCTTCTAAATGCTGGAATTAAAGAAGTGTACCACCACCACCCAGCCTTTTATATTTATATATAGTGCTAGCATTTCAGGAATGAGTTATCACATCTGCCTCTGAGAGTCTGATCTCTAGGCAGAAGACAATGAGAATGCAGAGATTTGCTTTTCTATCAGACACAATTCTTCCTTTTAACTGCAGTTGGGTTTAAGTTATTCAAACTTAAAACATTACCAAGACAAAATCCCAGGGCCACACTGCACCAACACTTGTGCTTCTCAGAAGGCTGCTGGCTAGGCCTGTGGCCATGCTCAAGAGATGCACCAGTGGCTAGCCAGAAAGCAGTCTCTCACCCTCTGCCTTCAGGGTAGTTTCTGCCTTCCTAACCTCCCTGTAGGAGGTCCTTCTCGTCCCATCAGGTGGCACACGCCTGCAAAGGTCATGTCCAAACTGCATCCAGGAGCAGCTGTCGTGTCCAGCGCTAAATACAGTAAGCACAACATTAGGAAACAAACAAGCTTTCCCACTGTCTTTACACAGAATAAGAAGATTGTGTCTTGGCAACCAGCTAACAGATACAAGAAATGTCTTAGGGGAAAGAAAACTGTAAAAGAGGAGGAGAAATCAGAACACACTCTGAAGCTTGGGAACAACAGGATAAAGCTATATCCTAATTTTTATAAGGTGGCATCATGTAGAAAGACAAGTTCAGTAAAAAACTCAAGTTTATTTCTGAATACACCACATTAAAACATATGCTGTATTTATTCAGAATATCATAATCAATTCAAAAATAGAATTTATCCCCTGTAAATGTTAACACTGTGAGCTAGATACATGATACTTTGTTAGGGACTAATTCCTTAAAACAAATCTATACTTTATATACATCGAATTTATCATACAAAATATATACAACAGCATAACTTTGGTGTAGAAAAATGAGATTGCCAAAATATAATAAGTCATTTACACAGAATGTATTCTAGTTAACTTTTTCCAAGGGCTTCTCCAATTAGACGAACAGCAATACTCTTGCCTTCATCTGTCTGGATCACAAGCAAAGCTTCAAATCTGCCCACCGACTCTGGTCTGAAATGCACCGGGATGTGGATGTAATGTCGGGCTCTGTGGAAGAAGGAAAGGAGGTGTGAAGTGACAGCAATCAGCAGGATTCTTCACTTTCTTGGATACTTGTGAAGAGTGAACAGAAAGTTCCTCACTGCCAGCGCTGAAGAAGAGACACTGCAAAGCAGAGACTCCTCCTGCCCTCAATGCCAAGGGCGTCTGGTGCCCTCAGAAGAGCACGATGATTTTTGATAAACTCACCTCAAGGAGTATTTGGAGTGTTTGATGTAGAAAGGGGCTCTGGGGCTCAAAAACTTCAGCTGGAAATGAACAGGAGACATTTTGTGACAGTAGGAAAATTTGGTATTTGTCATACATAAAACTGAGTAAAGTTAGGTTCAGCCTGAATATTAGGCAGGACAAAGAGTGCTGTGTAAGTAGAAACACATTGAAAGAGTTTAACTAATGTAAATGTTATCTAGAAATTGTATGTGTGGCAGAATATGAAAGAAAAAAAAGGTTAGAAATTTTTAATTTGATTTTCAAATGAAAGATCATGGACTGCAGGTGAATTTCCTCTCAAATACAGTATTAAAGTAACTTTAAAAACCAATGTATCACAACTGAGATATTATAGAATATATTTCTAATCATTAAGAAATGACCTTTTGAAAGCCCACAGAAATATTTTCAACTTACTGCATGAGCAAAAAAAGAATTATTTCGCAAATTGACTTTCAGTGTCCTGGATTCCCCGAGTTTGGTTGGCAGGAACATGTAGACATCCTTTGGGGCATATACTCCACGGTGGGTCAAGTCAAGCTGCCTGCTTTGGGAACAGGTTTACAATGAGAGGCAATTACTCAGTTTGTAACAATGTTTCCAGGTACCTTATTATTTGTATTTCATCTGCAACCCAGAGACTTGTACTGGAGTTTATCTAGTCTATGTGAATGAAGTCATGGGGAGGCTCTCCCAGGAGCACTGGGTGAGGGGCACTGGGAAGGTGCCTTGGTCGCATTTCTGCTTCAGTTCTTGTCACCTGGACCACTCATACTTCCGTGGCTATTCTGAACTGTCCAAAGATGCTGACCTCTCTGACCTTTCCCACGGAGCTGGGGGGCACTGTATCTGTTTCAGTCCTGATTCTATACATTGACTCTCTGTCACTCTGCCTTCTAATCTCTCTTTGGATCTCACTAGCATGACACTAGTTGTTTGTCACCTTTACTGTTCACTTCCCAGTATTTTCAGGGCTTACAATCCAACTTACCAGTGTGAAGACAGGACTGTCAGGGTCCCCCCATTTGAAAACTTTGGGGGCAAAAGTACCCACCAGCACCTCCCCCTGCCATTTTAGTATTTTTTAGCATCATCAGAATTTGAAGAATATGAGGTGAGCAGATAAGTGGACAGCAGAAAAAGGATGTACATTCAGGGCTGGAGAGATGGCTCGGTAGTTACTATCACTTCCTGCTCTGAGAGGACCTGAGTTTATTCTCGGTACCCACATTCAAGTTTATTCACAATGGCCTATTAACTCCAGTTCTAGGGGATCTGATGCCTTATTTTGGATTCCAAGAACACCTGCACTTAAGTGGAAAAAACTCACACAAGCACACATACTCAAAAATAACATAAATCTTAAATTTAACATCATCCTCAGCTACACAGCAAATGTAGGCTAGCCTGGTCAAAACAAACTAACAAAAACCCTACTCTCTCAAGAATTTGACTGTTTTTATTTGTATGTATATGTATGTCTCTCTATATATGCAAGAGCCCGTGTGTACTTTATCCAAGGAGGTCAGAGGAGGCACTAGATTCCTTACTGCTGGAGTTACATGCTGTTGTAACCACCTGACAAGAGAGTTGGGAACTATACTCCAGTCCTCTGCGAGAACGGCAGGACTCATGACTGCTGAGCTAGCTCACCAGTCCCAGAATCTTTCATACTCTTCTCATGGGAATATAAAACAGTACAAACACGTTGAGGGAAACTATTTACCAACTTGTTTTAAAGTTAAATATGCTTATCATATAATCCAGCAATTTGGGGTAATAATCAGTTTTTTAGTTTTTTTTTAAAACACAAGGTCATTTTTTAAAATTCTACTTTAATATTTATTATGTATATAGTGTTCTGTCTGCATGTATGCCTGTACACCAGAAGAGGGTACCAAATCTCATTATAGGTTGTTGTAAACCACCATGTGTTGCTAGGAATTGAACTCAGGACCTCTGGAAGAACAGCCAATGCTCTTAACCTCTGCGCCATTTCTCCAGTCCCAAAAATTAGCTATTTTTAATCCAAAAATAAATAAAAGCATATATCCTCAGAAATGTCCATGAAAGCCAGGCACAGTGGCGCACTCCTTTAATCCCGGCACTCCATAGACAGGTGGGTCTCTGTGAGCTCCAGGTCAGACAGGGCTGCAGAGAGATACCCTGGAAGTGACTCTTGTAAGCACAGAGGTGTGTTAGTGCTACACCTATATCTCATTGACATTGGAAGAAACTCTCAGGAGGGACACAATGTAATGTACTCACCCAGGTATGTGAGTGGAAGTCTCAGACACAGCACACCTCCGGGACACGACTGCAGCATCTACTTTAATAAGGGTATCGCTGGAGGAGCATGAGTCTTCAGGATCATTTTCTGCTCTGATGCTCTGTATAGAGAAAAAAAAATCATGAAGTGGAAGGAGAAAAGATGAATACTCCAGAAAGCACAAAGACATTTTCTTATGGGAATTCTATTATTTTCTTTAAAAAGACAGCAACTTACATAATTAAGTCAAACATGAGTTCATGTCTGGTAATAAAGACTGCCAAGAATCTTAAGATATGAGGCTACAACAAATTACTGAAAATGAAACCATATGATGAAATCATTATGTATTTTCAGACTTTTCCCACTTAGGGTTTTTAATACAATCACTTGCTCATGATACCTAGGACAATGCTCACCTGTCCAGAGAGCTGGAATCTCAATGTGTGTTTCATGTGAGGCTCGTTAGCAGGGTGGCACTCAACATCCCAAAACTGGGTGTAATCCCCTCTATCTCTGGGCAGAAACATGATGGAGACCTACGAAAAACATGAGACACACAGACCCCAACTTTAAACACAGACTAAGAATTTAAAGCTTAGTGTAAATCAAGTGAAATAGCAAATACATTTACACTGGCTAGTTCTCCCTCTGAAAAAAATGGGTTTGAGGGCTAAAAAGATGGCTCAGTGATTAAGAACACTAGCTACTCTTGTAGAGAACCCAGGTTCAATACACCATGCATAACTCTTGCTTTAGGGGATCTGGTGCCCTCTTCTGGCCTCCTCAGGTACTGGATGCACATGGTACACAGATTAAAAACAAATAAAAATACTCATATACATAAACTAATAAAATACTTTTAAAAGAAAGATGTGAACAACTTTATCACTAGTATAACATATCCAAAATATATTAGTTTTAAAGCTATATGTAACATTTCTCTCAAATGTGCAGTATATGCTTTTTTGGAGGAAAATCCCACCATGGAAACAATCTACTCTTTCAACCTCATCACTGAGGCCTCCTCAGTTCAGATATGAGAATAGTGGAAGGTTAGGGTGACCAGCACAATAAAGCAAATGGTGCTAGGTTATAACAGCTCATACAGTAAGTCAAAATGCTAGTCATAGCTAGTTGTCCTGCTTATACAGCTTAGGTACACAACCTGAATGTTCAACTCATTAGGCTAAAGAGAACCCCAAAGGCAATCCTGGCAGAGCCAGCAGGAAGAAGTTTCCAAACAGTGATCTGAACTCTGCAGCAGTATCCAGGGCCCAAGAACCCTGTGTGTGAAGACAACCAGACCTTTAGAGCAGCAACCACAAACCCCTGATTCTCATACAGGCTGTGTCCAAAGGCAACCCACAGTCACAATTGACTAGATGGAACGCAGCAACCAACACACTGAGCACCCACCTTCTAAGAGACAGGTACTTCCTTCCCTACAGCTGCTAAGGCAGCAAGGGAATGAAACACACATACACACACACACACACACACACACACACACACACACACGCAATCCCAACTGGTACTGAACCCATACGGGGACCCCCAAAGCAGCAGGCGAGCTTACATTTCTAATTAAATATAAATAAACAAATGAGAATTCTTGGCTCGCTACACTCTCTTGAGTATAGCTCTGAGACCTCACCAGAGAAGTTTCTTTGGGATGGTGGTTAATGCCGAAACTCACAAATGGTCAAAATGCAGGGAATAAGTACCCAGGGAGTTCTCAGTCACCAATGGGACACCTCAGTAGGAGTTCTCAGGAACCAATGGGACACCTCAGTAGGCGTTCTCAGGGAACAATGGGACACCTCAGTAGGAGTTCTCATGGAACAATGGGACACCTCAGTAGGAGTCCTTGAAGTGGGAGATACAAGAGTTACAAGTCACCTAACATGGACGCTGAGAAACAAACTTGAGCCCTCTGGAAGTGTTCCTAACCACTGAGCCATTTCTTCAGTCTCTAGCTAAGGTTTAGAGCAGGATTATTTATGTAACAAATAATGAAAATAGAGGTCATGAATTTGCAAGACAATAAGGAGGAGTAATGGGAAGTTTTGGAGGGAGGAGGGGAAGGAGAAAACAATTAAGTATTTATAATCTCAAAAATAAAAGAAATGATTTTCAAAATACTTTGAAAATAATAAAAGCTCACAACAGCTGGAAGGAATATATGTATGAGAATATATTGATACCTATGCTGTCAATGTTGAATTTTTTTCTGAAGAACAGTGGGTTTTGATGGCTACAGCTGGTAGGCAGAACTACTGTCATGATCAGTGAAGTTTTTTGTGAACACTACTAGCTGCTGCAACCATTATCAACAAACTCGATGCTGCTTAGTAACTTCCCACCACTGTGCAATGGAAGTGTGCTTGGACCAAGCAAACCTCTTCTCCAGTGGACAGTGGACAGAAGGCTCTGAGGCCAGCTCTGGTCTGAAGGAAACAAACTGAGGCGACCAGGTTACATGATTCATTCCTGGTAGAATATATTCTTACCAGCTATCTATGAAAAACTTCCAAACCTCACCTTTTGGATTCCATGGCCTTCTAGTATGCCAGAAATGGGTGAGCATCTGAATGCTGTGTAGGTAGCTCTAAAAACATCCCCAGTTTCATCAACTCCCTGGAAAACAATCATTTAAAATAATTAAATAGCTATTTAATTATTATTCAAATGATAAAGAATTTCCTGATCCAATAAATTAATAAAAAGATCCCATCATTCTTATAGTTATGGAGGACAGGACTAATCTCCTCATAACAGGTCAGGAACACTCAGTACATTCCTAAGGAAGGGCCTTCTCCCCAGCTGAGCTCTGCCCAGATACAAAGCAGCTCCCATGGGCTGAAACATGACAGACATAACAGCAATGAGTGAACACAGAGCACAGTGCACATGGAAAGAAAGCAGTGTGTGCACAACATAGGGCTCAGTATAAAACCCTTAACATTTCTCAAACTAATTCATATCAGGTTAAAAATGAGAACCAGGAAAACTAAATGGAGCAAGCATTTTTGTTTGTTTTGTACTTTTAAAAAGTTTTCCATTTTGACTCTCAGAATTACCTGGTAAAAAGCATGGGTGCACACAATTCTAACTCACAAAAAAAAACCACAAGTGAATCAACTGGGGCACAAACAACCAGCATCTTAACCTGCACTTGTATTCGGGTTTGAAACAGCCCACAGTTACATTGACTGACCTTGACATATGGAGGAGCAAAAGATGACAGGTGCCACTTCACATCTGTGGGGCCACAGTTCTCCAGTTCCAGATAGTTCTCTGAAACGAAAAAAAAAATGCATATTTGTACCCTGAGAGGCTAGTGGCAAGCAGCTCTGTGGCAAACTTTATGACCTGATAAGTCAAGAAGAAACTACAGAATTTTCTAGAGAATCAAATATCCTGTTTTGGATTCTTTTTCGAGGTATAATGCAAAGGATATTGAAGGGCTGAAACAAGAGAACAAGATTATAATACCATCGAAAGACAGGTGTCAAAGATTCACAAGGTCAGACTAGAGGAGATAAAGGCTCTGTCCTGGGTCCAACAACTCTAAGAACACATCACATGAGCCAACAGCAGTCCCCAGTCACACTGCCCGGGGAGGCCAGAATAAAGGGGGAAGGACATGAGCGGCAACAGGGTATAAGCGGCCCAGGACTTCGATGTAACTTCAGAAGCTGGGCTACAAGAGTCTCGAGGAATTCTGAAAGGGATGAGACAGGAAAATCCAGGAGCATCAGGATCCAAGTGTGAAAAGTTCATGGAGGAAGAGGCAGTGCCACCTAAGAGGCTATAGACATGGCAAAACAGCCTTCTGAGAGCTCTGATCAAGCTGCCCGGGCACTGTGATGGCACCTAACCAAACCAAGAAAGAGAAGGCCGGGAGCAGGACCCTTCCACCAGAGGGTGTGCTGAGAAAGGTAGCAGTTGCAGAGAAAGATGGGGGTGGAGACCAAAAGTGTCTGTAATGGTAGAACACACTGAGGGCTTGTTGAAAGGAGCCAACAAAAAAAGTTGAAAAGAAAGGTGAGAGCAAAGGATGGGGGCAGGGAGAGTCCTGAGAAAGCAGAGCAGATGGGCCTAGATTTAAGCAGAAGCCTTAAACAGAAAGATTTCATTTAGCCTGCTGACTTTTTTATGTGTGAGGCAAAGTCAGGAGTTGTAAAATGTGAGAGGACTCAGGGAACAGCTGGAACATGGGCTCCTGGTGAGAACACACAATAAAGGGACATTTGGGACTATGAATCTGTCAGCAAAGCCTGTAAGGTTTTGGCCAGTAATGCCCTGACGCTGGAGTGGGAACACAAGTGGCCAGACATCTAAGTTTGACCAAAGATTAACAAGAAGACACAGAAAGTCAAGGGAAATGGGGGGAAAAGGCTATGATCATCAGGACAGGCCACAGGATTCAAGGAGTCTAAGAAAAAAAGGACTTGAGTCAAGTGGTAGAAGCCATGAAGGTTGTGGACCTTGCAATGGTGACATCAACAAGGTTGGAAAGACTAGACTGAAATCCCTGGCGCTGGGAAAAGACAGGAAAGGTCTTAGAGTCAAAGCAGAGTGAGCCTTTGGGGTAAATAGTAAGGTCCAGAGGCCCACAAAGAAGGAAGCAAAATCAATGAAAAGGTACTGTATGCCTCATTTCAGACAGGGACCCAAATCCTTTCTAGAACACCCAAATAATACTATCCATTTAGCAAACATCAGCAAGGAGAAGGATAAAGAGACATTAACTCAGAGTACCAACTAGATGGTAAAGACCAGGTTCATTGCTTTATATACATAACTGAACAAATGAATGACTGAATCTACTCTCAGTGTGCCTCAGAAGGTGATGGTTACAATAGGCCCTTAACACATGAGGAAACTGAGCAGTTAACCCAGCCTGTTGAGGACCTCAAAATCAAACAGGATCAGAGCCTTGGTCCCTCCATCTACACTCTGGTGATTGGAACGAAAATGATCCCCATAGGCTCACAGGAAGTGGCAATATTGGGAAGTTTGGGCCTTGTTGGAATAAGTGTGGCCTTGTTACATGAAGTGTGTCACTGTGGATGGGATTTCAGTTTCAGAAGCCCAAGCCAGAACCAGCAGTACTCTCCCTTCCTGCTGCCTGCCATTCTGGATGCAGAACTCTCAGCCACCTCTCCAACACCATGCCTGCCTGTGCACCACCATGCTTCTTGCCACGGCAACAATGGACTAATCCTCTAAACTGTAAGTCAAACCTAGTTAAATGTTTTCCTTTATAAGAGTTGCTGTGGTAATAGTGTCTCTTCACAGAAATAAAATCCTAAGATACCATCTCCTTTCTTCTTCAGCTACTAGGTGAGAGACCTGGTTGGAGCAGGGTAATGACCATCCAATAAAAGCTAAATACCAGGAATACACAGATATTTGAGCCCAGGATTCAGATTTTAAGATAGTGTTTTCAAATCCATCCCATTGATGTGGAGGCAGAGATGCCTTTGTCAACTCTAGAGTTTTGGAAGTTGCTTACAATGCACTTCCTGTTTACTTAGGTAATATTATATCCTTCTGAGTCTTTAATGGAGTTGAAGAATAGATAGCTATAGTTTTTCTTAGTTATGATAAAAGATAAAGTAGATATAAATATTGTAACTGTAATCTTCCTTAATACCTGTTTTGTTATATATAATTTTACCATGCTAAAGTTAAAACCTTCCTTTTATTTAAACAGAAAGGGGAAGGTGATGTGGGATTCCCCTCTGTATGCTGTGAATACCATTGGTTAATAAAGAAACTGTCTTGGGCCTGCACAGAGAATAGAGGTAGGCGGAGAAAACTGAACTGAATGCTGGGAGAAAGAAGGAAGAGTTAGGGAGAAGCCATGTAGCTGAAACTTTACCCAGTAAGCCACAGCCACGCGATGATACACAGATTAATAGAAATGGGTTGAATTAATATGTAATAGCTAGCCAATAAGAAATTAGAGCTAATAGGCTAAGCAGTATTGCAAATAATATGGCTTCTGTGTGGTTATTTCAGGTCTTAGCTGCCCGGCAACAGGCGTTCTCCTACTACATCCCATTATTGAAATGGCTACCAATGACTCCATAATTTTCTCCTTAAGCAGGAGTAAATTTCATACATAATAACTCGAAAGCACTAACATGTGCTTTGATGCCCTGGCTTTGAGACTTAGCACACAAAACAAATGCACAGATTTATTAAAAGTGAAGCACTAGACTACATGCAGCAACTGGCGTCTGACCCAAACTTTGTGATACAGTACCTGAGGCTTGACCAGGTTCTGTTGGAGGAAAAATCACTGTCTTGCTTCTAATTGCAACTTTTGTGGAAGGTGGTTTGGTTACGGGTTTTGTCAAATGACTAATGGAAGGCTCAGGTCCTGGAACAAGAATTCCAAACGTGCTGGAGGCCAAATGAGGTAAAGGCTCTTGAGTCAAATCTTCTCGAATTTGAACCTTTACCATTTTCTGAAATGAATTCAAATGAATAAGACACAAAAGTAGTTACCAGTTTAAAAAGCACATTCTATTTTTTAATAATAATAAATTCTAAACAAATGAAATACCGATGAATTTAGATTTTAAAGTTTATTCAGATCTCAAAGAAGTAAATCCTTTGGTTCAATTTCCTCTCTCAGCATTAGATTTCTTCCCCTCCCTCCTTTCCTCCCACTAGCTCTGCATGTATGTTCATGGGTATGTGTGAGTACACATGCATATGTGTCTGAGTACTCATGAGGAAGTCAGGGGACAACCCTGGGTGTTGGTTTTAAGTAAGGCCTCTTGTTGTGATTATGTACACTAGCTAAGAGGCCAGTGCCTCACATCTTGCTGTAGGAGCACTAAGGTAAGCAGAGGCATATTCCTAGTCTGCCTTTACATAGATTCTGGGGCCCTGAACTCAGAAAGCAAATGCTTTACTCACTGTGCCATTTCCCCTGACTCCCCCGTCTCTTCCTTTTTTATTTTAAAGCAAATAATTAGTAATAGTTTCTGGGTCCTTATTTTCCATTTCCTGTCTCTCAGTAAAACTGTTCAGATCACTAAGGGAAAACTCTATCCTATGTGCTCTGAGAAGTAAACCTACTTGGGCTTCATTTGACTTCCACAATGTGTAAGTTCTTAAGGATTGTGAAACTGAAGCTACAATAAAAGGAATGCTGTTCAGAAAAATAATTTAGACATACCTTCTGCCCATTATCACAGTGTACATAGATCAAACCGGTCCATGGGAACAATGACTGCTTTGTGGACAGGGAAGAATTAGGACTCACAAGAATTTGTATTTTACTCCTGTAAAAAAATAATAATAATGAACAATGAGAATATTCTTCACTTTTACAGTATTAATGACAAGTTACAAATGCTGTTCTGCTAATAACCAATCATTTCCTATGGCTGGAAAAAACAGAATGTGGTTAGCTCTCACCCTATCTTCTTCACATGGTTCATCTGGCCTCAGTACCCAACAATGGTAAACAAAAGGTATACTGACACAAATCCCTCAACCCAAGGAAAACTCTAATACAAACCACTGACTAGAAATACCACCTCAGAATCAATTCCAGATAGATTCATAGTACACAAACTCTGAGTCACTTGATAATTGGGGATGACATAGTCACAGTACAAATCAAATTAACTTTCCAGTAAATTGGAAGAAAATATGAGAGAAAATGGGGAAGGGGTATTAACTGGTCAGTTATTGATGTTCTCCATTCTCACATTTCTCTCAGGAAGTTTAAAGGAAGAGATCAGACTTATGTCTATGAAAAAAATCACACTTGTCAAAAATAGCATGACAAAGTTATTTTCCATTACTAACAGCTAATCTATGGGATCCCTGGGGTCATCTGTAAAATAATTGTTCTACTATCCCCCATTTTTTTCTCAGTAGCTGGCAAGGGCATGCTGCATGAGGTGAGCACTCAGTGTGTCTGAATTGACTGCTCTGCACCAGGTCTACACTGGGTACCCTATCCTTACATTAGCTCATACCATGTCTTGAAAACAAAACAAAACAAAACAAACAAACAAAAGCCTCCATGATGGCATCTGAATAACAACACAGAAAAAAACAAAAAAACATACTTACTGCGGTGTGATAAATCCATGTTGTGGTGTGACTGTCAGGCAATGCGCTGGCCAGTATAGCTCAAATTTCAGTATCCTAACAGAGTTATTTATAATCTGGAAACGTCCAGTTTTTGCCATGTCACCTAATATACCAGAAAAATAATGTTAATTTCATTGAGTCATAGTGAAAAAACAAAGGTCAGTAATACTGAATCCTGAGTAAATGTACTTACATAATAATGCTTATTTGCTATTCTCAACAGTTCAACTATAGGAATCTCAAGACTGTGTTAAAGTGGGTCTTGATAACTACTGGAAACTACAAAGACACTGGCTACCCAGAACCAGGTTAGAGAGACTATAAACCTGAAAATGCCTTCACCTGACTTCACTTTGGGAAACGTGTGTGTACCATTTGCTCCTGCCCTGAATCAACAGCTACATCAATAAGTAGCAGGTAGAGCTATCTTCTTACTCGGAATACTGATCAACTGTAAGGTCTCAGAGAATGAACTGAAGATATAGGGATGCAAACCCTGACTCCTAAATGTACTTCTGAGAAGTCCTTACCCAAGTAATCACAAGAAGAAGGAGCAACCAGAATCAAGTGTTCCGGATGGACAGTCCAACTTTCTTCAGAGGCTGGTGTGTCCTGAGCTGGGTGGGCAATATGTGAGAGAAAAGGAGGTCCTTGAGGGCCTTTAACTGGCAAAACATCCAAAGAGACATTGCCACTTTGTTTTCCAGAAGTTCCAGATTCACTGGGGGAAAATATTTAAAAACAGAAAAGAAAGAGACATTAAAAATATTAACAAATCTAATTATTTTACATTTTATATCAGGGCTTCATAAAATAAATAGTTATGATACAAGTAAAAAGGTTTGATGTCATATAAAATTAATATGAAGTCTCCATATTTTATATATTTAAAATTACTTTGTAGGGTTTGGGTGGTAGCTCTGAGGTAGGGTGCTTGCCAAGCGTGACAATGCCCTGGGGTCTGACCCTAGCACAACAGGAGAGAAAAGATAGAGAATTAAAAAAAAAAAAAAAAGTCAGAATATATTTAGTCAGATATTTGATGATTCCATTTTTTTTTTCTGCCTGATTTCTATATCTTAAATGTGTTAAAAGAGTTAATGGAAAAATGGCCCAACAGAAAGAAAAAACAATTTCACTAAGCATGGTGGAACATGCCTTTAATTCCAACACCGCAGGCCCGAGAAGGTAGTGTTCAGTGAGCTGGAGGCTATCCTGGTCTACACAGGCATTCCAGGTCAGCCAGGACTACATAGTCAGACCCTATCAAAGGAAGGAAGAAGAAAGAAAAAAAGGAGGGAGCGAGGGAGGAAGAAAGAAAAGAAGGAAGGAAGGGGGAGAAGAAGAAAAACCAATTATTCTTTAACATATCTCTAACTGCACGATGATAACTGGTTTCACAACAGTGACACAAACTCCACTGAAAAGACAAAGTCTTCTGGAAAATGCTACCGGAAAGAATACTAATCCAGTCTAGGAAGACTCTTACTATTTTCTAGTAAGCCTTACAAAACAATTCTAAGTCAAACTTACTTTGTAATCACAAAAACATTAAATCATAATTGAAGTGTTAATGTGCAGTGTCCCAACTCTGCCCCACACGTGGCTTTATTTCCAATCAGCACTGAGCAGAAAATCAGAGGGGAAGCCTGCTCCTCTTCTGACCAGCACATGATCACCTTGGTTTCAAATCAGACTTCACAGCACCAGAAAACAAGAGAGGCACTGGGGAAGTCAGGACCAGGTGAAACAAGTGCTGGTTCTTAGCATTTCTACTTACTAAGGACAAGTTCCTTACTCTGATATACGTAACTGCTAAATTTAATTAATCCTTTAAATGCCTTTGAAATTATCAGAACTAAAGCAAAGGAATAAGAACAGAGGGGCGGGCAGGTAGGAGGGTTACTGGCAGCAGGGGTTGGGGACACTAAGCCAGTATGCATTGCAGCACTGGTCTTGGAAGACAAAATACAACAGCATTGGTTGAATTTGGGAGATTGAGTGAAACCTTAAGGCAAAAGAGAATAATGGGTTACATCAGAGAAAAACACAGTGGGAAAGATATACTATAGAAAGGAATTGGGGGCATTTATATAAACTCATGTTTTCTGACATATTTACGAACAGAAATAGATACAGAAACGTGGATTTACAAATTAATCCATGCATTTCTTAGGTCTTCCACTATAGTAGGATGGGTACATCCAAGGCATTCCCTGGTTCTCAATGTCATTTTCTAAACAAAGGCTCTTCTAAGAGAAATGAGAATCATAAAGCTGGGAAGGGTAGAGTCAGATAAGTCCTGAGTAAGAAAATACTCGGGACTGACGGGAGACCCAGCAAAGGACCAGTGGATCAGAATGAGATGAGAGAACAAAAGTCATGCTGACTACACATGCCCACCCTGCTAGCAGTAAGTACATACAAAGGACAAAAGTCTTCTTCACAGTGGACAGCCAACTGAGAACTGTAGAATATCAGACAACAGAATGAAAAGAAATGCTCTGACTACCATGACAGAAATAACATGAGTCGGGCAGCAATTTGGTAATAAAATAATTCACTACACCTGAGATTTGTTTAAAATATATAAGCTTTGTAGTGGAGAAACTTGAAAACAGTATTTTTAACCAAGTTATAAAAATATTACTATTGCTGAGCACAGTGACACATGCTTCCTTCTAACCCCAGCACTCGGTGAATCTGTGAGTCTGAGGCCAGCCTGGTCTACAGAGTGAAAAATAAAAACAACACCAGGACTGGTCAGCATCACTCACTACCTGCGAGACACGTGGAAAAAAATTAAACAGCGCTGTTTCTTTGGTGTTCTGCTGAAAGTGTCAAAGCTGAATTTGCAAACTGAAAAAAAAAAAATCAATGGTAGAAAAATGGTCAGCATCTGGCCTGTACACTGTTTTCTCACTTTTACTGGGAAAACTCGGGAAAAAAAAGATGATTTAGGTAGATCTGGTAATCTCAGAGGCAGCGTGCTAATGCCCTCTCTACAGAATGGTGTAATAGCATGTTTAGTGTAGCATCTGCTTACAACTGTACATGGTTTAAAAAAGAAAAACACACATACACACACCTGAAATTTATGAGCCTATGGGATATAGCTCTTTGAAAATGATCATTTAAGGGCTGGAGAGATGGCTCAGAGGTTAAGAGCATTGCCTGCTCTTCCAAAGGTCCTGAGTTCAATTCCCAGCAACCACATGATGGCTCACAACCATTTGTAATGAGGTCTGGTGCCCTCTTCTGACCTACAGGCATACACGCAAACAGAATATTGTATACATGATAAATTAATAAATAAATTTTAAAAAAATGATCATTTAAACTATTGAATCACCAAACTATAAAACAGAACTTTCATGCTTGAAATAGCTCCCTTTTGCCACATGCTCAACACAGAGAATCTGTGGAAAACTGGTCTAGAACACAGGTACTAATACAAAAAAAGTACCTGAGAAGAACCACAGATAACTGATCTCAAATTACCAGCAAAGCCTAACTATGGTATTCTTCTGACTCTGAGGTTCTGATCTGAAAATCCATTCATACTTTCTCATCTGTGAATGATAAGGAAGGATAGACAGACTGCTCATTACTGAGGAAAGAGGTCATCAAAATGTAGTACAATCTTGGATTCTATACAAGAGAAAAGAGGATCTTCTTCCATAGTTTGACTGTAAAGGGCTTTATTATGACAGAGATGTATAAACAAAGTCCATGCACTATGGACTATACTGATGTTAAAAGTTCTAATTCTGATAGGTTAACTATAGGACTAAGTTTAGCAACTCGGGGTTACTCATGCCTGCAGTTCACTCTTCTGTGATTAAGACAAAAATTTCTATAAAAAAGAGATGGCACATAAATATGTTAACAACTAGGAAATCTGAGTATTAGGTTTTCAGAAGTTGTCTATTTTTTACCTTTTCCAGGAGCTTTAAATAATTTCAAAATATGTTAAAAAGGTGGGAAAATGGGAGAAAAACATGGTATAGTGGGGAGAAGATGAGCTGCAGTATGAATCAATCGGTCATGAATTCTAGTGCAAGATTTCTGTGTATTTGCTTTACCTTTTAGATTCCAACATAGCACTGGAAGAAGGCTGAAGAAATTCTCTGCTAGAAACAGAATCTCGGAATTCTCCAATTACTGACAGGGTAATTTTACGCATGCTTCCATAAAAGAGCTGAATGTCATTAGGCCGCTGAGGAAGATCACACGCTGCAAAAGAACAAGTTTTGAAACACAGAAACCCTCACACAAGCACTGCAGAAAACAAAACAATGAATTTACACACAGCCCTATTATTCCCTTAGGTTGGGGTAGAAAGCATCTCAATTATCAATACCACTGATGGGTACCGACTGTTCACCATCAGAGCTGACAAACTATGAACCAAATGTGAAGAATCATCTTTGCTGCATCCTCTCCGAGCTTTAGCTCCCTCAGCTATTATCAGGAACAGAAGCAGTACTCATCTCAGGGACACCATGAGCCTTAGAACACGAACATTTTTTTAAGATATGTATGGCACAAAGCATATATGGTGAGTGAGGCAGGTTAACTAGACTTCCAGAGTGACTCCTGGAGGGAGGTATTGAGGTGCACATTTAAAAGGAGGCATCTGAAACATGAAAAGGCTAAGGGCAAGTTTCACAGTTAAGCAAATCTAGGAACCAGTCACTGTTATCATTACTAAATATTTCTAGATTAATTAAAGAGATGGAGCATCATGACTATCTCTAGGTAAGGCTGTCCAAATGTGTTTATACAAGAAATTTTAGTGTATTTCATTCTATCATCCTTTAAAAATTACATATTTTAAATGTAAATCAAAAAGTAACAGGGCTGGAGAGATGGCTCAGCGGTTAAGAGCACTGTATGCTTCTCCAGGGGTCCTGAGTTCAATTCCCAGCAACCACATGGCTCACAACCATCTGTGATGAGATCTGGTGCCCTCTTCTGGCCTGCGGACATATACACAGACAGAATATTGTATACATAATAAATAAATAAATATTTAAAAAAAAAAAGTAACAGTAAATTTGATGTTTTTCTTGAGACAGAATCTCATACAGCCAGTGCTGGTCTTGTATCTTTGACCCTCCTGACTCCACTCCCAAATGCTTGCATTATATTCATGTATCACCAAGCCAGGTCGTAAGTTTAAATTTATAGTAACTATGCCATGACTATAAATTATGAGAATAGTTGTTTATTATTTATTAATGGCTTTCCCAAAACAACACATTTCTTGAATTTCTGGACAAAGAGCCGCCCTGGAACATCATTCCTCATCCTGGTCCATCTTCTCCACTTTGAGAATGAGTCAGCTCATTCTCGGGAACTGGTCCTTCCTCTGTGCCTTCCCATTCCTAAACACACTCTGGTGTTCTACTCCTCACCACACACCTTAACTTTCCCTCGATCTGTCCTCTGGATCTCTCAGCCCATTAAGGGTAAGGACTGCATTCTAGTGCCACACAGCTGGGACCTATCTCTCTACTCAGCAGGAGCGTGGACTATCACAGCTGGTGAAATTATGCCAATTTTCGACCCGTTGCAAACTCTACCTGCTTTCTTAGTCACATCTTCACCACAGCTGCAAGGTCACTTACTATGCACGCCCACAGCAAACTGCAGTTTATCTCTTAGCTAGAACTTTCCTGAGGAAGGGATAATGTTCTAAAGTAGCAAAGATGGATCTTAACCTAAATGTATATATTCATGTGTGATTTTATTTACGTAAATATTTACATATTATTTTGCCAAATGATACTTTGCTATAAAAATTTTAAATGGTCTTTTTCTTAAAAAATGAGCACCTTTTTAAAATGACATTCATCACTAATTCGTATCTCTATCTAATGGCTATATTCTGCCCTGTCTGCTTAGACATTTAGGTTACTTCAAACCTTTTTCCTTTTTTTTTTAATTAAAGTTTTTCCATTTATTTTGTATACTAACCACAGTTTCCTCTCCCTCCTCTCTTCCTTTTCCCTGGTCCCACCTCCCGTCTATTCCCTCCCCCCATTCTCTTCTCCTCCGTTCAGAAAGGGACAGGCCTCCCAGAGGAGTCAACAAAGCAGGGCATATCAAGTTGAGGCAGGCAACTTCCTGAATATAACACCAGTAGCACAGACATTGAGATTAAACAGCATGAATCAGAGTGTAATAATGGTCCTATCCTCTTTCCATTCATGAGCCTTCTCTTTACTGACATTTAAATGCTTTCCTGAAACCAAAAATATTTATAAAGCAAAGTTCTTCTCTCTGATTTTCAGATCCTCAAGGATGAGAGGAAGAAGCCATTCTCACCCCATGAAGGACACTGAAAGTCACAGGTTCTCACAGCTCAGATTCAGCTAACCACATCCAAACTAACCTCGTTCCTGCTCATACCCATGCCCAAATAAGTGACCCAGAAGATCAGGAATGTTACACTTCTTACCTTCATCTGTGAGCAGCTCATCCTGAAATGCTTCAGCAAAGTCGATGTTTTGGAGCACGCTATGTTCCGGAAGGATCTGCTTTATGGCTCCTGGTTTATGCAGCAGGGCTCTGCCAGGAGAGATGTTTATTCACTTTATCTAAATCAGACTTCAACGTATTTGGCAAACCCCATAAAAAGCATGATACATTCATACATGGAACATATATCTTAAGTTTTAATACAAGTACTTTTTAGAGTCAAACCTGTCTTTGGAAGGTCAGCTGAAAAGGTAGTGAAATCATTAGTTTAGTTCAATAGTAATATCAAAGTAGGAGCTCTTTAATGTGAGAGTGGAAAGAAAAACAGGTCCTTTTGAGGACTTATCTTTTCATTATTTGTAACAATTTGGTCAGAGACTTGCCTCAGTGAGAGGGAAAAAAACAATAAATAATGATAAGCTATTTCGGGAAATATTTAAGTAGCCACACAACTACTGTAGAAACAGGTATCTTCCAAAGGATCTTTGCAGTGAAAAACTACACATCTCTGCGATTCTCAGATGTTCATGGAAAGGAAATTATAGTACCATAAGTTTGTGGTAAACACGAATTATAAAATAATACACTATTTTTTATGTTTCAGTAGAGAGAAAGGTAAACATGAAATGTGATAATTTATTTCTTCAAATTATTCTAAAATAATTAAGAAGAAGCCAGGTTCAGTTGTGCTTGCTGGCACACTCCTGTAATCCCAGCACTCGGGGGAGGGGGGGGCAGAGGCAGGTGAATCTCTGTGAGTTTGAAGCCAGCCTAGTCTAACAGTGAGTTTCAAGATAGTCAGGGCAATGTAGAGAGACCCTGTCTCAAACAAACAAATAAACAAAAAAACCCCAAAGAAGTCAGGTTTGAAGAATCACATAGTGAGCTATCACTCTCAGCATGATCTTCATCTACCTTCTCTAGCCCAAGAAACTCAATTTTATAAGAAGCACCAGAATTTATCATATAATAATGTACCATTTTTAAACACACTTGACCTAGAGCAGTATTCCAAACTTTAGAACTCAGTATATCAAATCAATTTTTATAAAGTATCTATAAGTTAACCCATCCTATACATTTTACCTTTTTACACAATTACCTTTTCCAGTAATTTATAACCGTCCTAGAAATATCCTAAATTAATCATGTAGGTTTATATAATATAATCTGTCAGTA
Organism: Myodes glareolus; assembly: GCF_982192425.1. NCBI lineage: Eukaryota > Metazoa > Chordata > Mammalia > Rodentia > Cricetidae > Myodes > Myodes glareolus. The sequence goes on from NC_142038.1 coordinate 20,539,495, forward strand.
GTTCTTAAACTCTTTTCTAAAACTGATCTGATATATTCTTAAGCATGTTAGGAGCAGAGTCTTAGTGCAAAGTATGATGATTAAGTAAAGGGGCGTAATTCATGTCAATAAAGAAAACAGAATGCAGGACAATACAGGTGTTTCCCCCAGTATGTTCTCTGTGTGATTGATTTTCCTTGGGACTTGCCGGCTGTTGGGTACTGGGTGGGACAGAAACCCCAACAAGCCGGCCCTCATGTTATATATGGCACCCCCGTGGATAACTGAATCCACAGAAAGCCTGAGAAAGCTTGGAAAAGAATAGAGTAAAGCATGTTTCTTGGTAGCAGCAATTTCTCAGGTCTGCTCTGCTTGCTAGAGGCAAGCAAATGCTCTCATCTAAGAGAGGTTTCCTGACTCATCTTTAGCTGCAAAACCTTGCAGCTCATTAAGAGGTCCTCCCACGAAACACTTAAACAGTGTTGGTGAAAGCTGAAGGCATGCTTTTCAGCTTTCAGCCGTAGCAGGAAAAAGCTGCGCCATTTTAAAATGCCGGCTTTCTGGGCTGTCCTGACAGGGCAATCTCTGACTCTTTCAGGCAGGCAGTCCAACTGAGTGTGGTCTGTGAGCAGAATGCTCCAGCTTGCTTGCTGGCAGGGACCTTGAAACGCCATAGAGTTGTGGCAGTAAAAGGCTCCAGTGGTACCTCTACCTTGAGTCTGGAAAGCTAAGGAATAGATTGGATCTAGCCGTCAAAGCCACGGTTTTAGACTCATGTGGTCAGAAAAAGAGATATACAGTAAAGAGAGATTCAAAGACAAAGAAAACCTCTAAATGGTTTACAGTGTGTTAAAAATATATGCAGGATAAAAGTTAATTAAAGTTCTTAAAGTAAAAAGAAAGAGAGTAGTTGGGTATGGTGGTACACACCTTTAATCCCAATGCCTGGGAGGCAGAGGCATATTGACCTCTGTGACTTCAAGGGGCAGAGGTAGAGATTAACCTCTGTGACTTCAAGGTGTGGTAGCACACGCCTTTAAACCCAATGCCTGGGAGACAGAGACAGAAGGTTCTCTGTGAGTTCAAGGACAGCCTGGTCTACAGAGTTATTCCAGGACAAAGATATATACAGAGAACCTGTCTCAAAAAGCCAAAAGATAAAAGAAAAAAAAATAGAGGTTAAAATAAAGCTGCATAAAGATGGAAAATACACTGAGAATCTTGATACTGTATGCCATTATGCTCTCTTTGAATTGTTTGAATGCTGAGGAAGGAGCAACAGCTGCTAAAGGACTGTTGTTTATAAATGCTGCTGAACTAACCCAAGATAGGCATTTTGAAAATACCTTGGCTTCAAAACTGAAGTCAAAAGGTATGTTACTTTGGAGAAGAGATTCTGCTTTTGTTTCCAAAGAAAATGAGAAGCTGTGGATTCATTCTGAGTTAAGAAAAATCAGGTTCGATAAAGGAAGACCTCCTGAGAAATTTCCGTTAGGCCCAGATGTCTGAGTTCTTCATCCAGAACAGGTTCAAGACTGCTGCCTGAGGTGATCAAGACTCACAGGATACTCCAGTCAGGACTTGATTATAACTCTAAGTTTTCTTTAGGTCCCCATAAGACTATCAGCGCCCCCAACCAGCAGGAAGTAGCCTGAAATACTACGCCCACATTCCCAACAAATGGACTATGGGTATTTTCCTTTGTTAAAAAAAAAAAAAGAGGGAAATGATGCGGGAGAATTGTCTGTATTCTGTCAATCATGTATTTTAAATAAATGCTGATTGGCCAGGTAGGAAGTATAGGCGGGAAAACCAGACAGGAAGTAGAGGTGATGCAATGAGAACAGGAGAATTCTAGGAAGCAAGGAGGTTCCTCAGCCACTCCTGCGCAGATCACTGAAGAAGCAACATGTAAGCTGCCCCCGCTGGGAAAGGTACTGAGCCATTATGGCTAACATAGATAATGATAATGGATTAATATAAGTTACAAGGACTAATAAGAAGCCTGACCCAATGGGCCAATCAGTTTATAACCTTATGGAGTCCTGTGTGTAATTTCTCTTTGGGATTTGCCGGCTGTTGGGGTACCGGACGGGACGGAAACCCCAACAAGCCGGTCCTCATGCTACACTAACTCACACTGCCAATTTATGAGTCACACAAATTTTACCCATGGTTTTCTTTGCCCATCAGATGACTAATAAAGAGTGAGGTATATTCTAGAACTTCCAAACCATCAACTGTCCTTGCTTTCACTGAACAGCTCCCAACAACTCTAAATGAAGTATCTACCTTCGATACAGCTGTCTGGAGATTTCGTCACCACCAAAGAAGTACACAGTTAACAGTTCCGTTGCAGGTTTACTGTCATTCTTTCTGTGTGATGGGCTGTATATTAAAGTAATATCCTGATATAGAAAAAAGAAAAAGAAAGAAAACCAGGAGTATGAATATTCAGTATTTTTCCTCAGTAGGTCATCTCACTCTGAATGAACAGTTCTGCAATACTAAGTAGAACACAGACACGAGAACCAGTACACTGGAAGGCAGAGGCAGGGAGATCTCTGCACAGAGGCCAGCCTGGTCAACAGTTCCTGGACAGCCAGGGCTACAGAGAAACCCTGTGTGAGGGGGGTTGTAGGTAGTGGGGGGTGAGGTAAAGCTCTTCCAGAAAAACCAGGTAAGTGCTTCTCTAGCCCATACTCCTTTCTAACATGATTTTTTTAGCACTTGGCCATAAAATACATAATTAATCCTAATCAAAATATAACTTTATTTTTTAAGGAAGAAATTTTATACTTACTTCTTGGGTTCTTTCCTTAAGTACAAATTTATCTGGAAAAATCCTCAGTACTTTAGGATCCAGCAAAACTTTTCTTTGAGAATCTTTAAAACATACTGCTTTAACAAAGGCTGCTCTGGAGCCAGTGTTACGAATAGAAAAAATTACTTTACTTTCTTTGCCAGGGATTAAGTCATTCACTGTTACCAAGTAACTGTCAGATAATTTTTTAACATCTTCTAAGATAAGATTACTTGTTCCTCCATATCCAGACAAAGGTATCTAAAAAAAAAAACACACATACAAAGACACATCAAAAATTATTTTTACATAAGAAAGCAAAAAGTGTATTACAGTCAGAAGAAAACATAGATTTAATACACTTGAAGTCTTAGTGTCTGCATCCTGGGGCTAGCAATTACCAAACCTCTAGTCCACCATATACATTATATTAAGTATTATATTATACATTTGTTTGTATCTGTTACATATGCAGTACTGCCAAACTGCATACCTTCTGACTATATAAAAAAACAACCATTTCCTGTTGTATAAGCCAACAATAAAGAACTAGTACAGCTATGCTTTCATACATTTGTAAGGTGAAGCATACAATTGTAATTTACTTTGAAATGCCTAAAAAAACAGATATACTAGTACGTGGTCAGTTATGTGGTAAAAGAAATATACCAAAGCATGAATTGCAGAATCTAAGTGGTAATTTTCAACCTCACAGCAATTCAGAAATTTTTTCATAATAGAATACTTAGGGGAAAAGCCTACCATCTCACAGTCCTTTGGCAGAGCTACTGTCAGAGAGGAGCCTGCAAACAGGACTAAACTGACGACCATATGCAAAAAGCAAGCAAGGGATTTGGAAGCTTGAGATGGAAACCAGGCTTGAGAGATGTTTGCTACAGTTTTTATAGGAGTCAAGTCTTTGAAAAAAACCAAGGGTTCACAGATACCTCCATTATAAAGACCTTCAAAGTAGAAACCTACAAATCTTATTGTTTAAAATTACTTCCTATAGTTACAAAAGTCAAAAATATTTCATTTTTTTTTCATTTTCTACAGTTTTAAGAATAAATTAGCTTTATGAAATTAAACAGAAAATGATAAAGGGAAAAGGAAGCTTTGAAAACACTCAATATAACTATTCCTTCCTTGCATCTGTCCAGGGGATTTGTTCCAGGACAACCACCCCATATATATAAACACCTAAGTTTGTGATGATCATGTCCTTTATATAAAATGGCATGGTTGTTATCATGTCCTATGTACATCCCCGCATACCCTTTAAATCATCTTTAGAGGATACAATATGCAATATAAATGCTCTGTAAATTACTACTGAACTGTTTAGAAAATAATATCAAGAGAAGCAGTATACATGCTCAGTACAGTTACTACTTTTCAAGAATTTTTGGCTAAAGTTCTTGCTATATAAGCATGAGACCTGGAGTTCAGATCCACCCATAACCCAGAACTTAGTAAATATAAATAAAAGGCTCTAAGGCAAGTTGGCTAGCCAAAACAGCCAAGACTGTTCAGAGAAAGTTTGACTCAGTAAATAAAATGAAATGACTAAAGAAAATATCCAAAGTCAACCTCTGGCTCCATGTGCATGCACACACACACACACACACACACACACACACACACACACACACACACTTGCAAATATATGTACATATAACAAGCACATGCTAAAACAGAAAAGCAAAAATCTTAAGAAAAACCAACCTGACTTGATGTCAACAGGTGCACTAAAGAAGGGTTTCTTAAGCACAATACCACCAGGTATTTGTTGTGGTGAGGTGTGTGTGGCCAATGGCAATGATATTCTTGTCCTAGTCTCAATTAAGGCAATCAAAAATGTCTCCAGATACTGCCAAAAGTCTCTCCCTACACAGCTTTGGGTTGAGAACCACTGCTCCCAAAGACTATAAAACAGCTGTTATTTAGCACCATAGAGATTACATAAAAATCAATGTGGGTTCTATCTTATGTAGCTTCCACTAACCTAAGTAAAATGGAAACAGCAGTTTTATCTCAGGTTATTCTGAAAACAAAATGTGATATTCCACCTACCAATTAATAATGAAATTTAACATGTGCTCAACATGCAAAATATATTTTTTATTTCAGTCCCTCAGAGAAACCCTGTGTCATAAAAAGAAAAAAAAAGAAAAAGAAAGGAAAGAAGAAAAAAACAACAAAAAAGGTGAGGAGAGTACATCACTCTTATACAAAGTAAAGAACGTGTCAAAAATAAGTGCCATCTTTGAAACAGAGTGCAATTCATTGTGAGACAGTTAATTTGCTGGCACATTGATTTAGGACACCCAGCTTGAGAATTAAGAGCAATAAATATTTAAAAATTATCTAGTGTGGGGTTGGAGAAATAGCTCAACAGTTAAGAGCAATGGCTGCTCTTCCAGAGGTCCTGAGTTTAATTCCCAGCACCTGTATGGCAACTCACAATAGTCTGTGACTCTAGTTCCCTGAGACCCAATACCCTCTTCTGGTATCCATGGGCATCAGACACATGTTGTATAGAGACATACAGGCAAAACAGTCCTACAGATAAAATAATGAAATAATTATCTAGCTTGTGGTATCTGTTGTTTATAATGGACCAAATGTGCTAAGACAATAATTTCTTGAATTGGATAACTCTATCTGGATTTACAGGTATGTTTCAAATTTCTCAAGTGGAAATGAAAATTTAAAGGATTAGGATACTTGGTGGTTATATAAATTTCACAATGGTTACTTTTAATGACTTGATAATTATCATATAGTTTATTTATAAGTCTATAACTTAGAAAAAATAATACATAATTTACCATTATTAAAGCAATGGTTATAACTTAGAAAAAAGCAGTAAAGTTCTCTTACCATAAACTTAATGCCTGGCTGTGAACGATTTCCAAGTTGTTTGATCTCTAATTTAGCCAACATACAAGATAATCGAGTAGGTGCAAATAACACAGAGATTATACAGTCCTCTCCTGGGCAAATTCTGATCTCACAGTTACTGGTCAATCTCTCTTCTGAGCCAAAAGTGTTCTTAATCTACAATTTAAAAACAACCACTATATAAATTCAAATACATTAACACAAACTCGCAGTGATTTTTCATTTGTATTTTAATAAATAAAGCTTGCCTGGAGATCAGAGAGTAAAATAGCCCCTCTGGTCAGTTTTACAGACCAGGCAGTGGTGACACACACCTTTAATCCCAGTAGTCACACTAGCTGCCAGAGAAACCCAGCAGTAGTGGTGCACGCCTTTAATCCCAGCCCTAGGGAGGAATATAAAACGGGAGGAGACCGTTCTCAGACACAGTCTCATTCTGAGATTCCTGGAATCAGGACTGTCATTTCAGACTGAGGTAGAGGTAAGAGCCAGTGGCTGGCTGTTTTGCTTTTCTGACCGTCAGGTTGAACCCCAGTATCTGTCTCTGGGTTTTATTAATTGTGCTACACAACCTCTTGGAGGCTGAAGGATGGCTCAACAATGAAGAGAACCGCTCTTGCAGAAGACAAAGGTTAAGTCCCAGAGCCTGCATGGCACACACAAGCATCTGTAACTCCAGTCCCAGAGCATACCTTCTTCTGAACTCTACAGGCACCAGGCATGTACATGGTGCATAAACACATATTCATACATATAAAACAAAATTTTAAAAATCTTTAAAACCTACAAACAAAAAAAAATCAGTCTAGATGAGGAGACAGCCCAATAGCAGAAAGCTTGCCTAGTATGTATAAGACCCTGGGTTTCATCCTAAGCACTGAAAAAAAAATACAAAACCACTGGTCTAGGCTAAGTGCGGTGGCAAATACCTATAATCAGTACTCGGGAGGCAGAGGCAGGTGGATCTCTGAGTTCAAGGCCAGCCTGGTCTACATAGCGAATCCCAGGTCAGCCAGAGCTACATAGTGAGACTGATTTTAGACAAGACAACATATGGGCTACATATATGAGTGTTCTGTACTAAGAAAAAAACATCAGGCAGAAGCCATGTGTAGTGGTATAAGCCTGTGGGAGACAGTAGAATCATGAGTTCCAGGTCAGCCTAGGTATACAGTGAAACCCTGTTACATAAACAAAACAAAATATTACACAAAATCATTCTTTAAAAGTGTTTAGATCAGACAAAACAAAGACTGTGGTACGAACCTGAAAGCAATCCTGGTCCTGTCCTTTAATAAGCAGTCGCAAGTTTTGGGCTGTAGTTGTAGAACTGTTTCTTAAAGCTAGTTTCTGAAGCCTAAAAACAATGACACATTTTAAATGTCTTCTTTTCCATGGATATTGCTACAGTGGCAAAACAAAGTCAACTGAACAGGACCACAGTGTCTAAGAACAGGCTGACTGTACAACTCACCTAGGTAGGCTAGAGGCATCACTCCACAGTTTTGCAACTTAATTCTGGAAATATAAGGCTTATTAAGACTCAATAGGCAAGGTTTTCAGTTTAATATCGCTCTCAAATTTATCCTCTCAGATGGCCTTATTTGTATGTATGTATGTATGTATGTATGTATAAGTCATCAAACCTTTAACAGAGCTGGAACTCTTTGGGAAACAAGAGGTCAGAACTACCAGGCTCATTTGTACAAAGTAGTCTTTCCAGCAAGCTCACTTTTTAAAGACATTAGACTACAAGTAAAGGGGACATATAAGGAGCAGGTGGCTAGTATGAAAAACCTTGAACCTTTGAAACTAATTTCTTTTTTCATTTAACAAAAAATAAGAAATCCCTGTTGTGCACAAAAAATGAAGACCATTATCACTTAATTTGAAGTTTGTTCTAAGTATTTATCAACTAGATTGCAAACTCCCTTAATAAGAAACAGTGCCTTGATTATCATCTCTCTGCCTTTCCATAAAAGGAGCTTTACACTCCTAAATGCTTACTCAACAAAGAACTCACCAAAAAGCCTAAGAAAATAAAAGGCAGTTTGAGATGCATTTTAAAAATTAGATATCATAAAATTTTTTAAATTTACTCTCATCATATGAAGATCAAGTAAATATATGACAGTTTTACCTCAAATCTAAAGAAAATAATACAGTCACATTTAACACCTCAGAGAGTAACATTAGATAATTAGACAACAAAATCTCAGTACTCTTGGATGGTGGCTGTGAATACTTACTGTGTCCTACCAAGAGGGATGCCTCCCCAAGTCAGAAACTGCTTATTAGACAGAATCAGTGGAATATCTGAGCAGTGAGGTCCAGGTGGCAGAGGTTGACTCCCAGAAGAAATAACTTCACCTTTTAACACTACTTCATACTGAGGTCCTAATGGCTGCACAAATATTTTCAGGATCCTAACCAAAAAAGAAAATACAAATCAAGTGTCCCATATTCAGTTCTTTTGGCAACTACATCCTATACACTCCCTTTGTCCAAGAGACTGAGTCTGTGATGAAAGTACAATTATTTCTATCCCAAAAGCTTATGTTCCAGGGGGAAAGAACACAGTAGAAGTGATAATCACAATAACGTATACACGGTAGCACAAGAGAAACTTCACAGGGCTTTCTTCATGAGGAATTAGGGAAGAGTTGAAGGTCATAAGAGAAGTCAGTACAGGCTTAAACATGTACTTAAACTAGTCCCTGTTTTTTTTTTTTCCAAAAGATTCTAGTAATGAACTAACTAAATGTGGGCATTCTATACTCCACACTGGGGATAAGCAGTAGGTGCCTTGTAACATATACTAAGCTAGCCCTATGAAGTAAAGTTCAAACACAAAAAAACAACAATATTCTGACTGTAAGTTACTTATGACCTAGATGTCAAAGTCCAGGTCCTGGAAGAGACCTGGGAAGAATTGTAAGTAATAAATAAAAACTGAAGTAAAAATTTTCTGGAAGAAAAAAGTTAAAGAAGAATACCATATTTCATGCTTTATTTACCTTTTGTCAGAATATAGCAAAAAAAAAAAAAAAAACAACAACAACAGCAGTAACTTCTTAACTTTGATTCAGTTGGACAAGAGAAGCGCCTTACTGACAAAAAATACGGGCCAGTGAGATGGTTCAATGGATAAAAGCTCTTGCTGAGCAAGTCTGAAGACTGAGTATGATCCCCAAGCCCATGGCGGAGGGAGAAACAACTACTGAAAACTGTCCACTGATCTCCACACAAGCACCATGGCATGTGACATGCATACCACACACATCACACATACAACAGTGATACTATATGCATACACATACATACATACACACACACACACACATAAAGGATAACTCAAAAGATTAAAGCACAGCTAGCTATATCATTATATCATATATTAGTTGAAGCAAAATAGGTACCTGTACATGAGTGAAAAACAACGAAGCAAGAGGTCATTATAAATACATAAATATTTTCATATTACCTTTCTTCATAGGCTTTGGGATCTTTTGGTGTAAATGAAACTACCACTTCATGTTCTTCACCAGGTTTAAGAAATAGACTCTCCGGATCCACTGAAAATTGACTTCCTTGTTCTGCAACCTAAGAAATGACGAAACCACAACTTAATGCATGTAAGCATGCTTTCTTGTATTCTATGCCTTTCTGTGCAATTTTTTAGATTTTTGTGGGTTTTTTTGTTTGTTTGTTTGTTTGTTTGTTTGTTTTTTGAGATAGGGTTTCTCTGTGTATGCAGTATCCCTGACTGTTCTGGAATTCTCTCTGTAGACCAGACTGGCCTCGAACTCATAGAGATCTGCCTGCTTCTGCCTCCCAAATGCCAGAATTAAAGGTGTGCGCCACCACCGCCAGTCTTATTCCTTTTCAAAAGGATATTTCCTTCCTCCTTTCTCCTCGATTTCAAATCTTTTTCCTACCCCATCTCCTTTTACTAATAAGTACCATGCTCTCACTCATTTAAGGATCTCAGAAATAAAACCTATATATGCAGACTACTCTTTTCCAGTTCTACACACCCACAGACACCACACAAACTTCTAAGGAACTATGCAAGAATTCTTATATTCAAAGCATTAGGCTTCACTATGAATCAAGCACATACCTGAGGCTAGTGTGACTCTCAGTTTTCACAACCCTCTTGGTATTCCTAGCTCGATCCTCATAATATCCTAACAAGGTCGCCAGCACAGGAGCCTTCAGAAACTAAGGGGCAGGAATACTAAATCATTCTTGCAAATATTCTTACCTTGATATCTAGATAAACTTCAATATTCCCAGCATTTTTCAAAGGCAACGGCTGCTTTGTTGAGGAATTTACATCGGCCAACAAATGCATAGTCTATGGGGTAGGGCAAAGATGCATTCAAAAAGAAGTTACAATTAAAAACTCAAACTGACCACAACCGAATAACATTAGAGGAGTACTACACAGTGGTTAAAAACTGACATCTTGAAATTTTCAGGCAAATAGATAGATCTAGAAAAAAACCATACTGAGTGGGGTAACCCAGACAGAGAAAGACAAATATAATATGTATTCACTCATAAATGGCTTTTAGACATAAAGCAAAAAACAGCCACACACAACTTTAGAGAACCTAGACAACAAAGAGGACCCTAAAAGAGGGATATATGTGCCTACATATAGGAAAGAGAAAGAAAAAGACAAGATCTCCGGAGTAAACTGGGAGTAAGGAGGTCACGGGAGAGGGTAGAAGGGAAGAGAGAAGGAAAGGAGGGGAGCAGAGAAAAATTTATAGCTCAATAAAAACAATAAAAATTAAATAAGTATTTCTTTAAAAAAATCATGATTTTCATGATTTCACCTCATGGTGAATGTAGAACTGAACAGGGGTCTAAGAGATACAATAACAGTAAAACCTCAGGTACAGCGACCCCAGTTAATCCTCTCAGCTGAAACCTGAGAAAAGCACAAGACCATGCCCAGCAGAGGGAGATTCTGCCTACAGCAACATCCTTCAGCACAAGAAGTTTAAAGAGCTGGGGAGATGGCTACAGTTAAAAGTACATGATGCTTGCTGGTGGTGGTGGCACACGCCTTTAATCCCAGCACTTGGGAGGCAGAGGCAGGTGGATCTCTGTGAGTTCGAGACCAGCCTGGGCTATAAGAGCTAGTTCCAGGACAGGCTACAAAGCTACAGAGAAACCCTGACTCAAAAAAAAAAAAAAAAAAAAAAGAAAAGAAGAGAAGAGAAGAGAAGAGAAGAGAAGAGAAAAGAAAAGAAAAGAAAAGAAAAGAAAAGAAAAGAAAAGAAAAGAAAAGAAAGTACATGATGCTCTTGGCAGAGAACCTGAGTATGGTTCCTACACATGTCTCACAACCACCTGTAACTCCAACTCATGTACTCATATAACACGTATACACACACACACACACACACACATGTACACACACAATTAAAACATAACAATAAATCTTAAAAATTAGTTTAAAATGCCATTTTATTTTGTTATGGCAAAGAATACTAATCACAGCATGCATTGAGCTAACATCTTACAATCAGGAAGAAAAGTTATTCCCAGATTTCAAAGGAGTAGGCACAAACAGTTTATAGAATTTCAAAGAGCAAACTAAGCCCTGTAGAAAATAATAATGATAATAATAGAGAGAAGATGAAGATACCTGTAAGTCCTTTGGGGCATGAATCCTAGCTATTCCTGCTCTTGCTCGGAGGTCCACACTTCTGAGAACTGGTATAGGGTTTGGGCTGTCAACTTCTATATCCACTCTGGCCAGGAATTCTTCTGCTGAGCCTAGAATTTCTGTAAAAGTTTACTCTTTTCTTCAGTAAACAGATAATTAATCCCAGATTCTACCAGTCATCCAAAGGCATGTCCTTAGGGGTCCAAAGAAAATTCAGGGGCCAGAGAGATGGCATAGTGGGCAAAGGTGTTTGCCGTGCAAGTTTGATGCTGAGTGTAATCTTTAGAACACACATAAAGGTAGAAGGAGAAAACCAACTTCACACAATTGTCTAGTGCCTTCCATACACATGCCCATGTACACAAAAATAATAAATAAATGAAAAAGGAAAGAAAACCCAGTTAAGACTTTTAGCACAATCCAAACCCAGGTCTGACTAGACAGACAAGTAGAGAGGAAATGGGTTTTCTGCAGCACTTGCTTACACCTACATTTACGTAGGCTTAACCCCAAGTATCCTACCATCTTCCCCATTTTCCAAATAACATAAAATTCTTGGCACTAACCCAAAACACTGTCATTAATTAACAAGAAAATAAACTGTAAATCTGAAGTTTAATTATAGAATAGGATAAGTCAAAAAATAAAAAAAAAAAAAGATACCTGAAGTGAGGAGTTTCTTTGGGCTGTGAAAAATAACCCAAACTATCAGAAATTCTGGATCCTATTAAATAAAAGACAAAAATATTAATGTATATTGATATTAAGACTAAAATCCCAATGAGATAAAAGGAGTTTGGAAACTTGTTCTTTACTTCTTAACCAGTTTTTTAAAACTAACCCAACCTACCTGTCCATCGTAACTGGCGGGCATCACGTGACTAACTACAGATGGGGCCACCAGCTGAGCAATCCCATCAGAGTAAGGAGTAGCTCTCAGAGAAGCATGGACGGGCTCTTTGGAAAATGTGAAGCAGCGCCAGGCTAAAGCATTCTGTTTAGAAACAAAAAAGTCAGGTACAGCAAAATCATAACAGTACATCTGTTAATAGGCTCTTTAGCAATATAATTTACTTATACAAAGAAAAATTAACCAATACTATTAGCATTGCCTATAATATCAAATCAATATATTCAGTAGGCAGTCTTTTATTCTTGGTTAGTACTTACAGCATTAATAATCAGTCGGATGGGCACAGTAGCATGTGTCCTATTTATTAACTTGAGTGGGAGAGCTTTCCAGCCTTCATAGGTCAAGTCGCCAAAATCCAGAACACCTTTCTTTTCTGTTTCTACCTAAGTATGAAAAAAGGACTAAGTGATAAAAGCTACCTACTATTAATGAGTATCTTAGCAACGGTTAAGAGTCAGCATGATCAAAAAACAAAAAAAAAAAAAAAAACAAATAGGATGCAGGGAGTTGGTGGCACACGCCTTTAATCACTGCAACGGGAGGCAGAGGGAGGTGGATCTCTGTGAGTTCAAGGCCAGTCTGGTCTACAAGAGCTAGTTTTAGGACAGGCTCCAAAGCTACAGGAAAACCTTGTCTCAAAATACAAAAAAAAAAAAAAAAAAAAAAAAAAAAAGTCAGTATGATAGGTAAACGTGGACCTAGGTCTTCCCATTTTATTTTATTTTCCATTGAAATAAAATGGTCTGGGGGCAATTTCGGTTCCTGTTCCCCATTCGTGCAGAGGATTGTGATCTGTGAGTCTACCCCTAAATAAATAGCCCTTTATTATACTCAATTCTGAGCTAGTGTGGGACTTCTTTTTAGCATCCTTCTTCACTTGGTATATTTCAGATTCAGTCTGATACAAAAACAGTATTTAAAATTATGTCAAGTAGACATTTCAATGATTAAAAATAAGTGTGTACTATGTGTCAGACTGGTACGTCTTTAAACATCAGAGAGCAACTTAACAGACTCACTCTCACAGCCACACATGTGAAATTTAACAATATTTAAAACACAAACTTGTCTTCTATAGTTTATAAAAGTACAAGGAAATCAAGGACTTATTAGCAAGTGGGAGCTGAATTACACAATGGCCAATGAAGGTCAGGGTCTAAATTAACACCCTAGACAGATGAAGTTTGACACTTCCCAAAGGCAGTACATTTCAGGTTCCTTTTAGGAAGGGCAAAGCTGGAATGGAATAAACACCATACATAAAGTCCTGAAATCCAGTGTTCTTTCGGGAAATATTAAAAACAAACAAAACATATGAAAAACTTCCCTGGTGTTTAAAAAAACAACAGGGGACCCTTCTAGGGATGGGTACATTTCAAAAGATTGTTTGTAAAAACACCAGATCTTGAGTCTAGGCAGCACCAGCACTGGCATGGAGCTCCAGCTGAGACAGAGTCTTTCATGCCTTCTTTGCATTTCCACAGTATGCTTTCAGGGTAATGAAGACACATGGAAAGGAAGGAAAATTTTTGGCTGAATTTTAAAGAGACATTGTAACAAAAAGATGTTAAAAGAAATTGAACTTCATTAACAAAAGAGATGGCATAGAAAGACCAACACTGGTCAGAACGGACTTTACACAAAGCGGATGAAACGATGGCTCAGTTTAGTTCCAGCTGTCTAAGGAGGCAAACTCTAATGGCTTAGTTTACACCAGCTGCCCCATCCAAACACTCTCCTCTGACCTACACAGGCACACATGTGGTGTACATATGTACATGCAGACAAACACTCATACACATAAAAGCAAATAAAACAAAAAGAAAAAAACATTTTAAGTAACAACTAAGAAACAGTGTGGCCCATCTACCCACAAATTCCTCTGTTTCCAAATGACAAAGACTCATTTACAAACCGTTACCTCAATAACAGGGGTTTCCGCAACAGCAGTGAGCGTGACTCTGCTTCCCAGAGCTTCTGCTTGCACTACCGTGTCAGCATCTGCTGAAAACGGCCAAGAAGCAACACTGAACGTACATCTGAAAATTCCAGAATTTGTGGGTATAAAAAGAATTTTTATCTCTTCTGTGGCATGAGGTCTTATAACAACTTTATTCTTGAAAACTAAACATGTTTGTGTTGAAAGATCCACCTATAAATAAAAGCAAGATAGTATGTTAGAAATGGCTCTACTTTTCAAACAGATCATCCAGTTTAAGATTCCTTTTCCCAGTCAAACTAGAAAATCTAGACCTTCATTAGTGTTAAAACATACTCGACTCTTGTAACTCATTATTTGAAATATATAATCAATTCAAAAACAAAAAGCTTTTTTGACAGCTGGTGAGGTGACTTGTAGGTAAAAGATACTTGATGCCAAATTGACAGCCTGAGTTTGAACCCTAGAACTCACTTGGTAAAGGAGAAAACCAATGCCCACAAGTTGACCTTTAACCCCCACACCTGTGTTATGGCATGCATACACCACCCACACATATAAGCAAAAAAATGAATAATTCTCTCTACATTTGGACTGTGTTCACTCCTAGAAGATTTTCAAGTGAACAAACATATTCACTAAACAGGCACTCCTCTAAAGAGGACACAGAGGTGCTTCTCAGCCCGAGAAACCCGTCTAGGACGATTTCTATTTCTACATGCTATGCCAAATCTTACCATCAACCTACAATGCCTTCCCCCAGTTATTTTATATTTCTGTCTCCTTTAATGATCTGGTAACAAATGGGAAAGCGAGGAAAATAAGAGACAGCAGAGAAGGGATGGTTGATGTTAACCGTCTACTACAAAACCTACAGTCACCATGGAGATAGGTCTCTGGACGTGCCTGTGGGAGATCACCTTGACTACTTCATTTGAAGTGGGAAGACCCACCCATTCCCTAGCTGGGATCCTGAATTACGTGGAGAGGGGGAATTGAGAGTAGCATGTATTCATATTATGAATATGATATAGCCAGCTGCTTCAAGCCCCACTGTCTTGACTTTGCCGCCATGATGGCCTATACCCTTGGATTATGAGCCAAAGTAAACCTTTCTCTACCATTCTTGTCAAGTATTTTATCAATGCAACAGGAACAGAAGCTAAGAGAGAGACAATATTATTTTACTAGGTAAATAAGGATATAGAGAGGAGAAAGGGAACAAAACCATTCAATGTTGGCTGGGGAGTAAGAGTACAAAACCTGGACATCTCATAGAAGGAATTAACTGACCCTACTTCCTACCCTCCCTACTCACAACTTACACATGGCCATCAGAGTGAGGAAAAATTTACAGTCTCTAATAGCAGTTGTAGCTGATTGTGTGAGATCCTTGCTAGACATTAAAACTATTGTTTCGCCAGGCGGTTGTGATATACACGCCTTTAATCCCAGCACTCGGGAGGCAGAGGCAGGAGCATCTCTGTGAGTTCGAGGCCAGCCAGATCTACACAGCAAATTCCAAGTCAGGTTACAAAGCTACAGAGAAACCCTGTCTTGAAAAACTAAAACAAACAAAAAAAGCTATTGTTTCTATGGATTTCAAAAGATCATATAATAAAATTAACAGACAAATTAATAATATCCCTCTTACCAAATAAAGACTAGGGCCAAATAAGTAATTTAGTTCTTTTCTTTCTTTTCTTGATACATGACAATAGCTTACAGTCAATAGTATTTAGTAAAACCATACTACTTAGTAAAATATTATTTAGTAAAACTCAGAGCATCCAGTGATTAAAATAACTGTGCTAAAAGCAAAATAACATGGCTTAATAAAAGATAAATAATGATTAATATTAAAACTGACAGAAATGTAAACCATTCGGATTTTATTTCTTACACTGTAAACACAGTAACAACGAGGGGCTTAAAAAGACCCAATTCCAAAACTGTTCAGTTGGGTAGCTATCAAGTCCTATGTGAACACCAAAGATTTAAAAAAAAAGAAAAAAGCTGGCATAGTAATATCTGCATGTTAATCCCAGGACTTTAGAGGTGGAGAAAAAGGAATCAAGAGTCTAAAGTCATCCTTGGCTAAGCAGCAAGTCTGGGCTGGCCTGAACTACATGAGACCCGGCCTCACAACAAACAAAACAAATAAATTGCAGCAGTGCACGTGTCTGCAATATGCAATGGCATTTATACCATTTATAAACAGGGAAAAAAGAATCTCATTTGTATTTCTATATATGTCAGAAAGATGTAAATAGACTAGACATAAACAAAAGAGTGAAAAAGCCAGGCATGGTGGCAAACACCTATTAGCACTTGGAAGGTAGACACGAAAGGAAGACCCCCTCAAAGAAAACAGAACAGGGCAGTCTGATCTACATATCAAGTTGCAGGCCAGGTAGGGCTACACAGGGTATCTGCTTAGAAATAAAAAATAAAAATAAGTAAAAGAAAAGAAAAAGGAGGCCAGTAGGATGGGTCAGTGGGTAAAGGCACTTGAGCTCAAGCTCAAGATGTGGTCACTTGTGCAATAGTGGCATGACTGACAGCAGGCAACCACCACTTTCAGATTGGATTTGGAGCTTACGTAATAAAGGGAAATTCATACCAGGTACTATAAACCAGATAAACTCATGACTGTGGGAGGTCATAGGTTCTCCTGGGGGAATTCACTACTATTGTCTAGCTAAGCTATTCACCCTTACTCAGATAAGTTATTCTTTGCAGAGGAACAGAGATAAATGCAAAGACTCTTGGCTATTCAAGGTGCTAAGAATAAAAAACAGCTGAGTTCTCAGCCCTAAACAGAAGGACATTTATGCCAGTCCCTCTAAGGCTCAGGCACGCCCCTACAAACATGATCGTCACAGCAGCTGCAGTTGCCTGCACTGGTCTATCAATGCCAACCATGAATTGGGGAGGTACTCACGGGCCTCTACCCTTTGCTGCTGAACTACAGGCTGTCTTTAGCTGTGTACCCAACCATGAGCGCACCACACATCAACAGATAGTTCTAAACCTATGGACACACACCACCCTGGTTAACATCGGCAAATTACACACAAAACAGAAAGTCCTGATGTAGGAAAGGGACTTGGAAGAGGAGAGGACAATGGTGAGAGGAAGATGAGAGAAGACAGGGTGAGAGTAATCAGGGTGTATTATATACATGTAGAAAGTACCAAAGAACAAAATAAAAACTTTAAGAAAAAAAAGTTTTTTTTTTTCCAAGTGGCTAAGAGTACTCTTGCAGCAGACTCAGGTTCAGTTCCCAGCACCCACAGGACACAGCTCAAAGCCGACCACAACTCCGGGTCCAAGAGATCTGACGCCCTCTCCTGACCTCTGTGGGCACTACACATAGGCAAACAAGCATGAACATAACAATAAAAATAAACCTTAAAAAAAAAATAGAACTTTTGCCGGGCAGTGGTGGTGCATGCCTTCAACCCCAGCACTCGGGAGGCAGAGGCAGGTAGATCTCTGTGAGTTCGAGGCCAGCCTGGTCTACAAGAGCTAGTTCCAGTAGAAAGTAGAAAAAGACAAGATCTCCTGAGTGAATTGGGAGCATGGGGACCTTGGGGAGGACTGAAGGGGGTAGGGGAGAGACAGGGAGGGGAGCAGAGAAAAATGTAGAGCTCAATAAATACCAAAAAAAGTAAATAAGTAAAATGAAAAAAACAAACAAAAAGACAAAACAAAAAGAAAGAGCTAGTTCCAGGCCAGGCTCTAAAACTACAGAAAAACCCAGTCTCGAAACCCACCCCTGCCCCCGCCGCAAAAAAAAAAAAAAAAGAAAAAAGAACTTTAAAAAGAACAATTTAATCAGTTAGAAAAGGGGGATGGATCTAGGAGTAGTTAGGGGAAAGGGGACCAAAACACATACTATGAATATATTAAATTATCAAAAAATGGAAATATTGTTTAAAAGGGGAGTAAAAGAAGTTAAGTACTTGGTTAAAGGACACCTGTGACACCAATGGGACAGACATGGAAAACTCACCTTCTCGCCATTCACACAGATATTAAGGACTCTGATGCTGACTTGGAGCCAACGGTCAGTTGGGTTGAGGACACTAAGGAGGGTCTGTGAAGCAATACCTACACAGCAGGCATGAGGAAACCTCAGTTCCTCGGGTACTCTGGCATTCCCTGCATAAGATCAAGTCAAAATGCAAGTTACACTAAACATCTGATTAAAAGCACTGTTGGGTAAAAGGAAACCAATACACAGGAGTGCCTAATTATGATCTATAGAATAAATGCTCTAGTAAGAATCCAGGACATAAAAAGTCTCAGCAGAAGCTGCCAACAGCTTCTATCTCTTCTATACAGCATTGAGAAAAACGAACATTGTAACAACACAGGTAAAGCTAATCAAATCAGAATTCACAGCGAGTCAAATCTTTGTTGCTGCTATCATGCCCTTTTCCTCTCCCAAGCTTTAAGCTACTGACGACTGTAAAGAGAAGCTCCGAAGGCTCCACTACAGGTGTGCCTGGCTACACAGCGCCTTCATGGCACTATCTTACACCCTTTCCCTATCCTCACATTCAGGTGGGCAACATGGGCAATCCCAGCTTCACAGGGAAAGCACGCTGTGGAGGAGAGCAGCGGCTCCTCACTGTAACTACATCACACCAATGAAGCACCAGTGGAAGGTAGCTCATTCTGGAAAATGATCCTAAGGAGGACATTTCCTACTTAAAGACATAGCAAAACTCAAGTGCAGAGGGAAAGAAGCATCAAGACAAAGACACAGAAAGCTGTCAGCATACAGGGTACTGCTGTTCTGAGCCAAGGTCAGTGCCCCTTCATAGAAATATTCTGCTGTTCTCACCATAAGACAAAGGAAGAGCTTGTAAGAAAGAACCTGAAATAAACTGTGGTGCACACCTATAGCCCCCCTAGGCCTTGGGAGGTAGAGGCGTGAGGATCAAAAGCTCAAGGTCACTTCCCCCACTTAGTAAATAAATATGAGTGAGGCAGCCAACAGGGATCCTGTTTTCTTTTTTTAAAAAAAAAAAAGGAAAAATAAAATAAAAATAAAAGAGTGGAGTTAGGGAGATGGCTCAGCAGTTAAGAGAACATGTTGCTCAAAAATGAGCACCTATGCTCAAATCTTAGCACCCATATAAGTTAGGCCATGGTCACCGGCAACTCCAGCTCCAAAGAAATCCAACACTTCAGCCTCCATGGGCACATGCATGTGTATATGTGCATATACTCACAAAGACACACACATACGCCAAAAAAAGTCTTAAAAATTAAAAAAAATTAAAGAAATTAATTTCAACCAACATACCAACATTTCTTTGAATAAAATTAGCTTTGTGGACCCATTTGAGAAAATTCAGCTTATACAGAACAAAAAGCTAGGACAAGAAAAGTCATCTTACCAAATCCAGACATCATCCCCAAGTCCCATGGTTTGGTTTCACAGTTTGCAGCAACAGGCTGCACAGGAAATGGCTTTGCTGTACTCAGCAGGTTCTGGTGTACAGCAGTAGAACACAGGTTATAAAGAGAAGATGGACCCATCACTCCAGAGGCAAGATTTGGTCCTAAACACATTCCAGAAGACACATGTTCTGGTGCAACAAGAGGATAAGGAGAATACGCTGAAATCCCACAGACTTGCACACCTGCATGGCACTGAGGCAAAGCGGCATTCCCAGTTGAAGGGACTGGCCCCAAATACTGCTGGGCCACAGGAGCTGTGTATAGAGAATGTCCAGTCCAGAGTGCCGGGCACAGAGGAGGCTGGTTCTGCACCTTAGCAACAGAAGTATGAGCTGAAATGTGGGGAGCAAGATTGGGCTGATTTACAGAGGTACAGAGATTAGTAATCTGGCTGCTAGAGTCACTGCTGGCAGTCGACAAACCAGTAGATGTTAACCTTTGATTTTGGTCCACAGTCTTCTGGTTCAATACAAGGAGGCTTGGCATGGCTGGCCCAGACCGATGGCTCAGACCTGGCTTGTTCAGGAGAGCCTGGCCAATCAGGTCCTGTTCACTGGGGCCAGATGTCAAATCTACCCCACGGGCTTCCAAGTGTTCCCCACTTCTGGAGGAAATATCTTGACTCGATGTAAAGTTAGGTTCTCCATCTTCAAATCCGCTACTCAGAGAAGGAGTTTCTGCCACTTTTCCTACACCAGATTCAACCTGGATAATACACGGCAATGTTACTTTTTCTGTATTCTGACCTAGAACTTTGTCTCTTAGCTTCTTTGTAGTTTCTTCCTCTGATGGAGTCGGACTGGCTCGAACAATTGTGGTGCTCAGCTCACTGGTGAGATCACTCTAAGTGTGATAAATTTTGTTTTTTAGTAATCCATAGATAAAACAAAATGTAACAGATTCAAAGAATGTTGGTATAAATCTCAAGTAACATGAAATCTACATGATATCCTGAAATACAGAGTATACAAAGGAAAATTACAGCAAATATAAAATGCAGGCTTACACATGAAAATTGTATCCATTGTTTTATAAAAAGTCTTACAATAGGAAAGAAATAAAAGGTAAACATCAATTTTATCTAAAACATTTACATAAAGAACCAAAGACAGGCTGGAGAGATGTCTCAGCAGTTCAGAGCACTGGCAGCTCTTCCATGGGCCCTGTAACCACATGGGCCCAGCAACCACGTGGTAACTAATAACCATTGTAATAAGGTCTGGGGGCCTCTTCTGGCCATCAGGCACACATACAGACAAAACCCTGTCTACATAATAAATAAATCTTAAAAAGGACCAAAGTCAGCTAACATTTTTCAAATTAAAGGATTCTTTGTAAATTTTATAAAATATAATATAAATTAGTAAATAAAAGTATAAGTGGCAGACAAGCTATCTCATTTATCATTTTGGTTGTACTGGAAGTTTACCTTGAACCAAAGCTTTAGAAAAAAAAGATAAAAAGTGGGTGATGATAGAGTACGCCTTTAATCCCAGCAGTCTGGGAGGTAGAGGCATTCAAGGCCAGCCTGATCTACAGAGTGAGTTGTGTACAGAGCAACTCTCTCTCAAAAAAAATAAAAAAAAGAAAGAAAGAAAAAAAGAAGGAAGGAAGGAAGGAAGGAAGGAAGGAAGGAAAGGGAAGGAAGGAAGGAAGGAAGGAAAGGGAAGGAAGAAAAAAGAGAAAAGAAACAAAGATAACTAAACAGAAATTAGTTTAATAGTAACAAAAATACAAAAATATGTCCTCAGTGTTGAATAAACACTGACTTCATGCTACAGCCTTCACAAGGGTGAAGAAAATAGGATTAAAGAGGGCTAGTAATCCAAGAGAGTGGTAGAGAGGTTCCCAGGCCCCATCACTCAGCAGATAAACACTGTGCTAAGAAAATAGAGACTCAGGACAGGGGAAGTCAATTTAAATTAAGGATATATAACAAAAAGTCTTATGGAACTCCACTACTTGGTAAGATAATTAAAAATGTAAATTTTAGGCTGGGCAGTGGTGGTACATGCCATTAATCCCAGCATTCAGGAGGCATAGGCAGACTGGACTCTGAGTTCAAGACCAGCCTAGTCTACAAGAGCTAGTTCCAGGACAGAAAGTGCTGTTACACAGAGAAACTATCTCAACCCCCCCCCCCACCCCAAATAATAATAAAATAAATAAATAAAAATGTAAGTTTTTTTAAAAAAAAAGTTTGAATGGAGATACACTGTACGGACAAATACTGCTTCACCTAGAAGATACGGGCTCGAAAATTCCAGTGCCAGGTACAGAATACCTCTCTATACATTAATGGTCAGGGAGAGCCTAGAAATCCCCAAAACAACACAGGTTACTGCCACTGTTCTTTGGTGTTCACTGTAACTAGATGGTAAGAACCTATTACTAAAGACACAACACACCTTGGTTGCAGAGCATAGGGAAATAAAGATAGAACTGACCCAAAAACTTCCTCCCTGCTAGCAAACCTTCACAACATTGAAAGATGCTATGCCGACCACAGAAAGAGAAAAGTTATCAATGGACATACAGTGATGGACCATACATGCTACAACACTGATCTGTCAAGAGAGATGGCTCACTGGGGCAATAGTGGCATGACTATTACTGGGGTAATCAACTGCTTTCTGACTAGATTTGAGGGCTACTCCATGGGAAGGAATTCATACCTGACACTGTAAACCTGGTCAAAAGCCCATGGCCAGGGAGGTCATGGGCCCGAGGGGAACCTACTACTATTGTTTTGCTAAAAGCATGTGTTGTCAAAGTATCTCCTAAATATTTATGTTTATACCTGTCAATCAATGCTGCTCTCTTCTTCGGTCAAAGATGCTTCTTTTTGAAGTGGGTAAGAGTCAATGCCAAGACTTAAGCATACATATATACATACATTAATTCACTCTAAAGATACAAAACAGCAACATGGAAGTTGAACAGGTCAGAATTTCAGTTTGAGTCAAATGTCACTACACTTTTGATCTTGAAGGCTTACTAAAGAAACAGTCCAAATGGCACCCACCTTGTGGTCCTCTAAGCTTTCAGCAGCAGCTGTGATAGGATAGGTGTTTTCCTGTTCAGACACATAAGTCAGCCTGCTCATATCAGCATGGGAACATGCCAACTCAGACAACTCACACTCTGAGTGGGGCTTCTGGTGATGAGCTAAACTAAGAGATTCCAGAGCGTACCTGAAAGAGAAACAGAAGCATGATGTTAGAATATGTATAGCAAATGACCACTACTATCTAGCTATAAGCTTGAAGTAACTCAATCACAAATTTATCATCTTTAATTAAAATAATCAATTATATTCCTGTTGATGACCTACCTGGTAAGCTACCATTAAAGAAAAAGTTGTCTCATTTTCATCAGTAAATAGCATATACAGATACATAACAATTGGTTATTCATTCAATAAAAATTTATTGAATACTTGACATACAGTAGTTAATAAAACCATTTTTAAAAAAATCCCTATCCTCAAAATTACATAGATGAGGCAACAAAATACCCATGTATTGCTAATAAAAAGGTAAAGTGAGTAACTTTTGCCTGAGTAATTACACACATCTAGAAAAAGCCCATTGACTCAGACTATATCTAAGAAATTCATCCAGAAAGAAAAAAATTATTGATAAATATATAACACTTCATAAAAGCTACGTTTATTGGTAATAAAGTAGGAAGCTCAACTGCCATACAAGAGGAACTAAGGCATGGCACAAGCTTACAACATAACTCTTTAACTACTAAAAACCATGCTGTTAGGGCTGAGGATATAGTTCAACTGTAGAATGTTTGCTAGCACTGCTAACATGTAACAAAAACCCCAAACCATGCTTCTGAACACTATGCTCTTGCTTAGGAAGAAATTCACAATATACTAACTAAAACAAAATTCAATGGATGAAAGCTAAGAATGTGGCGCAATGTCGGATCATGCTCAAAAACCTGGCTATCAATACCCAGTGCCAACACATAAATAGATAGATAGTTAGATGGATAGATAGATGGATGGATAGATGGATGGGCGGATGGTAGGTAGGTAGACAGACAGACAGACAGACAGACAGATAAGCAAAATGAGAACAGTGTCTTTGCTATGGAACCACATCTATTTACCACAAACACACACTGGTGTTACTTTCTAACTTATTTTGTTTTTCAGCAGCCATATCAGAGACTCCAGTCCAGATCTGGGAAGGGAAGCAAGCTGAACAACCACAGCCTAAGGAGGGCTGTTGAGATGGTTCATCAAGCAAAGGTACTTCCTGCCAGACCTGATGGCCTGAGTTTGATTCCCAATAAGTAAAAAGAGAAAACCAACTCCTACAGGCTGTCTTCTGACCTGTAAACAGGCACTGAAGCTTATACATCTTCATGAATGTGAGTACAATCACAGACAAAAGTTTAAAAATTTATTCCATAAATGTATCATGAGCATTCCTGCCAAAGGGTAGAAGAGAATGAAGGAGGAAACCTGAATTAACACAGCTACACAGCTAAAATAGATAGATAGATAGATAGATAGATAGATAGATAGATAGATAGATAGATAGATAGATAGATAGATAGATAAAAGGCAGCTTGGAGAGAGTTAGTAGATTAGCTCTGAAATCCATTATTTTCTAAACCATAACATTTTCAGTCATTTCAGTAGCTACTCAAATTTGTTCATTTAAATCTTTCAACAGAGAAACACTTGAATGATCTCTTATGAAGCCAGAAAAGACAACATTTTAGAATTAAAAAATTTAAAAAAACTATTCATTTTGATGCTATTAAAATAACAAAACATGGGGCTGGAGAGATGGCCTAGAGGTTAAGAACACTGGCTGTTCTTGCAGACCTTGGTTTAATTCCCAACACTCACATGGCAACTCACAATTACCTATAATTCCACAGGGGATCCAATGTCTTCTAGCCTCCTCAAGCACCAGGAACACACATTGTAACAGTTACATCTATGTGAGCAAAATACTCACACACGAAGTAAAATAATCTTGGAAGACAGTAAAATACAAAGATATACTAAACAATGTGAAGGACCGCATCCACATGCTCTATTACAAGATGGCGCTGGCATCCGGTTTCACCGCCAGGTGAACGCACATGTGCTCGGTAACTTTCCACTGCTGTCCCCGCCTACTCCCGAGGCTTAACCTGGGCTAATGGGCAGCGGACCAATCCAAGGGTGACACGTCCGAAGCAAGGACTGTTTCTTATATAAAGGTTGGGTTCCCTCATTTAGGGGTCCCTGGCCATGTTAGCTGATGCTCTCTCTCTCAGGATGCATTAAAACTTTTCTGCAAAAGAATCCTAGTGTCCCACGTGGTTCTTGCTGGCTAGACGATAGCGTGGGACATTTGGTGCCGAAACCCGAGAAAAAACTCTGACCACCACTCACACCAACGGGGACCTCTTGGATTCACGTTGGATTCACCTTGAAAATTCAGGAAGGATTCAGAACTGCAGGTCTGCATGTTCAGAGAGGTATGATTATTCCTGGACTCAGGATAGCATATCAGAAACTGGATGCAATGAGAGGTTAGGCGCAAGCGCAAGGAAAAAAAATAAGTAAAAAGGACCCCCGGTGGTTCTAAAAATGGGGGAGAAGACTGATCTACAAGGTCAAAAGCTTTATGTTATGTTGTTTGTACTGTCTTTTGTGTACCGGACAGGAGAAAGATATTTAGATTTAGGAACTGCTAAGGATATGATGTTTTGGAAAAGAGGTTCTGTTTTCATCTCCACAGAAAATGAGAGCCTAAAGGTGTACTTGGGATTTATGTGGTTTGAATCACCGAGACCTCCTGAAATGTTGTAGTGTATACCCCTAAAATACAACGTCCCAATTCAGCAGGAAATAGCCAGAGAGACTAACGACACCCAAATTCCCTGAAAGATTAAATGAGGTCCTTTCAATGGTTACAGAGCAACAAGCCTGCTTCTCTGAGTTCCACTTTGCTCCATGCACCGGTTTGGGCTCAGAATGGGTGCAGCTGGGGCTGGAGGGGGCTGGAGTGAAGCTTTGCTGGGTGGCTATGATAAGATAAACAAAGGCGGATCAATTGCCTGGGGCAACGGGTGAAACAAACAATGCTAAACCTAGAGATTTTCCATCTAAATAAGGAACTAAAGAGATAGCTTAGGGGTTAAGAATGCTGCCTGCTCTTACAAGGTACGTGAGTTCGATTCCCCCAGCGACCACATGGCAGCTCACAACTGTCTGGTTTTTTTAAAAAAAAAAAAAACTCAAGTCCTCCTGAAAGATTGCTGTATATATGCTTGGCTTATCTAATGTTTCAGGATCCACAGGGAGGTGGATGCGAAAAGCCCTTGGATTTTAAGGTGATTGGGTCATTGGCTAAATCTGTGAGAATTTACAGCCGCTTTTACTGTAGCACAGATGTTGAGAGTCTGCTAATTATTCCATCTGCCCCGTGAGCTGTAATGGCTCCGGCGCGGACCTTGAGATGTTGCCGACACCAACACAGCAGCTGAAAACTAGGCTAGCCCCGCGGGGAAGGCAGGGGCGCTTGGGAATGGAGCCACCACTTCCTGGCCCGGGACACGCAGAGCCGCGCGCAGAGCAGGCCCAGGGCCGCGCGCAGCCCTCGGATGGCGGGGCGGGCTCTGGAGCCCGAATCTCAACGGAGGCTGGCAAGCCGCGTCCCTAAAGGGACAATGTCCAACGAGGTTTACACCTGTCGAGTGCGGCCTAGAGAAAAAAAAGCTCATAGTTTCCAACACGCCTCTGGTAGATTAAGCAATAGTCTAGTTATCTTCTAGGTAATTGGACTGGAGAACTTACCAGTTCTTGTTAAAATTGAAAAAAGGGGGGGAATAGTAAAGGAATTGCCCCCGATGCCAAGAATGGCTATTGCCATGGCTCTGTTCATTATAAATTTTTTAAATGAAAAGATGTGTTTTCTAATGAATGGAAAGGCCCAGATCCCATTCTATTGAGATCCAGGGGAGCTGTTTGTGTTTTCCCACAGGATCAAGAAAGCCCATTCTGGGTGCCGGAGAGACTGACCCGAACAGTGAAGAGTGACCCACAACACGCGGACTCGCCTGAGGACTTGGCTGCTGTTCCTCCTGCCATTTTGCGGATGGATGACAGCGGTTGTGATGGAACACCGATGGGGGATATTCTCAGCCTTCCCGAAGCTGACACCAGTCAGCCATAGAGTGGCGGTGTTTCCTCGGTTTTTTACAACCAATAAGACTCTGGGGCTCCCCTACCTTCCTAGAGATGATTTATAAGCTTGGCCGTAGGATTCCAGTCCTGGGTCGTGTCCTTCATCCCCTACTTCAAAGAAAGGGTGGGGGTGGAAATGTTTTGGAGCAGCCCTATGCTGTGGAATAGTGTTTCTCCTCTGGATGGTCGGCTGACTCAAATCCCAAAGTCGTAGGGACAAAGTGGTTATTGCACCAGCGCTGGCTGCCCTGGAACAGGGAGCCTCTACTTATGTGTGGTTATCTATGTTAAAGCAGTAAGGATTATGCCAACCAGCTCCTGCACCCCTAGGACAATGGTCCATGGCACAGGGTGGAGTGTTTGGCTTAGCTAGCCCTGAAGGTTGTCGAGCTAAAGAGTGTCGCACAGAGAATGGCCCTCTCTGAGAGATATGTCGCCCTGCATAAGGGTTTCCTGCCGCACATTCCCTTTCCCAGAAAAATGGCAGAGGGCAGGCCGGATAAGTTCCAGGTGTCATGAACCTAGGGGCAGATTCCGTGTAAGCCCATTTTAATGTTCCCACTTTGGGAAGTGCGACCTCTATCTTTACCTTCTAAGGGAGTTGCCTTTCTGCAAAGAAGTAAAAAAAAGGGGGAGATGTGAAGGTCCGCATCCACATGCTCCATTACAAGATGGCACTGGCATCCGGTTTCACCGCCAGGTGAACGCACATGTGCTCGGTAACTTTCCACTGCTGTCCCCGCCTACTCCCGAGGCTTAACCTGGGCTAATGGGCAGCGGACCAATCCAAGGGTGACACGTCCGAAGCAAGGACTGTTTCCTATATAAAGGTTGGGTTCCCTCATTTTAGGGGTCCCCAGCCATGTTAGCTGATGCTCTCTCTCTCAGGACGCATTAAAGCTTTTCTGCCGAAGAATCCTAGTGTCCTGCGTGGTTCTTGCTGGCGAGACAATAGCGTGGGACAAAACAATAATAGAAAGACTGAATAAACCATGAAAGTCCCTGTCCTGGTTAGCACTGAACTGTCAACTTGACAGTCTAGAACCACCTGAGAAAAAGTCTTAATTGTCTTTATCAGGCTGGAATGAATGTTGGCAAATTTGTGAGGATTGACTTGACTGTCTTGAGTGACACCATCCCTAGACTAGCTACATCCAAGCAGCATTCACAAGGTTCCTGCCTTGAGTTCCCGCCCTGATGTCCCTCAATGATGGACTGAAAGGAAGTGCAAGCTGAAATAAACTTTTTTCGACCCTGAGTTGCTTTTGGTCATGGTGTTTTAACACAGCAACAGAAAGGAAACTAAAACAGGACCATATGCATTCTGAAATAGTATTACCTTTCATGTCTTTTTTTTTTTAAATAAACAAATACAAAAAAGCAGAATATAAGATCTGGGAAGATGGTTCAGTGATTAAAGTGCTTCCAGGCAGTCCTGAGGAACTAAGTTTGAATGCCCAGCACCCATGTAAAGAAAAGCAACAACAAAAGCAAACAAACAAAAAAAATCCATCAGCTGTAGCAGTATGTATCTACAATGCCAGCTTGTGGACAAAGAGAGGAGAAACCTAAAGGGCTTGCTTGTTGGCCAAAGCTTACTGGCTTGAATAGGAGAATGGGCCCTTTCTCAATATAAAATATTGTGGAAGGAACAACTGAAGAAATAGCACTGGGAAGACAGAGGCAGGAAGATCTCTGTTGAAATCAAGGCAAGGCACAGAGACGTTGTTTCAAAAAATTAAAAGTAAAGAAATTGAA
Source organism: Myodes glareolus (assembly GCF_982192425.1). Lineage (NCBI taxonomy): Eukaryota > Metazoa > Chordata > Mammalia > Rodentia > Cricetidae > Myodes > Myodes glareolus. The sequence goes on from NC_142038.1 coordinate 20,568,165, forward strand.
AAGATATTTTAGGAACCACCTTTAAGAGATGAACCTAGCCAGGCAATGGTGGCACACAACTTTAATCCCCAGCAATTGGGAGGCAATGGCAGGCGGATCTCAGAGTTCAAAGCCAGCCTGCTCTACAAGGAGAGTTCCAGGATAGCCAGTGCTATAGAGAAACCCTGTCTCGAAAAAAACAAAAACAAAAGAGATAAACCTAAAAAGAATTTTTCTTCTTTTATGATTCTTTTACAATTTAATTTTCCTATATATAGCACAAGTTTTTTAAACTTAATAATCAAGGTGGGATATACCTAATCAAAATACATTACATCAAATTCTCAATAATAGCAATAAACAGAAATAAAGTTAAGCACTTACCCTGAGAAGTTGCCAGAAATTTCACTAGGCGAAGAATGACTGAGTGGTGAAGTAGACAGTCTGAATCGCCCCTGGTCTTCAAAGCCAGATCCACCACTCTCAGGAGAGGAAATTGTCAAATCTATTAGAAAGATATATTCTCCAATAAGAACAGAAAACAACAATAACAAAAACCACACAATTTAAATGTGACCGACCACTGATACCTACCAACACAACGTAGGACTATACGATCTTCTTCAAAAGTGACATGCTTGTCACTGCTGCTTGTCTCACTGGCACATTTCTTTTTCCTTCGGTGTTCTCCATTATCTTGTATTTCCTCACATTTTTCTAAAAGGTGAAGGGATGGTACTCCAGGATTCCTTATTGATGAGTAACTACCGGGTGTTGGAATGGAAACTGAGGCAGCTTTCTCAATGGTCTGCACCTCTGGTAATTCATCAATGGAGCATGCCTTCCTCCCTATGACTGTGCTCCTATTCTCGCTTATGTTCGAAAGACCTGAATCTGGAGAGGCTAGTGTTCTAAGTGATTCTTGAGTCTCACTCTCCGTATTTTCACCATAGAAAAAAGCTGCTGAATCTGCTCTGGGCTGCCTCACATTAGCAGCACAAACATTTGCCATACTGATGTCTTGAACAGTTTGCTGTTTGGGAAAACATAAATCCCAAATGTCAGACATGCCTGCTCTCGAAAAGGGCTCCCATGTACCTTCACAGCTACTAACTTCTGTTTTTGTAAGGTATTTCTCCATATCAAATGCATTGAATCTGTTACTTTTTTCTACATCATTAATTAAGAAATGAGACGTGGTGGAACAGTCCTCTTGTGTATTGTCATCCTGAAAAGTCTTGCCTCTTCTTTTATTTGTAAGTGCCTTCATCATGGCAACCAGCTGGGCAGGATCAGTACTCACAGACACATCGGCAATGGCTGAAGCAATGGTGCTTATTCTAAGTACAGAATCTCCACCGCCAGATAGAAAGCTTTTGTGTTCTTCAAGTTTGTTATGACTGCAGAAAGTGTCCTAGAAGTAAAAAAAAAATTATTAAATAAACTCACTCTACTTACAAGAACAAGTATAAATTTGTTTAATCTTTATTTAGTGTAGTCTCCTATCGAAGGACTATGTTCCTAATGGATATCTGAAAGCATAGATGGCACACCAAACTACTATCTATCGAAATATAGATATATGCACACATACATATACACACACTATGCTTATTCCTAGGCAACATACATACCTATGCATACCTAAATTTATAAATTGGGTACAGTAAGACGTAATTGGAACCACAGGTATAAAACTGAGATGGGTCCAACAGTAAAAACTATAAACATATATTAAAACATTCACCTCTGGTGACAACAGGATACGTAATGCTAACCTCTTGCCGAAAGCAACTGGAACCCAACAGTATATTTAAAAGAACACCATGTGCCCAGGTATATGCAGGAAGATTAAGACTATAGTTATTCTCAGTTACACATAAGTTCAAGGCCTACAAGAGAGACTGTCTCAAACAAACAAGTAAGCACATAGGGAGAGAAAGAGGGAAAAAGGGAGGGAGGGAGAGAAAAAGAAAGAGGAAAGGAGGGAGGGAGAGAGGGGATAGAGAGGTAGGTAAAGTAAGGAAGGAAGGAGAGATGGAAGAAATGAAAGAAGGAAGGAAAGAGAAAGAAAGAAACAGAAGGAAATTTTATCAAACATTAGTAAATCAAGGAGACAGGGTATAATTTCTTGGATAATCAATTAATACACAAAAACCTGTAGGAAATTAATAGAAAAAAGAAAACACAGTTACATACGATCCAAAAGAATACCTAAAGAAAAAGAATAAAGATCAGAGGAAACAAGTAATAAAGAAAGTGAAAAGATTCAAATGGTCATGGACTAGTAATTGCATTGAAGAAATGTACAAAGGTTGGGCAGTGGTGGCGCACGCCTTTAAGCCCAGCACTCAGGAGGCAGAGGCGGATCTCCGTGAGCTCGAGGCCAGTCTGGTCTACAAAAGCTAGTTCCAGGACAGGCTCCCAAAAGCTACAGAGAAACTCTGTCTCGAAAAATCAAAAAAAAAAAAAAAGAAAAAGAAAAGATATGTACAAAGGCAACAAAATTGGTTTTTTTTTAAATCTTTTTCTATATTCTTCAATGATAAGCATCCAAAATAAGAATAAGAGAAGATTAAAAGTAAAGGGTCAGCAAGATGGTTCAGTGGGTAAAGGCAATTGCAATTGCCTCTAAGGTGACCTAAGTTCAATACCTGGAGACCCACACGTTACATAGCAGGAGAGAACTGACTCCTGAAATTTGTCATCTCATCTTTACACACACACACTGAGAAACATGCATAGGAACAGAAAAAATAAATGTATTGTCTTTAACTATCAAAAAGTTACGGGTAAAACACAACATGACAACCCTAAGGAAAAAGTTGGTATTTACATGGTTGATACCAACCTTAGAGGGGGTGGAGAACAACAGGAACAGAGGAAGATGTGTGCAACGGTAAAAGCTGATTAGTCAGACAATTTTGATTTATATGAACCTAAAACTAGAGCCTCAAAAATTTAAAGCAAAAACAGACTCATAATGAGTAACAAACATATAGTCATAGTGTATGATGTTAAAACCTAAATAACTGAAGGAATAGCAAAATAATTTTAAGATGCAATCAACTTTAGCATTCTTATTTAACAAAGGTCGCATTAGTGAAACAAAAACATTAATAAAAAAATGAAAGTAGGCAATAGTTACACAACAGGTGTTCCCTTCAAGCAAACAAACTGCATTTTTAAAACTGAACAAATCCAGATCCATTTAATATGTCTTGATAAAATTTAAACGACTAAGAGCAAAAATTTTGAAAACACAGAACAATTAACCTAAAACCAATTATTTTAAATCCTGGAAAGAAAAATAAATAAATAAAAAACAAAAAATAAAATCTGGAAAGACAGCTCAGTGGATAAGACCATGTGCTGTTCTGACAAAGGACCAGAGTTCAGTTCCCAGCACCCATTCCAGGTGGTTCACAACTGCCAGCAACTTAAGCCCAGTGGTAGGCACCCACTCACATATACACACAGTCCCTACCCTCTCATACACATAATTAAAAATAATTTTTAGAAAATCTAAAAAAAAATCTAATAAATGCTTGAAAACTAAGCAAGATAAATTTTTTTCAAAAGACAAGATTTCATGGGAATTAGAAAATGCATTAAACATGATGAGGGATATCAAGGAATGCTTGCCTAAACATGTGTGAAGCCATATGTTAAGTTTCCAGCACAGACAAATGAGAAGGAAGACCAACAGGAGAGGGAGAGATAAAAGTACTGACACAGGTAGATTGAGAGGGATGAAGAAGGAAGGATACTCAATAATGAAAATACGATGTAGCAACACATGAAACAAACACAAAACACTGGCTACAGCAAAAACTATGCTCTCTGGAAAAATTCATGCCACTAGATAAATGTTCATATTAGAAAAACAAGACAAGAAATTCAGTAAAAAGAATCAGTGAACTACACATTCATCCCAAGAAGTTAGGGGAAAAAAAACAGGAGTTCAAGGTCAGTCTAAGCTACTAACGAGTCCTTTTCTAAATAAAATCAATAATAAAAATAATGCCACACATCTTTAAATCCCAGGACTAGGGAGGCTGAGACAGTTCAAGACCAGTCTGATCTACATAGTGAGTTCTAGGACAGCTAGGGCTGCATAGTGAAACCAGACTGTCCCAAAAGGGGGAGGGGCTTCTAAAATGCTTCGACTACTTTATAAAAACAAACAAAATACAAGGAAAATCTGCCCAGTCATAAAATGTAGAGGAAAATTATAATAAATATGAAGAGATATAGCGTATTTATAGATTAATCAAATATTTTAAGAGTCAGTATTCTAGAGATTTGAATTTTTCTGTTTTATAGATTACATGTAATATCACTAAAAGTACAAAGTTTTTGGTGGGTTAGTTATTTGGTATATTTAAAAAGTATGAAAATGATTTGATTAGATGCCAAGACTTACTATCAAGCAACAATATTTACAAGTAACATAACACAGACAAGAAGATCAAGCAAACATTATCTTGCATAACTGATTTATTATATAGACAGCACATTAGTGAAATAGAGAAAACATGAACTAATTTTTAAAAAAGTAGATACTATTAGGAATGAAAAGGCTAAACCAAGCATGGTAGCTCCTATATGTAATCACAGCACTCAGGAGGTTGAGACAGGAAAACCGATACACGTTGAGCCCAGTCTGGATGACACAGATCATCCAGGATTAACTAACACTACACAGTGAGACCCTACCTTGGAAGTAAAGAAGGGGGAAGGGAGGGCAAGTCACAGACTGGAAGAAGACAGGTGAAACTTTCATGCTGGCCAAAGGAGCCTACCAGATATATAAGGAAATCCAATGAATGGAATGTCACATAAGAAACTATGTAAAATCAGTTAAAGTATAAAAGTATTAACTTCATTAGCAATCAATCAGAGGAACACAAATTAAAACAAAGAAGGACCACTACAGAGCTACTCAAATAGCTAGTAATACTGTTTTATATATTCTTCTATATGTACATTATAAACTGATTTTTTAAATGTTCTCATTTGAAGGACACTGTATTAAGACTGAAGCCAGGAAAATAAGGACACAGGTTTTTCTCAAGTGGTCTTGGTCCACCTTATCTGAAACCCTATCGAGGTGATATGGGAGTCCTTTAGGAGAGTTAGAGCTACCTCTGTCCTGCTTCCGTTGGCAGTCAGTGTCACATCATTCTCATCCACCTGTGAAGTACTCTGTAGTTCTTCAGCCTGCAGTGTAATTGAGCCTTTACTTAGCTGTGCCTGGGACTGTTCATTTAAATTTCCTATAGGAAATAAACCATATTCAACTTAAAGGCCTGTATTACTTCTCATAAATAATCTGAGATAAAGAAGTACCAGTCAAAACAATTAATTGTCAAGAAAAATATCTGTGTACTGCAAATATAAGTTGTCTTCAGAAAAACTGTTTAAATGACAGACATCTAGACAAAGGACGGGAATGGAAGGAAGTCTCTGGATTTTTAATCTCCCCTACAAATATTCACATAAACTAATTCAATATACTTTGGTTTCAAATATTGGTTTCAAAATTATACTCTTCTTCAGAATGATAAAAACTGAACTAACTGCCAAGTGGGTGGTGGCGTACCCCTTTAATCCCAGCACTCGGGAGGCAGAAACAGGTGGATCTCTGTGAGTTCGAGGCCAGCCTGGTCTACAAGAGCCAGTTCCAGGACAGTCTCCAAAGCTACAGAGAAACCCTTTCTCAAAAAACCAAAAAATAAAAATAAAAAAATAATAATAATATAATATTATTGAATATTATTATTGAATAATAATATTATTATAATAATATAATAATAATATAAAAATATAATAATAATAATAAAAAAAAGAACTAACTACAAACAGAGACCCTTTATCCTAAGTCCTGTGTTTGAATAGAGGCTATTTAAGAATGGAGCACATCCTGGGGCTGTAGAGATGGCTCAGTGGTTTAGAGCACTGATTGCCCTTCCAGAAGACCCAGATCCAATTCTCAGCATACACTTTTGTAGCCTGGTCTACAAAACAAGTTCCAGGTCAGCCAAGACTGTTACACAGAGAAACCTTGTCTCGAAAAACCAGAAAACAAATAATAATAAAAAAAAAAAAACAAATCTACACTCAATGTTGAAAAGTCACAAAGCAGTGTATACATCTTCATCCAGACTATGATCACATGATTCACATGATTACAAGTTAAGATAACAGTTCCATCAAGCCTTTCGTTTAACCCACTACCTGAAAATAAACCTTGGTGAAGATGAGTCACTTCTTTTTCCAAATTACTTCTTGAGACATCAGGTTTTAGTAATGCAAAAGGTTCTCTCTCCTCTGGTGAGCTAATAAAATAACCAAATGATGGCTGCAAAAATAATTAGACACAAATTAATCTTCTTTAATTTCCAACCACTTTGAAAAGCTTTAGATTACTTTATCTAATACTACTAAAACATCACAATGATTCAATAAATCTACTCTTGCCATTTAACTTCAAGTCCAGATAGAACCTTTGAGGTGGTTCTCCATGGCAGTACTTGCCGTGCCCAGGGAAAGACCTGGGTTCCACAGTCAACATGGGGAGAGGAGGAGACGCTTCAGACAAAACCTTCTGTTTCTTCAGGCCTAGCTATCACTTAACCATTGTAACTGACCTAAAAACACAAGCAATTCACAAGCAACACTTTAGTCAGTCTTTAGTAAGTGTTAGGATAGTCACTATTCATTTATTAAGTGCTGTCCTGAATAGGGAAGGCAGCAAAATGCTGTAGGACTTAAACATAGCATATTTTGCTCTATAAATTAATCTGCAGAAAATATGCCTTGAGATTAAGCATACTGCCACTGACTTTCATACAAGTTTTAGAAAAACATAGGCTCAAGGACCTTGTTAAAGAGAACTGAATTTGTACTTTTCTTATAAGACTTTCATATCACAGATCTAAACTATGAATTCAGTTTCTGGTTGATATTCATTTGGAAGTTTCTTCCATTGATCCAATAAACTGAATATGTGAAACTTCATAATACCAAAATAAAAGTTCTGAGTCAGACCTCTTTTCTTAATATCTAATGCTATGTTCATCTTTTAAGGAAGGAGTTCAGAAAGCTTATAAGCCCAACACTTAGGAGAAAGAGACATGATAGGTCTCTGATTTCAAACCCAGTTTGGTCTACAAATCTCAGGTTAGCCAGGGTTAACTACACCCCCTATATTAAAAAAGTTCAGAGTCAAGGATAATGGCACACAGGCTAGGATATAGGCCTTTGGGGGGAAAGCCAGATTCAGACTATGACACAGTATAGTGAAATCAGTTTCTTAAACTTGAGTAGAACATTTATTTATTTACATATATGAGTATTTTTACTTTTTGTACGTATGTGCACAGTGTGCATGCATGGTGCTTGTGCAAGTTAGAAGAGGAAGTTAGATCCCCTGGAACTAAAATTACAGATGGTTGGGATTGAGCAGTCATGACAAAAAAAAAAAAAAAGCTCTGCCTTTGTTTACAGGGGACACAGGGAGCCCAGTCACTTCCTTCCTTGTTCCTCCCTCCCGACTCTGCCCTCTCTGCTCTCCTATTCCCTACCTCCAGCTCCCTCCTTGATGCCATGATGTAAAGTGCCGAAACAAGCTCAAAGTATCAGAGCCAAACCACCATGGAGTGAAACCATGACTCAAAACCTTTCTTTAAATGGATCTTAGTCATTTTACTACCATCTTACCCTTAGCGAATTCAGTTTTCATAAACACCTACAATGTAAAATTTTAAAAATTCTACTGTAACTTAAATTCCCTATATAGAATAAATTTTGAATCCTTGCACTTTTCGTGTTATAATAAGTTATACTTGTCCCCAGCCTTCATCACCTCTCTTCCCCCTTCCTAAACCTATGTCTACTCCTACTCCTCCTGTGTTTTACGGCTTCCCCCATACAAGCCTCTGGCAAAGGTAGTAACAATATGGAACTGAACCTAGACAACATGACCTAGATATTCTCTGCCTCCTAGTCCTTCCTGGAAGTTCATTTGACATACCACCAACCCCCTCAGCAAAGCCCAAATGATCAGATCCTTGTTATTTATTTACCTTTTAAAGATAATTTCATATGGCTCAGCTCACTTTAGCTTTCAATTTGGGACCCTCAGTCTCCCCAGTGCTGGACTTAAAAGACTTGTAATCTCTTAACATCCTACCATGCCTACCTTCACCCTGGCCCCTCACATCAGTCCTATCTGCCTTTGATGGATCATTCTGGGACCTGCCTCTGGGTCTCACACAAATGGTTTTCCTTTACCAGAAACACTGGTTCTCTACATCTCTAGATGGCTGTCTCTTTTTCACCATTTGATGAAGTTCAATGTCATCCTCTTAGACATTATTCTGAACAGCACAATGAAGCAGCTTTCTACTCAGTTATTCTTTATAGTACCTACGGCTATATGAACTGCTTTCATTCCAAACTTCTCTGTACCTACCACATTTTTTCATATCAAAACATTCCAACATTTGAAAACATCTTTGTAAGATGGTGGAATAAATGAGTCCTAGAAATCTACCTACCAATCAACCATCTAACAAGACCAAGAGTGATAACTGCTTCATATGTAGCAACACAATGCAATCTTACAGCATCCTATGAAACAGCACTACACTTTAGAAATGGAGAAACTGAGGCATAGAAGACAGTTGTTCAGTGTCACAGACCTAGTAAGGCAAAAACCAGAACTGAAGCCAGGTCTGACTGATTATAAAACGTAAGCTTTTAACCACTATTCTACCAAGTTCCTAGTCCTAAAGTTGCAATGCTCTAACTATGCCATCACAACATTCAAAGTAAAAAACCTGGTACTGTGGTTACCCCACAAAAATGATATGGAGGTTTGGTCCCAAGGTCATGGTATTGTGAGGTGGTGGGGTCTTTCAGAGGCTTTTTGTCTAAAAGGGAAGTGCCCTCATGAAGACATTAGGGTAGCTTCAGAAAAAGTTAAGGCAAAGGTGGTTCATTTAAATTAAGTTTGGTTCTCATTGCTTTCTCTTACACACATATTGCCCCCCTAACATACATACACACACACACCTTCATTACAAGCTGCTACAATGGCACAGGACCCTCACCAGAAGTTGACCACATGTGGCCATCTGATCCTGGACTTCCCAGACTCCAAAACTGTGAGCCAAAAATAAGCCTTTCCATGTTCCTTGTCCAGACCTGGGTACTGTGTCCAGCCACACGTGACACGAGTGACTTGTACCACTTTGAACACATTGCATACTTACTCTTTTCACATTGCTGCCACCACCAAGGCAACCAAGAGCTTCAGATCTTTGTGCAAAGAACTCTCCTAGTGACAAACGTAGGTAGCTGCCATCGTCTTTGTCGAAATATGATGTGCCAAGTGATTTTCTCAACAAATGGTAATTAACTGTAGCCGCCCAGGATGCATCAAGTGCAGCTGAAGTATTCTGAACATCTATTTTTTCGTCCTAAAAAAAAATAGTTATTATTCCATTTTTTCCTCAACAAGGCTCTTTCCTGTTCTTCTAATGTGTAAAACTAAAAATAAAAGAACTAAGAAAACTTAAAAATTATTTTTTTCAAAATGTGCCCTAAACATAAGGCTGAGCAGCTACTAAAGTCTATAGAACTCAGTTTTCTATTCATGTTACAATATGCACTATCTCAATTAATCAAATACTAACTGATACAAGTTAGAATATGCACATCTTTACTAAACATAAAGAGAATTACCTTGCTTAAAATGTATTTTTTAAAAAGCACAGAGATATCCATGGAAACTTTAGAAACAATGTTAAGTAAATTAAAGTTAAGTTCAGGGGCTAGAGAAATTGGTCAGTGGTTAAGAGTGTGCACCATTCCTCCAGAGGACCCCAAAAACACTCCCAGCACTCACATATGGTGGCTCATAGTTGCCTGCAATTATAGCTCCACAAAATCTGATACCTGTGGCCTCTGCAGCTACCTGCACTCACATGTAGACACTTAAACATACATACACGTAATTAAAGGCAATTTTTTAAAAGATTCTTTTTAAAAACTTGAGGCTAGTAGCCTGAGAAGTTGAACTTGATCACCAGGACATGTGGTGGAAGGAGAAAACCCGCTCCCAAGAGTTGTCTTCTGACCTCCACACATGTGCCATGTACACACATGCTGGCCCTGAGTACTCCTACCACAGATACACAAAGAATAAATAGGATGCAAACCTTTTTTAAAATAAAGATATAGTCACTGTTTTGTTGTTAGTCCTGTTATATACAGCCCTGGAAATGCAGTACAGGGTTTCAGGTACCAAGTAAGTGCTATGCCAGGAGCCTACACTCTCCTCCAAAGATATATTTTACTATTATCAGTTTTCAACTAGGAGTTTAAAACAAAAAAAGTAAAAGTTGTCATAAAGTGAAAAAAAAGTTAAATAATTCTATAGTAACTGCTGAGGGAGGAGATTTTAATTTAAATTAAAACCAGAAAAAAATTTAAACCTAGATTAGAACAAGTAATAGCAAACCTGTATAAAGGGATGTTCTTTATTGAACTCTTCTTCATCTTTTGCAATTAAATCCAATGCTTCAGCTTAAAAAAGAACAAGTTCACATAATTACATTTTATTAACACAAAAAAAATTAAGGAAATGAAATACTAAGGAAACATTTTATTATGGGAATAGGTGCACCTATGTGGGCGGGGATCAGAACCCAGGCCCCCGCGCGGGCACAGCCAGCACTTTCATCCACTGTCAACTCTCTAGTTCTCAAATACAATTTTTTTAACGCTCCAATTAATTTTAAAGAGTTAGAAACATGCAGATTAAGAATTTTGTCTAGGAAGGTATGGGGGTGTAGCCTTGAATCCCAGTACTGGGGAGGCAGAAGCAGGCAGATCTCTTGAGTTTGAGGCCAGACTGTTCTACACAGTGAATTCTAGAAGTCAGAGATACATAAAGAGAACCCATCTCAAGGTCTCAAAGAGCCAATGAGAAAGAAAAAGAAAAAAAGAAAAAAAATCTGTCTTGAGCTGGAGAGATGGTTCAGTGGTTAACAGCATGTACTGCTCTTCCAGAGGGCCTGAGGTCAGCACCCAGAACCTCTGTCAGGTGACTTACAATCACCTGTAACTCCAGCTCCAGTCAGATCCAACTCCTCTGGCCTCGGCAGGCATCTGCACTCATGTGCAAATAGCTATACACAAATATACACACAATTTTAAAAATAAAAATAAATCCTTTTAAAAAAAGAAAAAAGAAATAAACTTATTCATGTAGATACAAGGAATTCAACTGACTAACAAGTCTCTCTACAAGGTAGTGACAAATGAAACTGCTAGAATGTCCATATACTCGTGTAGCCAGGAATGTACCAGCCTTACCAAGTCCCACATCCCAGAACGACTCAGAAACAGGTAGTCTTCTACCATCTGACCTCCATGGACACATTCTCATCTCGAGGCCAGGGGCAGTGGGGCAGAGAGAAGCAGAAGCCACAGCACTGGGGTGGGGAGCACAGGAAACAAGGAGGCACATGCGTCTCTGGAGAGATTTTTAACATACCGCTAACTCACATGAGACCAGGGTCTGCAATGCTTGTCTGTTGGCCAGGCCACTGCCTGTTACTTCAAGATTGTACAGTAAGGGGAAGAGTGAACTAGAAGGAACAGTCCACTCATGGCCCAAACAAGGACATTGCCCTCTCATGTGCCCACAAAGAACTAATTAGAGCCAAACTATCCTTCTGGACAAGTAGATACTCTCACACTAACAACTTGAGACACAAGTGAGAACAGAGTTCTACATCTAGTAAAGAAAATCAAAGAGCCAAACACAGTTCAGGATTCCTGTTGCCAGAATGATGCTGGGTATGTGTCGGCTGTAGCAATCACCATAACAGAGGAACTGAACATCAAGGACTGAACATCAAGAGAACCGCAAAGCCCCCAAAATTAGATGCAAAATAGTACAATCTATACAGACACGTTTCTGTGGATCTACAACTCAAAAGAAGCTAAAAAACACTATAGTAAAATGTGAAAGCATCAACCAACCAAATCTCAGCCAAGAAAAGGCAAGTAGAAAACGCAGCCCATAGGAAGAAAACAAAGAACCTTAATTTGTTTGTATGAGTTAACCATTGCAGTGTTTAAAAATCATTGGATTGATACCTCAAAATTCTACTTAATATTATTTCAAAGTGCTTTTCCTAAGGATTTCTCAGTTAATTATCTCCAATACTCTAGTGTTGCTTTTTTTGCTTCTCAAAAATCAGCCATGGACATTAAGGAAGAAGAATTTCATATTTTTAGAAAAATATAAACCTAACTATTAACTAATCTAAGACAATAACCTCATTTGTCACCTGAATTTTTCACTGATTAAACACTAAAGCAGTCATGTCTTTCCCCTAAATGTTTACTTGTTAGAAAACAGGCAGGAATAATGTAAAACCGCATCCTTTGTTTCCTTTCACCAAGCCTTGTAACTGCTTTCAATATCCTTTTCATTAAAGAATTTCCAGAATGCAAAAGTTCTATTTCAGAAGGAACTTTATATGACTGACCAATACAAGCTGAGTAGTCTCAGAACATCACCATAAACCAGGAATCTGGCACAATAAACTGGGTTGTCTACATACTTACTACCAGATCTGAAGTCTTCATTTGTTTCATTATTTGGAGACATCTGTAAATCTTGCTGATCAGTAAAAGATGTGTAGTAGGCAAGGTCGGTGACCCATTTGCCATCCTCATTTTGGTAGACTATGTTCTGTGAGAGATCTGCTTCTAAAAAGTAAATTTCAAAACCATTGAATGATGCGTGTAACAACTAACTTACTTAACAATTGTGATGAAGTCCGTTCAAAATGGGGTAGAAAAAGGAAAATCCATTTCCCAAAAAGAAAAATATCTCTTTGATGGCAACAAGCCAAGCTTACCCAGAAGTCTTTAATGGAGGATGCAACATAATAGGAAAAAAGACTCAGAAAGGTACATTTTTGGGGCTGGAGAGATAGCTCAGTGGTTAAGAGCATTGGCAGCTCTTCCAAAGGTCCTGAGTTCAGTTTCCAGCAACCACATTATAGCTCACAATCATCTATAATGAGATCAGGTGCCCTTTCTGGCACATAGGCAGAACACTGTATACATAATAAATAAAATCATTTTTTTTAAAAAAGTATATTTGCACTAGATGTCTGCTTAACATTATTATTTCTGAGCAACAATCATGCAATAGTAGTATTATTTTAAAAATTTTTAAAATTCGTAATAACCTGAGGAGGAACTCATAGAGTCCTGTCTTACCCAGGGGAACTAACACACTAGCCAGGTGGTAGTGGCACACGCCTTTAAACCCAGCACTTGTGAGGCAGGGACAGGCAGATCTCTATGAGTTCGAGGCCAACCTGGTCTACAGAGTGAGTTCCAGGACAACTAGGGCTGTTACACAGAGAAACCCTGTCTTGAAGGGGAAAAAAAAAATGTGCACTGGCTCTAGTTAAACTAAACGGGACACAAAGCAAAAACAAAATACAAAAGACATCAATGGGATGAGGACTTGGTGGGGAGAAATTTGTGGGTGAGGATGAAAGAGGGTAGAGATGAATGTGACCAGAATGTATTAAATGGCTGTTGAACCTGGGGTTTTTGTGGGGCTCCTAACAGGAGCAGTGAAGATGTCTCTGACTATTTTGCCCACTCTCAGGACCCTTTTCCTCCTACTGGGTTGCCTCGTCCAGCCATGATATGAGGGTTTGTTTCTAGTCTTATTGTAGACTGTTATGCCGTACATTGTTATATCTTATTGTATATTGATATCCCTGAGAGGCCTGCTCTTTTCTAAAGGAAAAAGGAGGAGCAGTGAATCTAGGGAAGAGGAAATGGGGAAGAGAGGTGAACAGGACTGGGAGGAGTGGAGGAAGGGGAGGCTGCAGTTGGAACGTATTGTAGGAAATAATAATATTAATGTTAAAGAGCCAGGCAGTGGTGGCACGCACCTTTAATGCCAGCACTTGGGAGGCAGAGGCAGGTAGATCTATGAGTTTGAGGCCAGCCTGGTCTGAGCGAGTACCAGGACAGGCTCCAGTGCTACACAGAGAAACCCTATCATGGAAAAACAAAGTTAAAGAATAATTTTTTGAAATCCATGAAAACATTAAAATATTCCAGAGTTCGACATGGAAGCTCAGTCTATTCTAAATATATAAACATCTTATACACTTCTTAAATTCTATTTTTGATGAAATAGTTCACTTACGGTCATTAGGCTTTGTAACAGACTCATAAAATTCACATGCTCTCCTTTCACAAGTTGGTGACCAAAGAGTATCAGGAAAATTAATTCCATTGTCACCATTAGTCTTCAAAGATGAAACACTCCCACCGTTTTGAATGAACACTGAAGGAGTCTCCGTGTTTAAGCATCTATCCACATTCAAAACTGTTTCTAAATCTGAAGCCAAATGCTTATTTTGATGAGGAGACTCTGAATCCTGTTTCCTGGAGTCAGCCAGGTCAAAGCCACCTTTCACATCATCTGTACTGAGACTATAAGGAGGGCTGAGAGTCTCATCCACAGTGCACAGCTTTTCTCCCAGAACGGCCTCTCCTGCACGAGGGCTGGGTGTCTCATCCACAGTGCGCGGCTTCTCCCCCAGAACGGCTTCTCCTGCACGAGGGCTGGGTGTCTCATCCACAATGCGCGGCTTCTCCCCCAGAATGGCTTCTCCTGCACGAGGGCTGGGTGTCTCATCCACAGTGCGCAGCTTCTCCCCTAGAACGGCTTCTCCTGCACGAGGGCTGGGTGTCTCATCCACAGTGTGCGGCTTCTCCCCAAGAACACCCCCTCCTGCATGAGGGCTGGGTGTCTCATCCACAGTGCGGGGCTTCTCCCCCAGAACAGCCTCTCCTGCACGAGGGCTGGGTGTCTCATCCACAGTGTGCGGCTTCTCCTCCAGAACGGTCTCTCCTGCACTAGGGCTGAGAGTCTCATCCACAGTCCTCAGCTCTTTCCCCAGAACAGCCTCTCCTGCACATTCCTTTAAAAATTATTAATGAAACAACAGTAAGTTCTGTTTTTCACATTCATTTTAACACTTAATGGAGAAAGCAGTGCAACTGCTAAAACATGCTTATTATATTAGTAAACAGTCTATACAGTATTCAGTATATCCTGAACTATGTATGAGCCAAAGTTAAGCAATTTACTAAAACCCAAATTAAAAATGCGGTCATGCTCAAGTCTATCCGCAAATGCATTATAGATACTAAGCTGAGTGTTCTCAACTAGGTTATTGTAATTTAAAAAAAAAGGAGGGGGGTGCATGTTCATGGACTGACAGATACTACTGGGCCTCATCAACTGGGTCCAACGCTGACGCTAGCTCTAGCAGAATCTAAAAACTTTTCAGTCTCTTTAAAGGACATAATATCTTGCCAATACACTGTCTGAAAGTCTCAAACAAATAAGGTTAAAAAACCCAGGACCAAAGTACTCAAGATTCAGGGGTTTTAGCAGGTGGATCTCTGAGTTCAAGGCCAGCTGGTCTACTGAGAGACTTCCAGGATAGGACACCCAGGATTACAGATCTTGAAAACAAACAAACAAACAAGCAAAAGTCTTCCAGCAATGGACTGCATCTTCTAAAATCACTCACTGTCCAAAACAATCCCTCCTTTCATCAGCTGTTCCTGCCAGGCCAAGGGTAAGTTACCACACAGTCTGTAAAGACTATTTCAGTCAAGAGAGGAAAGGCGGAAGGGGGGCTAGGCTAGACTGACACATAGGACTAAAAACAAGACATACACAAAAAGGTAGGAGTCAAAAATGGCTACAATGATTCAGGACAATCAGATGCCAGGTGGCATCAGAACAAAGAGAAAGGTCTAACACAAGAAAAGTAAACATGCTTGAGCAAAGTAAAAGATAATGATTGTTTTGGTAGTGGTTTTTTGCTTATTTGTTCTATTATTTTTGTTCCGAGACAGATTCCCAAGTATCCCAGACTGGTCTGAACCCAGCTATATAGCTGAGTTGACCTTGAAGTTTAAACTCTTTTGCCTCCACCCCAGTGCTGGAATTCAAAGCACAGATCACCACACCTGACTAGATTAAAGCACTTTACAAATAATCTAAATGCATGACATCAGATGTTTAAATCTAAGAAAATGTATATAATTGCTTATGTTAGCAATACCAAAGATACATACAATTAAACACAAATCATATGAGTAGTGATTTTTGTATTTTTCCATATTCTTCAGAAGCTAACAATTTGTTTCTTTTGAAAGTTTGATATCTTACAAAAATGAAAGATTCCTAAGAAGTTGAAATAAAATGCTCATTAACTTACTCTGCTTTGATCTGGAACAACATCCTTCAAATTGGGCACCCCTTCCTTCTCAGTTCTCCAAGTATGAGAATAAAATGGTAAAACATTACCTCTCTGCTTTATATTATCTACAATACCTGCAAAGGCACCTAAAAATAAAGAAAACAGTTAAGTGGAACAATGTCAAAGTTTAGGAAGTCTAATGCAATAATTCTTTTTCGCTTAATACTTAGTATTTATATGACAAATTTAGTAAATTAGAAAAATGATTTGATTCTCAAATGTTTGAATAGAATGCAACCACTTAAAATGGCCAACCCAAGTACATATTACTGTATTTCTAGCAGTACCAAAGTATTTCTTGCGTAGGAGGTGGCTGACCTTCTGCTCAGGTATTAAAAACTCTTCTAAAAGTTTTAGGCTGAAGATTTGAAGGGAAAATAAAAGTTATCTGATAACAAATCATAACAAGGTTTTTTTTTTAATAAAAAGATAAACTCAAACCCAAATTTGAGAACAAAGAAGAGCCAGAAAGAGTACCTCATGCCTGAAATTTTAGTAGTCAATAGGCTAAGGCTGCAAGATTGCAATAAGCTAAAGTCCATCTGGAATACACAGTACGATCCAGGCCAGCCTAGGTTACTATATAAAACCTTTCCTCAAACAAATCATTCTTCAACACTTACTGGTCCCCAGAAGACAACCACGGCCTTCCTCAGACTCTCTGTGACTTGTTCCGGAACTTCCTGAAGTATATGCACCACGGGAAATCAGGGAGCTGTCATTTTCTAATTGGAACTCACAGTTTAAGATATTGTTTCCATTTGCCTGTTAATAAAATATCCTCTTTTAAATTAAAAAAGAACATTTTGAGGAAAATATGGAGAACAGAATGTCTGCTTTACTAAAGGATTCCAGTTAGAAAATAAGGAAAAATAAGAAAGGAAAAAAAAACCATGCCAAGCACTAGTGTAATTAATACTTTATTCCAAGAGGCGTTAGCAACTAAACGACCACCAGTTCATCAAGACTTGCTGGGAACAGAATGTCATCGCACAGATGATTTAATCACAAAAAATAGCATCTGCATCCAGAGACATATGACCAACAATGACTTCATCAAACACAAAAACAATAGAAAAAGCAGCTGCATCCACCTTGTGAAGAAGTGAGTGCACAGCACCACATATGTCAATCAACTAATCCTGAGAAAATAATGCATCACTAGAATTCTTGTCAAATGCTTAACGTATTCTAATCAGGGGAAATAGTAATCAAGAGTTTCCAGATTATGGGTCATTCTACAAAACAAAGAGCCTAAATTTTATAAACTGCCTTATGTATAAAACAATTGCAAGTTACAATTACAAAAACCAACAACTACTGGCCATATAACCATTGATTAAATTATGAATCATAAACAATAAAAATAAAGAATATTTTAGAGATAACTGGGCAAGTTTGAATATGAACATTAATAAAAAATAATGTATCAGGCACTGGAGAGATGGTTCAATGGCTAAGAACTGCTGTGAAAACAATTCTTTTCTACATTATGAATATGTATTGCTTTCGTTGGTTAATAAAAAAATGACAGAGGCAGGAAAACCAAACTGAGAATGATGGGAAGAAGGATGGCAGAGTCAGGGAGACGCTAGCCGTGTAGAAAGAGAACATATAGAAATGAGCCACATGGTAATACACAGATTAATAGAAATGGGTTAATTTGGAATGGAGAGATGGCCGAGCAGTTAAGAGTGTTGGTTGTTCTTCCAGAGAACCCCCAGGTTCAATTCTCATCACCCACATGGCAGCTAACAACTGTCTGTAACTCCAGCTCCAGACATCCAGATATCAGGGGACCTGATATCTTCATATCAATGCACATAAAATAAAGTTACAAATATTATTTTATAAAAAAAAAAGGAAAGAAATGAGTTATTCCAAATGTGAGAGTTAGCTAGTAACAATCCTGAGCTATCAGCTGAGCATTTACAAGTAATATTAAGCCTCTAAGTTATTTGGGACCAGGCAGTAGGGACAGGAAATATCCAATTACAGAGACCACTGATTGTATTTTAAAGAATTTGTGTTTGGTTCTAAAACCAACATAGTGGCTCACAATCATCTGCAACCGCGGTGTTAAGGGATCTGACACCCTATTCTAGCCTCTGAGGGTACCAGACATGCAAGTAATCCACAGACATATATACATGTAAGAAAACAACCAAACACATAAAATATTTTAATTTTAAACTACTGCATCAAAGATAAATTAATAGCATTGTGATTATGTGGGGAAATGCCTCTTAGTCATTGGCGATAAATTCTAGTGTATAGTCACAAATCATATGCAATTTGTTTTCAAATGACTCAGAGTGAGAAAAAAATGCTATGGCAACAAGATGTTAACTGCTCGATGCAAAGAAAGAATGTCCACTGATTACTTTCTTCATTTTCTTGCCTTCTTGCATGTAACCCAGGATGACTTTGAAATCCTAATCTTTCTGAATCAGCTTCCCAAGTACTGGAATTCTTAACTTCCTTTTTACTTTCTTAGTTGATTGAAAAAAAAAGAGAAAAGAGACAGAGAAAAATCAAACTTTTCATCAATTTTAAGTCCACAGAAAACTACAGGCTTAAGTTTAATGTTAACATGAAATTAACCAGGTGTGGTGGCACACAATTCTAATTCTAACAACTGGGAGGTAAGAGATGGCTGGATGAGATATTCAAGGTCATCATCAGCTACACAGTGATGTTGGAAGCCAGCATGGTCTACATAAAACTAGACCTCAAAACAAAACAGCAACATAAAAAAAAAAAAAATCTAACAAGACAGACAGTAATTTACAAGAGAGACTAGATGTACTCGACTGAAATCACTTACAGGTAACTTGAAAACATTTTCTGGTGACTCCTGTCCTCCTGCTTCATATAACATTCCTGGAACAGCCAGTTGTTCAAAATATGCTTCTAGATGATCATCATAAAATTCTTCATCATTAATATCATCATCTATTGATAAAGTAGAATGAAAAACACAATAGGTTTTCGAGTAGAAACAGAATTTACACATAATGTTTAATCAAAAAGGCTGATAAAACAAACAGGGCAGTGGACGACATACCAACTAGGTAGCTGTTTTTATGCTTAGCATAAGAAACTATCATAAAGCCAAGTGAGGAAGTGTATACCTGTAAGTTCCTAACATTTAGCAGGCAGGAACAAAAAAATGATTGCAAATTTGAGGCCACCCCAGTCTACAGAGCAAGTTTCAGGACAGTTATAGCTACATGAGTCTATCTCAAAAAAGAAATCGGAGACATTGGGGTTTAGGATATAATTCAGGGGCAGAGTGTCTGTCTAACATGTAGGGGCAGTTCAGCATTTAAGACCCAAGACCACAGAAGAAGAAAAAAAAAAACAAGAAGGCAAAGAGAGAAAGTAAGAGAGCAAAAGATCAAGAGAAAGAGAAAGAGAGATCAACTGATAGCTATCTGTGAAGCAGAAAGATCATGAGCTCAAAGATAGTGTGAGCTATAAAGCAAGACCTTTTCAGTCGAAAATTAAATAAAAATAAAAATAATGTTGGGTATAGTAGCCTACGCCTTTAATGCCAACACTTAGGCGGCAGAGGCAGGTAGATCAGCAGTGAATTTATGAACAGCTTGATCTACCTATGGAATTCTAGACCAGCCTCCACAGTGAGACCCTGTCTCAAAAGAAATTAAAAATTAAAAATAAACCCTGCCACTCGGAATCGTGAACAGAGCCTTGTTACAGGGAGAAGGAAAAGACAAGGGGAAAATAACCTGCCAAAGTCTAATGAATACTACAGTACAGACAAAAAGTCAAGTGGCAAAGGAAAGGCAGAAAACAGCCATTCTATAGTACCAGAGGTATCGTCCAGGTTTGTCAGTGTTAAAAGTTTCTCATTTTCTAACAAGCTGATGTGGCTGAAATCACTGTTTGGAGCCTTGTCTTCAAGGTGCTTCCTAGCATCAGGCATGACAATCTGAAAGGAAACAAATGTTATATATAAGGCAACAAAAAAGACAGTCAAAGAATTTGGGCTTTGCATGGACTAGTAACCTCCCTTCTTGCCCTACTTTACTTCCCTACACTGACCCACCTTCAAATGTAGGGCCCTACCACACTGCCTCCATAGCTTACAAATCAAGTAACATGGTTAATAAACTACACAAATAAATTCAGGCAATATGAGCCTGCTACAGGGAGTGAATGCACTAAGAAAGCTGGAGTAGCAATCCTGATCCAAGCTATCTTTCCTATCATTTTTTAGAACTACTTATTTCTCTTCCTCTCAATCCAAGGACCAGCTAGCATTAAAGGGCTTGAGCAACTTACTAAAGTTAAGGCCCAGAATAAAAATTTAACACTTTCTTGTGTCATTTATTTCACACATCAGTGGGTTTTTTGTTTGTTTGTTTGTTTGTTTTTCGAGACAGGGTTTCTCCATAGCTTTTGGTTGCTGTCCTGGAACTAGCTCTTGTAGACCAGGCTGGCCTCAAACCCACAGAGATCCACCTGCCTCTGCCTCCCGAGTGCTGGGATTAAAGGTATGTGCCACCACCGCCCGGCTTCACACCAGTATTTAATATATATTAAAGCAACAGATACCAACTTAAGAGTTAATTGCAAAATTAACCTAATTTCAAGATTAAAAACACTGTATGTCAATGTGATTTTATATTTATACAGAACAGGACTCATCTAATCCAATACATATCTAATGCACAAGTTGGTGCCAAAACAACTTTCATTTTATTTTATTATTTTTTACGAGCTGGTCTTAAACTAAGAGACCAAGTGCTGGGATCAAAGGCAAGCACCATCACCTCCAGATAGAACTACCTTTGAACCTCCTTACTACTAGAGCTAAACCACCAAAAGGTGATGATTAGTGTTTCAACTTGACAGACATTAGAATCACTTAGGAGATGGGTCTCTGGGCTGTGATTACATGAATTAAAGTGAAAAGACCCACCTGCTGTAGGTGGCGTCATTCACTAAGTAGGGAATCCAAGGTTATATAAGAGTGAAGAGACTCCAGGCTTGGTGGAATACGCCTTTAATCCCAGCACTTGCTAGGCAAAGGCAGACAGATCTCGGTGAGTTCAAGGCCAACCTGCTCCAAGTAGTTCCAGGATGGCCAGGACTACAGAGAGATATCTCAAAAAAAAAAAAAAAAAAAAAAAAACCCACAATCTAAACCTGGGCATGAATGCACGCACTGTTCTCTGTTCTGATTATGGATTTCACAGAACCAGTTCATTCAAGCTGCTGCTGTGAATTCCCAGCTACGACGGCGGTGATGTGGAAATGTGAACTAAAATAAACCCTTTCTCCCTGTTTTCACCAGGGGGTTCACCGCAGCAACGGGACTTCCCATACAGCCCTGCAGGCCTCAGATTCATGGCAATCCTCCCAGGCAGTCTCCCAAGTGCTAAAAATATAGGGCTATAACACCAAGCATAGCTAGATTTGCAGTTTTGCAAATCTACAAAAGTTCTGTTATGTTCAAGCTTGTGTGTGTGTGTATGAGAGAGAGAGAGAGAGAGACAAATAGAGAGAGAGAGAGAGAGAGAGAGAGAGAGAGAAATACCAACTTCTACTCTATTACAGCACTCCAGACATTAATAACAAATATATAAAAATTTACCTTGTGTTCTTGATTATTCATCCATGACTTTAAGTGAAAACCAAGAGCTGAGTCTATTTAAAAAAAAAAAAAATTGAGGGATCAGATTATTTTTCAATCATACTTAAAAGCAACAAATAAACTAAACATTTCCTTTATCTCAAAACAGAATAGATGCATGTTCAGATGATAACACAGGAATCCATTATTGGTCAGCTAAACTTTTGAAACTATTAGGATGGGATATCATAAAATTACACACGTGCCATGAAACATGAACATCAATCTAATCAACTGTAAAGCTAACATTTTTGTAATAAGAGATTTAGTAAAGGGGAGAGAAATGACATCCACATAAGCAAGCAGACAAGCCCAAATACAGAAATGAGTTCTAAATGACAGGCCTCCCTTATTTCAACAAGCATGAGTGTACAGGATAAAACAAACGGTCTTCAAACCTCAATTCAAGCACATCAACATTGGCTGCCATGCTAGCACATAAAGTAAGTTTACCAACTGATACAGCACTATGATCATACAACAAAAGGTTAGCACATTTAGAGATGTAGTCTAAAATATATAGAAGCAAAATAACAACAGAAATTTTACAATATCAGAGAGAGTCATAATAGATAGGGTACTGGAGTATAGCTCCATTGCCAGTGCTCCCTAAGCATGTGTGAGGCCCTGAGTTTGACCCCAAGCAGCATGAGTTACAACTGTCCTTGCTCCCTGACCTGGAGTCAGGGGTTTGGCTCCACCGTACATATACTCCCATCACAACAATCATCTTGTCAGGCCCACAGCGATGCAACCAGGCAAACATGGACCGAGGTCACAGAAACTACAAGCTACAATAAAGTCTTTCGCTACTTACGGTTTCCAGAAATTTGTACAGCTTGCTTAATATATATGATAAATCTATAATAATGTTTTAAGTGCATTTTCTTTCTTCTTTTTTGTTTTGGGGGGGTGGTTATGGTTGGTTGTCTTCTTTTCTTTTTAGAGACAGTGTCTCACTATGTACTTCTGGCTGTTCTGGAACTTGTACAGACTCATCTGACCTCAAGCTCAGAGATTCCCCTGCCTCTACTTCCTCATACTGGGAGAACTAAAGATGTGCACCACCACACCCAGCCACCATTTTCCATTTCTACCATCATTTAAATATCTACTTTAAAATAATTTTTTAAATGAGGAGAGGAAACTGTGGTTGGGATGTAATATAAAAGAGAATAAGTAACTCTTAAAAAAATTTTTTTTAAAGATTTCATTTATTTATTATGTACACAACATTCCTTTCATGTATGCTTGCATGCCAGAAGAGAGCACCAGATCTCATTATAGATGGCTGTGAGCCACCATGTGGTGGCTGGGAATTGAACTCAGAACCTCTAGAAGAGCAGTCAGTGCTCTTAACCTCTGAGCCATCTCTCCAGCCCCTAAAAATTTAAAAAATAAAAATAAAATAATCACATCATTAAATAAACAAAAAAAATTAAATGACTCACTTTTGCATATTTCAAAATTATAAACCTGATTGTCTTAGAAACAACAATTTATTTTAGAATTATATTAATACAAAAATAAGTTTAGGTTGGTGGAAGGAAAAGTGAAAAGTACTAGGAATGCACTCTTTGTTCTAAACAGAAGCATACTGTGCCTATTAACAGCATGGTTTCCAGGGCAAAGGAGAGACATCTGTTTATTACAGGACACAAAATAAGACTGACATCCAGCCAAGGACAGGGAACTTAAATCTATTAAAATGTATACATGAAATAATTTTGAACACTTCATACCCGGTACTTGTTCCAAAGGGGAAACTTCATCCAAAAGACGCTGACACTGAACAGATGTTGTAGTGTTAGCTTGCTTCTCTTCTGTTCTTGGTTTCATGAGAGCAAGTGACAAATGTGGGTTTTCTATGTAGCTCCTTTTCCTTGAGGCAGAACTTTTTGAGGGAGAATTATGACAAACTGTTAGTTATCTTGGGTAAATCTACAAAATGTCTATTAATCAGTTCAGCACCTCATCTTCCAAAAAGGAAAATAGATATACACAGTGAAATGCAATACATTCCGGGGACAAGATAAGCAGGTGGGGTCCTGTGGCACAGTCCATCAGCTCCAAGGACGGTGTCTCTCTGCTACTCTGCCTCTCCAGAGAAAAACCCTCTCTCTAGCACATAAATGTCAAGAAAAAAGGCCAGCTTTCTAAAACTGAGTTATACGTACAGATACTAGAATAGCATGCTTGCAAAAACAGCAAAATCTTTGAATTAATAAAGGTTTTTACAGTTGTTTTGTTTTTGTTATAGACTCTCACTGGGTTCTTGGTTGCCCTAGAATTTGCATGTAAACCTGGCTGGCCTGGACTTTTGATATTCCTGCTTCTACCCCAAGTGCTAGTATTACAGTATGGAATGATAGCATGTCAGCACCCTCTACTCCCACATGCTGGGATTAGAGTAAGGAATTATACTATGGAGTTACACTGTGGAATTACAGTACGCCACTAAAAGGTGAAGATTTGACAAGTTTAACTCTACTTCCACTTCTGTCTCATACCTGACTTTCTACCTGCTTCTACAATTTCTCATGCAGATGAAATAGTTCTCCTTCCAATCCACTTCTAGCTTGTGGGCCTACAGCAGCTCCCAAGAGCCAGAAAGGAAGCAGAAAGACCGACAGGGACAAATCCCAAAGTGCAACAAACACACCATTTGACAAAGACCAAGGACCAAGCTTAAACAGAGTCAGGGGTTCAACAAAAAGAGCACTGAAACCTTACAATTTAAGTTAAGGAACTAGAGTCCTGCAATACTTCCACACACCTTTGCCCTAACTATAATTTACTTCCTATTTTTCCTCTATCCCTTTATTAGTGCCACCATATATTGAATACCTCTAGCTTAAACCAAAGCATACTCAGAGATAATACAGGGAAATCTCGCCTCAACAAAAGAGGGCATGGGCAGTCGGGCAGTGGTGGTGCATACCTTTAATCCCAGCACTAAGGGGGCAAAGGCTGGCAGATCTCAGTGAGTTCAAGGCCAGTTAGGGCTACACAGAGAAACCCTGTCTCAACCCCCCCCCCAAAAAAAAAGAACAGAAGTAAAAAATACTACAAATGACATAAAAGTCTCAAATAAAGAAAGAAAGAAATAACTTCTAAAAAGAAAAGAAAATACTTCGGCTGGGGTGATGGCTCAGAGATTAAGAGCACTGCCTATTCATCCAAAGGTCCTGAGTTCAATCCAAACAACCACATGGTTGCTCACAACCATCTATAATGAGATATGGTGCCCTCTTGAGGAAGAGATGTGGTCAGTGGGTCAGTGGTCCTCATCAACTTAAACCATGAAACCCAATATAGACAAAAAAAAGAAAGGAAGGAAGGAAGGGAGGAAGGAAGGAAAGAAAAGAAAAATATTTCTATACAAAGGTTATCATCTGTCAAGAGGCAAAGCACTGACTATGTCTCAGCACATTCAGCCTCAGCAATATTTAGAATCAAGCAGAAAACCTTAAAACTGTCTATATTAATACCATCAAGAACTTCAAGTTAGTTTTAGTTTGAGAGATTTCTAGATTTTATACACTGCATATATAAATGTATAAACTATTTTTACCTCCAAAAATCAAAGATCAAATATAATACTAAGCCAGCATGATGGCTCAATAGACAAAGGTTATTTGCCACCAAACCTTATTTCCTGGGACCAATATAGTGGAAAGAGAGAACTAACTTCAGTAAGGTGTCCTCTGACCACCATCTATGTGCCATGGCAGGCTTGTATGAGTGTGCACATGCACACTCGAACACACACACACACACATAAAATGTAATACTTGAAAAAAATTAAGACAGGACAATGGTGGTACATGCCTTTAATCCCAGCACTCGGGAGGCAGAGACAGGCAGATGTGAGTTCAAGGCCAGCCTGGTCTACAGAGCAAGCTCCAGGACAGCCAGGGTTGCACAGAAAACTCTATCTTGAAGAACCAAAAAAAAAAAAAAAAAAGAAAGAAAGAAAAAAGGAAAAGATAATCAGTGTCTCTTCTTTAGCTAGTTAATAGATAAATAGATAATAGACCCTGATGACTTTCCTAATAACCATCTATATTTTTTACTTTTTTCAATGAGTATGTTTCATTTACAGTCAGGAAAAAAAATAATTAAAAGCTAAAAATGTAATTAAAAGATTAAAAGGAAGGCTCTTACAGGTGCAAAGTAGTAGTCAAAGATGATGCAATACATTTCCCCCTGGACCAAGGGTAGCTTTACCAGAGCGTAAATGAAGGCAAGAACTTACTCATCACCCTGAAAGCTGAGTTCCAATCTTCCTCTTGGCTCAGTGTTGTCACCCTGACAACTGGGAGACGAGACAGAAGGAACTGAAAGCCTTCCTTCAGTTAGGTATGATGCCTGGATATCAGGACACCTATATAAAGTGATTAAGATTTAAATTATTTACAATTAAAACTGAGCTTGTTGAGCTAAAGATACAGAGTTTTCTGGTAGAATGCTTGCCTAAATACACAAAACCCTGGATTTGACCCAACACTACATACTCTGGGCATGGTGGTAGAAGCTTAAAACTCTGTGTGGAAACAGGCAGACCAGAAATTCAAGGTCACCCTGAAGCTATAGTAAGTTTTGAGGCTAGCCTGGTCTCAAAATTAACTAATGTCATAGGGTGACACAATAGTAGAACTAGCCGTCATCAAATAAAAACACACAGGAGTCCCCATGTTCAAAGCCATCTTTTACAGAGTTACCACAGTCCCTTCATCCCAAAGGTAAGATGCTATATCTCATCAAATGGCTAGGTTCAAAGGAGATGCCGGTCAGATACATAACATAGTCAGATTTCATACATTGTCTAGATCATACATGAAATCATGTGTGAAAACTATACACATCACACTTAAGAGTGATATAAACAAAATGTACTTAGTCAAACATGTACTCAGTTGTAAACCTAGAATAAAAAAAGTAAAATAAAAGCTGGTTTGATTCTTAAGACTAAGAAACTTGGGGCTGAAGAGATGGCTCAGTGGTTAAGAGAACAGGCTACTCTTCCAAAGGTCCCAGGTTCAATTCCTAGCACCCACATGGTGGCTCACAATCATCTCATAACTGTCATGAGATCTAATGCCCCTTCCTGGGTGTGTAGATGTACATGTAGACGAGAACATATATAGATAAAATAAATAAGTAATTCTAAAAAAAAAAGATGGGAGCTGTGGTTAAAAATAATAATAATAATAATAATAAACTTGATCTGGCCAGAAGTGGTGGTGCATGCCTCTAATCCCAGCACTCAGGAGGCAGAGGCAGGTGGATCTCTGTAAATTTCAGGTCAGCCTCATCTACAAAGGGTTCCAAAGAAACTATGTTTCAACCCAATTCCCGTCCAGCCCTCCCCCCCCCCCCCCCCCCGCAAAAAAAAAAAAAAAAAAAGAAAGAAAGAAAGAAATTTGATCTGAGGAACTGAAAATTATTTGAATACAAGCTAAGTTACTTCGGAAGCATACAACAAGGACTAGGGATGTAGATCAGTGGTAAAGTGCTCGTATAACACGCACAAGGTCCTCAGTCCAATCCACAGTACTACCAAAAGAAAAACAAAATCAGAAGTGATATGGGAGTCTCCTCTGTGTGTTGCTTTTCTTGGTTAATGAATAAAGAAACTGCCTTGGCCTGTTGATAGGACAGAACTTAGGTAGGCGGGGAAGACAGAACTGAATGTTGGTAGAAGGAAAGAGTCAGAGAGATACCATGAGACAGACACAGGTTAGAATCTTTGCAGGTAAGCCACTGCCACATGGCAATATACAAATTAATATAAATGGGTTAAATTAATATAAGAGTTAGCTAATAAGAAGCTATAGCTAATGGGCCAAACAGTGATTTAATTAAGACAGTTTCTGTGTGGTTATTTTGGGGCTAAGCTAGCCAAGTGGCCAGAATGAACAAGCGGCCTGGATCTCCTTGCAACACAGAATTACTCAATAAACTTGGCTAGCAAAGAAAAGGAGCCATGCAAATACAGTAAAGCAAGAAGCTGGCTGATACAAAGTAAAAAGGGAAACTGTCACAGAAAAAGACGCAAAGATCCAAAGCCACATCACAGGCCAATGTTGAGAAACAGTTTACCAGGCTCCCTGTGTAGCTAGAAAACACAATTCATATATGTCTTTTCAAACATATTCTTGAACATAAAGCAGGAAAGAATATAAAAAGCAGTAAGCTGAGAAAATAAAAGAGGGGCAATTACCCAGAGAAACAGGTAGGGAGCCAGAAACCCAAGCCCTAAAATTCAATATCCAGCTCTCTTGTGGATCACTATATTACAAGGTTCGTGAACCTGAAAAGAATGTGTTCAAGTAAGTCTTACCTGTTGTCAGTGCCGGATCTGTTCCTGGCAAGTGTAGAAACAGCAATGGGCAAGCCGAAATTTGATGAAAGAGTGACATTTTCCAAAACCTCACTATTACCAAGTAGTGAATTGGTTAAAAAGCTTGGAAACGACTCTTCTGCTATCCCTCGGAAGTCTTCCATCTCACTGCAACAACGGCATTTTTAAGTAAGATGACTATTCTATTACCATACCATTTTCCATTAAAAGAACAAGGTCTCTTAAAAAAAATAATAAAATTAAAAAAAAAGATTCTTTCAAAATCAATAAGAAGGAATACCTACTAACAAATACTCTGAGCTAAAGAAAGTCTCAGAATACATTGCTACCATCAGGTATACACCTTTAATCCCAGCACTCACTCTGTGAGTTCAAAGCCAGCCTGGTCTATAGTGGGAGTTCAGGACAGCCAAAACTGTTACACAGAGAGAAACTCTGTCTCGAAAAACAAAAACAAACAAACAGAAAGAATACCTTGCTACCTTACAGTAGAGGATTAACACATCAAATACTAAACTCACCTTCTTAGAATCAACACAGTAAAGAAACACAAGTTGGACTTACCCAAAGTTTAGTGGAGGAAGAAACATGAATTACCACAAACTTAACCAGTAAAGAAAGCAAAGATGGTATAACTAATGATCTTTAGGGTTTAGATTGAGTTTAGAGCTGGCAAGATGGCCCACTGGGTAGAGATGCTGTCAAACCTGATAATCTAACTTTAATCCCACATGGTAGAAGGAGAGAATCAGTAAGTTGTCCTCCGATAGCTACAAATGAGCTGTGGCATTCATGTACCCACAACTACACATATACACAGATATACACACAGAGGAAATAAATAAATGTAAAGAAAAACAAATCTTAATAACTTTTAAAAAGTGGACATTTAGTTGTTTTGTTTTGTTTTAAGATTTATTTATTATGTATACAGTGTGTTCTGCCTGCATATGTCCCTGAAGGTAGGAAGAGGGCGCCAGATCTCATCACAGATGGTTGTGAGCCACCATGTGGTTGCTGGGAATTGAACTCAGGACCTCTGAAAGAACAGTCAGTGTTCTTAAACGCTGAGTCATCTCTCCAGACAATTTAGTCATTTTCAGTACTGAATAAAAACAGTAAGAACAAATCTAAATTTAGCCCTGGGCTTGTCGGATGGTCAGAACAGGATTCGGATGATTATTCCTTCAGTGAGAAACTATGGTTTTCAAGAGACAGCTACCAGCTCTCCTCTTGCTCCTCCAGCTGCTCCTTTTTCTTCTCCTTATCGCCAGGACTTCCACAGGGGGAGCACAGTCCTGCACCTCTTCCACCTACATTTTTTGAATATCTGTCTTCAGTTTTAAAGCTTTAAATCCGATGTGAAATGTATACCTCCAGGCTGGGATCTAGGTAGATATCTAACAAGCACCCAAAGTATAAATCATGATTCTGTATCCTTCTCATCCTTCAAAAAAAAAAATCTATTCAATCCGCCAAACCAGTAAAACTGACAACTTCAACCCCTAATCAGCTATACCAAAAATCTTAATCATCGAGTCCTTCGACACCACCTACCACCCTACATGCAATCCCTCATCAATCTGAGTGGCCACACTTCAATGACACAACCAGGATCAAGGACTCTACTTTCTACCCCAGTCATTCCCCTATTTTTGTTTGTTTGTTTTAAAAAAGACAGGGTCTTACTATGTAACCCAAGCTGCACTGGAACACACAATCCTCCTGCCCCAGCCTCCCAAGGGCCAAGATTATTACAGGCAGACACCACTACACTTGACTCCTTCCTTTCTCCTAACGACGTTTCTCTTCATTTCTACAAGCATGTTCAAAGTTCTCCTCCATCAGAATGGAGAACGCAAAAAGAACCCAGTCAGCCTGATCTTTCACTGCATTTCCAGCTCCCTTCTCACCTTCCTTCACAGTCAAGTGCCCAGGAGGCCACTTCACAGTTACAACTTCTATCTCGTCTGACATCCTCTGCCTCATATGTTACAGTTTGCAGACTTTATATAACTCAGATTACACATTACACCATACAGGTCTCAGTCTGAATGCCTTTGGGGTAAATATCCTCAGAAAAGAGCACTATCACCTGGAAACTACAGCCCTCCCCTGAAGCCAATTTAATTCAATAGAGTACTCAAAGCAAACCCATGAGCTGCTGCCATGCAAACCAATACTGGAATAGTTCATTTGACCCTCATACGGCCTCACACCTTCAAGACCTCCGGATTCCATGCTGACATCCTTGCCGCCTCACCCACAGTAATTTAAAGGACCACAATTCCCCTGCTAAAAATTGTTTACTTTCCCAACTGTCCCTTTCCCCACTCAGGCTTGTTCACACATCCTATAATATTCCTATGTGCACCTCAAGGCCTACATTATTCTTCTCCCAGGTAAGTGCATACCTAGCTTCTTCCTGACGATAAACTTCTAAGGAAAGTGGTCCCTTATCAAATCTAGGTCCAGCCCCAACATCCTTCATCAGTAGTTTCACAACTTGGGGACCGCTGATCATTCTAAGCCCTCCTGCTATCTCAGAGATATCTTTTTTTTTAATAATTTCATTTTGTATATGCATTGGTGCTTTGCTGCATGTATATCTGTGTGAGGGTGTCAGATCCTCTAGAACTGGTGTTACAAACAGTTGTGAGCTGCCAGATGAATGTTGGGAACTGAACCTGGGTCCTCTGGAAGAGCAGCCAGTGCTCTTAACTGCTGAGCCATCTCTCTCCAGCCCCAGTTATCAACTTACAATGTTTCTAATTTCAAATGTTTCTCTAGGTCTGAGACCCAATCCTATTTCCCAATGCATGCTATCCATTACCCCACCTCCACCCTTGGTTTTTCAAGACAGGGTTTCCCTGTAGCTTTGGAGACTGTCCTGGAACTCACTCTGTACATCAGGGTGGCCTTGAACTCATATTGATCCTCCTAAGTCTCCTGAGGCTCATGCCACCACCGCCCAACCGTCCATTACATTTTACGCAACTGTACAAATGTTTCGACTATCCTGCCTAAATCTAGCCTTGTACTTGTACGCCAATAATCCAGGAGATTGAAGCAGAACTGCCTCAGGTTTCAGGCCAGCCTGGGTTACACAGCCAGTACCGTGCCAGACAGAGCTACAGGGAAGATCCTTAATAAACAAAACACAGTCAAAATTGCCAGCCATCATCATTTAACTATTGGCACACAGAGATACATGTCAAAAGCAGGAAAACATTTTGTATATAAATTTATAAAACTTACTGTGAACTTTGCCCACAAAGCTGTAATCTGGAGGAAAGGTTGGTTCGGGAGTAATGAAAATACCAGAAGCATGACCTCAAAATGGTCACTGCAAATGGAAGTATTGTCATATATACAGCTGTCCTCCAAACGACTGTGTCCAAAGAGACTTCATGCTTAGCTACACAAAGTCTAAAATCAAGAGCAAAGGAAAGGAGGGGGACAGTAAACGGTCTTTCATTTTGCATTAGCTGTTAGGGATAACTGTGAATGAAGCTTAGCAGACACCAGTTGACATAAGAGCCCTCCCCTCAGAGCAAACAAAAAACGTTACCTCCAGGGTGAAAGTCAGTCAGGACAAGACCGCCCATCACTAGCCGGCAAATCAGTCGCCAGAGCACTTTGCAAGAAAACACCGCAAGGCTCAGAGGCCATGTATCCCTCCCACTGAGATGGGCAGTCACTAGCCCGACCGGAGGACACAAGGATGCGGTCGCTTCAAAGCCCACGGCCAGGCCGGGAGCTCGGGCCACACGCGGGCACCTGATCCCACAGAGCAGCCCAGTCTCCAGCCCGTGTCCCCACCAGGCCGGGCCGTCCCGCGGCCGCCCAGAAGCCGCGGCGCGGGCACAAATTAAGAGCCCTGCCCTGTCCCTCAGGTCCACCGCCCCGAAGACCCCCCTCACCAGGCCAGGACGCCAGCCCCCAGAGTCGCGAGCGCTAGGAAAACCACCACGGAAGGGGTGGACCCGCAGCGCTGCAAGTGCGCATGCGCGCTCCGGGGACGGCCGCGAAACCGCCCTCCCTCGGCAAGTGGGGGCGTGGCCTCATAACCCACTCCGGATTGGACTAGGTGTCGGGAAGGGGCCGGCCGAAGCCTCTGATTGGTGAGGACCGCGCGTCCCAAGATTTGAAGGTCGGAAGCCGCGCAGCCTGGGCTCGAGGAAGCCTACAGCAAGGTGCCGCCTTGAAAGTCTTGGGATGAATTACTCAGTTTGAGATCGCCCCATGGCACGGAAAGTCACCCTACACACCAGGGAAAAATTCCGGCGGAAATGTGCCCGCTGTTTTTTCCATATTACCCTCTGGTAGATGCAGAAACTAAATGGTTTGCATTCAACAAATCATTCTTTGGGATACACGTGTCACGACAGTTAGTTAAACCTAACCGCCTAGGATAAAACTGGTACCAAGTAGAGAAAGAAAAATTCTTCCTTAGCCGCCATTCTTCGTAGACCACACGAATCCCATAATTGTCAATGCTCAGTACAAGCTCTTTATCGGAAAAAAAGTCTATATCCATATCAAACATTAGAGTCTCAAAGGGGGAAGAAATTACCTCTTTTCCTAAGTTAATTCCTTAACGTCAACAATTTTTTAATATCTTTTTAAGAAACAAATGCCGGACAGTGGTGGTACGCGCCTTTAATCCCAGCATTCAGGAAGCAGAAGTAGGCGGATCTCTTGAGTTCAAGGGCAGCCTGGTCTACAGAGTGAGTTCCAGAATAGTCAAAGGTACTCAGAGAAATCCTGTCTAGAAAAGAAAATAGAAACATAGAGAAAAGAAATACAAAGCCAACAGTTGCTGTACCTGAGGTTAGCCTGGTGGGGAAAGACATCTGTTTACTTGATCATTTTCCTTTCTGTATCCTCCAAAAGCTTCCTGGGTGGTCACTCTTGGATAACCTCTTCAGGGTTACTTTCCGAAAACAACGGCTATTAATGGCGCACACCCATAATCCCTGCGTTTGGCTGGTTGAGGAAGTAGAATAGCGTGCCCAACGCCAGATACCCTATACATACTAAGACACTACCTTAGAAAACTGAGACAATTTTTAAAAGTGAATGGAGCTCCCATCGACTATTCTGTCTTGCCACACTTTTTTTTTTCCTTTTGTAGTTCTTGTGTATCACTCACATCCAATAAAAACTCAGTATCAAAAAACTGTCAGGCAGTGATGACCCACGACCTTTAATCACAGAAGGCAGAGGCAGGAGAATTTCAGGGGCTCCAGGGCTACAAGTGGAAATCATGCCTGGAGAAAACCAATTTAAAAAAAACAAAAACAAAAAAACAAAACTAAATTTCCAAAATCCTCAGCTGTGGGGATCAAAGGAATTTGGAAGGAATTGACTAATAACTACCCTTCTTTACAAAGGATCTTAACTGGAGGTTGTGGGACCCTCACCCCTTATTCTCAAAGGGGCAAGAAGAAATTTCCTAGCAGAATGTTTTCCCAGGAAGATAGTGGCCTTCCCCTCTCCCACCTAGGCGATTCCGAACACAAAGTCACTTAGCTCAGCCCAGCCAGCCACCTGGTACAGGCTGATAAAGATGACTTAACTCAAGAACAGTGGCCTTGCTCTAAAAACAAGGGAAAAGCTGACTTAACAAAATGTGAGGGAGCAAAAGTCCTTGTACTCATGCCAAAGCATCTTCAAGGATTCTTTTTGTAGTTATGCCTTTAAAAGCTTACCCCACAGAGGAAATACAACTCCTCTCTACCTTGTTGTAACGGGGATGGAGATGAGTTCCAAACATGTTTGTATTATGCTGATTAAACCTTGCTTATTACAGTCTGACCCTCTCTGGTGGTCTCTCTCTGAGGGTTGTAATCTGGGCACAACAGAGATGAGCTGTTTAATGTGTCTAGGAGTCTTTCACCCTATATCATTGGGTACCCAACTCAAGAAATATGCACAATCCTAAAGTCACTAACCTTATGCCTAATCACTCAGCAACCTGTTGATTCTTTGCTGACAGAGATGAACAAATCAAAGTAAACACAGGGAGGAAAAAAGCCTGAACTCTGATGCTAGATTGCCTAAATGTAAAATGAGACCCCCTCCCTGGTCCTAGCAATGTACCCTAAGTTATCCGTTCCTCCTTTGTAAAATGGTAATAACCGAAGCCCTTGGAGATTCAAT
Organism: Myodes glareolus; assembly: GCF_982192425.1. Classification (NCBI taxonomy): domain Eukaryota; kingdom Metazoa; phylum Chordata; class Mammalia; order Rodentia; family Cricetidae; genus Myodes; species Myodes glareolus. The sequence goes on from NC_142038.1 coordinate 20,602,741, forward strand.
TTCCCACTAGAGAAAGCATGGGACACGGAAGCACTTCAGGGGCTGCTGTCTTATCTTACTTCGCCAGCTCTAAAGAAAAAACAGAATTCCCAACGTAACTTGCAAATCTTTTTAGAACTTTAGAGCCAGCAGAGGTTGTGCAACCAGTGGTACCTCTTCCAAGGAATTGTAAGAGATGCCTATCCAAAACAAACAAAAATAAATAAAATAAAATAAAAAGTCTGATGCTTCCATACCAACTGCTTTTAGTGGAATGCCTCTGTCAATATCCAATCCTAGTTACAAGATACGAATTTATTTATTTTTTAAAGATTTATTTATTATGTATACAACATTCTGCCTCCATGTATGCCCGCATGCCAGAGGAGGGCACCAGATCTCATTACAGATGGTTGTGAGCAACCATGTGGTTGCTGGGAATTGAACTCAGGACCTTTGGAAGAGCAGCCAGTGCTCTTAACCTCTGAGCCATCTCTCCAGCTCACAAGATACGAATTTAACCTGTCATTAAAAATCATGTTCTCTGAAAACAACCCGATTCCTCCACCCTAACCTCTAAACCCATGAAAATGCCACATGCCTCCCAAATTCTGCAAGCTAAAGTCAGTCAGTGGCTTTTAGACCTATTAGGCAGTCACAATTATATCTATAAAGCAGAATCCATTATTCAATAGACTTTAAAGTTTTCTCACACTAAAATGAATTTGTGGGCTCAATGATTACCTTTCTTTTTTTTCACACATCCTCTAGATACAGTTTTAGTATATTAACTGTGGTAGATACCAAATACTCATTAAACTGAAGGGCTGTCTCCAGTCTCATCTCCTTCTAACTCTATAATAGAGCCACTAGGATCTCTACAGCAGGAACTGTTAGTTCTGAAACAGCATTATCTTTAGATATCTTGCTTTGGTCTTACATAAATCTACAACCCACCCCTTTAACAAAATTTCTTAGGAATTACTTCAAATAATTCTTTCCCACATTACAATATTAATTTTAAAGACTTTTTATTTTTATTTTATTTTATTTTTCATTTAGAAATAGGTCTTGCTATGCAAGCCAGACTGACCTCTAACTCATGGAAATCGTCCTGCCTCAACCTCCCAAATGCTGGGATTACAAACATGCACCACCATGTCTGGCTTGACTTAAATATTCCTTTAATTTAAAAAGGACCTATCCTATCTAATCTTTATTCTCTCCAATTTAAGATGCTCCACATAGGTTATAATTATGTCACCAGTGTAAAAAACATTCACACATGTAAAGTGTTTTTTAAAATATTATCTCTGGGCTGAAGAGATGACTGAGTATTTTTTTTTAATTGAACTATGTATTTTTCTCTGCTCCCCTCCATCCTCCCCACTCCCCTTCTGCCCTCTCCCATGATACCCATGTTCCCAATTTACTCAGGAGACTTTGTCTTTTTCTTCTTCCCATGTAGGTTAGATCCATGTATGTCTCTCTTAGGGTCCTCATTGTTGTCTAGGTTCTCTGGGATTGTGAATTATAGGCTGGATTTTGCTTTGTTTTGTTTTTTTGCTTTTTTTTGTTTTTTTGTTTTTTTTGGGTTTTTTTGGCTGTGTCTAAAAGCCACTTAAGAGTGAGTGCGCATGCTGGTAGGATTTGCTGGAGGAGGCAGAGGCAGGAGGATCACAAGTTTGAGGCCAGCCTAGGCTACACATTTTAGGCCTGGCAGTGGTAGCACACAGCTTTAATCCCAGCACTCGGGAGGCAGAGGCAGGTGGATCTCTGTGAGTTAGAGGCCAGCCTGGTCTACAAGAGCTAGCTCCAGGACAGGCTCCAAAGCTACAGAAAAACCCTGTCTTGAAAAACAATAACAACAAAAAAGTGAGTAAATATTATATCTGTTTTTAATAACTGTTTCTATTTCCTTAGGTATTTTAGATCTATTTATTTGATTCAATTTAATTTTGGCATGTGGTAACTATAAAGAGATTTTCCATTTCTTTTAGATTTTCCATTTTTTGTTAAAGTGTATGTTTTTTAAGTATAATCAGTAGTTATGATCCCCTCCTTTTTTTAAACCCATTATCTGTTAATCTGTGATCTAGTTTTTAATGTTATCCATGTTTTTTCCTAGTTCTTTTCTTTTCTTTTTTTTTTTTTTTTTTTGGTTTTTCAAGACAGGATTTCTCTTGTAGACCAGGCTGGTCTTGACCTCAGAGATCCGCCTGCCTCTGCCTCCCAAGTGCTGGGATTAAAGGCGTGCGTCACCACTTTCCGGCTTAGTTCTTTTTATTGATTTTATTGAGCTCTACATTTTTCTCTGCTCCCCTCCCTCCCCTTCAACCTTTTCCCACGGTCCCCATGCTCCCAATTTACTCAGATCTTGTCTTTTTCTATTTCTCATGCAGATTAAATCCATGTATGTCTCTTAGGGTCCTCATTGTCGTCTTGGTTCTCTGAGATTATGAATCATAGGCTGGTTTTCTTTACTTTATGCCTAACCACCATTTATAAGTGAGCACGTATGATATTTGTCTTTATGAGTCTGGATTACCTCACTCAATATAGTATTTTCTAGATCCATCCATTTGCCCTCAAAATTCAATGTATTATTATCCCCCACCCACTGTGTAGTACTCCATTGTGCACAGGTACCACATCTTCTTTATCCATTCTTTGGTCGAGGGGCATCTAGGTTGTTCCCATGTTCTAGCTATGACAAAAATTGCTATGAACAAAGTTGAGCATCCTTTGGGTATATACCTGAAAGTGGTATTGATGGGTCTCAAGGCAGGTTGTTTCCTAATTTTCTGAGAAATCGCCATACAGATATCCAAAGGGGCTGTACCAGCTTGCACTCCCACCAGCAATGCAGAAATGTTCCCTTTACCCCACAGCCTCTCCAGCATAAGTTGTCGTCAATGTTTTTGATCTTGGCCATTCTTACAGGTCTAAGATAGAATCTCAGAGTTGTTTTGATTTGAATTTCTCTAATGGCTAAGGATGTTGAGCATTCCTTAAGTGTCTTTCAGCCATTATAGATTTCTCTATTGAGAAGTCTGTACCCCATTTTTTAATTGGATTATTTGGTCTATTGAAGACCAATTTCTTGAATTCTCTGTATATATTGGATATCAGCCCTCTGTCCAATGTGGGGTTGGTGAAAATCTTTTCCCATTCTGTAGGCTGCTGTTTTGTCTTGTTGACCATGTCCTTTGCTTTACAGAAGCTTTTGTTTCAGGAGGTCTCATTTATTAATTGTTTCTCTCAGTGTCTATGATACTGGGGTTATATTTAGGAGTGGTCTCCTGTGCCAATGATTCAAGTGTACTTCCCACTTTCTCTTCTATGAGGTTCAATGTGACCATCTTTATGTTGAGGTCTTTGATCCATTTGGACTTGAGTTTTGTGCATGGGAATAGATACGGATCTATTTTCCTTCTTGTACAGGTTGATATCCAGTTATGCCAGCATCATTTGTTGAATTTTTTTTCATTTTATATTTTTTGCTTCTTTGTCAAAAATCAGGTGTTCATAGGTGTGTGGATTGATATCCAGGTCTTCGATTTGGATCTAATGGTCCTTGGGTCTGTTTTTATGCTAATATGCATTTAATATGCATTCAGACTATAGCTCTGTAGTAATTTGAAGTCAGTGGTTTTTTTTTTTTTTTTTTTTTTTTGCTTTTCCAGTATTGTTCTTTTGAGGTCTGTGAAGAATGTTGCTGGGATTTTGATGGACATTGCATTGAATCTATAGATTGCTTTTGGTAAGATTGCCATTTTTACTGTGTTAATTCTACCTACCCAAGAGCATGGAAGATCTTTCCATTTTCTGATGGATTACTCAGTATTTTAAGAATGATTCACTTTAGCTGAGGACCCAAGTTAGGTTCCCAGCACCAATGTCCAGCAGTTCAAAATGCCTTTAACTCCAGCTCCAGGGAACCTGGCACCCCTCTTCTGAACTCCCAAGAGCACTTGAATTCACAAATTCATGTACCCACACATAAACCTAATGTAAAACACAACCTTTTTCTATTTTATGTCATTGGTGTTTTGACCGCATGTATGTCTATGTGAGGGTGTCAGAAGCCCTGGAACTGGTTACAGAGAGGTGTGAACTGCCACATGGGTGCTGGGAATCGAACCCAAGTCATCTGGAAGAGCAGGCAGTGCCCTTAACTGCTGAGCAATCTCTCCAGCCCCAATTTTTTTAAAAAGACATCTTTTTGCCTTGCAAGGTAAGACCTCAACTATTCATAAGAAAACTAGGCAAAAATAAGATTACTGGCTCCACAGTATTTATTAATCACTTAACCATAATCAAATATACCTTGCTTTCTAACTTCATCTACAAAAAAAGCTTTGAGCCAGGCATGGTGTCACATGCCTTTGTAACACAAAGACAGGAAGATCTCTGTGAGTTCATGGTCTACATAGTGAGTTCCAAGAGAGGCCAGATTATACAGAGACCCCCCCCCCAAAAAAAATAAAACCAAACCAGTAACTAATGAGGTTGAGTAGTGAGAATGAAGTCAGTATTTGTCAACATGGTATTTGTGTCGAGTCAAAGAACTCCCTGCAGGAGCTGTTTCTCTCCTGCCACAACGTTGTTTCTGAGGAACGGATTCAGATGGTAAGTCTGGTGGGAGGTGCCTTACCCACTGAGTCATCTCACCTGGCATTATATCTTTTAATGTTAATTTATTTATTTTTGTATTTTTCAGGTTTTTGGCTTTGTGACACAGTAAAAGGAAATTAAGCCTGAAATATAGAACTATTCTATAAAGTAGACTAAAGAGTATTCTACTTTAGCCAGTTGTGGTGGTGCTGTAATCCCAGCACTTTGGAGGTGGAGGAAAGTGTGTCAGGAGGAGTTCAAAGTCATCCTAGGCCACCAAGCCAGTTCAAAGCCAGGCTACATAGACTTTGGTTCATAACAAAACAAAAACAGGACCCAAGTACATATGGTTTCTGTAAGACAACAGATTCATATCCTTTAAAATATTTTTATTAAATAATCTACTTGGAGAATAATTACAAAAGCTTCAAGCAGTAATTCCAAGTAATGAAAGGCATTTTCATTTAAAAAACAAAAACAAAAATATCCTTATGATTTGCTGCTTTATACACAGGAATGATTTATTTTACAAGCATTTGTAACATCAACCTATAAAATTAAAAACATTTCTTAATGTCTGAAATGCAGAGTGAAGTCCACAATGACAAGCTTTCACACAAAGCTGCCTATAAACAGGCTAAACTGAACTCTACAATAACCACTCCACACAGAATTTACACGACAGGCACTTTGAATCAGATACGGGAATCTTTCACAGTTAGTGTTGCTTTTTTTGAAGCATCTCATCAGAGGTAACCAACTAGTGAAACCAGGATTTCCTGGTGCAGAACAGGTTTGGTTCCAAACACTTCAGTTGTAATACATGCAAGACATGCCCTAAATAAGAAGGATCTTCTGAAAGAAAATGAAGAAAAACAAAAAAGCAGCCCGGAATAAAAGCATTTACAAGCATCTGAACAAGGCCTTTAAATCAGTGTTTTAAACCCCTTCATTCTCAGGTAAGGGATTAAGAGGCCGAGAGAGGTACCCTCGGCGAGGGTGAGGATACTGGAGGTTGGCAGTGTCGGCATCGCAAGAGTGCTCTACCAGAGGAGCAGGAGGAGGAAGGAGCTGGGCACAACTGGACCATCTTGATCCAGCCCGTGGGGAATCCAGAGGGGGAAAGAAATACCTGAAATAATGAAGACAGGAACAAAACACCAAAACAAAAACAACAGGGGGAAGGAGGGAGGGGGGGAAACAGAAGAAAAAGAGAAAAGCAGTAAATACAAAGAGAACCAAAGAAGAGAAAACATGCTGGAAAGAAAAAAAAGAAAAAAAAAAGCTTGTATAGTCATGCCAAAACCAATGGAACATAATAGTATAAATCAAGACTCTCACTTAAATCAAGGTTGCTTAAGCAAGTATAAAAATTTGGGGGAAAAAAATCTGTTAAAGTTAAAATGCCAAAAAAAATTATCAGTACATATGCTACAGAGACATTAATTTTATAAATTTAAAGCCTTATCTAATCTCTCGTTTGATTCTGTAATTTACAAATCTAATATGCTTTCCATCTGAAGCACAGCTGCACTTGTTGCAGCAGCAGGCACAACTGTTTAGTGCACACGATACTGAGAACTAACCCGAATACACCCTCACACTGGAAAGCTGGCTACTGCAACATGCTTTTAAAAAATATAATCATTGAACAGTTTTGGTTTCCTGCAAAAAACTGAGATCGCTACAGATTTTGGTGTCTAAAAAGGCTCAAAGAATTATAGTCTGTTATTCTGCTGTCTTATAACTTACCCGTAATATGTATGCAATTTAGTAAATAAAAAGGTGTATAACTCTGTCAAAGTCAAGAGTTTTAGAAGACAGAAATTCACTGAAACAACACATTAAAAATCCTGAGACATGGAATTTCAAGTGCATGCAAATTTTCAGCAAAAATGTCAACTCTTCTTCTGTTTCCAAATTGTCTAAAAGGAAACCAAGTTGTATAGAAGCACACCATAAGCATTCATGCACATAATAGAAACAGTCATCTCTTTACTGAGTACAGGATGAAAATTTAAAAAGTGCTTCCACTATTTTACTACCAAATAAAACTGTAGCAAATGCTAATGTGATGTTTAGCTACAAACCATTTTATCTGAACTCGGGTGCTACATTAATAATCTGCTCCTTTACTAGTATTTTTAATTACAAGAAAAATCAGTTGTGTAGATAATATCACCTATAAAGCAATTCTACAAAAGGTAAACAAATTAGCACTCAAAACAATCTTTATGAAAAATATTTATTCGATTTTCAAATTAAAATTATAAAAACTCATCATTTTAGCTTACTGTTTTAGAAAATAAAAGACATATCCCTATATTCTCCAAATGGAATAATATTGTATTTTCCCTCCTCCCAATAGTTTATGAGGATAGTAGCAATCTTTTCCATTTTAAGCCCAAGTTAGTCTATAGAACATTTCAAAAAATTGTTTTGGTGATGATGTCTCAACAAAAAGCCTTTCCATTTATAGTGTCGGTAAACTGAACTCGTACAAACAATTATATACACTGCAATTTTAAAGGCCTTTCGGACTGTGTAGTGGTCAGGCTGCTGCTGCATCTTGGGAGAGATCAAACGGCGCTGGGGAAGGGGAAAAGGAGTTCGTTTCCATTCCTGTGTGCATGCAACAAGCAGCCAAACAGCACAGTTACTCCAGCTAGCTTGTACTCAGCTGTGCTTTCTGTTAGAGGACATAATACAAACGGAAAAGGGAAAATGATCACAGGTCCAACAGATGGTTATTGGCACAATCAGAAAACAGGTCAAACCACCAAAGCTATTTACAGAGGAAAATAACAGTACCAGTACAAAAGCTGTAACCTAAAACAAGGTTTTAAAAATCAACAACACTACTATGCTTTCCTTCATAAAATAATCCGCTCTACGGTTAAGTTGAAAGTGCTTCTGTAGTTGCAAATACTTAAAACCTCAAAATCAAATAACAAGATTTCTTTATAAAAAATACAATAGTATCAAAACTGGGAAAATTAAAATATAATTTCTTCTTTTGTTTAGGGTGACCACAGGATAACCAGAGAGCAGTTTTAAGGCTAGATTTTGAAGTTTCCCAAGCTCTATTCCATCAATATTAATAACATTCTAGTAATATAATATTCTATTAATATTTCTAAAGGAATATTAAAATAATTTTATATTACAGATTTACATATTTGAAATGTGAATATGAAAGCAACTCTATGTCAAACTTTATTTTAAATGTATGCAGAATATAAACATCAAAACCTCAGATTTTGTCATTTCCTCAATTATAAGCACAAAAGACAGATCATTTCACTCACTGGTCTCATAAAGCTGTAGTTGTGTGACCTGATGCAAAGAACACACAACAAGCACAAAAAAAGACTGTTTATCTAAGAGTCAATCTATTAAACCACACCTTCTCTTCCTCTCCCTGCTGCAGGAAAGAATGCAGAATCGTGAACAAAGCTATTATCATATTTACTGACCACTGAGCTTCAAGATATAGCTCAATGGTCACACAGACTATTGTATGAACTATAACCAAAGAAGCCATTAAATACAGACCCAAGAACGAAATGCCAAGAATAAGTGTCACAATTATTGGTAAATTACTTTATTCCACCTGCAAAGTCACCTTTTAGTATGGCTACCATGAGAGATGGCTCAGCAATTAAAAGCATTGGCTGCTCTTGCAGAGGAAACAGATTTGATTGCCAGCACCCACATGGACGCTCACATTCATCCTTAACTCCAGTTCTAGGGCACCTGACTCTTTCGGCTTCCAAAAACACTGCACACATTGTGGTGCACAGATATACAAGTAGGCAAAACAGCCATATACGTAAAATAAAAAGTGTGTCCAGGGTAGGGGATGGGGTTCCTAGTTTTCCCACAGAAGAGCCTACCTGCCAGCAGAAGATCCATTTAGTGAGTTCTGAAGATTTGGAATATTTGAGCTTAGGGAAGGATTTGCGTTTCCCAGTTGAGAACTCCCATTTACTGGGCTCCCGTTACCTTTCAAAATACCAGTACATTTCCAATTGTCCATGTAATTAGCTGAAAGAAAAAATAAGTCAAATACATTAATATGATTAACATCTACACATACCTGCACTGTTAGAGGACACTTGATCACACTGTGAACCTAAGAGTGTTGTTTATTGGAAAAACCTGTTTCTAGTTGTGGTGTGGCTCAGGCCTAGCACACACCTTTACTCCAAGAACTTTGTGCTTGAATATTGTAAATAGGATTAAATAAAGCCAAGCATACGGCAGAGGCAGAGCAAGCAACCTAGTGGACCTAGGAAACCTAGGATTATTAAGAAAAAAACAGAGAGAGTAAGAGGGAATCAAGAGGACAGATAGAGACTCACAAGACGTAGAAGGGAAGGACACTGATCTGAGATTTGTTTGAAAAGGTGGGAAACAGAGGCTTCAGGGACAGAGGCAGCGGAGAAAGGAAGGTCAGCTGGTGCGCTCTCTGCCATTCTGAGCTAGCAGGCTTTCACCCCAGCATCTGGCTCCTGAGTGTCTATTGGTAAAATCGAACAGTTGAGATTTCGTTAAAAACAACACTGCACTCTCCTCCTAAGCCACAAGAAGTAAGATAAAATATGGGTCACATTAAAAAAAAAACAAAAAAACAATTGTATGTATGCAACAATTGCCTGAATTCCATTCATGTGCATGTGTGCACATACATGCACAGTGAAGCCAGATGGTGACCCCTGAGGTCTTCCTCTTTCACTCTTCATCTTAGTTTTTGAGGTAAGGTCTCTCTCTGAACCTAGAGCCACCAATATGGTTACACCAACTGTCCAGGGAGCTCCAGCAAACGAACAGGCCTGAGCTTTACACAGGGGCTAAAAATCTGAACTTAGGTCCTCGTGGTTTTACAGCAAGCACTTTACCAACTGAGCCATCTCCACAGCTCAGTAATTATGTTAACTTCCAGGTAAGCTTCAGAACAATTTTTAGATGAGACACATAACCAAGTCTTTAAGGTTTTTGAAGAATTACTAATTTAAACCAGCCATGGTAACTCATACCTGTAATCAGAGTTTCAGGAAGCTGAAGCAGAAGGATTGCTCTGAGTTTGAGGCCAACCTGGGCTACATAGTGAGTTCCAGACTAGCCTAGCCAAAGAGCAAGATCCGGTCTCAAAAGTAAAGAACTACTCATTTTAATTTAAAAACACTAGAGCTTTTACCAACGATTTCCCTTCCTGGCAAGAGAGTCAACGGAGACCATTCTCTAGTAACAAGAGTTACTATCCAGGCTGTGGGAATAGTTCACTCAATAAAATACCTGCCTTAAACCATGTGGATCTGAGTCTCTCAAGCAAGAAAGACCTTGTCTCAAACCAAAAAGGTAAGTCATACCTGAAGAACACTACCCAAGGTTGTCCTCTAACCTGCACAAGTGTGCGCACACTCAAATTAGTATCAAAATAAAACCTTTAAAAAAACAAATAAACCCAAATTCTTTGTCTTTCTTACAAAGAATCTATACAAGGAAGGGAGCTGTCTCTTGGCTATGCGAATACACATTACGTGAGTACCTGTGTAGATTATGGTCAGAGAGACATACCGATAAAACCTCAGTGTGGCAGGTTAGTGGTTCATCCAATATGGTCTCATTCTTCAAATGCAAAACTGGTCGCTGAAGTCAACCCAGTGAATCAAAGTTGAAGACCTAATTGTGCTACTTAAGGTTTAAAAGCAAAAAAGGACAGAGAAGTCCCTAAAATCAAATTGAGGGAAGTCAAGTCTGGGCTGGTACTACAGAATATATCCCAGGACTAGACACGGGAAGCCATCAAGGCTTAGCCAGACTGCACTTCTCCAGCCAACCAATTGCACTTCTAAAGCTGATGTTTAGAATAGAGTGTCCACTGTGATGCTACAGATGCCAAAGTCAGTGTCAATGGCTATGACCAAGTTCCCTCAGTATAGCACTACAAGAAACTCAGAATCAGAAAGCCAGTATTCTTGAATTTTGGAGTCAAAAGAGAGGAAATAGAAAAGACAGTGGACTTAAAATCTGTGTGTGTGTGTGTGAGTGTGAGAGCCACAGCACTCAATGAGGTCAACTTCAGCTGTCAGTCCTCACCTTCTAGCCTGTTTAAGATAGGGACACTGTTTTTCCACTGTGCTGCATTTACCAGGGTAAGGGCTCCAGAGCTGCTTACAATTCTCCTCTCTCTGCCTCCAAGTTCCCTACACTGGAATTGAGACACCTGAGCTATGTGTCTGGTTGCCAGGTGAGTTCTGGGGATTCAAACTCAGGTCCTCATTCATTTGAAGCCAACATTTTTACCAAGGACCACCGGAGGCTTCGCCCAGGTTCAGAAAGCAGCCACACACGTTAGCTTTCACTAGAGAAGCTGCATATTCTAATTAGTTCTAAAACAGGCTTTCTTCCACACAAAAATAAAGCATTTCAAGTCTATGAACTAAGTAATCTGGTATTTCAAAATAGCACAAATAAGACAACTTTTTCGTTTGTTTTTGTTTTCCGAGACAGGACTTCTTCGTGTTGTTTTGAAGCCTGTCCTGGAACTAGCTCTTGTAGCCTCAAACTCACAGAGATCTGCCTGCCTCTGCCTCCTGAGTGCTGGGATTAAAGGTACACACCACCACCACTCAGCGACAATTATTTTAAAACAATATTAAAGACAATTTTTTTAAAATGTGTTTCAGTAGTGAGTTCTAGGACAGCCAAGAATACACAGAGAAACCCTGTGTGTATGTGTGTATATATATCAGGTTTTATATTTCAGAGTTTACACTTTTAAATGGAAAGTAAGTAGAAGTAACAACTACCCCTCCACTAAAGACCTTACCTTTCCACAACCTCACACAGCCGTCATCTCCTGAAGATGCTAGCACTGTTCCTGTAATGTTCCAGCTCACCCTCCAGACCTGAGAATTATGATTATCAAACTGAGCCACAATATGGATTTCAAATTTTGTGGGACCACCAGAAGAAGTAAGTTCTTTCCTAAAACAAAATTAATGAAGTTTTCATAAGAATATGTCGTGCGTACACACACACTCTCACACATAAACACACAATTTAAGTAAGAAATAAAATACAAATAAATATGCTTCCTATATTTTTCCCTAACCGCACACCTATGTCCCCGACCACTCAGCCCTTAGGCTACACAAGAGTCACTTTCTTTAGCTTGTCAAAACCTGGACTTATTTCATCCCACAGATGGTACTCAGTGACTTGTTTTTTTCAGAAGAAAAAAACCAATTGAGCCTATTATTCCCCAAAATGAGGTTCAGAATCCAATGACATGACAACTTTATATGACAAGCAGAAAGAAGTACAGAGCAGGAAAAGGACCTGAGACAATTCAAACTACATCCTCACTCCAAAAGGTGATATGGAATGTTCACCAGAGGATGCAGTCCTCAGCCCTGCACCTCTTCTATCCTCTACAAAGAAAGACAATCGAAAGGAACATCTACTTTCAAATAAATTCCTGATTTTTCTTCAACTCACCTCACAGGTTTTAATGTGAAAATTCTTACATCTTTGGTTGCTATTGCCAGGATATGGAACGATCTTCCCAAATTCGGAGCAAAGGCAATATCATGAACAGGATCTGTGACGGTCATAAGAGTTTCCGCTTTTGCATACTTCCTGATTCAAAGAAAAATTAACTAGAAATTTTGGAAATAAGATATAAAACCTGGTACTGGAGAGATGGTTCTGTGGTCAAGAACACTTGCTGCTCTTCCAGGACCACAGCTTGATTCTCAACACCTTTATCAGGTGGCTCACCACTGCCTGTAACTCCAGCTCCAGGGGAAAATAGTCTCTTCCGGTCTCTGTAGGCAACTGCACACATGTAGCATACACTCATATATACACATACACACACAAAAAAAATCTTTAACATAAAAACAACTTGAGCCAGTATTGGTGGCACATTCCTTTAAGCCCAGCACTCCGAAGGCAGAGGCAAGAGAATCTTCTGTGAGTTACAAGTCAGCCTAGGCTACATACTGAGATTCGTCTCAAAATAAATAAAACTTTTTAAAATTTTTCAGAAACTTGAAAAACTTAGTCCAAAGTACAGCCTAGAAATATGACCTTATTCAAAAATAATTTATCTGTTCTTATTCATTATTACTAGGGTAGGACAGACTCTGACATTTGGTGCCCTTAGAAAGACACAACAGTGAAGGAGCAGGAAGTGAGGCTGCCTCAAGCCCAGGCGCCCCTGGCAATCAAAACTAGAGCCACCAGCAAGGATTTCAAAGGAGCACAACCAAATAACACCTTGATTTCAGACCTCTGGCCTCCAAATCTGCAAGTGAAGAAATTTCTGTTGGGTTAGCCCAAGAACCACTATAAGGTCCAATCTAGCAATGTAAGTATATATTAAGATATTTAATCAAAACTTAGCTAGACTAAAATCTGGGTTTATTAGTAGGTATTTTTGTTTGTTTTTAAGAAAAGAGAAAGTGGCATGGTGGTTCATGCCTTTAATTCCAACACTCGGTAGGTAGAACTCTATTATGAGTTCAGCCTGGTCTACATAGTGAGTTTCAGGCCAACCATGACCACACACACAGTCTCCAACCAGAAACAAGGAGGGAGAGAGGGAGGCAAGCAGGGAGAAAGGAAGGAGATTAGTAAGCATGATGGCAGACACCTGTAACGTCAGCACTTAAGTACACAAGACCTTGGCGGGGGTGGCACACACCTTTAATCCCAATACTCAGGAGGCAGAGAAAGGCTAATCTCTGTGAGTTCAAGGCCAGCCTGATCTACAAGTTTGAGTTCTAGGACAGGCTCCAAAGCTACACAGAGAAACCTGTCTTGGAAAAAAAAAAAAAAAAAAAACAGGGAGAAAAAGAACACAATGAAGACTGAGTTCCTGGCCAAGGCATTCACCACCACTGATCAGCAGCACTTAATACTCCTGATGCTTATGAGCTACTCAAAACACTTCTTAATCATCTATAAAAATACACATACCTATATTATCTTGCTATCTTCCCCTTTCTCATTGTCCTAATTGTATGGCAAACACTAATAATCTCCCAACTGGACGACTGTAACAGTATCTTCACGCCGAATCCAATGATGCTCCTTCCACAACGCTTCCGTCTACTAAGTTAAACTACCATCTGACCCTGTAGCTGCACTCACGTGACCAGTAGATGACACTACAGCAATGGCACAGGCTCCTGAGTCTTGCTTATCCCACCACATCCCATTTGCCTGTGAAGTTCTGTGTCCCAGGTCTTCTCAAACACTGTCTTCTGCACATAGAAGGCTAGCTAACTTGCTAACTTGCGCTCACCCTCTAGGTCCTCCTCTAAGTGAACAATCCTAACCTAAACCTTAGACCAGGATTCCCCAGGTAGAAAGCTCTTCCAACATCCTCATTCTTTTAGTTCAGAAGGTTTATCCCATTCCTTAGTATTGGTTTCCATTTTCAACAGGATGCTACATACTGAGATACTACTTGCCTTCTCTTCCACCCTACTTATTGGCAAACGAGCGTATGCCTTAAGTATCACTCGGCAGGCTGAAATGGGTAGATCAAATGAACTTGTTCAAGACCAACCAGGTTAACAAAATGTAAAGTCCAAAAAAGCTGGAGAGATGGCTCAGAGATTAAAAGCATTATTTTTATTCCAGAGGTACTGAGTTCAATTCCTAGCAACCACATGATAGCTCACAACCACCTATAACAAGATCTGGTGCCCTCTTCTGGTCTGCAGGAATACATAAAGGAAGAACACTGTATACATAGTAAATACTTTAAAAAGAAAAGAGAGAGAGAGAGAGAGAGAGAGAGAGAGAGAGAGAGAGAGCGAGCAAAAAACAATGGGTCTGGGGAGATGGCTCGGCAGCTTAGACCACTGCTGCTCCTGCAGAGGACCTGGTTTTATTCCCAGCACCACATGGTGGTTCCCACCAAACCACAACAGCAGTTCAAGGAGCCAATGACCAAGCATGCATATGGTACACAGACATAAACGCAGGCAAAGCACCCGGAAAATAAATCTTTTTTACGAAAGTAAAAACAAAACAAAAGACCCATAAACGAAAGCATAGCACAGAACTTGATGTGTCACAGGAAACCAGTGAATATACAATGAACATGTACAATGCAGGTAATAAAGAAATAATAACTTAAAACTTAAAAAAATTCTGACCTGGTGTTTTCATTGTATTCAAAAATCTGAACCTTGGCCATGGCATTTGGACTGCTGTCATCACTTCCCACGGCGATCATGGGGGAGTGAGCACGAGAGCTAGGAATGAAGGGGACACTCGTAAGATGCTGAATTAACATAATTTAAAACCTACAAGTTAGCCAGTCCTTATACCACATCTGGATGTCCATCAGAGGACACCAGAGGACCTCTGTCCTTCAGGACTGCTCCTCACCACACTTTCTATGGCTGAAATAGAAGGAGCCTTCTTTCAAAAGAGGTCATCCATACTGATAGAACGACACCTGCCATACCCTTCTTCCTACAAACATCAGCAACAGGAAAAACGTAATTCTTTATTATTAAAGCTTACTAAAGCTGTTACCAAAGCTTCACATAATTAGATTCACTAATCTAATCAGAAAAACTCAGGTTCACTACAAAGAGCTATAGTAATAACAAAATGGTAAGGGAAGATTATTCTATGTAAGTAACAACTTCATGAGTGTATCTACTAACAAATATTCACATAACCTGGCTGCTAGCTAAATTTTAGAGTCAACTAGTTCTCACAGACAAAATACCTATACATTTGCTAGATATTTACAAAATCAAATGTTATAAATACTCATATAACAAAACTGAATAGAAAAGATGAGGCAGCTGGGCAGTGGTGGCGCACGCCTTTAATCCCAGCACTAGGGAGGCAGAGTCAGGCAGATCTCTGTGAGTTCGAGGCCAGCCTGGTCTACAAGAACTAGCCCCAGGACAGTCACCAAAGCTACAGAGAAACCTTGTCTCGGAAAAAAAAAACAAAAAAACAAAGAAAAAAAGAAAAAGAAAAAATAAAGCTCAACATGAAACAGAAGCAAAATAAGCTCATAGCTCATATTCTCTCTATTCACTCTCTCTCCCTGCTTTCAAGACAGAATTTCTCTGTGTAGCCCTGGCTGTCCTGGAACTTGCTCTATAGACTACACTGGCCTCAAAATCACAGAGATCTGCCTGCTTCTGCCTCAGGAGTGTATGTGCCACCCCTGCCTGGCTAATTTTCTTTCTTAAGAGAGGAATCTCTGTGGCTGGATAGAGGGCCAAGGGTTAAGAGCACTAGATGATCTTATAGAAGACCCAGGTTTGATTCTTATCACCCACATATATGGTGGCTCACAATGATCTATAACTCCAGTTCCAGAGAAGCTAATGCCCTTTTCTGGCTTCCACAGGCACTGCATGATTATGCTGCACAAACATACAAGCAGGCCAAACAATAATACACATAAAATGTCAAAATTTTAAATTTTAAAAGGAATTATATAGTCTAAGAACTATATGATTAATATAGTTAATAATAATTAATTTAATAATAAACAATTAATAAATCTGTAAGAACAGATAAATTTAAAACTGCAATTGCCAACATAACTATAAAGATTACCACAAATACCTACTAGTCATTTATGAATGAATGAGCCATATGCGTCTATCAGTAAATATAAACAGTTTAGATCTGAGAGCAAGAACCAACAATATAAATGAAATACACATGCAACTGGGGCCACCAGAATTAAAATCTAGAAATTAAACTAGTAACAGTATTTACTTTTAGAAAGATAACTTTCAGTTTTATTTTCTACTCTTCTAAATATATTTGCACTTTTTCTTAACAAGTAATTAAAAAATAAATAAAAAGCAAACAGGGAAACTGGAAAGATGGCTCAGCAGTTAAGATCACCTGTCGCTTTTCCAGAAGACCCAGGTTCAATTCCCAGCACCCACATGGTGACTCACAAAGGTCTCAAACTCCAGTTCCAGGGATCTAACACCCTCCTCTTGCCTCCAAGAGCACCAGACACGCAGTCGACACAGACATGCATGCAGGCAAACACCCACACACATAAGTTTCTTTAAAATATTGTTTAAAAGCAACTATAGCATTCACACAATCACACCCATTGTGGAGCATTTAAACAGAAAAGATGTTTAAACAGGTGTGGTGACCATATATCCCAGCTCTCAGGAGGCTGAGGCAGGACAATAAGTTCAACACCACTGTTGGCTGGTTATATAGCAATTTCTAGACTAGCAAAGGCAACACGGCAAGAAATCCCTGAAATGAATGAATGAACTGTTTTAAAAAGAAATCCTATAAATTATGTACAAGTATGTAAAAAAAGGCACACACAAAATATTTTTCTGTAAGAAAAGGAACTTCAAGAAAAATACATAGGGGAGTGTACCATGTCTCCTAGTATTGGTATGCATCTCATTATTTTTGCATATATCTGTCTCTTGAAAATAATCTAATTTTTATCTATCTATCTATCTATCTATCTATCTATCTATCTATCTATCTATCTATCTATCTATCTAGGTTTTTCGGGGCAAGGTATCAGTTTTTAGCTCTGGTTGTCCTGGAAATTGCTTTGTAGACTAGGCTGGCCTCAAAGTCACAGTGATCCGCCTGCTTCTGCCTCCCGAGTGCTAGGATAAAAGTTGTGCGCCACCACCGCCCGGCTCTAATTTATTTTTGCATACATAGAAAATGTTCTACATGTTTTCATCAAACTATTGATAATGGATGAATTCATCTGTGATAATAGAGACAAGAAACATACCCAGATAGGAAAGGGGAAACTTCCTTTTAGATAGATAATATTATCTAGTTACATAGATAATATTACATAAAGTATATCTGATAAATTAAACTAACAAATTCTTAGTTTGAAAAATCACTTGCCTATTTTAGTCGACTTATCAAAGGTTTGCTATGTAAGCTTACCTGGAAGGGTTCCAAGAAATGCAACTACAGCTCAGCTTACATGAGATCTCATGCTGTAGAGACCACTGGCTGAGATTCATAACATCTGGAGCCTCATATATTCTTACTATACCATCTGCTGAACAGGTTGCCAACATCAGACCCATATGTTTGGGAGCAAATTTCACATCAGTAACAGATGTTCTACTATCCACTAGAGTTGTCCTCTTCACCTGAAAAAAAGAAACATATATATGATTTGGATCATACACAAAAAGAAAATGTGATGGATCCGAGTAAGAAATGTTTCAGAATCACAAAGACATCTCTGCCATTTACAAAGTGTTTATACTTGCAAGAGTTACTTGAAGCCTCTCTTGGTCTCTATTTCCAATGAAGCACTTTGTTTATATAACAACCACTAGCAAATTAGTGAGCTGTAATTAACTGTTGCCTTAAAGACAGAAGAGTCGGTCTATTATGTTAGTAATCATGCTGTGTGTTTTCAAAGCAAATGGCCCACAAAGGGAGTGGCACCATTAGGAGGTGTGTCACTCTGTGGGCGGACTCTGGGGTCTTTTTGCTCAAGCTTCCCTCAGTGTGACAATCAGTCAACTTCCCGATGCCCGCAAGATGCAGGATGCTCAGCTTTTCCTCCAGCACCACATCTGCCTGCACTCTGCTATGCTCCCGCCATGAGGACAATGGACTAAACCGCTGAAACTGTTAGAGAACCCCCACAATTAAATGCTTTACTTTATAAGCGTTGATGTAGTCATGGTATCTCATCACAGTTATAGAAACTCTAAATAAGTAGAAAAAAGGGGGGGGCTGGAGAGATGGCTCAGTGGTTAAGAGCACTACCTGCTCTTCCCAAGGTCCTGAGTTCAATTCCCGGCAACCACATTGTGGCTCACAACCATCTGTAATGAGGTCTGGTGCCCTATTCTGGCCTGCAGACATACACATAGACAGAATATTGTACACATAATAAATAAATATTTTAAAAAAAAGAAACTCTAAATAAGATACTCAATAGACAGACTGATCCTCAAACTAGAAAACATTAGAAATTTTACAAAGAGCTATCATACAAAGCATGCTACAAGTAGTAAATCAATTGAATTAGGATCCTCTAACAGTAAAAATAAGGCCTGCGACTTCTATCAATGCCAGTAAAGAAAGACTATATAAAAGACAGAAAAACACCTGCAGACTAAACTACCTTATGGCAGAACCTGGAGACAAGAGAAAAGGAATATCTCACTGCACAAATCCTTTTATAGCTTTTAATTCTATATTGTATAATTATTAAGAAAAACAAATTGAAAGGAAAATAAAATACTTCACATGATAAACTTCAGGGAAGTCTCATAATCTAGCTCAATGCTCTACTTTTACAGTTGAATAATGTCAACAGCACACAGGTACTATTCCTGTCCAATCATTTGCTAAAGACTGAGGCAGAACTTACAGTAGATGCAGACAGGGAAAGTGCAGTGTACTCAGTGACAGCAGGAGGCCCTGGGTTCAATTCAGAAGTCTAAAATCTTGCCCTAGCTACCATTCCAAATCATACAAAATAGACATATATATAGAATTGAGGGCAAAGCAAATACTGAGTTAATCACTAGAAATAATGATGGACTAAGTACTAGAGCAAGCAAAGCAAACATGAAAGAGGAGAAACTATGGAAGGAAGGAGGCAAGCGGATAGAGGGAAGTGTTAACAGTGTGTCAGGGAACAGAGTGTTACTAACGGTCTGATTGTTCACAGTTCTGCTTTCCTGTATGACACTAAATGTCTCACCCAGTGACTCTGTCCTCGAAGTTTATCGTTTGATTCTCCTACTATTTCTTCCCAAACAGCGGCTGTTCGGTCAAAAGAACAGGAAGCCAAAACTTGTCCAAATTCAGGATGAGCCCATGTCACACGCCACACAGATCCACTATGTGTCTGAGGGATTTAAAAACAGAACTTAGTTTACTATCTTCACACATACAGTTTATTTGAGAAAACAGAACGTGAGCTGTTTACTTCAGTAAGATGAGAAAGACACCAACTTAACATCAAAATAGTTAATTTCTTCTTCTTCTTCTCTTTGTTTTTCAAGACCGGGTTTCTCTGTAGCTATGGAGTCAGTTCTGGAACTTGCTATGTAGACCAGGCTGGCATCAAACTCAAGAGATCTACCTGCCTCTGCTTCCTGAGTGCTGGGATTAAAGGTATGCGCCATAACTGCCCGGCTAAGAGTTAATTTATACAACTTACAACTTTTGGAAGATATTGAGGACAGTGGACTTCTGGAGCTGGTATTCTTTTTTTTTTTTTTTTTTTTTTTTTTGGTTTTTCGAGACAGGGTTTCTCTGTGGTTTTGGAGCCTGCCTGGAACTAGCTCTTGTAGACCAGGCTGGCCTCGAACTCACCTAGATCCGCCTGCCTCTGCCTCCCGAGTGCTGGGATTAAAGGCGTGCGCCACCACTGCCCGGCAAGCTGGTATTCTTTTAAAATTATTTTCTAATTTTGAATATGTGTGCCCGTGCATGTGAGTGCGCAATTACATGTGTGTTCTCCATCTCTCTCATTGGACTTAGAGCTCAATGGGATTATAAGCACATGGTACCACACATTTCAAACTTGGGTCCTCACAATTTTACAGCCAGCACTTTACCAACTGAGCTACCTCCTCAGTCCCTATGATGAAGCTACTCAAACATGTACTAATAATGACAGTCAGCTGGATGCTTCTGATTTCCAGTGTTTATATTGGAGACCTACTTTGCAATTTAGCCTAACCAGTCAACAAAGTCAAAACATTCCGGCTGGGCGGTGGTGACACACACCTTTAATCCCAACACTCGGGAGGCAGAGGCAGGTGGATCTCAGTAAGTTCAAGACCAGTCCGAGTGCCAGGACAGTCAGGAATGTTATACATAGAAACCCTGTCTCAAAAAATTAATAAAATTATATATATATATATACACACACACACACACACACACACACACACACACACACACACACACACACACACATATATATACACATATGGTTTCATGTAGCCCAGAGTGGCTCAGAACTCTTTATATAAGAGGCAGTGGTGGTGCACACTTTTGATCCTGGTCTACAGAGCCGGTTCCAGAACAGCCAGGACTGTTATACAGAGCAACCCTGTCCTGAGAAAAGAAACTCCTTATGTATCTAAGGATGATCTAGAACTTCAGTTCTTCCTCCCTTCACACCCCCAGTGCTGGGACTACAGGTGAGCACTAAGATTTCTGGCACACACACCATCCACACCTGGTTTATGCAGGGCTGACAATCAAATCAGGGCTCTGTTCATACTAAAACAAGCTCTCTACTAACTGAGCTCCACCCCCAGCCACACTCTGCATTTCTAACATTTTCTCTATTTTCAATAATGTGAGAATTCTTAAACCAGAAGTAGTATTCCCTTTAATCCCAGCAATCGAGAGGTAGGCAGGAGCTCTGTGAGTTCAAGTCAAACCTGTTCTACTAAGTGAGTTCCAGAGCAGCCAGGGCTATGGAAAAATCCTGTCTCACAAAGAAAAATAATAATAAGCAAAAGCATACTAATAGTAGTAGTAGTAATAATAATAATAATGTTAAAAATTCTTTCTAGTGCTCGCTTCAGCAGCATATAGTAAAAAATTAGAACAATACAGAGAAGATCGGCAGGGCCCCTGTGCAAGGATGACTGGCAAATTCGTGAAGTGTTCCATGGTTAAAAAAAAAAAAAAAAAGAATTCTTTCTGGGCTGGAGAGATGGCTCAGAGGTTAAGAACACTGATTGTTCTTCCAGAGGTCCTCAGTTCAATTCCCAGCAACCACATGGTGGCTCACACCATCTGTAAAGAAGTCTGGTGCCCTCTTCTGGCCTGCAGGCATACACACAGACGGAACAATGTAAACAAAATAAATACATCTTAAAAAAAAAAAGAATTCTTTCTTTCTGAACCCAGTCAGTAACTTCAACATGGTAACAATGTCACAAAGGGTAGACTGCCCACTTGTCATCTTGTTTGTCTTGTCTTTGGGGCTTCCCCTTCAATTCTTACTTTAAAAAGCTATTAACTTAAAGACACACTAAGTTATATTTGCTTAATCAAATGTCAAACTCCCATTCTAACTAAAGAATGAGGTCTGCACAAAGATGTCACCACAATTTTTAAAAATTTTAATGACCAGGCATGGGGGTGCATCTGTGAGCAAGGCCGGCCTGATCTACACAGCAAGCTCTAGGTCAGCCAGGACTACAAAGATCCTTGTCTCAAAAAAGAAAATTAAATCACCAGGTGTGGTAGCGGGTGCTTGTAATCCTAGCAGTTGGAAGATAGATACATACCAAGTTCCAGGCTATCTCAAACATATAAGCAAAGACAAAATTTTGAATCTCCATCCAATAATCAACACAGAATCGTTACTAGATGTTTCTAAAAAGCTCTGAAGTCACAGGACAGTCCTGTGAAGACAGGGGCTTCCTTTGCACGTGGCATGTTGCTAATAAACCTGTCATCTGTCACAATGGAGAAAGGAAACAAACATTTCTAACACTGAAAAACTACCAGTCACTCAAATGCCCATCAGCAGGTGAGTGGTTAAACAAATGTGGCTTATCTTTACATTGAGATTGTTCAGCATTATATAAAAACAAATAATGCTTGTGTGGTGGCACACGTCTTTAATGCCAGCACTTTGGGGACAGAAAGAGGTGGATCTCTGAGTTAGAGGCCAAGCTGGTCTAGGTTGAGTTCTAGGGCAGTCAAGGCTACATAGTGAGAACCTGTCTCAAAGTAAAACAACAAGGATGAACCTTTGTTAAGGAAACTAACCAGATACAAAGGATAATATAAATCATTACACTGCATCACTAAGTCCCATGTCAGCCTGGGTGATGACTCAGACGGTGCCACTGCAGCATGCCCACCTTCAGGCACCCTTCCACCTTGTATATACTGTCATACCCAATACCTCATGCAGCTGGAGATCACCAGGGCAACTCAGCTTTATGATGGCAGTAGTCATGTGAGGCCAAGAGAAAACAGGGCTGCTACAACATACGGTTTCAAAACAGTTTTCAGAAACTGCTTTGGCTTCCATGGACTCCTCACAGGTCCACAGAGCAACTAAACACAGGATGAAAAACCAGCACTGTGCCTTCATGTGTATAGGTCAGACTCTTGTTGCTCCACATAGGCATGCCAATC
Source organism: Myodes glareolus (assembly GCF_982192425.1). Lineage (NCBI taxonomy): Eukaryota > Metazoa > Chordata > Mammalia > Rodentia > Cricetidae > Myodes > Myodes glareolus. The sequence goes on from NC_142038.1 coordinate 20,625,505, forward strand.
ACTTAGGAGTAGCTGTCTACCCCATCTCATCCCCTTTCAAGGATGAAGCCATGGATAGAAATCCCTGTTCTCACTAAACCTGCAGTCACCTTGGGTTATAGGAACAGCCAACCAGTAGAGGACAGATCACCCCACACTAAAGGGTAAGCAATCAAAAGTAAAGATAAGGCTGCACCCTATAAGCAGAAGTAAATGGTCTATGAGGACCAGACTAAGGAGGAACAGACTGATCCTCAAGCAAAAATGGCCTTAAAGACCTCTTGAGACCAACTTTCAGAATTAGAGGTGAGACAATGATTTAAACTTAAAACTGATACTAGTGCCTAAAAGTCACAGTTGGGGTCACCCAGCTACAAACCCTGTGGACTACAAGTGACCCCTCTTACAAGATATGTTGAAGCAGTAGTGGCTAAGATGTTGTGGAAGAAACCAACCACTTTCTGATTGAATTTAAGGCCCACTCCATGAAACAGAACTCATACCTGACTCTGCCAAAATGGCCAAGAACCTGCGACTAGGTACATCACCTACTATTTTTGATAAACGAACATAGTAATAAAATGGCTCCTAATGATGTACTGCTATACCCATAGATGCTCAACTCACATCAGAAAAGCTGCTTCTTGCAGTAGATGGGAATTAACACATCTAAAGGACCACAACTGGACAATGTGCAGAGTGACAGACTTTGAAACACTCAGTCCTAGACAGGATGTTTTCATCAAAACCTCCCCTCAAGGCTCAGGGATCTATGCAGAAGAGAAGGTGAAAAGACTTCCAGAGGCAATGGAAACAGTGTCTTCCAGAACAAAAGGGCTGAAGTACAAACTCAGGGACACTATGGCCACACACAACAGGGCCTACACAGGTTCAAGCCAGAGGGTCCCAGGGCTGAAAGGGAGAACTGGACACAGAGTACCACCCTAACCAAGAAGCTACCTGCAATCGGTACCTGTCAGCAGAGGAAAAAACTCAGTTTTCTTCAATGGAGTCTCACTGAGTCTATCAACCACACCTCAGGGCTGCCCCACACCCAGGAGTAGTTGGGCCAACACAGAAGACCTCAGTGGTAATTCTGTGGGGTTTCTGTTTCACTTTGCTTTTGTTTGATATTCTTATGGTCTTTTGCTTGTTTTATGTTTCATTTTTGTGGTTTTGTAAGCATTTTTTGTGTGGGGGTTGCTTTAATTTCTTGGTTTGTGTTTGTTTTTGTTTAACAGAGAAAGAGCATAAAGTTGGGGCTAATGAGGAGAGAAGGGGAAAAAAAACATGAAATATGCTGGAATCCTAGAATACTACAAAAAATACCATTTTTCCAGTCCTTAGTTGAGACAGGGTCTCACTCTGTAATCCAGGCTGGCCTCTAACTAATGGCAATCTCCTGCCTCAGCCCCCCAAAGCACTGGGATCCCATACCTGGGTACACCTACAAATTTTTTCTTATTTTCAAATTTCCTATTGCTTTAATAATAAAGTCATAATGTAGTAAACCAGGAGCTATCTTTCCAGGAAAGAATATCATATCAATTTCATCATTTTCTCAAAGCTGAACACCAAGTCATTAATACTAAAATAGCAAAGATTTCAATTATCTCAAACCATGTAAAAACAAATACTAACCTTCCAACTAGCAGTACAATGCCAATCTCCGCTTTCACTTTTATCCCAGACCTATAAAAAAAAAAAAGGCAAATGAGTATAAGCACAAGGAAAACATCAATTCCACAGGAAGCAGCAGAAGGAAGCATTCACTCCTCCAGCCAATGTTCACTGGAAATCATGTGCAGCAACACTGGGCCAAGCACTAAGGCATCCAGGAGCGCTAATAGGTAGAGTCAACAAATTCCCCCAACCCGTTTTTTTGTTTGTTTGTTTGTTTGTTTGTTTGTTTTGTTTGTTTGTATGGTGCTATCATCCGCTGAGCCCAGGGTCTTGTGCCTGCTAAGTGTGATGTGAAGACAGTGCTGAACAATACTCCCAATTATGCTTTAGGAAGTAACGTTGACTACTGAACACTGTTCACAGCAGTTTAGGTTCCTGTCATCTGGTGGATCATTTAGTGTGTATCTCTGTTTAAAGACATCTTATTTGATATAAACTGGCAACTCATCAGCATGGTAATCATGCCTGAAGGGCGCATATCAAACACAGTGCTAGGGCACAGCCAACGCTGGAAAGCATTTCCGTACTGCCCCTGAAAACCATCTTCAGCTGTCAACTCACCAACACGAGGACACAATAAGTGTACAAACTGTGGTACTGCGTGGACTGTGAACAAGATTTGTTTATACACTAGCCAAATACAAAGACAGTCCTGCTGTTCCAGCTCAGCTAGGAAGGTGCAACCAGGAGCCCTAGGGAGATAGGGATGGGGAGTTACTGGACAGTGTCGATTAAGAATAATGAGACTATTCTGTAGACACATGGTCATCCACATTTTTGTAAATGCCCGAGAAAGCACAGTGGGGCCAGGCACGGTGGCACACACCTCTAAACCAACTCTTGGGAGGCAGAGGCAAGTAGATCTCTAAGTTCCAGGGCAGCATAGTCTACATTATGAGTTCCAGACCAGCTTGGAGGGAAAGGAGGAGCACGGTGGGTTTTCACTTTGAGGTAACAAATTAAATTTAATAAGACAAAATAAAAAATAGCTATCAGTCTGGAGAGATGGCTCCGCAGACAGGAGCACTGACTGCTCTTCCACAGGACCCAGGTCCAAGTCCCAGCACCCTACACCCTCTTCTGACCTCTAGCGGTACACAGATATGTGCAAACAGATCATCCGTTCACGTAAAATAATAAAACTAACTAAACACAAAGATAACTAAACACTGATCAACTATGTGAAACAAAAGCTAAAGTAAAATATTCACTAAACCCCAAAAAATATAAACAAAAAAAGGCTTCAAATTTATATATCAAAAATGTATGCTGGGTTGCCTAGCACCTAAGTTCAACCCCTAATATCACAAAGAAAAAACAATATGCAGGCCTGGTGATATACATATGTGACCCCAGCAACTCAGTCTGGGTAACTCGGGGAGACCACATCTCAAAATCATAAAGTAAAATGAATGACAGAGCTCAGAAGCAAAGCTTTTGCCAGGCCACAGCATGTGTCAGGCCTGGAGTCAATATCCAGTACTACATACACAAAGTAACGATAATGCCAACCTGGGCATGACGCTATCACACTGTTAATCGCATGACGCACAATGGCCAGCCTGGTCTACAAGAGCTAGTTCCAGGGCAAGCTCCAAAACTACAGAGAAACCCTGTCTTGAAAAAAAGAAAAAAAAAGTAATGATGCATATTAATTTGTGGTTATTCTGTTTTTCATTTTTTTCTAGGGGAAAAAATGATATCTCAAGACAGAGGGGCACTTGACATTTGTTAAATCTATTTTTTTACATCAGCGTTAATATTACTAAGTTATTTTAGTTCTTTCTGTAGTCAAACACGGTCTGTAATCCCAACACTTGGAAGGTTGAAGGAAGAAGACTGACTGGGCTACACATATAGCAAGACTTTGTATCAAAAATGCCTGGGATACAGAACATCATCCTGTAACAAAACAAAACAAAAAACAACAACAACAACAAAAAAATGATGGGTGGTTGGTGATGCATGTCTTTAATCCCAGAAGAGGATTAATTTAATTAATTTAATCAGGAGGCAGAGACAAGCCTGTGAGTTTGAGGCCAGCCTGGTCTACCGAGCTAGCTCCAAGACAGGCTCCTTGTCTCGAAAAATAACAAACGAAAACATCACAAAACAAGCAAACAACAAAAAAAAAAAAGGCAGAGGTATTAGGGGATGGGTCACTCTTCCTAATTAGCCGCTGTTGGGCTCTCCCTTCTACCTGAAGCAAGACTGTCAGACAACTTGACCACCAACCCACTGAAACTATTCCACGACTGCGACTGACCGCCCCATGAAGGCACGGCTCCAGCATGGCTGTCTGCACTTTTCCAATAACGAGTCTTAGGAACTCTCGATGACCATTTCCACCAAGCAGGAGCCAAGTTCACCTGCTATAACAAATGATAAAGGTACAAGGTTGTGGTTCAAAGACCCCCTTCTCTGGCTGTATAAGCAGACTGCTGAGGCTCACTAAGTCAGTCAGCTGGAGGTCACTTTCCTGTCCCATCTCTCCTTGTGTGACAACATTATTTATGCCTAATAAAAAGACTTCCCAGATGGTCATTTCTTTTTTTTTTCTTCGAGGCAGGATTTCTCTGTAGCTTTGGAGCCTGTACTGGAACTTGCTCTTGTAGACCAGGCCGGTCTCCAGCTCACAAAGATCCGCCTGCCTCTGCCTCCGAGTGCTGGGATTAAAGGCGTGCGCCACCACCGCCCGGCTTCAGATGGTCATTTCTTGCCTACTTTCGGTAGCGTGGGCAAAAGTGGTAAACAAAAAATCATCATCAGAGACAGCAGAGGGGTGACTGCAGCAGAGGGGTGATTGCAACAGAGGGGTGAGGACAGCAGAGGCAGCACAGGTGAGTAGTGCAGCGACCAAGATGTGAAAGCGGCAAAGCAGTTTGGTGACTTGACAGCTGAATCAGCCCCTTCGCTGACTGTCTTTACATGTAAGCTTTGCATGCTAAACTACCTTCTCTCCCAATATTGCTACATTATCTTAGTCTAAGCACCATTCCTAAGGGCTTAACTGATGTCCGTTATCTGTAACCAGCTGTACTCATCGGACAATAGTTGGCTCAGCCCTTAAAGGGACCGGGGTTCGGGTCTCCCAACAAGCTGGATCACAACCTTAACTCCAAGGGATCAGACACTAGGCGGTGTACATACCTACATGCAGGCAGAACACTCACACAAATTAATCTTTAAAATTGAGGGGTTGGAGGAGTGGAGCCAAGCCTGGCGGCGCACATCTCTCATCACAACTCTCCCGGCAGAGGCAGGAACATCACCGGGTCTACAGAACTGAGATCCTGTCTCCAAATAATGCATCGTATCATATTCAACGGACACTCGTTATAATGATCATCGGAGACCACGGGTACATGAACAAGAGTAAAAATGTCAGGTTTTCGGCTAATCGGAGTTCATGCTTGTAACCCTAGCGTGGCTGAAGCTGAGACTGGAGGACTGAGACAGTCTCCAAAAACCAAGAACATAACTGCGCTGTGTGTATTTCCCCTTCATGGGAATCCAATCAGGGAAGTGTCCCAGCCAACACAGGCGAGGAGGCCCACAGAACTGAAACACACACGGCCAAAGGAAAAAGACATCCCCACGATGAGCGATCACAGCCGCGGCCCACCAGGCTCCACGCCGGAAACTCGGCGCGCGCGTGCGCTCAGAGCCCCGAGGCCGGGAGTCCCCCCGCGCAGGCGTGGCAGAGGAAGAGCACCGCAAGCGCGGGCGGCCGTGACCCCACAATCCGCCGGTGGGAAGGGCTCTAGCCGCTTCCGGGGCGGCGGCGTCTGTGGCCACGGATCGCGTGCGTCTCGGTTGGGTCTGCTCCCGTCCTCGCCGCCTCCCTCCTTCCTTCCCTCCGTCCCCGGCCCCGAGCAGCCGAGCGCCCCGCGCGCACCTTGACGCTCTGATCGCTGGAGCAGGTGGCCATCCGGCGCCCGTGGAAGTCGAAAGACACATCGTGGATGAGGTCCTTGTGGTCCGCCGCGATGCTGCGCGCCACAAACATGGCCGCCCCGTCTGCCCGGCCCGCCTTCTGCCCGGCCCGCCTCCGAGAGGGCAGCGGTGGGGCTTCCAGCCCCCGGACCGCCGCGGAGGCGCGTACGGCACGTCGGCCAGCGTCGGCCCGGCGCGCCACGCCCCGAGGGACACGCCCTGCGCGGGCGGAGCCTGTGCTCAAACCTCGCTGCTGCGGCCGTGGGGAAGCTGGAGATGCAGGAGGATGGAAAATTGAAAACCCTTCCGGGGTCAACCTGCAGGTGTCTGCCCGTAAACACGTGATCGGTGCATATTTGAACCGGGAGCTCAGCCGCGTCACTAGAGCCTCCCAGGAAGGATGGAGACGCCCAAAGATGTGGCTTAGGGAGTCCCGCTTAGCGAGCACGAGGTGCCGCCGGAAGAATGGAGTTGAGACGGAGAGTTCGGAGGACCTGAGAAACAGTGGTCAGTTCTGAGAAATCTCACAGGGTCAGCCAAACCAGAATGAGGAAATAGAAATTAAGTCGCCTAGAGGGATTGCAAGACCCCTGGAACTAGCTCTTGTAGACCAGGCTGGCCTCGAACTCACAGAGATCCACCTGCCCTGCCTCCTGAGTGCTGGGATTAAAGGCGTGCGCCATCACCGCCCAGTGGTCAGACCTAAGTTTTTAAATTGCTTTGAGATTCACAGAGAAATTGACAGAAAATGCATTCAGAACTCTCCTAAATAGACCCTGGCATGCACATAAAGCCCTCTGCTATCTACATTCAACAGCGTGGCAGGCTCTGTTGTTATTTGTTATTATTACTGTCAGGGAACCCACGATGATAACATAGCAGCAGCACCACCACCAAAATCTGTAATTTACATAAGGGCCCATTCGTGGTATATGGACTATAGGTTTTGACAAACAAAATGGCTTGTATCCATCACTGCAAAATCATACAAAATAGTTTCCTTGCCCTAACAATCCTGCGCTTCCCTAAAAATCACTGTCCACTCCATCAACCTCTCCAGCCACATGTGAAGCTGTCCTCCACCCACACTGAAATGGTGACTGGCTTGATTTTGTACGGGTCTTTTGCAGGCAGTCACAGCTGCTTCTAAGTCATGTGTGCAATGTCCAGAAAACAGTTTCTCAGCAGCCCCCCCCCCCAATCTCTGGCAATTGTAGTCTTTCCATTCCCTCTTCTAAGATGTACCTGAGACTTGGGGAGAATAAAATGTGAAATCAATGCCCTATTTATGACTGAGCACTTCACAGATACTTATTCTCTGTACCTTGACCAGTCATGAATCTGTATTAAGCCCCATACTCAGTTAAAGAAGTTTCTCTGACAAGGACTAAGAGCGGCACTAATCCATAGGTATAGAGATAAGGTAGATTTATACGATGTCCATTTAGCAGAATAATAATAATAGGCTCTGCCTACTATCTGATAATTTCCCCAGCAATGAATTCTTAGCCCAATTTATAATACTAGGCATGAGTTTCTTCCTATGGAACAGGCCCTGAATCCAATCAGAAAGCTATTGAGTCCCCTGTAACGGTTATGGCACTGATGCTCCCATGGGCATATCTTGCCAGACAAGTCATAGTTTGCAGGGCTCACAGCTGGGTAAAACTATTAGCTTGTCTTCCCTAGCAGCCCCTATAGCTTCTTCCAGTAGTATGAAAGCTACCTGGCTGGGAAGAAGTCTGCCAGTCAGTAACAGCTTGATTTCTCTGTGCCTCATGACGAAAATTGTCTTTAGCAATCGGTTCTTACCATCAAATTCTGGCAGGCAGCTAAGAGATTGCCCTGTATTGTTTTAGGGATTTCTAAAGCACCTCTGTAATTTTGTATCTGTATTTTTAATAATACTGTATTCTTTTTGCTCATTAAGCTTCAACATTGACTCCCCTAGGAACATAAATTTTAACAATTTGAAATTGATGTTATGTATACTATTATTATTATTATACATCCAATCAGAAAACCACTTCCCCTTAGCCATTTCAGTCTGAGAATCTGAAACACACATACACACAAAAATGTTTCAAATGTATTGGGGGAGCTAATTAAAAACAAAAGGAAGAGTTTCCTTCCTGCAACCTGTAACTCCAGCACTCAGAAGGTGCAGACAGAAAGAGCACAGATTCAGGGCCAGCCTGGACTACAAGAAAACAGACAAGGCAAAAAGAGAACACAGCATCACCCAGGGTTCTGTAAGTATAGGATACTGCTCTCTACCTTCAGGTTGATCTAATGAAAATCATTTTACTCCAGGTGGGCTGGCAGTCTGCTCCTGATAGAACACTTGCCACCAGTAGGTAGGAAGCCAGGAGCCAGTTTTCCAGCTGACACTGTCCTTAAAGGTAGCAATAGCCAGAGCCGTCTATTTGCATGGTGATTCACACCTGTAATCCGAACATTTGGGAACTAAAACAGAATTGCTATGTCAAAGGCCAGTATGGGTTTCACAGTGAAGACCTGTCTCAAAATACAAAGACGCCACAAACTACAAGCTCATCTTGTGCTCGTCTTGCAGCCTCAGTTAAGTCCCACTGGAGCCGGAAATGAGCACCCCTGCACCCGCAGCTGTTGAACCCCATCCTGGGGTGAGGACGGAGACTTGTGGTAGAGCACAGTGCCATCACATGATAACCTTGGGTTCAGTCCCTGGGACCACACAAAAATCCTCCTCCCAGGAGCAGGAAACTGGACTCCTTCATTACCAAAACTGCTTCAGCCAAGGCTGTCCCACAGTGAAACCCTGCCCCCCCCCCAAAAAAAGGCTGAGCAGTGGTGGTGCACATCTTTAATCCCAGTACTCGAGAAGCAGAGTCAGGTGGATCTCTGTGAGTTTGGGGCTAGCCTGGTGTACAGAGTGAGTGCCAGGACAGCCAAGGCTACAAAGAGAAACCCTGTCTTGAAAAACCAAAACACACACACAAAAAAAGCAAAACCAAAAAACAATCTCTTAAGATACCTAGATCTGGATCTCCTGTTCATTTTCTCTGGAAAATTCTGCCTCCACAAGTTTCAGTGTTTCTTTGTTTTTTAACTTTCTATAAATGTAATTTCCAACCTGTCTTTTCTCCCCCAAGATTATATTTGTGAGAACCATCCCCTCTTCACAGGTCCATCCACCCATTTGGTTGCTGGTGGGGCTGTGGATGGACTCCATCCAGGGCTGTGGATTGCCTTAGTAGACAGCAGCCAGTAGGTGGAACCAAAACATCTGGTATGGAGCTGGGAATCACAATCGCTACAGAGTTCGGGATTTGCGCAATTCCTAGAGTTTTCCTTAGCCTGTAAGAGCTGATTGCTTTGTTAAAGTTCAACACCAATATCCTCACTACATCTGAAGTGCTTCTTGATGACAGAGGGGTCTTGACAGAAGTCAGCTGTGGTAGGGGAAAGTACAGACCTCGTGGAAGGGTCTGAGACTCCATCCTTTTGCCAGGACCCCTTAGGCTGTCATTCTGGTGGGTGTTGATGTAGCCATGCTTTTAGTACGAATATTTTTTTGCTCCAACACAAAGGCACCAGGTGAAACCTGCTCACCCAGGGGCTTACAATTAGGCAGGATTTCTGTGCTTGGGACCCCTGAATGTCTGCTAATGGAGGAGGGGTAAGCCTACTCATACTTAGGTTCTGTACAACTCCACCGGTTCCGTTCACTCGCTATGCAATACAGGAACTAAGCTGAAAATTTAAAAACATACAAACACAGAGACCGACAGATAAACGGGGCCACGGAGTCATCCTTGAGACAAAAATCCCGAGCATGCCCACTTTATTGTGCTCAGGGGCAGCTTATCTAGGGCTCTGGCCACACCCCAGCTCTCGGATCTTTCAGCTGCAGACTCATCAGAACCCACTCCCCTGCCACCAGGGTCTCCTGCTCAGAGCAGAGGAAAACAAGCTGTTTACAGGGAATTCAGGATCTGGTGGTCGACGGTCCCCAACGTTTCTGTTATTATTCTTTTGAAGAGGGTGAGCATGGTACCCTTGCTTATGGGAGACACACTATTGTTTCCAAGGCTGTTTGATATGCTCTCCCTCAGAATTTAGGACTGAACCGAGGTCAATGCTCGCTAAACAAGTTCTGTACCACTGAGCTGTGTCCCCATGTCTTCCTGTGAGATGAAGTCTCACCAGGTTGTCCAGGCTATCCTTGAACTTGTTTGAGAGCACAGGTAGTCCCTAAACTTTTGCTCCCCTTGCCTCAGCCTCCCAACTGGTTGAGATCACATGCTTTTATTGCCGGCTTTGCTGTCCTTTTCTGATTCATGAAGTATGCTGATCTACAGTGAGTTAGATTTCACATGGTTTATCTGCTCTAGTTCAGTTTAAATGACACATAAATTTTTTAAAAATTGTTTTGGATATGGGGCCTCTAATTTGCTATGCAATCATATATGACTTTGAACTTTGGAACCACATCTCAAGTGCTAGGTTTACCGCCACGCCTAGTTTATACAGTCCTGGGGATCAAATCCACGACATGCTAGACAAACACTGTACCAGCTGAGGGACAGCCCTAGTGCTGAGATTTGTTTTAACACTGCTGCGCTTTGTTTGTTTGTTTGTTTTGTATATTGTCGTGGAGTGGCAGAGTGGCTTACATCTGCTGTGCTATGACGGGCTGCGACTGCTTCTGCGGGAACTGTCTGCCTTTCTCTTCGGGTTCCCACCACACGAATACAGAACAGCCCCTCTCACACGTACTCCGTCCTCGACACCAAGGGAGGCCAGAGCTCTGGCTGTAGGACTGCGAAACACAAGATAGGCAAAGAAGATACAGACAGGTGCTTGCTCTTCTGGGAGGTTTGGCGGGGAAGAAAAAGATGAGTTTCCCATGGAGGGGATGGCCAGAGGCATCCTTAAGGCTTCTGAGTGAAGCTAGATCCTTAAGTCAGACTTCAGTCTGCAGCCCTGAGGATTTTCCTGGAATTCTTGTGAGACATTTGGGAGCTGTCTATTCCCTCATGCCTAAGGCAGCTGTCCCATGTGTGGTCTCATGAGTTCTCATGAAGAGACCCTACCTCAGCCAGGAGTGGCTGGTGAGTTTGTTTTCCTTCTGAATAAAGCGGGGTGGGAGAAGATGATTTAGATAGTAGTATCCAGGGCAGTAGTGTAGGCAGAACAGAGGGAGGGTAGGAGAGAAACATAAGAGCGGTATCCTTGTGGTGGTGCTAATGGACTTGATTTCTTTCCTTTAAAGGGGCAGAGGGCTTTGTGGATTTGAGTTTCTTAAAGGGTTCGAAAGGGTAGCTCAGAGTTTAACAGTTCTTGCAGGGGACCCGAGTTCAGTTCCCACCACCCACATTGGGAAGCACACAACTGTCTGTAAATCCATCTCCATGGGGATGCAATGCCTCTTACCTCCACAGACACCCGTACTCACATGCACCTACCCCCCCCCACATAATTAAAAATAATAAAAATATTTAAAGTCTCACTGTATAGTTCTTATGTCATGGTACTTACTATGTACCAGGCTGGCCTCAAACTCACAGACATTTGCCTGCCTCTCAAGTGCTAGAATTAAAGGCGTGAGATACCACACAAAGCAGTAAGAGTGAATCTTTAAAAGGGGTATGTGCTCCAAGCCTGGGTCACTCGCTGTGGCTGAGAGTGAGAGGGAGGCAGATCTTCCCTGGTCACTTTTCCAAAGCTGCCATTCTCCATTGTAGCCTGGATCACAGTTAAAAGTCACTGTAGAACCGGGTTGTGGTGGCACACACCTTTAATGCCAGCAAGCAGGAGGCAGAGGCAGACGGATCTCTGTGAGTTCAAGGTCAGCTTGGTCTACAGAGCAAGTTCTAGGACAGCCAAAGCTACAGAAACCCTGTCTCAAAAAAGCCAAAAGAAAAAAAAAGAAGTCATAGTGGAACCAGGCATGCTGGTGTATACTGCAGCTCCAGGGCCCACAGGTGGTGGCAGGATGGAGGCCCAGGACAGCCCTAAGTGGTTCCCTGTCTCCAAAAACAGGGTCAGTAATACCGCGATAAAACAGTGACAAGATCACAACCTATTTTTTAATTAGTCTCTAAGTTTATTTTGCAGTTCTGAGGGTCGAGCCTCATGGAGGTACTTTGCCACCGATGTTTCTAAAGCCCATACTCCCAACAGGTTTCCACAGGCAGGAGAACCTCAGAGATGGGCAGTATAATAGTGTCTTAACTGAAGTCCTGGGCTCCTCGGACTGCAGATGGAGTTCAGAGCTCTGCCTTCCCAGTAAAGGACATGGCTGACTTTCCGGGGGCCTGTTGATTGAGTGCGAGTAAACTGTTAACAGCGCAGAGCTGTCATGGATTTGGGGCAAGAAATCTGTGTGCCAGGACTTGAGGGTAGATGTGGCCCAGTGGGAGGAAGCAGCCATTTGCATGACCAAAAGCTAAGGGTCTGTGCCAGGCCCTAGGGCTGCTGTACACTCTGGTGACAGAGGATCCAAGCACCCTGACATCTGTAACCCACAGGAAGAACAGACACTTTGTGATATTTTATGTCAAGAATTCAGTATTGAAGACCAGGCATGTTAAGTACTTTCTCCTGTAATTCCCAACACTTGGGGTTGGGGGTGAGGGACAGGACAGTTAAGAGTCAAATGCAAACTCAAAGAGTTCCAGATCAAGGCCAGCCTTCACTATTCACAAAACTCCATCACAAAAACAGCAAACAGAATTTAGGCCTTAAGTCACCGAACTGGAAACAGTATCCCTTTTCAGGCTGGCTTGACTTGGCCTTTGTGCTATGCATACTGGGGTTGAAAGCCACAGACAAGACAGTCTTAAGCGCAAGAATGGATACCTGGGTCTTTATTGCATAGGTGGGAGAAGTTGGCTCCAGCTATAACTAAACCAAAGGAAGGTGTGAGTGGAAGACCGACGGCAGAGAAGGAAGGACAGGCGTTTCATGTATTCTTTCCCCACCACACAATAAACTATCAGAAATGCTTGGGAAGAGGACATGTATACTTGATGGATCCTATTAACATATATTGTTTTTTAATTTTTTTTTTTGAGTTTTTCAAGACAGGGTTTCTTTGTGTAGCTTTGGAGCCTGTCCTGGAACTCCCTCTGTAGATCAAGCTGGCCTCAAACTCACAGAGATTCACCTGCCTCTGCCTGCCGAGTGCTGGGTTAAAGGCGTGTGCCACCACCGCCTGGCAACACACTTTAAGGACCGCCTTCTGTTCAATTTCTGTTCTTTGTAAGCAAAGACGATATAGGCCTCTACAGACAGCGCTCACTGTCATCGTGGCTAACATACCTACCTCCTCTCCCCTTGATAGCAGGGCAATTACTCTTCTCTAGTTCTGCTGCTGTAATGGGGCTTGTCATCCTGGGACCTGAGAAAGGAAATTGAGTTCTCAGATAATGCAGTCACCACCGCAGGGCCTGGTTATTTGGGACAGCTGATGTGCAGTGTCAGAGTCTAGGGAGACAATTCTCTTTTTGTAGGTCACTTCTAAGAATTGGTGTGAGAAAAAAGAGAAAACTTCCTCAGCCCTGTGAGTTCCAATCTTTGTGATCTCTGACAATTGGAAAAGAACATTTGCAAAGACACAGTGTGGCAGGCTGAATAAGACTCCCCAAATATGACTATATTTAAACCTCCAGAAAGCCACAAATAGGTGACCTTACATAAAAAATAAGCTTTGAAGAAATAATAAGGATCTTGAGATCGAGATCCTGGTCTTTTTGTGTGGGGTGGATATTAACAGCCCATATGGGGGATAAAGGAGGGTGGGGCATCGAATGAGGTGCTTGATGAAAAGTCAAGGTTACAAAAATGGGACTGAAGGAGACCCCCGAACAGTGGGGGTTTCCTCCCAGACCCCAGATTAGGCACAAACTAGGCCTAAACACCTGTTTTCACAGAGAGATGCTTTATTAAGTGAGGAAGAAAAGTCAAAGTGGCTGCTTTCTGACTCAGGCAGAAAAACAGCATCAATCAAATGACCTTGCAGATATAATTTTAAGAGAAGGAAAAAAGAAAGGTTTGTGCTCAAATAGGCTAGGATGTGGTGATATAGTAGATAGGGGATAAGGGAAAGGAAGAAGAGTATTTGTTCCAGAGGGACAAAGGACTGCCTTTAGACAGAGGGGAGACAGATGTGGCGCATAGGCAAAGGGAGGTTTGTAGGTAAAGTGGGAAACTGTAACACTAGTAATAAAAACCCAGAGGCAGATGTTTGGGTTCAAGCTGAAGATCATGTCATTTGCAAATGTCACCACACACGTTCAGCTTTGTGTAAAGCCCGGCAGCCAGGCTGTACTCTGTAGCTTCTGCCCAGCACCCGCACTACTTGCCTGTGTTAGGATGTAACTTCTTTGTGCCTCTTCCATGTCAACTAAGCTGGCGTTAATATAATCATTTTCAGTGCTCTGCAGTTTAACACGGCTGTGATCATCTGAAAGCAGAGAACGATAGAGTATAGCTGTCATTTCAACTTTTCCATTCCTTTTTATTTGATGGTAATATTCTAAGGCAGTTATAGCTGATAGGAGAAATAAGGAAAATATAAACTTTCACCAAAGAAGAGTTGAGACAAATCCTAAATTGCCTACTTGTTTTAAAAACGAGGAAGTTAAAACAATCTTATTGCTGGGTACTGGAAGTGCTTCTGTTTGTAGTCTACCATCTACAGTAACACGAAAAACTGGCCAGCATGTGCAGTAAATGAATAAGGCTCTTACCTTACTGGAAGGGAAAAGTCACCTCAAGTCTCAGTGCCCAGGAACTGAGCTATGTGCGAAAACATAACTGGGCTCAAACTGATGAGAACAGACTCTTCACTTCTTGGTAGCATGCATATTTAAATAACGCTTAACACTGAGAAGCTAAAATAACCGGATTATTCCAACTGTACCTTTACAAGACCTCTGGAAACTTCATTACTGAAGACTATGTTAACAGGTTAGGCACACTTCTACATTTTAAAAATAAAAACTGCAGATTAGAATTTATACTAATTTTATTATCTAAAATGCAACTCTTGACCTTGTATCATTTAGATGAGAAATAAAACAATGAGAATTTATCCCTAAGATTAATTTTACTTCAGAATCCTAAACATAAGAAAGCCACACATAAAACTAAGTTACAAATTGAATGGATGATGCTTAACTTCAAAGAATATATTCTGTTACAAACTATTCCCCTCAGAAATCTATCTTAAATAGTCACTCTCCATTTCTTTTCCACTTTCTCGTTGTTTTCTCAGCTAGGGTCTCATGTAGCCAAGAATGGCTCTCAACTGGGTGGATACGTAGTAGAGAATGACCTTAAAATCCTGCTCCTCCTGCCTCTCGAAGCTTGGGCTGCTTCCCTTCAGCCCCCACCCAAGACTTTTTTTTCTTTTGGTTTTTCTGCACAGGATTTCTCTCTGTTGCCCTGGCTGCACTGGACCTCTCTCTGTAAACCAGGCTGGTCTCGAACTCAGAGATCTGCTCGTGTCTGCTTCCTGAGTCCTGGGATTAAAGGTGTACACTACTATACCTGGCTTCTGGGATACCACTTTAATTCCAAAATCAAAACAACTACAGGAAAACAAAACCACAAACTGTAAAACCTATCTCTCCATGTGAACAGAAATGCTAAATGACTTTAGTTTCCACATCAATGTACCTCGGATGTTCCTGTTGGACTGAACACAAGCCCTCTTTCATATTACATCTCATCCGCAAAGGAAAACTACAATCTGGCTATAGTAAACCACGTGGACTAGTTTTCTGGGAATGATGGCGTCAGCAAGCACTTTTGAAAAAGGTTTTTTTTTTATTTTGTTAACAGTTCAATCATCCTTTAATTGTCACACTGTACAAGGCAGGGACAGCTTCCTACTCAACAAAATTAAGACCGTGTTTCATAGATAGCATACCCCATGGAAGAATGCGAGCTTTTAGAGAAAGCAAAACAACCACCAAATTCTAGACTCCAGTACAGTATCACCCAAAGGAATACATTTCCTCATGTTTCAATCACAGGAAGAATACAAACCAAACACACACACACACACACACACACACACACACTCATACTCTTTTGGCCAACACGCAACTCAGAAGGTCAGGTCCACACACAGGGTGCTAGGAAATCAGTGCATCTACACAACACTTTCCCAGACCAAGGCAGAGCTTAGGAAGCCAAGACTAGAAGAAAAGCCCAGCCCAATTCAGCTATTTTCCTTCAGTCTTTACCCCAAAACTATAAAGACAGTATTCACACCCAGAGACTAAAAGCACAGAGGACACTGGACACTCTCTGAAAGCCACCCAAGGCCCAGTGCCATCACAGGGCTCTGCTTCATTGTCTATCAGCAAAGCAAAGGGACACTGTGCATTCTCTCAGGGTTAAATGACGATTTTTAAATTTTGTTAGAGATGACAACAGAAAATAGTCATCCTTAGGAAATCAGGACAGCACTTTACAAGTAAACACAGCTGGCAACTAAATATGTATTTTCTTCTCAGGAAAACAAATTCTCAAGGGCACAGCTGTCTCATTATTTAGCTTCATAAGGAGGCTAATGGAGAGCAGAACACGGTGGCACACACCTTTAATGCCAGCACTCCAGAGGCAAAGACAGACCATCTCTTTCAGTCTGAGTCGAGCATGATCTATACAGTGAATTCCAGGCCGCCAGGACTACCTAAGACCCGTAACAAAAAGTAAAAAGAAACACACACTTTTGATTCAAAAGAAATTCTAAAGAAAACCTTTTTTTTTTTTTTTTGATGTGTTAACTGAAATATATCACCTTCAAATATCTAAAAAGACCCAACATATATCCATTTCAGGAAGTGAAATCCTCATCAAAACCTTGAAAACCTGTGACTTCACAATTCCAATGCCCAACAAAGGCAAAGGACCCTGTCATTCACTTACTAGGGATTACTTAGCAAATACTCAGTTTGCATAATCAGAGATGTCCCCATGACAACCTGGGAGTTAACTGTTTCCTTTCCATGATCCACTAGTGTTAGTCACTTCCAAATCTGTGCACTGTTCATTTTAAATTTTTAAAAATGTTTTATTTTTAGTTACATATACATGTGTGGGAGGGGTGTGCCCTGTGTATGTGGATGCTCTTAAAGACCAAAAGAGGGCTTCAGATCCCCTGGAACGGGACAGAGTAACAGGCAGCTATAAGCTGCCAGATGTAGATGCTGGGAACTTAACTTCAGTCCTTTAAAAGGACACAGAGCCCTTAATTGCTGAATCACCTCTTTGGAGCCCCTGAATTGTTTATTTCCAACAAAGGAAACTTTTGACTTCCGAGTTAGAATGTCATAGTTTTTATTTTTGCCCAGGATTCTCTGAAGTGAGGTCATCAAAATGGGAAGGGCTCTACAACTTGAATCCCAAAGTCCACAGCACTTGATCAGCATTCTATGGCAATGGTTCTCTTCTCCCTGCCCCCTGTATGTGTGTGTGTGTGTGTGTGTGTGTGTGTGTGTGTGTAAAGGAGGGAAACAAAGGAATCATACTTCTGTGGGCAATCTTACTTATCCATCCCTCAAAGCACCAGCAGCAGCACAGTAAGGAACATATTTATTATTCTGTAGGTATTACCTTTTCTTATTCTTGCCACCAAGTGAATGAAGAAATGCAGTATCTAACAAGACTTTAACTTAAAAATTGGATAAAAAGGAAGCCCACCCACTTCTGATGAAGCCTTTCTGCCTCCTACCCTCGGGGTTTTCTGAGAAATGGTTTCAGCTCTCAAGAAATGACTTGCTCTGTCTGTGGCTGACACACAGAAGCTTCCTCTTTCAACACTCATCATGAACTGAAGAAAAGAGCCCTGTAGATTTCATCCAATTAATCACCATCTTAAAGGCCTCTATTATTATAGAGTTTCACATATCAAACAACAGAAAGAAGGGAGGGTTCATGTTCACCATGGCAGAAACCAATGACTAACTCACAAGTTGAGCAAAGACAGGACAATTCTATTAATACAATATTATCAGTTAACTTCTCTGCTTGTATTTTCCTAATCTCTATCTACTTGTGGTGCCTCTAACAAGAACTCATAAGAACTCAACGTATCTTAAAGCTATGCCAACATTGTTCAACTCCAAAGGCTGACAGGGAATAATTCTTTTTCATAAACTGAGCAAGGAGTCCTATGCAAAGACAGCTACACCCAAGTCTCATAGCTACTATCATTTTCATGGAGAAGAAATATCAATCTTAGCACCCATGAAAGTCTGAACATTTCAGCTGTTTACTCTGCAAAACAAACAAATGAACCAATCCAACAAAAAACAAAACAAAAATCAATTAGAGTTACCAAAGAGCACCGTTTAATGATTATGATAGGCCAGACACTGGCACACCTTACTGGGCTGTTATCTCAATCCTCACAACTTGACAAAGTAGATACACTATCAAGCCCATTTTGCTGACATTGTGCCGTAGTGTCTCACTCTTTTTAGACTAGAGAGATTTGAATTAGAGGATTTCCCTCACATAGAATAGTCCACTGCTACAGACCACTGGCCTTAAGAAATTCCAATCATCTTCATGCTGATCAGACTGTGAGAGAGGAAAAGGGAAGGCCGAGACAGAGTTTCCTTATAATCACGTTTAACCATTGACACTCAAATTCTATGTATTGATTAAGGGCAATATGAGCTCACTGGGGTCCATGGATAAGGCAGCCCCACTATTCTGTCTAGAGTCCTAGTGTACAGCTGGCCCTGTGAGTAGAATTCTGGCCTAGAACACTAGAGGTCTTGGGCTCAATTTCCCTATCTCCTCCTAACCTGGGGATTATTATGTGATATTTTGATTGTGTTCTGATAAATAAAGCTTGCTTGGAGTCAGAGGGTAGAGCTATCCACTAGCTGACCATAGAGGTTGGAGGACTGTAGAGAGAGGAGACAGGAAGTGGTGAGGCTGAGAGAGCATCTGAGTCCTTTTGGTGGGAGGAACTGGAGAGGTAGGAAGTGACTGCGGCTGCTCCCCTGCTTCGCTGATCTTTCAGGTTTTTACCCTGATATCTGACTCCCGATTTTTTGATAAGATTAATTAGAAAATGCTTCATCTGGTGCTCAAATTTTGGGGCACGAATTCACGATCCTAGTGAGTCCCTAGTGCTGGGATTAAAGGTGTGTAACTCCCAAATATTGGGGTTAAAGGATTAAAGGCAGCTATCTAGTTTGGCAGCAGCCCAAAAGTGGGTTTAGGGAGAGCTTGCCAGGAGAGAAGAAAGAAAAACCTAGCTAGTAGGATGCTGACTCTGGCCGCAAGTATCTCTGGCATACACCACGTGTATGCTGGTGTCTGTAAAGCCACAGGCAAAAGACTTTTTCATGAATTTGTACCCCAAACGTTGGTCACCAGATGTAGCATGAATAATAAAAGCCCAGAGACAGATATTGAGATTCAAGTTGAAGATCAGAAAAGCAAAGCACTGAGTGGTAGTGGTGGCACACGCCTTTAATCCCAGCACTCGGGGAGGCAGAGGCAGGCAGATCTCTGTGAGTTCAAGGCCAGCCTGGTCTACAAGAGCTAGTTCCAGTACAGGCTCCAAAAGCTACAGAGAAACCCTCTCAACCGCCCCCCCCCCCCCAAATAAGAAAAGCAATCAACCTCTAGAGAGATCTTTTCCCTCTACTGGCTACCTCTCTTCATCAGGAAGTTCCTTAAGTAGCAAGGTAAACAGCTCAAAATAGCTTCAGGAAGTTCCTGAAACTGACCAGATTTTGCTAGGCTGCTCCCTGCCAGTATAAACAATAAAAGTTGAGAGTCCCTCTCAGTTGAGTTGCACAAAAAAGACTGAGAACAGAACAGCTGCCTGGAAAAGGCAGAAACCGGCTGGGCTGCCTGAAAGAGGTTTAGACCAGCAGAGGCACCTGGAAAGGTCACTCTCCAGTCTGCAGAGCTGCCTCAGGCCATGCAATGTGCTCCTCCTTCTTAGCTTTGTGAGCTGCCATTTATGCTGGGTGGGCCTTAGTGATACAGCTGTCTTTGAGTCATTTCTGATCCTGTAATTAACCCCTCACTCATATTCCTGTAAGGAGCCATAGTCAATGTTCTATTGCTGTGAAGGGACACCACGACCAGGTTGAAATCTTTTGTTGTTGTTGTTGTTTTTAGTGGGGTTTTTTGTTGTTGTTTTTGTTTGTTTGTTTGTTTTGTTTTTTAGGGTTTTTTTATTTTTAATTTTTTTAGTTTTTTTCGAGATAGGGTTTCTCTGTGTAGTCCTGGCTGCCCAAGGGTATTCTTCCCTTCTAATAGCCAACCCCTCCCATTCAATTTTTTTCCCTATGACTTCTCAACCCCCAAATATGAGGTATTGATTTTTGAGTTTATCTCTGACTTCTGTTGGTGTCCCAGAATAAAAATTGATTTTGCTGTTAAACTGGCACTTGCTATTGCTTCCCACAGTTATAAAAGGGAAGAAGGATCTGGTCTGGGGGACAGAAACTGATGACGCTAACATTCAAGAGAGTTATTGAAGAAGTGTCTGTTTGGTTGGTTTTGGAAACTGATTGTCATGCCATTGCCTAGGCTGGCTTTGAACTTGAGACATTTCCTTATGATCCTATGTACTCAGGTTACAAGTCAGGCATGAATCCCATGCCCAACTGAGGCTGTGGATCTCTTAAATTCCTACTGAAGGTGAAGAAGAAAGGAAGGAAGAAATAATATAGACATGGATGGCCGGCCTCAGAGCTGGACATCCTTATGGATTAGATAGCAGGGTTGAGCTGGAGCCTCCAGCTCGTCCCTGCATGATCAGATCTAGAAAGCCCTATATCCCCCCCCAAATCCTGCCTACCCAGAGAGTCTCCAGATAAAGGAAAGATGCCAAGAGCCCAGTTCCGCATTCCTGAAGGCTACTGAAGTTACCAACCAGTCGCCCAAGTCCCCACCTAAGCTTTTAGTTTTTGCACAAACCCAGCTTTGTGGCAGACGTGTCATCACCCCTCACCTACCTGCCCTGGCTTGGAGTGCCACTTCTCTGGCCTTGATCCCTGAGACCTGTAAACCTGCCCGGGAGTTGCTCTACTCTCAATAACCTGTTGCCATATTTTTTCAATTCAACTTGATCTGACTTGCACTGTCAACAGAAAAACTTATTATTTGGGGCAGAAAAATCTATGAAGTAGGACTCTTGTTCTGGGCTCTAGCTCCTTACCCCCAGGATCTTGCTCTGGCCACCCCTCTCTCAGTCCTGTAATTTCTGTACAAGGAATTCAGATGGGACACAAACCATCGCGTACAAGGCAGTTAGGATTTAGGGTCTTGATCAGGTTTGTTTTCTCTACCATTTGAAGAATTAAAAGACAGGAAAATCTCAAGTTCAGCAAGCAGTAGCAGGGGAATTCTCACACAGAGTAGACAGAATCAGCCTAGTAAAGAAAGGCTTTTATTGGGGTTGAGGGAACACACACACAAACAGAAAATGACCCTCTGCAGAGCATCAGGAGCTGGAAGTCTAGCCTCCTTGAAAGCTGATTGCTTTAAAGGTCTTTGAGGGTCTTCTTCCCCTAATTTATGCTTGGTTAGTTTGAATAAAGATAGGGGGATTGAGAGACCCACAGGAACACCTGTCCCAGCCTGCCCTTGAGGCCCTGAACTTGTCCAACTAACTGGCCTACAGGCAGAGTAGGGGCTACTGATGGGAGAGAGAGCCTACCTGGACTTTAAGAAGCGTCTCTAGTCAGGAGAATGAGGAAGAAGTCAGAAGTTTGTTATCTTCATTATCTATTCACAGCCCCTTCCCCCCCCCCCCCTGTCTGTCTGTCTACGTGGACCTGTCTAGCTCCTAGTCACCCAGGATTAGATAATGATCACTGGGACCATTGTGCTAATTAGAATTGAAGCAATATTTATACTATTTCTAAAGCTTTTAGATTGACAGTTTCTCCTGAGGAGAGGCATTTTCCTGTTCAGGTGATTGAGAAACCCATTCGGATTGACTCTTAAAGGAGAAGACAATGGAATGACCTTGCTCTTGTCCAAAAACAAAGCCTCCAGCTAGGATTTCGGGGAAGTTCAGAAAGTTTCCAGCCAGGGTCAGATTACAGCTAAAATCCCAGTCTTTTTGTAAGCTTTAGAGTCTAGCCTTGGCTTTGCAGCTGCTCTCCGCCTTTCTCATATAGTGACACACACCCTACCGGGACACTGAAGACAGGATTTCCCACGGAGGAAGTAGAGTCTACCTCTGAGGATTTTGTTTGTTTGTTTGTTTTTGTTTTTGAGGCAGGATCTCACTATGTAGCCGTGGCTGGCCTGAAGCTCACAATGTAGACTAGGCTGGCCTTAAACTCACAAGAGATCCACTGTAGTTGAAAGAGCACCCGGAGGGTGTCTCACATGCGTGGAGACCCGTGCCCAAGAACCAGGTCCGAGAGCCACTGGATGCAAGAACAAGAGGCAAACTTTAATGTTCACAGGCCTGTGGGTGCTGCAGTCACATGGAGAACTGAGCACCCCGAGCTACGTCTTGGGGTATCTTTATATAGGCAGAAGCAATGTTACAGAAGCAAAAGCGCGGTTACAGGAGTCCCATTGGTCAGTTTGAATGAGGCGAGGGGTGAATTTGAGGGCAGGCCTCGTGGTCCTTGGCCAGGATCAAAGAAACCAGATAACTGACCTGTCCCTATCTCAAGCATATATGGTCAGTCCTTTGAAGTCTTTGTTTCCCCCTAGGCCAGATGTCTTGACCATAAATTCCCTGTCCTGCAGCCTGATAAGGCTGTCCTGGGTATCTCACCAGATGTCTGACCATAAATCCTCTGTACTGCAGCCTAATAAGGCTGTCCTCGTTCTGACCTCAGGTATCCTGCTTTGCTCAGCATTCGGGGGCCCTTCTCTGAACTGAGCTTCTTTGCAAAATGACATAACTGTGACTAAAATGAGTTGGGGTCCTTCATAGTGACATTTCAATTGTATTATAATAAACAAAGACTGCCTGAAGATCTGAGAGTAAAACAGTCCCACCGGTCAGCCTTACAGACCAGGTCATGGTAACACACACCTTTAATCCCAGTAGCCACAATGACATGCACCTTTAATCTCAATAGCTACACTAGTTGCCATAGAAATCGGGTGGTGCATGCCTTTAATTCCAGCCCCAGAGAAGAATATAAAGCAGGGGGGGGGGGGGGGACACAGTTCTCAGACACCGTCTCATTCTAAAATTCCTGGAGGCAGGATTGCCTTTTCAGACTGAGGTCAAGGTAAGAGCCAGTGGTTGGCTGTTTTGCTTTTTGGTTCTTCAGGTTGAACCCCAATTTCTGACCCTGACTTTTTATTAATCATGCTTCAATTCAGCTGTTTTCCTGAGTGATGCGATTAAAGATGTGCACCACCTTTGGGGGGTATTAGGGTGGGAGGAGGAGAGGGTGGGAGGGTGGCACATTTAGCCCCCACCTCACCCCGCCACACACTTGGGAGGCAGAGGCAGAGGCAGGTGGATCTCTGTGAATTCAAGGCCAGTCTGGTCTACAGAGGGAGTTCCAGGACAACCAGGGCTACACCCAGAGATACCTTGTCTCAAAACAAAACCAAAACCGAAAAAACTCTACACCACTACCTGAAAGAAATGGTATTAATAGTAAGGTATTGATAGTAAGGTATTGTTGCATTGTGCCACCGAATCCCCACCCACTCCCAGCCTGCTGTCTGGGAAGTAGAGAGCCTAACTGTAGACTCTTCCTGTGAAACTCCCCATCCTCAACAGGAATAAGAAGAGCTTCCCTTGAGTGTTTTGAGTCTCTTCAGAGACTATGTCATGTTGTCGTCTGTCTCTGGTGCTAGGGTCTGATTTCTCCTTGGAGCCTGATACTTGCTGTTGTCCCTCTGTCTGTCCATCTGTCCATCTGTCCATCCATGTTAAGAACCTCAAGTGCAGAATTGGAAGAGTGGTTAGATCGATCTCTCTCTTTCACACACTTACACACACACACACGCACACACGCACACACGCACGTCTCTCTTCCCAATGTAGCCATACTGAATAAACCATTTTCTGCTTTCAATGTGGGTCTTTTAAACTGACTTGTGGGGGTACAGGCTGTGACAGATAAATCTGGTAACAATCCTAGATCTTGAGAGCCTGGCCTACATCGCCAAATCCTGGATAATGTGGGACATATAGTGAGACTTTGTCTCAAGAAGATTAAAAGAAAAAAAAAAGGAAAAATGTTGGACACAGTGTTTGGTCATGCTCAGAACAAAGAGGAAAGGTTAGAATGGCAGGAACACCTTGAGCCTGCAGTTTTCTCTAAAAAAAAAAGAAAATCAACTGAATCAAAAGAGCACACTGAAGACAGGTGTAACATGCTGACCCTAAAAGTGAACACCTCACTTAGCAGGTATCCAACGGAAAGCTGAGGAGGCAGGTTTGGAGTATGAGCATGGCTGGCCTTGCACCTCAAAATCCTATTAGCCTACTGAAAGACAGCCCAGCCTCTGCATACTGAATCTCTCCCCTTGGTTCAGACACAGCGAAAACAGGACAGTGCTGAGCACTGGTCAGGGCAGAGTAGCGTCAGGCAGACAGTACTGAGACCTGCAGCTCTCTATAGCCGGATGTCCTGTCCCCCAACACTTCTCCGTGTCTGTCTTTGCTCCAGATATGGAATGCCCGTGGTGAGTGCAGCAGAGTTGGGGATAAAACAAGACACTTGCAGGGTGTGAAATGTCGCTCGTTTAAGGGCAGGTGTGTGGGGAAGGAAGAGGATCTGGACTTCTCTCCATCTTGGCAGCACGGAGGAAGACGTTGCTTATTCAATCCCCAGAGGTTTTTCCTGCATTAAGACGCTCCGGAATATAACCAGAATACCACTGGGCAGCAGGAGGACTATCTATCAGGCAATTATTAAGTATTTTCCGAAAGTGACGCTGCTGTGCAAAGGG
The DNA here is from genome assembly GCF_982192425.1 of Myodes glareolus. Taxonomy (NCBI): domain Eukaryota; kingdom Metazoa; phylum Chordata; class Mammalia; order Rodentia; family Cricetidae; genus Myodes; species Myodes glareolus. The sequence continues at coordinate 20,650,027 of NC_142038.1, forward strand.
TTTTCAAATAAATTGAATGTACTTTTCTATTTGGAGATGAGGAGACGCACATCACTTGGTCTGATTTAATAATGATTTAGGTGATGGCAAGAAAAGCAAGTAAATTCAAATTAGATTATTGACTTTCATGATTATAAAACACAACTGCAACGAGGATAAATGACAGATATTTGTCTATCTGAGTATATTTCAATTATTTTAAACTAACACGAAAAATACTTATTAGCCACAATCTGTGATGAATGGACATGCTGGCATTGTTATTTATAAAGTCTTTCCAGGGTCCAGAACTTCCCAGTGAATTATCATGAAGTCATTTTTCTCTAGTGACGCAGGAAGATGACGTAATGGAGTCTTCCATACAGCCCTGATCCCTGCCCATTAGAGTTGCACCCTAACTGTGATGGATGGTTTCCAGGCAACTCACAGAACTTACCAATAATAACTCAATATCCATTGAGTATCCTGTAGCAATAATGAAATTAGATCCAGAAGTAAACCTACATGGATTTGTGTGATTCATCCATTATCCTATTCAATTTCTCACGTCGAATTATGGGTGTTTTTTGTTTTTTTTTTTTTAATGTGGAAGCCCTATTTATACTATGGGTGAAAGATTAAGTAAAAGGGGGCATTTTGTCATCCACTGAAGTTTATCTCAGGTAAGAGATTCAGAGTAAAAACTTCCTCCTGCCCCCAATGTAATGTTCCATCTCTGTCTGTTGTGTTCTTCTCATTTTTGAATTGAAATATCCACTCCTGGAGCCCCCTTTCTTAAGGTTCAGAAAATAATCAAAACACACGAATCTCAGGAAGCTCCTGAAGCTTACAAGATAATAAGACTCCTCCCCAAGCTTATACAAGTAGTAACAGTTATGAGAGTGGATTCTAACTACACAGTCTGTAAGCTCTATAGGGGTTCCAGGGATGTAACTTCTGTGAGTCTTCCTTCATTCATGCTGGGGTGAACTTTCGGGGATACAGCTCCCTTTAGTCATCTGCGCTACTGTAATTTCTTACCCACACTTCTTCCTGTACATTTACATTATGTGCATTATGAACCCCAGTAATGTCACCGGTTCAGTACAGTAGGTTTGTGTAGAATTCACTGTTTGGTCTGTGATCACTGTGCTTTCTCGGGGGAACAGACAATGTTTCATCTTTCCCCAGAAGTCGTCCAGCCTACACTGGGCAATGTGAATGCTGTTTCTCCTTATGATACTCACTGTACCTGGATCATATATTTGTCTGGGTAGAATCCACAACTCATTCATTTTGGCAAATGTAATTATATTTATTCAAAATAAAAGCTATCTTTTTTTTTGTTGTTTTGGGGGACAGTTCAGAGAGGGAATGGGGGGATTTCGAGACTGGGTTTCTCTGTTATAGCTCTTGCTGTCCTGGAACTCACTTTGTAGACCAAACTGGCGTCCAACTCAGAGATCCATCTGACTCTACCTCCCGAGGGCTGGGATTAAAGGTGTATATGCCATGCCACCTGGCTCACCTTTGTATTTTATCCACGCTAGAACTTGGAGTTTTCAAACTTCCAGGGTGCTAGAATTACAGGCACACACCATCTTGCCTAGCTTTCTCTTAACACTCCTAAATTGTACCCACCTATGTGAACAATTCATATAGCTTCTTCCTCTACAACAGAGACAGGGCCTTGAGAATTGGTTCACAACTGTGTGCAATTCCAGTCCCAGGTGATGTTATGCCCTCTTCTGTTCTCCAAGGGTACTGCATGCCATGGTGCCCCAACATACCTGCAGGCAAAACAAATGTCTACATAAAATAAAATTAAAGGTTTAAACAAAGACAGAAATGTAAGCTTTTAGAAAGTCCTACATCAAAAATATTTTGGAAATTCTCATAACTGAATGAGATTAGTGGGTCATAGACTATTTAGCGTCTGTGATTTAATTTAATATTATCTCCTTTAGCATTGCAGATTCTTTGATTACCCAGACTTGGTAGAAAACCTGGAACCAGTTCCAGATCTAGATGACCAGAAGCAAATTGGACTGGTGGACAGTCACTTTCTGGCCAGTAGTTCCAGTATGTTCCATATACTGTGTCTGCTGCCTCTGAAAAACTTTATTTGGTTGATCTCACATAAGAAAGAGCCTTGCGGTCCCTGAACTTCATGCTCTCCTCACTTATGAGCAGTGAGGCAGCGAAACTACCAAACCCTGTGGGTAGAAAAACTTATTGGGGCCCAAATAGCCAAGGCCATTTCTGGGGGTGAAGGGGCAGAGAGAAGAATAAAATGGCAGAAAGACAAGCAGATTTTGTATGACAGTCGGCAGGTGGGGATCTGAGCTGTTGGGATTGAACAGGAATGAGGCACCCTTGCCTGAGGTGGTTAACCTTTGGGGGCAGGTTAAGGGAGTCTCCTGGAGGAGTAAGGGTGGTTCCTGGCTAACAGGAACCTGATTTAGGAGATGGTGCTTCTCTGGGAAGCAGAAACGCTTCTTTAGGCCTCTTTGCCTAACAACCGAACCTTTCATCGCACACCTTTGCAGTTTCTTATGTGACTCAGATCATTCAAACAGCTAAGGCTACTTCAGGAGGCAGCTCAGGAGGATCTCTGTGGGTTAGAGGTCAGCCTGATCTATATAGGGCGCTCTAGGACAGCTAGGACTACATAAAGAGACCATAGGATGGATAGTAGGTTCCAGATGTCAAGCACTCCAAAGGTCCTGTGCAGCTCCGTTTGTCTGGCTCTGCCATCTGCAGCATCTTCAGGTTGTCTAATAAGCCCAGGCCAGCTGCACTTCACAGCTGCTGCTGTACTTGGGGATTGCATAGTCCTGATGCTTTAAATATGATGGGCTATCCATATGCTGCACCTGCGCCAATGATTTTTCTGGCCCAAGTTTCAGGGATCCTGCCTGTAGGGACACTAGCCCACTTGAGCTTGTGGCTCTTGCCGGTAATGCCCTTCTCCTTCCTTTCAGCCTTCTAAAGTTAGCCACCAAGGTCTCCTCTGGAGTCTGCCTATCAAGGTCCTAAGTACTGAGGTCCAGCAATCAAAAGCCCCCTTTGGCTCACCTAATTAACATGCCCAGTTAAAATTAAACACTCATCCTAACACTGGATTTCCCCCTTTATGTTTATAAACTGTCATTTTCCTATAGGCCACATGTGTCTCTTCTCTAGAGGAGTCCAGAGGCAGTCTTTTGCCCCTCCGGGACAAATCCTCCTTTCCCCTCTGCCTTGTTCCTTCCTCTTCTCCCTCATTCTCTCTCTTGTCTTTGTCTCTTATTCCTTGCCCTCTGTCCCTCTGGGGCAAATAAATCTCTACTGTGCCGAGAACTTGGCCTTGGGAGCCCTGAGCCAACACGCGTACTTTCACCGCCTCTGCCACGCGATGACAAGTCCCAGCTGCTCTCCATGACCCCTTCACGCCTTCTAAGCCAATACCCTGTGAGAGACTCTGATAGGTAACCAAGTCCAGCTGCTCCTAGTGACAGACGCCTCCTCGGCCACCTCTGGACCACAGCTCTGTGTACTGACCCTGAGGAAGTACTTCCCAGAAACACGCCTCAGGGATGCTTGTCCCTTAATCACAACTGATTTTTTTAGCCCCAGGAAACCATCATTCATTGTCCCAGCAAAACCAAGGTTTTACTTCCGTGGTGTTGGTCTCTAGGAAATCATTGTTGGTACTTCAACCCAAGCTGACTGGCACTAGATTCTTTGTGTTATTGAATTGAAATTATCACACAAATGGTGGCATCTTTAAGGGACTCTGGAACTTCAGAAACCAGGTGTATATTGTCTGCGCTGCCCTTGACACTGTTTTCAGAGTTCCTATAACAGCTCGGAACACACAACAACTTCTCAGCCCCAATTCCAAAACCCTTCACAATCCTCGCTTAACAACATGGTCAGGTCTACCACAGCAATGGTCCACTCTCTGGTACCAATTTCTGTCTTAGGTTACATTCTGTCACTGCAGGAAAATGCCATGACCTAAGACAACTGGAGGAGACAAGGGTTTGTTTCAGCTTACACTTGTAGTCCATCAGAAAGGTAAATCAAGAGCTCAGTCAGAAACCTGGAGGTGGCCCTGGAGAGATGGCTCGCAGTTAAGAGCACTGGCTCTTCTTAGAAAGGTCCTAAGTTCAATTCCCAGCAACTGCATGGTGGCTCACAACCATCTATAATGAGATCTGGTGCCCTCTTCTGGCGTGCAGGCACACATGCAGACAGAACACTATATACCTAATAAATAAATACAGTCTTAAAAAAGAAAGAAAGAAGGAAAGGAAGGAAGGAAGGAAAGAAGGAAGAAACCTAGAGGCGAGAGCTGAAGCAGAGACTGTGGAGGAATACTATTTACTGGCTGGCTCTTTCTTGCTTACTTAAACTGCTTCCTTATGTACTCCAGGAGCATCTGCCCAGGGATGGCTCTGCAACAGTGGACTAGCCCTCCCACACCAATCATTACTCACAGGCTTGCCTACAGGCCAATCTGATGGAAGCATTTTCTCAGTTGACATTCCCCTTTACATGATGCTTTCACTTGCATAAAGTTGACAAAAGCAAACAAAAACCCAACACACACATATTAGAATATTACATTATATATTTTTAAAGTTTTCATTGTTTATATTTTATTAATGTGAGTGTGTGTTGAATACACACACACCGCAGCACATATTTAAAGGCCACAGAACAACATGGAAAAGTCCACTTTCTCCTTTCAGTATGTGGGTCCCAGGATCAAAGCCAGGCCTGGTGTCACACTCCCCATCCACTGAGCCATCTCACTGGCCCAACAATTAGTTTTTTTTCAGGCATAACTCTAATACCCAGTTGACTTCAAATGTGAAGCAATCCTCCAGCCTCGGCCTCCAGAATGCTGGGAATTATAGGTGAGTAACTGTATCTAGAATTTCAAGATTTTTAAAAGAACATATGGTCTAGAGAGATGGCTCAGAGGTTAGGAGCACTGGCTGCTCTTCCAGAGGTCCTGAGTTCTATTCCCAGCAACCATAGGGTGCCTCACAACCATCTTATAATGAGATCTGGTGCCCTCTTCTGGCCTGCAGGCAGAACACTATATACATAATAAATAAATAGATAGATAGATAGATAGATAGATAGATAGATAGATAGATAAATCTTTTTTGTTTTGTTTTGTTTTCCAAGACAGGGTTTCTCTGTGTAACAGTCCTAGATGCCCTGGAACTACTTCTTGTAGACCAGGCTGATCTAGAACTCCCAGAGATTCACCTGCCTCTGCCTCTCCAGTGCTGGAATTAAAGGCATCACCACCACTACCCAACAAATAAATAAATCTAAAAAAGAAAAAGAAAAAAAAGAAGAACATACATAAAAGTCAGGCAGTGCTGGTGCATGCATTTAATCCCAGCACTGGGGAAGCAGAGGCAAACGGATCTCTGTGAGTTTGAGGTCAGCCTATTCTATAGAGGGAGTTCCAGGACAGTCAGAGCTATACACAGAGAAAACCTATCTCAAAAAAAACAAAACAAAAATGTAGGTGGACTTTTCTGTCCCACCAGTCAGTTCTCAAATAACCACATGGAGACTCACAGAGATCCTCCTGCCTCTGCCTCCTGAGTGCTAGGATTAAAGGTGTGCACCACCACTGCCCAGCTGAGACTTATTATTAATTATAAATGCTCAGCTAGGGCTGGAGAGATGGCTCAGAGGTTAAGAGCACTGATTGCTGTTCCGGAGGTCCTGAGTTCAATTCCCAGCAACCACATGATGACTCATACCCATCTATAAAGAGATGGTGCCCATAATAAATAAATAAATTAAAAAAAATAAATGCTCAGCTACTAGCGAATTAGTTCTTATAATTTAAATTAACCCATTCCTATTAATTTATGTGTTGTCATGTGGCTCATGGCTTGTTACCTCTCCTGCATGCCCTGCTTCCCCAGAGTGTGATGGCAGCTCTTCTGAGGCTCTTCTCTAACCTTCTTCTTCCTAGCATCTTTAACTTGGTTCTCCCACCTAACCATCCTGCCTAGCTATAGTGCACTCAGCTTCTTTATTAAACCAACTACAGTGACATATATTCATACAGTGTAAGGGAACATTCTACAGAAAACAATCACATAAGCAAAAAGAAACAGTGTTAGATTAAAATATTGGGATGGAAATAAGAGCAATATGCATACTCTAATCTTTGTTTTCAAAATCTTCTTCCTCTTTGATTTTGTTTTATTTGTATTTTGTTTTGTTTTGTTTTTGAGACAAGGTGTGGTAGTTTGAATGTGATTGACCCCCGTAATCTCCTAGGGAGTGGCGCTAATAGGAAGTGGGTATGGTCTTGTTGGAGAAGGGTGTCACGGTGGGGGCGGACTTTAAGATTTTCTATGCTCAGGCTACTGCCCAGTATCTCAGTTGTCTTCCTGTTGCCTGCCATGTAGGACTCTCCGCTCATTCTCTAGCACCATGTCTGCCAGCCTGCATGCTGCCATGCTCCCTGCCATGATGATAGCGAACTGAACCTTTGAACTGTAAGCCACCATCTCAACTAAATGTTTTCCTTTAAAAGAGTTGCTGTGGTCATAGTGTCTCTTCACAGCAATAGAAACCCTAACTAAGACACAGGGTTTCTCTGTGTAGCCCTTCCTGACCATAAACTTGTTCTGTAGACCAGTCTGACCTCAAACTCAGATCCTCCTGCTTCTGCCTCTGGCTAGTGAGATTAAAGGTGTGTGTCACCATGGCCTAGTACTGCTTCTTAAAAACTTCTAATGAGGCTATTCAGATTGCCTGGAAAATGAGAGAAGCATTTGCATTATACTGTTGGCAGTGTTCACCCCAAGTATCTAAGTTTCTCTTCAGTGAGGATATTCAGACAAGTTTGATCTGCCTCCTTTTGTTATTTAGCTGTTTATCTCTAAGTTTAAATTGTTTTCTTAAACCATCTCCTACTACAAGCAAAGACCCAGGGAATCAATATAAGGGTTATTTGATACATAAAAAGTGAGTAAAATGTTACAGGCTGGAGAGATGGCTCAGGGGTTAAGAGCATGGCTGTTCTCCCAGAGGTCCTGAGTTCAATTCCCAGCAACCACATGGCGGCTCACAACCGTCTATGATAGGATCTGGTGTCCTCTTCTGGTGTGCAACCATACTTGCAGGCAAAATACTGTATACATGATAAATAAATAAATGTTAGAAAAAATATTCCATACTCTTGTCTGGCTCATCTGCTAAGAAATGAGCCAAACCATGCTGTGGCCTCCTTATGTTTAAATGAGGATCAGGGTCTCTTTTACCCATCTTGGTAACTGTCAAAGCAAATTCACATGAAGGATTTCGAGAAGAGCATGCTTATCATCTCCCCTGGGAAGATACGCAGAAGAGGTGAGCGGCTGTGCTTGTGGCTTTTGTCAATTTATTACAAACTTAGACATAGCTGGGAAGAGGGAATCTTTTTTTTTAATATTTATTTATTTATTATGTATACAATATTCTGTCTGTGTGTATGTATGCAGGCCAGAAGAGGGCACCAGACCTCATTACAGATGGTTGTGAGCCTCCATGTGGTTGCTGGAAATTGAACTCAGGACCTTTGGAAGAGCAGGCAATGCTCTTAACCACTGAGCCATCTCTCCAGCCCCGGAAGAGGCAATCTTAATTGAGAAAATGCCTGTGTGATTGACTTGCGGGTATGACTGTGGGTACTGTTTTTTAAATGTGTGTGTGTGTGTGTGTGTGTGTGTGTGTGTGTGTGTGTGTGTGTCTATGTGGGGGTATATGCATGTTAGAAGAGGGTGTCAGATCCCTTGGAGTTGGAGTTATAGGCTGTTGTGAGCTATTCAACTTGAGAGCTGGGAATTGAATTTGGGTTCTCTGGAAGTGCCCTAAACCTCTGAACCATCTCTATAGCCCCCATACTCCTTTCGAAGTAACATTATAGCAAATATACAAATGTGACCTCATGTGCTTCTCCTTCTTTGAGTTTGTGTGGTACTGGAGTAAGAAAATCAGGCTCAATCATTTCAAAGGTATTGAAAATTTTCAGTTGTGATTAAAATGTCAAATCCCCAATAAATCAGATGAATTAAGTAAAAGAATAATGTATTTGAAGCTAATATAAGGAAGAAGCAGCATCCTGGGTGGCCAGCAGTCTTTGTGGCTGTGGTGTGGCTCTGGCCTCCTGACTCAGAGCTGTTGACATAGGAACAGTATTTAACTGGGGAATTAAACAGCTCAGCAGTGCCGGAATGACTTCTGTGATATCATCTATGTCCTGCTGCCAGTAAATGTTCTGAAAATACTCTGTTCTGGAAAAGCTATGTCTCAATGAGAACAGTCAGCCTGCCAAAATAATTCTCACCACCCCCTGCCTCCAAACAAGCGAGCCATGAAAACCAGAGCCGTGAATGGCTGTCTCTGCAAGGAGGCATTTCCTGAGGATTCGGAGCAAGACGCTTTGTGTGTGATTCCCCTTCCCGTTTTCTATATTACATACCTGAGGTGACAAACATCTAAGGAGAAAATATCTATTTTTGACTCAGAGTTTTAGAGTTTCTAGTCTGTGGGCAAACTCAATGCCTGGGGCCTTTAGGGGGTGCATACTGAATGGCAATAGTGGGGAGGACATGGTAGGAAACACAAGGAAGGGGCCAGGGTCCCTCAGTCAATCTGAGGCTAAACCCCTGCCAGGGACCCAAGGACCTCTCACCAGACTACCTCGTGGGGGCGTTCTACCCAACTCTCCTTTTCCTGCTTCTCCTGCTCTCCTCCCCCCTTATTCATCTCCCTCCACCTCTCTTTCCTCCTTTCTCTCCCCTTACTTTTCTCCTCTCCTTTTCCTTTGGAAGAAAATCAGAAGTCAGAACAGCCTGCACAAAGTTTTTGTTTGAAGCCTGACATGGAATACACTCCTGCAATCCCTGCACTTGGGAGGTAGAGGCAAGAAGATTTAAAATACAAAGCCCGGCTGGACTCTGAGGTGCTGCCTCACAAAGTCTCACAAAACACACATGTTTCATTTGAAAGATGATGTTAGTACCCAAAAACACAGAATAAAAACAACATTTTACCAAGCTAAAACTACATAATAAAGCCAGGCAGTGGCAGCACACGCCTTTAATCCCAGCACTCCGGAGGCAGAGGCAGGTGGATCTCTGAGTTTAAGTTTGAGCCCAGCCTGGTCTACAGAACAAGTTCCAGGACAGCCTAGGTTGTTACACAGAAAAACCCTGTCTCAAAAAACCAACAAAACAAAATAAAACCAAAAACTGCATAATAAAAAGACAACGAAGTCAGAGGATGGGGTGTGTGTGTGTGTGTGCATGCCTTGAATCCCAGAACTCAGGGAGGCAGAGACAGATGAATCTCTGTGTGTTCAATCTGAGCTATAGTGTAAGTTCCAGGACAGTCAGAGCTGTAACATAGAGAAACCCTGTGGGGGAGGGGCGCGCAGGGACGACAACCAGCCTTCACTTCCATAATATGGGGAAATTTTCTTATCACTAGTTTGAAAAAAAAAACCCTAAACAATTCTTTAAATACTATAATTTGGTTAATTAAACCATTACTTCTGCTTTAAACATCTCCCCAAAATTTTATAGTTAGCATCAGTACATTTTCCAGGTTGTGAGTCCTTGTTTAAAAAAAAAAAATGTTACCATCTGTTTCTTAGACCTGTTGTAGAAAAACAGCTCATCCTATATTCTGACAAGCTGTATGATGACACGGACCCTCTTTGTTACATCTTAGCAGAAGTCAGTTCCAGAGCGTGGCTAAGGAAAAAAAAAAAAAAAGAATCCAATGCTCTGATGTAAATCGTGGTTAAAATCGTGCTTGAAAAGTAAAACAAAGCAAACGGAACACTGGAAGTTATTTTCAGTTGCAGAGAACTGCGTGTTCCCGATTTTCTCCTGCTTCATTCTAAGCCACTGTTGTACCATTGCCAACAATCAGGCTGCGGTACCCTGGTCAGACATGAGGCTTTTCGCATTTACTCCCTACTAAGAGCGGACCCACCATCAATATGCGCAATAAAAACAACTTTTCACTCTTGGTGCATATCCTGCAAACACCATCATTTAGTGATTGCTAAGGGCAGCGGTCAAGACTCTGCCTTGAGGTGCAGGCGTCAAACCTCAGAAGCCCACTTGGTTGTTCCTCCCAGCACTTAGTAAGCTTCTGAATGGGCGTGGTCAAAGTAGAGAGGCACCTGACGCTCCAATCAGGTTCCTTAGGTGTCTTAGCACCCATTTTTCTCTTCCAGAGCACACTCTGCCTCTCTGCTTCCCTCTTTGAGTACAGCTACTCATGACAAAGAGCCAACCAGTGGTAAGAGGTGAGGACAATGTCCAGAATATTCTTGATTCGTGAGGAAGTTTTAGGGCTTCGTGACTACTGTGGTTCTCAGACGGCAATGAGTAGATTGTAAATCTTCCCTGCTTTTAGGTTTAGTTCACAGAAGAGTGGATGAACTGCGTGGAGTTAACACTTTGGTTTGGAGGTTCTTTCAGTTATAGTGAGCGTCCCGACAGAGCCTGTCTGTGATTGACGGCATCTGAGGGCAGCAAGTACTTTACCTTATTTCTCCACCTCTGTCACCCAAAGTAGTGACCTAACCCCTTGCTATCACCCTGTCGGGCTTGTATGGCCTCAGCTACTAATGATAGCAGGATTCTCAGCTGTCCTCTTGCGACTCTAATTACTATGACCATACCTTGCTTGCCTGGTCAATCTCAAGCTCTTTGATATGGGTTTTTCTCTTGACTGTCTCCAGTTCTGTCTCCTGCCCCATGGGTGGTAAGGGTAAAGGGCAATTAATTCGTATTAGCCTGATCTATTTTCCATTTTTACTGAGTTCCAGTCCTTCAAGACTTTAAAGGCTCTTTGGTGAGAAATTTTTGAGGGGGGTGGAGGCTCATCCTCCAATTTTGAGAGTTTTTTTTTAATACTTTTATAAATCTTAACATTTTATTTTATATGTATGAATGTTTGTAGGCAGAAGTTGCTTGTTCGCTCCTGGCCATTCAGACTCAAAATAACCACACAGAAACTGTATTAATTAAAACACTGCTTGGTCTATTAGCTAAGGCATATTCCTGGCTAATTCTCATGTCTTAAATTAACCCACCTCTATTAATCTGTGCATTGCCATGTGGTTGTGGCCTATGGGTAAGGTTCCGTCCAGCATCCAGCGCCTGTCTCCTGCAGTGGCTACGTGGCTTCTCTCTGATTTCGCCTACTCACTCCTCCTCTATCTACTTGGAATTCCCACTTTGCCTATTCTGTGCTGCAAGAGGCCCAAAGCAGCTTCTTTATTAACCAATGATAATCATAGCATATAGTGGGAATTCTATATCAGAAGTTTTGCCTACATGTGTGTATGTAGGCACTCACTGTGTGAGTGTCTGGTGCCTGCAGAAGCCAACTAGAGGGTCAGATCCCCTGGAACTGTAGTTACAGACATTTGTGAGCTGCTATGTGGCTGCTGGGAACTACACTCAGATCCTCTGGAAGAGCAGCCAGTCCTCTTAACCACTAAGCCACCTTCTCCAGCCCCTTAATGTCTGATGGGAAATGGGAGATAAAACGAGTACATAGAGGGGCTGGACAGATGGCTCAATGGTTAAGAGCACTGACTGCTTTTCCAGAGGACCAGGGTTCAATTCCCAGCACCCACACGACAGCTCACAACTGTCTGTAACTCTGGTTCCAGTGGATCTGACTCCGTAACAGCAATGCACGTAAAATAAAGTTAAAATACATTATTTTAAAAATGCATAAACATAGTTACCATGCCTCAGAATTAAGAATTAAGATCTAGGTCGAGATGTTTAAGAATTGCCTCTAGGGAGCTGATCTTTCAGAGGAGCCAGTTTCAGTTCTCAGTATCCAGATATCAGCAGCTCACAACTGTCTGTAACTCCAATTCCAGGGGATCCCTCTTCTGTGCCTCAAGATCCTGTGTGTATATGAGGTATAAGCTCTCTCTCTCTCTCTCTCTCACACAGACACACACATAAAAATAGAAAACTTTTTTTTGTTGCATTATTTTTTGGAGACAGGGTTTTTATGTAGCTTTGGAACCTATCCTGTAACTCACTCTGTAGACCAGGTTGGCCTCGAGCTCACAGAGATCCTCCTGTCTCTGCCTCCATAGTGCTGGGATTAATGGTGTGTGCCACCACCGCCTGGCTCTTTTGAAATGCCTCTGTAGAGGCTGCAATATGGTCAGCAAGACCCTAACCTATTCCAGCAGTTGGCACAACTGCTTGTCTTTACAAGTCTTTCGACATAACTCATGAAAATCAGCCATTATCTGACCTTAACAGTGGAAAGGAAAATGGTTAAAATAGGTTACCTAGCTGGTTTTGAATGCCCAACAGTAAAATATAGTCAGAAAGTAAAACAATTGATAATAGTATTTACCAAACAAACAAACAAAAACAAAAAAGGTGTCATAAGCATAAAGAGACAAACTGTCTGACTGTGGAGGTGGTGCACACCTTTAATTCCAGCACTTGGGAAGCAGTCAGATCTCTGAGTTGAGGCCATCCTGGTCTATAGAGCAAGTTCCAGGACACCCAAGGCTACACATAGAAACCCTGTCTACAAAGAAAAAGAATCAAAAACCAAAAGAAAGGGAAAAAAAGAAAGAAAGAAAAGAAAAGCAATAAGTAACAATTCAGGCTTATAGGACTTTTTTTTTTAATTAAATATTATGTGTGGTTTCTTGGAGTGCCATGAAAGCAATCACAGCTACCTCAACTATTACATGTAGATAAAATGAGTCTATGAAAATCTACTTAGATAGCTTGTGTAAATTTATCAGTGGTGGCAGCCTTACTTTATGCTTTGGTTTTCTTCATTATTTTTCTTTTGACAGTTTTAGTACTCAGTGGTTACAACTTAATTTTAGTCTACTGCGCCATTAGATTCTCCTTGCAATTGTTCTTTTATATCTTACCATATTTTAAAAAATTTGTTTATTTTTATGTGCATGTGATTGTATGTATAAGGGCAGTGCCTATGGAGGCCAGAAAAGGGATATCATGGAGCTAGAGTTAAAGGCAGTTGCAATGTGCCTAACAGGGGTGTTGGAAACTGAGCATTGGGTTGTCTGTAGGAACAGAATTTTCTCATAACCTGTGAGTCATTTCTTCACATTTCTTCAGTTTCCACTTTTCAAATATTTGTTTGTTTGGTTTTGGTTTTTTGAGACAGTGTTTCTCTAGAACTTGCTCTGTAGACCAGGCTGGCCTCAAACTCACAAAGCTAACCCTAACTCTAACTGTAATGGTCTGTCCTGTCCCTTTAAGAGACAAGCTCTGCCCACTCCCTCCCCCATCTGCCAAAGCAAGCAGATCTTCCTTCTGCTTCCAACTTGAGTTTCCTTCCTTTCTGTCTCCCAAAGAGGCAATTTCTGCCTCTCTTCCTTCTCCCCACTTCTCCCCTTCCTCTTATCTCTCTCTCCCCCAATCTCTCTATCTCTCTCTCCTCTCTCTTTCTGTTTCTCTTTCTTTCTCCTCTCTCTTCTCTCTGCTCTCTCTCTCTCTCTCTCTCTCTCTCTCTCTCTCTCTCTCTCCTTCTCTTTCTGTTCTTCTCCCTTCTCCCCTTCCCTCCTTTTCCTTTCCCCTCCATAACCCACTAAGCAAATGCCCACTTTCTCTGCATGGCATGCCTATCCATCTGTCTTTCACCCACACTGACTGCGGCTCCTAATGGGACTGGCTGCCCTGCTGAGGTCTCTCACCTGCCACATGGCTCCCTGCCTGGGATCTGTTGCCCCTGTGGCCCATGGGTCGCTCGGGGAAACAGCGCCATTTTATTTTTACCCTAACCCTAACTCTAACCCTAAGGATATCTGCCTGACTCTGCCATCTGAGTGTTGGGATTAAAGGCACGTGCCTTCACCGCCTGGCCCCACATAATATGTAACCATCTTACATATTACATATTACATATTACATCTTAATATGTAACCATCAGGTGTCTTGTTTCTTTTTTAATGATCCATGGGCTCTCACCTGTAGCTGAAATCAATTATACCTGTGCACTCATGTGCGTGCACACACTCACACCACCCCAAGAACAAGTGATAAAGGCTGACCCCTCTGAAGCAAACATGACCATGGCTTTCCTGGTCCTTGTCCTTTCTGGGGTCATTGGCTACTCTTGCTTAAAACTTATTTGTTTGTTTTTGCTTTGTTTTGTTTTTGTTATTGTTGTTGCTGTTTTCGAGTCAGGGTTTCTTTGTGTTGCCTTGGCTGTCCTAAAACTAGCTCTGCAAACCAGGCTGGTCTTGAACTCACAGAAATTCTCTTGCCTCTGACTCCAAGTGTTGAAATTAAAGGTATGCACCACCACTGCCTGGTTAAAAACCTGTAATTTTTTAAAGTTTTTTATTTATTTTTTGTGGCTTTCACATCGTGAATCTCAATCTCATTCATCTCCCCGCCACTTCATATCTGCCCTCTGTCCTTGGAACCCTACTCCCCTCCAAAAATAAATAAATAAATAAATAAAATTTAACAGAAAAAAAAATCATCATAGAAGCTGTAGCGTGATACTGTGAGTCACACAGTGTACCCTTAGTCCCTGTATACTTGTAAGTCTTCATTGCAAGGAGTCATTGATTGGGTTCAAGACCTCTGGTTTCTGCTATACTATTGATGCTGGGCCCTCACTGGGACGCCTCTTGGTTATTTGGTTGCTTGCCCTCATCCTCAACGCCAGGGTGAGCTCTCCAGCACCACCCAGGCTAGCTCACCTTATGCAGTAAGCAGCAAGGGGCAGGGTTGGTTCTCCAACTTTCATGCTGTCAGGACCTGGTCACCCACACATCCACCACCAGGGCCAGCTCTACTGTGCTGCCCAGGCAAGGTTCAGGGCCTGTTCTCCTGAGTGCTGTAGTTAGTGTGTGTGTGTGGGGGGGGATCAGCTCTCCCACCTGCCAAGGGTGGCAAGAGGAGGAGAGGGGAGGGCATCTTTCCTTTGCCCTTGCCACCACATGGCAGACAAAGGGGCGTGGAGCCAGCTCTCCCATTCTTGCACCCTCAGGCCAGCTCACCCATGCCCCTGCCAACAGGGTCAGCGCTTTTGTATTGCCGAGGTGAGGTGCAGGGCTTGCTTTCCCAAGTGCTGCAGTTAGTGAGTAGTGGGACCAGTTCTCCCTAGTGTTGCAGCCCGTGAGGGCAGGGCCGACTCTCTGCAGCCCTATCCTCTTGGCCTTCAGTGGTAACAGAAGCCACAGACATCAACATAGATGGAGGTTGCAGCAGGGCCATGGACCCAGACATGAGCCTTGGCAGGAGCCCAGGTCCAGACATCACCATGGCCCCAGATAGCAAGCAGGCCACCCTCCTCAACAGATTCCTCATAGCCTTCAACTCTTTGGATCTGCCTCTACTACATGACAGGAACCATTTTGTCCGTCTGTCTCATACCCACCCATATATTTGCTCACCATGAGAATGTCTGTCTGCCTGGCACCTTTTGTTTCTCTTTGTCACTTTGGGCAAGCATGTGGGGCTCCTTCTCCAGCTCAGTCTTAATCTAAAACTTGTATTTTTAGTCTTGTAATTCTAGGACATTTTAACACTTTCAAACTAAACTCCCACTACAGGAAATCCAAAGTGTCTTTTCTAACCAATAAATAAAGCAGGAAGAGAGCCTTGTCAGCATGAAAGTAATTATAGAATATTGATTATTATACTTCTGCTCTAACCCCAAAAGAACGATTTCTGAGACCACAGCTCTGGGTGGGAAGTTGTGACAGGAGCAACCGCCAAATTTCTGAAAAATGGCAAGATCAGGATGAATGTATAAAGGAAGCCAGTTGGCCGAGAAAGCCTGGAAGCCCTTCCTTTCAGACAAATGGAGCATGACTGAGGCAGTTGGCAAAGCCTGGAAGCCTGTGTTCCTAGGGATTCATACAAAGAATAGAGCTTGCATAAGAACCCATGATATGTAAACACAGGATAGGTGGATGTCCTGCAAATGTCCTATGAAATCTGGGGCTTCATGGTCGGTGTTCTGTGGGCTTGTCCTCATCACAGCAGCCAACTCCCAATCCCCAATCTTGGATATACTTTCTCCTTACTTTCTTTAATATTTTTTTTTTACATTTGTTTAGTTCGTTCTGTGTTTTGGGGTACACAGACTTATAGATAGTCATAGGGAAGCCAGAGGAGGGTGTCAGGTGTCTTGTTCTATCACTTTTCACCAAGTGTGGCAATAAGTTAAATTATTGTTATTATTATTATTTTGGGTTTTTTTTAAGACAAGATTTCTCTGCTTAACTGCCTCGACTGTTCTGGAACTCATTCTGTAGACCAGGCTGTTCTCAAACACAGACATCTGCCTGTCTCTGCCTCCTGAGTGCTGGGATTAAAGGTGTGCCCCACCATGCCCAGTTAATAAATAAAAATTTTAAGAATGAGAAGCAATTGGGTAGTGGCGTATACCTGTAATCCCGAACACGGAAAATGGGTGGGACAGTATAAGGAGTTCAAGGTCATCCTCTACTACACCCTGAACCCTTGAATTTACAATCTAAAGTTGTCTTCAAAAATTGTAAGAAAGGGACTGGCAGCCGGGTGGTAGTGGCACATGCCTTTGAGTTTGAGGCCAGCCTGGTCTACAGAACAAGTTCCTGGGCAGGCTCCAAAGCTACAGGAAAACCCTGTCTTGAAAAATAATAAATAAATAAATAAATAAAAACGAAGAAGAAGAAGAAGAAGAAGAAGAAGAAGAAGAAGAAGAAGAAGAGGAAGAGGAAGAGGAAGAGGAAGAGGAAGAGGAAGAGGAAGAGGAAGAGAAGAAATAGAAGAAGGAGAAGAAGAAAAGGAGGAAGAAAGGGGCTGGAGAGATGAGAGATGGGTCACTGGTTAAGAACACTTGTTTCTCTTGCAGAGGACCTGGGTTTGGTTCCCAGCACCTACACAGTGGCTCACAACCATCTTAACTTCAGTTCCAGATAATCAGATGCCCTCTTCTGACCTCTGAAGGAACAAAGTATATGCATGTGGTGCACTTACATAAAAACAGTCATACACAGAGAAAGAAACAAATCTTAAATAGAAGATTGAAGATGGGGGCAGGAGCAGTAATGGCATCAAGTACAAATATAAAGGATTTCACATAATTAACAAACAGGAAAAAAATTAAGTAAGGAACAGTAAAAGAATTGAAAACAAAGCAAAGTAGGGGAAGTGTGCCAGGATATTCTCCTTGTCAAGAGTGATTACAGCTGCCGTCTCTAGCATTATGAAAGACAGAACATAACCAGCATAAGCTAGGATCCAGCGTGGAGACAGGAGGCTCCCACATTGAAAGTTATCCTTAGTGAGTTCCAGGACAACCTGGGCTATGTGAGATCATAGGGGAGAAAAATAGCAAGCAAGCAAGCACCAACTATCAAGGTCATGGGATGTGAGAAAGGTCGCAGTTTCAAATTGCTAAGTATAGTATACATCAGTCCTGTTCTTTCATAGAGCAATTTAATGGAGAATATAAAAGCTATAAAAATATCTGTAGCAGACGCTCTAAGTGCCTTTCCCATTTACCCTCTGCTTTCATTTCTAAATTCAAAGGTTATTTTTCTTTTGAACGTTTTTGTTCCGTAGAACAAGCTCAGATAACATACTGGGCCTGCTCGGGGTGCCAGGCTGCTCGGGGTGCCAGGAAGCCTCTTTCAGACTCTGACAACCGGGCAGCTGACAGATAAAACCCCAAGTTCTTTGACTTATGCTTTGGAAAATTTGACAGAATGCACTGTCCTGACGGCCTCCCCAAGCTCCTCAGTGTGAGGAAGGTTTAACTGCCCACGTGGTAAGTGGTTGCTGTCAAGCCCTCCGCTGGTCTCCTTTCCTTCTTTCCCTTCCCCACGCTCTAGTGTTTCCTGGAATCACCTCCACATCAAATCGCTGGACTCAACTCAGATCTCCATCTCAGGATTTCCTGCTTAGAAAACTGCAGGGAGATAACAGTGGTATCTTTTTCCCCAAACAATTCTATTTTTAGCTATTTGTTTGAAAAAAAAATTCCTTGAAAGGAAAAAGAGCCAGTGTTGCGGTATGAGCCTTTAATTCCAGCTACTTTGGGAACTGAGGCAAGATCCCCCCCCCTTTCTCTCTCTATTTCTCTTTTCCAGACAGGTTTTTTTTGTAGCCCTGGCTGTACCAGAATTCACTTTGCAGATGACTGACCTTAAACTCACAGAGATCCACCTGCCTCTGCCTCCCAAAGGATTAAAGGCATGCACCCCCACTACCCGGCTGCAAGCCCCTATTTTAAAATAGAAATTAAAAGGAGGGGGATGTAGCTCATCAATAGACAACAAGGCCTTGAGTTCAATTCTACCTCTAGGGCAAAAATGAGGGAGGAGATATGTCCAAAAAAAGATATTACAACATTTTCCTATGATAGGAAATTTGAAATAATTGAAATCAGGGGTTCATGTCTTTAATCCTAGCACCTCAGGAGGCAGAGGTAGAGGTAGGCAGATCTCTGTGAGTTTGAGGCCAGGGTGGTCTACTTAATAAGTTCTAGAACAATCAGGACTACATTAAAAAACAAAACAAAACAAAACAAAAAACCTGTGTCCCCAGATAAATAAATAAGAAAAAAAAAGAAAAAGAAACAGTCATTTCTTCAGTCTCATTGACTTTTCTATCTGCTGCCTTCTGGACACTCTGGTCCTCCCAGTGCTAACTGGAATGCTGCACAGTTGACTAGAAAAGTACAGGAAGAGAGCAAGTCCTGAACAGAGCAACAGCAGAGGAAGCAGTGTGGAGCACAGAAGTACGATTTCTCGGAAGGCCAGAGTCAACAGAACCAAGTGACCCACTAGCTTCAGGAGATAGAGGGCAGAGATGTGTTGACAAGAATTTCCTGGTTTGGGTGTGTGTGAATGAGTGACGTCATTAACTGGAACAGAGCTTTAAGGGGAAGAAGCAGGTTTTAAAGACAGGTCTTTGATTCAGATTTGGATGCCTTGAGTTTAAGACGATTCAATGGACTGCTTTAACATTATGTGGCTTCCATGAGAATAAGCCAGGGCCCCTAGGAACTCTGTCTGAAGATTTCCTCATTCAAAAAGAGGCAAAATCTAACTACACAAATATAAAGAAGACTTTGTGTATTATTAGACAGGATTTCTTTTTTGCTATTTGTGTGTGTTTTCTGGATTCAGGGCCTGTGTGGGCATGCTGGGTAAACCTTCTACATTAAGCAGTAAAGTCTCCCTTTCGAGGTGCTGGGAATTGAACCCAGGCCAACTCTTTGCTGGGTACACACTGTACTGCCGGACCAAATTACTAGCCCATAGTACTTCTTCAAACCTCATTCTAGGAGTTACACATCCAGGAATTCTTCCAGCCGTCCTCTGTGGACATTGCTCTTTCCTCTCGAGTTGCTGTAATCATAAACTCCTGTCCTGTTCTACCTATTCCCATACTTGCCTCTGTAAGAAATGGAGTCTCAAGGAAATGACCACACAATTCAAAGTGTTTCTGCAAGGTTAAAAAGTTTTACTTTTGCAGAAGGGTGTGTGGCTTTACTCAAGCAAGCAAGCACGCCCAGGCGTCCTCTGTGAGTTTATGCCTAATGCCAAGAGGTCCTGTGCCTCCCTGGTCAGAGCTCAGCCTCACGGTCTTATGTGATTTGCTGTTACTGAGCAGTGTGAGGAGGAAGGAAATGAGCCCATATTTTGATTTCTGGAAGTGCTGACCTCAGAGGAATTTTAATTACTGCCAAGTAGTTTCTTTATGATTTAATTTCTGTATGGAATTGTGTGATAGCAAACCCTTTGGTGGAGAAGACAGTGCACTCTACTTGCATTTCTCCTATCTCATCATGGAGTTTCTGTTTCTGCTCATCTTCCTTCGCCTTCTCCCCGTGTGCCTTTGGCTGGTCACGCAATTCAAAGTCCTCTTCAGACTTTGCGATCTCAAGGGCACACTACACCTAACTTCTCTGAGGCAGGAGTGATGTGGGATTTCCCTCTGTATGCTATGAATATGTTTTATTACCATTGGTTAATAAAGAAGCTGCTTTGGCCTATGGCAGGGCAAGGAGGGAAATCCACACAGAGATAGAGGAAAAAGGCAGAGTCAAGGAGATGCCATGTAGCTGCCCAAGAAGCAGGAGGTAACAAACCACAAGCCTTGTGGTAAAATATAAAATAATAGAAACGGGTTATTTTAAAATGTAAGAGCCAGCTAGAAATATTGGCCAAACAGTGTTGTAATTAATATAGTTTCTGTGTGATTATTCAGGTCTGGTGGCCAGAAAATGAAGGAACAGTCTCTGTTTACAGAGGGAGTGTTGATGTAATTGGTGGGAATGGTTGTGACTTATTGGTGTCTGGACTGTTCCACCTGCTTGAAGTTCTGTGGAAATATGGGAAAGTGGGGGAAAGGGTGGAGCACAGCACAAGACAGCCCCGAAGACAGAGTGTTGTCTGCCTCATGGTGGCTCCATCAAGAATCTTCTTACGATTCTCCCTGAGAAGCTTGAGCCCAATTTTGACCAAGACCCATAGTGGTCTCCTCTCCTTTGTAGACCCTGTCACTTATTTTGTTGCAGTTACAAAATGCCCAAAGGCCAGGCGGTGATGATGAAAGACCCCACTCAAGTCTCAGGATAACACGACCCCCCTCCCAAGAACTCATGAGAGACCGTCCTTGCTGCAATCACACGAGGTTTATTGACAGGACAGGAACCAGTGCACTGGGGCCGAGACTCATTTCCCACGCAGGGGTAGAGTTCGACCCTGAGTAGCTGGGAGAAGGGGTATTTAAGGGAAGAAACCATCCAAAATGGGTAGGGAGGACGTCATTGGAAAATTCCAAAAATACCTTGTGATAATCACTAGGTGGTAACTCTCTGTTTCTCAAGATTATTCTCAAGATTATAACCTAATGGTCAGCTAGTTCCTGGAACAGAGTCACTGAACCGGCTGACCCAGATTTTTTTGGTTCTTCTCTCCCTGTTAGATTTTTTTTTCTCTACTCTTTTTGCTAGAGGGGTCTGAATTTACCCGGGTCTTTCAATGTCACACACCTTTAATCCCAGCACTCGGGAGACAGAGACAAGCAGATCTTTGTGAGTGAGTTTGAGCTCAGCCTGGTCTACAAGAGCTAGTAACAAGACAACCAGAGCTGTTATACAAAGAAACCCTGTCTCAGAAAACAAAAAACCAAACTAACAACAACAACAACAACAACAAAACCAACAAAACACTTGACAAGTAGCAAACTTAAGGGAGAAAGGTTCCTTTTTGCTCACGGTTTGATCATGAAGAAGGCACATGGCAGGATTTTGAGGCAGCTGGTCACATTGCATGTGCTGTGCTAACTTTCTCCTTTTTCTCCAGTCTGGGACGCAATCCAGGGACTAGTGCCCCCCCCCCCATTTAGAGTTGAATCTTCTGACCTCTATCATCGTAGTCAGAAAATCCCTTCCAGCACAGTAGTGTTTCTCTGTCCAGTCTGTCCAGGCGTGATAGCACATTCCTGGAATCCAGGCACCGGAGAGGTAATGGCACAAGAGTAGAGTTGAAGCTCAGCCTGGGCTATATAACAAGACTGTCTCTATCAAAAAGAAAGTCTTCCATTTTAATGAACTCTTGGCCATTACATCATTCGGTATGCTTTGTGCTTCACATAACATAAAACCTGAGTGAAAACTGACTTTAATGAGATGGAAATGTGTCAGGTCACATCGCAAAGCATGCAAAGGAGTAGACGCTGTCCTAACTAACCTAGTGGTTCCTCTGGTGCTGTTTCTCTGGAAACTCCTCAGTCATGGCCTTCTCCCACTGCTGCCTTTATTTTCTCAAGTGGATCAGAGCCTCCTACTCTGGGAGAATTTAGACTGTAAAACGTTAAACTAACTTCCTCTAAACTTTAGAAGAAGAAGGAAGACGCCAGTGAGTGTATCTGCCACATCATACAAGATATATGTATGCATGTACGTGCGCACGCGTGCACACACACACACACACATACACACACGCACGCACACACACACATATATATATACACACACACATACACACACATACATATATATGCATATATACACCCACACAAGTACATCACATAGATACTTAAATTCCAGGCTTTGAGATGAGGAGATAATCCTGTTGAGTCCACTATAACTACAAGGGTCCTCAAAAAACTGAAGAGGGAGATAAAAGGTCCAAGTCAAAAAGGCAAGTGACAGAGATCTGAGTGACACAGACTATTGTTCTTTTTAAAAATATTATGATGATGGGATATCCCGGGCAGCTCGCAGAGCAGCTGCTAGTGGCTGTGGGTCCCCGCAAGATCTCCAGGGTGACAGCGCCATGCGGCCGGGGGAGTCAGGGTCCCCGGGCGAGCAGCAGAGTTAGGCGGCTGGATGCAGTGGACGGCAGAGTAAATGGACATAAGGCTATACATAAAGCTAGACATTTATTACTTAAAGAAAGGGAGACAAAGACAAACATAGAGAGAACAAAGACACACACGACACAAAACAAATACATACACACACACACAAGAGAGAAGATGACGGCGGAGGGAGGGTCAGAAGTGGCTGGGGTGGGCGTGGTTAGTTCTTAAAGTGTCCCAATGAAATAACACAGACACTAGAACTTTCTCCTACTCTGGTGTGCTTGAGATCATCAACTTAAGGAGCAAAGGTCTGTTTGGTTTGAAAGACTCCCGTGGGCGTCTTCCTTCGGGAGAGACCCCATGCCCAAAGATCAGTCGAAAACATGCAGCCGGATGCAACCAGCAAGAGGTTTATTGGATACACAGGTACCTGGGGTGACATAGTCTCTCGGAAGACTTGCGCGCCCCAGGTTGGGGGTGAGGGGTTTTTATAGGAGAGCAAAAAGCAAGGTTTACAGAAGCGAGATGCAGGGTGGTAAATTCTTAACCTAAATAACAATGAGGGGACTACCCAGCGGTTTACTGTTCCTCTTATCCTGCCCCCCCTCTCTGGCTGGCGACCAGATGTCTGATTGCACAGCCTCTGACTCGTGATGGGCCCCGCTTTATACGTGACTCAGGCCTCGCCTCGCAATCCTCTCTTTCTTTGTTTCTGTGGCTAGTCCATAAATCTCCTGTCTCGCAGCCAGATAAGGCTGTCCTTGCCCTAACTTCAAGTATCTTTGCTCAGCATTCCGGAGGCCCTGAATTCCGGAGGTCTTTATTGAAGCTTGTTATCTGCTCAGCATTCCGGAGGCCCTGAACTCCGGAGGTCTTTAATGAAGCTTGTTATCTGCAAACCTTTGCAAAACGTTATAACTGTGGTTAAAATGAGTTGGGGTCCTTCAGGTTCATGATTTCAGAGATTTGGGTCCAGGTTATCTGGTTTTGCTACTTTGGGTCTGTGCCTTGGGAACACATGCAGAGAAGGCCTGTTTCCTTCATGGTGGCTAGGGGGCACAAAGAAAGAGGAAGAGACCAGGGCCCCAGTATCCTCTTCAAGGACACCTTCCTGACTTCATGGTCTTTAAAACACTACAAACACCTGGGCATGGTGGTACACACCTTTAGTCCCAGAACTCAGAAGGCAGAGGCAGTGGATCCCTGTGAGTTTGAGCCTAGGCTGGCCTACATAGTGAGTTCTAAGACAGCTAGGGCTACATAGAAAAGGCCCTGTCTCAACAAAACCAAAACAACAACAAAATCATCTCACATTTATATAACAATTGCAGTTGTTCAATGTTCCTGTCCCTTGTGTTGGGTGAGGCATTAGCTCAGAACAGTTTTAATTTGCATTCCCTGGTGACTAATGGCACTGAGGCTTGTTTGTAGGCTGCCGTTGGATATCCTCCTCACAAAATTCCCATTCAAATCCCTTGTACATTTTTGTTGAGGACTGGCCTTGCTGCGGGAGCTCCTGCTGCTCCTTCAGCCAATCGCCACTGAGTTACCAGCCCATTGGGGCGTGGTCTCTCTCTCTCTCTTTAAAAAAAAAAAAAAAAGCAACGGTTGTCCTCCTCTCCCTCTCTGGCTTCCGGCTCCGCTTCCGGCTTCTAGACTCCTTTCCTGTTCGCACGGAGGGGCTGTTGTCTGGGACGGTAATCTGTAAGTTTTTTCCCCTTTGAATAAATAACCATTCTATTAATCATAATTCCAAACTGGTGTGGTATTGTCTGTGACTTACGCCTTCATGGCCTCAACAAAATCACCTCAAGCCAGGATAGAGGCATGGCAATTGAAGAAATGTAAGAATACAAAGACACATAAAAAATAACAGGACAGAAGCTATAGAAAGCACTGGGAGGGTATCCCAGTAACTGAAATTCTGAAATCCCACCCGCCCGCGTTTATTTTTCTACAGCTTTTATACACGATGTAAATGGCGGTTGGGGGAGGAGAAGGTAACAAAAGACTTTATTAACATGTTACAAAGGGTAACTTACACAGTCCATTGCTTTGCTTTATCACTCTGAGACATCAAATCAGTAGCATCCTATAGTCTAAGTAGCAAAGGTTCTCTGGATCAGGTATCCTGAAGACTGCCCTTCCCCAGGTGACCTCATAGTTGGAAAAGAAGGAGAAAAAGTACGTTTACATAGCCTGACCATCTGTCAGGATGCCATGGACTTACCTTAATTTCAAAAGAACCAAGCAATCACATCCTGAGTTGGGACATGCAACTACACTTGTCAATCTTTAAACTCTGACTGTCAGACAAGGTGGAAATGGGGCTGCATTTTTTCAGCCTCCCCAATTCCTCCATTTTTATTCTTTTTTAATAAAGCCTGTGCTTCTACAACAGGACAGATGATAGAGTTTGCCTTAAGTGAATACTTTCCTGTTTTCTAGACTTGCCTGTCTTTGGTACCTGTATTTTAATCATACAAGCCTATGTCTTAGGGCTTGGGAGGAAAAGGAATCAAACCGTCAATGAATGCCGACTTCTGTAAACAAAAGATTAAGGGAGAGAAATACTTTTGGCCTCTGTGTTTCTGAGTCAATTTTTGTCAAGAGTTTATTTGTAATTAGATAATGTTCTATAAATAATTATGCTTCTAATGGTTACAGTCTTCTAATGAAAGGAGAGGGGATCACTAGAGTTGGGAATGTCATCTTTAGTTGGTCTAGAGTGCTTCTTAACAAATTTTTGCTTTATTAAAATCTAAATTTTTTATTGAAAATGTTAAATACAAGTACTCATAGGAAATATCAAATTTTGTTTAACATCTTACAGTAAAGTAGTTACAAACATTACCAGGTCAATACCATAATTCTAGAGTGAAAATTAACAATAAACACACAATTTGTCATGCCACAATTCTCTTAAAGGCATTCTAATCAAAAGTCAAGAAAAGGTTTTGTTGATGGGTGAGAGTTTAACCACAACCTTGCTTTTAAGTAATTGTCCCAGTCTTTGAGCAGCAGCAAAAACCCTGAGGCTACCCTCCTCATATTTGAAGAGGTGCTGTCAGTCACTCCTTGTAATGAGTCCTTTTTCCCCTGAGGGGAAAGTTTAGGTCTCCATTCGCAGGTCCAATATTTCGACAGCAGATTGAATCCCATACTGGCAGAATGAGTTCTATGTCCCAAAAAGTGAAACAGTCAAATGTTCAGTATGTGTTTCTTGTCCGGCTCCAAGGTAAACAGGACTCACTGGGTCTGGGAGTCGGTACAGCAAGTCCATCAAGAGTCTGGAAATCACCAGTCCTCGCCACGATCTTCTTTCCCTTGTCCGACTGCAGCAAGCTGTTGTCAAGATCGCAGCAGCAGTGGCCTCAGGGGCCTCAGTGGCCGTGTGGGTTCTGAGTGTCCGGACATAGCCCAGCATTCTGCTGCGCTGAATGGTGGCAGCAGGCCAGCTGCCTGTCCTAAGCTTGGTCCTGTGGATCAGGTACCTCTTTTCTAGCCCTACAGCATCATGGCTTGAGGAAATCAGGATCACAGGTTCAGGAACCTCTTTCCGCTTCTCCTATGGCGTCATCAGCGGCTGCGATGTCATCAGGACTGGCATCCTCTGTTGTACATGTAGTCATCTCATTCAGCTTTATTTTCTTCCTGTAAAAAAAAAAAAAAAAGCACAAACAGTCCTTGACCCCAAATTAATGCAGGGTTCGGTCTTTTCCAAAATCCAGTGTAAAGGATTTTTTCACCTTACCTTAGCAAAGGTTGCCGTGGTACCATCACGCCAAAATCTGTCCGCAGCAGATTGTTCATGGACATTCATATAGGGTGCATGACTTAAGGCATTAGGTGGTGATTCTTAATTCTCCTGTTTTTGTTCTTTTACGTTGTCTTTAAGGAGCCATGGACATGTTTTACAATTTCTCTTTATCATTAACAACACATGCAGCTCTTTTATTGGAAGAACCATCTGTAAATTTTAGCATAACAGCCTTTAAAGGATCTTTTGCTACAACATTAGGGAAAATAAAGGAATATAGTTGAGTGAATTGCAGCAACAGATCAGCTGGGAAAAGATTATTAATTTGGCCTTTAAATTGAGCAAATGCAATTGCCCAAGAATCACCATTTTGAAATAATAAATTAATTTGTTGTTTAGCATAAGGAACATAAATTATAGCATGTTCTCTGCCAATATATATTTTAGATTTTATATTGCTCTTTTGTGTTAAGTTAGCTACTGCTTTAAATAAGGGCTTAATAACTTAATTGGCAAAAACTATGGATAACTATGAAAGCAGATTATTTTGCCATAAAAAACTGCAGTAGGAGTAAGTTTTGTAGGTAATATACGTGCTTGCTGCAGCTGATTATAATTAATATAATATACTTTCTGTTTTTACATAGTATACTTTACCTGGGTAGTACTTGTTTGGCAGCTTCTGTAAGCTGTCTATTGGAATCTGAATCACTGCTTCCTTTAAGAATTTTATTTAGTTGCCGAAGGTCTCCCACAAGATATTTTAAATAAGGTTTTAGTTATTGCATATTTTATTAAAAGTTTGTAAGCTATTTTTTTAAAATTAAAGTTGTAAGTTTGCATAGCTGACAGGAAAATGAAAGAAAAAAAACACATTTAACAAATGGTGCTGGCCTAACTGGATATCAACATGTAGAAGAATGAAAATAGATCCATATCTATCACTATGCACAAAACTCAAATTCAAATGGATCAAATACCTGAACATAAAACCAACCACACTGAATCTCATAGAAGAGAAAGTAGGAAGTACATTTGAATGCATTGGCTCTGGAGACCACTTCCTAAATATAACCCCAGTAGCACAGACATTGAGAGCAATAATTAATAAATGGGATCTTCTGAAACTGAGAACCTTCTGTAAAGCAAAGGACACGATCATTCTAAGACAATACAGCAGTCTACAGAATGAGAAAAGATCTTCACCAAACTCACATTGGTCAGAGGGCTGATCTCCAAAATATACAAAGAACTCAAGAAAATTGTCATCAGAAGAACAAATAATCCAATAAAAAATGGGGTACAGACCTAAACAGAGAACTCTCAACAGATGAATCTAAAATGACCGAAAGACGATTAAGGAAATGCTCTACATCCTTAGCCATCAGAGAAATGCAAATCAAAACAACTCTGAGATGCTGTGGGAACTCCTTCTGCTCCTTCAGCCAATAGCCTTTAAGATACCAGCCCACTTGGGTGTGGTCTTTTATACTATAAATGCAGCTCGTACTCTTGCTTCCGGCTCTCACTTCCAGCTGCTAGGCTCTGGAGAAGATTGTGATTTAGGACAATGATCTGTAAGTCTTCCCTAAATAAATAACACTTTATTATATGTAATTCTGAACTAGTGTGGGATTATTTTGTATCTTCAGCCATCACTGAAATAACATTTTACACCTGTAAGAACGGCCCAGATTAAAAACACCAATGACAACTTTTGCTGGAGAGGATGTGGGGTTAAGGGAACATTCCTCCATTGTTGGTGGGAGTGCAAACTGGTACAGCCACTTTGGATACCAGTATGGTGATTTCTCAGAAAATTAGGCAACAACCTAACTCAAGACCCAGCAACACCATTTTTTTGGGTAGATACCCAAAGCATACTCAATCATACCACAAGGACATGTGTTCAACTATGTTTATAGTAGCATTCTTTGTCATGGCCAGAATCTGGAAATAACCTAAATGTCCCTGTTTTACACAGATGATAAATGGGCTAAGAAAGAAATCAGAGAATCATCACCCTTCACAATAGCCACAAATAGCATAAGATATCTTGGAGTAACTCTAATCAAACAAGTGGAAGACCTGTATGACAAAACTTTAAATTTTGAAGAACGAAATTGGAGAAGACACCAGAAAATGAAAAGATCTCCCATGCTCTTGGGTAGATAGAATTAACATAATAATGCAATGATCATCAAAATCGTTCACAGACCTCGAAATAACAATTCTCAACTTCATGTGGAAAAACAATAACAACAAAAAACCAGGATAGCCAAAACAGTCCTGAACAATAAAGGAACTTCTGGAGGCATCACAATCCCTGACTTTAAACTCTACTACAGAGCTACAGTACTGAAAACAACCTAATATTTGGCATAAAAACAGATATGAGGACCAAAGAAACCGAAATGAAGACCCAGATATCAATCCACACACCTACAAACACTTGATTTTTGACAAAGAAGGAAAGAATATAAAATGGAAAAAACAAAGCACATTTAACTTGCTTATTTACATTTTCACAGATCATTGACTGATCTGAAGCTTCAGTTTCCTGAGGCCAACCCTTTTGTAGCTTATAGAATCATACCTGAAGCTGGGCCACATGGCAGGGTACAAGTCATGCTCCCTCTGTACTTGGGAGCAGGAGGTGCCCATTCCTCAATGCCTGCTGTACCTGGGCACAGACCATGATTTTTACATTTAATAGTTCCATCAGAGGCCAGTGTTAGAGGCAACCGATAAATTCACAAGCTCTTAGGTGTCCGCCATTATAGTGGCTCTGAGACTCCCTTGTGAGACCACAAGCTTAGGCGTGTATAGCCATGCTGATTCTTACTATCCTTGCTTATTTATTAAATCTTACAGTCATAAAATTAGGAAAATTCCTGAATCCTTTCCTTTGTTAAAAACCATAGATTTATCCATATAGTTTCCTTGACTGATGGGTCAAATAGCCTCTAGGCATTTTCACTGATGACTCTGGGTGCTGACTGAGGGAGGTATAGCTCTTTAAACTTTTTTGTCTCCTGCCTTTCTTGGCTCCACCGCACAGCATAGGTCAGACTCAGCTGGCTACAGCATGTGTGGCTGAACAGCCACAATCTCCATGGTGACTTAGGCCATTGCCAGGCCAAACGCTGCTTTCCCTTCACTCTTCCCATCCATTCAACAGCAACAGAGGCTGTGGCTAGGTGCCCTCTTCTGGCATGCAGGCATACATGGAGGCAGAATGTTATATACATCATAAATAAATAAAATCTTTTTTAAAAAAACAAACTTATTTTTCCCCCACTTCTTTTAAAAGGTAGACAGGGTAGGGGATATTAGTTCTATTTTACAGCATATCTGAAAACATCCCTTCTATCTTTAATATAAGACAGATTTGAGATATGAACTCTAGGCTTCTACATCTGTAACTATACTTCCATGCCTTTGTGATACAACATTTTAAAGTAAACTCATTTTACAATGTTTGGCAATGTAAGTGTAACATGTATTACATCTATTGTGGGCAGGTTAACTCTAGAGCCAACCAACTTCATTAATTGCAATATAACCAGAAAGCATTATTATACTCTAATTTAATTTTGAATCTATATTGTAAAGTACCATAAACCAAAACTACAACAAGGTTTAGGTGCCCAGGCTGGCTTTAAGCTTCCCACACAGCCAAGGATGACCTTGAACTCAACTCATCTCCTACTTGCTAGGATGAAAGGTGTGTACCACCATGCCAGGCCAACACATTTTAAAGTATAACCGAACCTGTCACATTCTCACCTATTGTTTAGATGACAAAGATGGGCAACCAAGGGAAGGGGGCAGAGGGAAGGCTCCTTCAGGGGTAGTCACTGAGGGGAGATGCAAGTGGCATCAGACTCATTTTCTTCAGGATTAACACCCTCAGCCCCCACCCCACCCACTCCCACAGCCCAATTACTGGCGTTTATTACATTGTTGCCAGCAGGTCAAAGGGAATACTTCTGGAGTTCTGAATTTTCAGGAAGAGGCCCAGGGGTGGGGCAGTGATGTGTACACCTTGAATCCCAACACTTGGGAGGCAGAGTAGGCCGGTCTCTGTGAATTCAAGGTCAGCCTGGTCTACAGAGCAAGCTCCTGGTTTGGCTCCAGAGCTACTGGGAAACCCTATCTTGAAAAAACAAAACAAATAAACAAACAAACAAAGGCCTGGGACCTACAAAACAAACACTGCTAATTTAACCCATACTGATCCAACAAAATAGCCTGCCCTTTTTTAATCTAGGTTTTGTTTTTGATTTTTTGTTTATTTTTCTTTTTTTGAGACAGGGTTTCTCTGTGTAGCCCTGGCTGTCCTGGAATTCACTTTGTAGATCATACTATCTGGCCTTTAACTCACAGAGATCCACTGGCCTCTGCTTCTTGAGTGCTGGAATTAAAGGCATGCACCACCACTGCCCGTCCTAGTCTAGGTTTTAAGAAAAGAGCTGGTGAACAGAGAAACCAGAAAGTTCTATTGGGAAGCCTGGAGGTGGACAGGGTTGTGGGCAATTGCTGGAGTAACAGCTGGTCCAAGAAGTAACATACTCTACCAATGTGTTTCTTACTGGGCAACACTTACGTTGTCTGAAGGGGAAGCTACTTTGGTAAACTTTGGTCTTTCAAAGAATATGGAACCAGAGACAAGGGTTAGTGAGCATCCCATCACCTTACATAAGACGTGTGGGCCTCTCAGGGGAAGGGCTTATGAACACCCTAAAAGTACAAGCAAAATTTGAGGATATGCATGTCTTCCTAGGAAAGGGTCTTTTCTTTCTCAAATCCTAAGCTATAGAAAAGAGTTTCAGTCAGTTGCAGGGCAGGGTACCAAATCAACCAGATACACTTGGAGCCGGCCAAGTCAGAGCCCTCAGAGACATCAGTGAAAAGCTAAGATAGCAGAGGGCAATTTGCTTCCACGCACTTCTTTCTAACTGTATTTCAGGTCTTTGTAAAAACACGGTTCTGGGGATGTCCAGGTTCAGAATGACTCTTGACTTGGCCCACAGCTGCATGAGCTCTGGATAACCTTGGGTACGTGATTTTGTCATCAATTCGTGAACATTAACTCCTGAGATAAAGACATACCAAAGAGGACTGTTTCCTTCATAGTGTGTTCTGATTTCAGAGGAGGAAGTCAGCATGGAAAACAATGGGACACTTCCCTGGAACTAGAGCGGGACAAGAGTTGCCCGTCCTGATCAGGACCTACTGTCTTTCTATTGGCCCCTCCCTTCCCGTTTCAGCCGCTAAGCCAGAAAGTTCTCAGTAACAGTTCCAAACAGCATATGCAACTACCAAGTATTGTGCTTTCAGGTTTCTGTGTCTAGGTCAACATCTAGACCAGTCGGTTGGTGTAGTCACCCCATAGCCAGGTGATCACACCTCTGTGTGGAAATTCAAGGTTTTCCAGGTAATACTAGCCTACCATCAGAGGAGGAAAGAACCAGGGCACCTCCTGGAAATCCCTCACCAGCAGGTAATCTCATGAATGAGGTCTTCTGAGCAAACATTGCTAAATCTCCCTGGTGTGTCTCAGTTCACTGTTAGGGAGATGTTTTTTTTTTTTTTTTTTTGACCTTGTCGCGTTGTCAGTGCCTGGACAGACCAGATTCAGAGAGCCTCAGGTCACATAGGCCTTCAAAAACTACACAGTTTTAGGCTTTGGGAGAAGAGTGACTTTGGCCAAGACTAGACAGGTTCTTCGGGTAGAGTTGCACAGCAATCTCTATAGAGAGTAAAATGATCTTGTGGGTGGAACACCAAAGGCCGTAGGATGTTTAGCTGGCATTTCCAAAGCAAAGGGCGAGGACCCCTTTCTCTTTCATCCATTCTCTCTTTGCCAGAAGGCTCTGCTTCGCGCGTAGAGCTGATAGCTTGATAAAGCCTTCCTCCATTTTCAGACTTTCCAGAACCAAAGAGATCTTTCTTTTCTGCCCTTGTTCTGCTCCACTCTCTTGCCAGTACTGCCTCAGTGTGCTTTTGCCAATGTCATTTTGACTCAGCAGAAGTTGTTGATTCTCTTTACTTTTTCTTTTAGTTATTTGAGACAGGGTCTCATGAGGCCCAGGGTATCTCTAAACTCCCCATGGAGTGGAGGATGACACCGAATGCCTGATCTTCCTGCCTCCACTGGATCTACCAGAAATGGTGCACCTCTATAATTATAGGACATGGGAGGTGGAAGCAAGAGAATTAGAAGTTCAAGGTCAGTCTTGGCCAGTGTGGGATTCCCCTCTGTGTGCTATGAATATGTTTTATTACCATTGGTTAATAAAGAAGCTGCTTCAGCCTATAGCAAGGCAGAATATATCCAGACTGGAAGAGATACATAGAGTAAACAGAGTCAGAGAGACACCATGTAGCTGCCAAAGGAGACAGATGCTGGAACCTTGCCTGTTATCCACAGTCTTGTGGTGATACACAGATTAGTAGAAATGGGTTAATTTAAAACATAAGAGTTAGTTAATAAGAAGCCTGAGCTTATAGGCCAGGGCGGCCAGGAAACAAATAAGGAGTCTCTGCCTACACTTGGCTACATAGCAAGTTCTGGACCCAACTTGGACTACCTGAGACCCTATCTCACAACAAATAAAACAAAATCTCTCATTTTACAGTTTATTTATTTATTTTGGGGGCAGTCTCTCACTCTGTAGCCCAGGATGACCTAAAACTTACGATATACTCCAGGCTGGTCCCAGACTCATGGCAAATCCTTCTACTTCAGTTTTCTGAGTATTCTGATGGCATAAGCCCCACACCTTGACTTGATGTTAAATTTCGAGTTGCATGAGTCGTATTATTATTATTATTGTTCAGAATGTCAGTATGTGTCTAATTAGAACAGAGCACCTATTCAATAATTTTTTTGTTTCTTTGTGGTGTTGGAGATGGAATATAGGATTCTGAACATGCTGGGCAAATTATCTATCACTAAACTACAATCTCAGTCCCAACTACACAATAATCTAAACTGGAAAAAACTAGTGCAAAGAATAATTAAGTATAGTGTGTTGGAATGGTGAAGATTTACTAGTAAAAAGTTTAGAGAACTTGGGTCTGGAGAGATGGCTCAGCAGTTAAGAGCACTGGGGTTCAATTCCCAACACCCACATGGCAGGCAGTTCACAAATGTCTGTAACTCTAGTTGCATGGTATTACACTGGGAGGAAGGAACTTGTGGGAAAACTCTGCAGCTTGCTCTCAGGACAAATCAAGCTCTTTGCGGTCTAAGGAAACAGCAGTTCAGCTAGAATGATGGCTCACCTGTGTAGCTTTGGTATCCAAAGTCAGCCTAGGCTACGTGAAACTTTGTTTCAAAAACCAAACCAAGTAAAACCCTTGAGCAGTTTATTCTCTCACCAATGCAGAAACTGGAAATCTGCGACCAGGGATCAGCAGGGTGTCCTTCTCTGATGGTCTTAGTAGGGACTCTGCCCTTGTTCCTTCCACCTGCTGGGGCTCCAGGTCTTGTGGCTCTGAAGTCTATTTATTTGCCTCCGTCATCACATGGCCTTTTCTCTTAATTCTTTCTCTCTCCCTCTCCCCTCCTTTCGCCCCCCTTCCCCCCCTGCCATTCTCTTGGGAGGACACTTGTCCTTGGATTTAATGCTCCTCTGATAATCCAGGATGATCTCATCTTAAACCACTTACTTTAATTACATCTGCGAAAAACCATTTTTTCCTCCATGGAAGGCCACATTCACAGGTTCTAGGAAGGAACATTAGGAAAAGGTCACCATTCCCCCTTCTAGAGCTTGTCGCCAATCATTTTTTAAAGTTGGAAACTGTTCATGGAAAAACGTCTCATTGAAGACATCCTGCTGCAAAACCTCCTAAGGAATAGTGTGCTGGGGTGGGGTTAGGTGCTGGGGACTGCTGGCTACTGCAGCCCCTCCTGGTACAGAAGACTACTGAGCAAGCATACAAGAGCCCCTCAAACCTATTTTACTCACCCCTGCCCTCTCTTGACAAAGTTTAAAAGGTATCAGCAGACAAAGGGCCCACAATATCCTTAGAGAGGGCTTTTCAAAAGAAGAAACCTTGTGTCAGGCAAAGTAGAATAAGACTTTAAACCCAGCACTCAGGGTGCAGCAGGGGTAGGAGGATCTTTGTGAGTTGAGGCCAAGCTGGTTGACACAGTAAGTTCCAAGCTAGTCAACACTATATGGTGAGGTCTATGTCAATAAATACATAAATAAAATGGGGGGGAGGGCAGGGAAGAAAACCTTGGAACTTAACAAGTTAAAAAAAGACGTGCGCCACCACCACCTGGCTGTGACTATTATTTCTAAGCGAAACAGCCACATCTATTTTAACTTCGAAATTTTATTGAGGTTAGCATCAAGTTAAAAAAGCCTTGAGCTGGGAGCTGGAGAGATGACTCAGAGGTTAAGAGCACTGACTGCTCTTCCAGAGGTCCTGAGTTCAATTCCCAGTAACCACATGGTGGCTCACAACCACCTGTAATGAGATCTGGTGCCCTCTTCTGGTGTGCGGGCATACATGGAGGCTGAATACTGTCTACATAATAAATAAATAAATCTTTAAGAAAAAAAAAAGCCTTGAGCTGAGCAATGGAGGCACATGCTTTTATCCCAGCACTTGGGAGGCAGAGGCAGGCAGATCTCTGAGTTCGAGGTCAGCCTGGCTTAACAGAGCAAGTTCCAGGACAGGCTCCAAAGCTACAAAGGGAAACCCTGTCTGAAAAGCAAATTAAAAAAAAATTTTACATGTGTAGCTCATTGATTAATATTCACAAGAACACAATATGGGTATATTATGCACAGTACTGTACTTAAAGATTTAAATATTCCCGGTTCCAGAATGACCACTACCTCAACGCCATCCCTGATGCTCCAGCATTACTACTCTGATCTTGACCTTCATGTAAATGGAAACACACATTTTGCTCTTTGGAGTCCAGCACTGCTGTGATGACACATCGTTTTCCCAACTATCGGCCGTTGTGAAACATGCGTGCGCACTGGATGTATGCCTGTGCTTGATTTAGACTAATCGGCTTGTTTATTCTTCCGTAATATGATAGTGTTATCAAGAATATGTTGAACATAACTATGATTCTAGTACTTGGGAAGCAGAGGAGTCATGTTTAGGATCATACTGGACTACAGTGTAAGACCCTACCAAAACAAAACACGGGCCACAAGCCAGGTCTGTAATCCCAACCATTTGGAAGAGGATTACAAGTACTGGCTTCAGTTTCAGAACAAGTTCAAGACTAGTCTGCTGAACTTAAGTGGAATTCTGTCTCAAAATTAAAATCTAAAAGAAGAAAAAAACCTTCCGTTTTATGTGTATTTTGCAGGCATGTATAAGCACCAAGTGTGTGTCTGGTGCCCATGGAGACCAGGAGATCTCCCGGGACTGTAATTACAGAAGGTTGTGAGGAGCCATGTGGGTGCTGGGAACCGAACACCAGTCTTCTGAAAGAATAGCCAGTGCTTTGAACCAAGGAGTCTTCTCTCCAGCCTAAATTGGAAAAAAAAAATTAAAAAGCTGGCACTATAGTTAAGTATTAGAGTGCTTTCCTAGTGTATGCAAGGTCCTGGGTTCAATCTGCAGTACCAAAAAAAAAAAAAAACCCTGAAGGTAACAAAGACTATCAGTGCTTGAACGCTTGCTTACCACGTTTGAGTGCGAAAACAAACAATAAAAAGGAACCCAGAAAGTTTGTATTAACAGATTTTACTATCAGGAACCCAGAAAGTTTGTATTAACAGATTTTACTATCAGGAGAGATCATTTCTCAGATCTTTTCTTGGCTCTTCTTGCCTTTGTTTCTGGACTCTGTTCTGCCCTCCCCCCCTCTTTAAGACTAGGTCTCACTGTTTCTCAGGCTGCCTTTGAACAGGCTCTCACCCTGCAAGTCTAGCAAGACCGCGCTAGGCCCGTTTCACCTTATTAGGTAATTTTATCCCAAAGAAATTCTTCGAAGGGTGTCGTGGCAGATGCTTGTAAACCCAGCATTTAGGGGGTGGAAGCAGCAGGACTCCAGGTTGGAGGTTGGGCTGGTTTTTGCAACCATTTCAAAAACAAACAAACCAACCAAAAAATCCCCCCATACAAAACCCAAACAATGCAACCCCAAACATCCAAACCCAAAGAATGTTCTTTGATGACACAAACGTCCTACTTGTGCTTTC
The DNA here is from genome assembly GCF_982192425.1 of Myodes glareolus. Lineage (NCBI taxonomy): Eukaryota > Metazoa > Chordata > Mammalia > Rodentia > Cricetidae > Myodes > Myodes glareolus. The sequence continues at coordinate 20,686,335 of NC_142038.1, forward strand.
GACCACAAGGCAGCCTAGACACGTGAGGCTACTGAGCAAAATCGGCTAGACACTGAGAAATGGAATTGCTGTATTTAGGGGTTTTGTTCTTTGCTGCCAGTCTTGGAGGGGGCTGAACACGGGGCTTCACTGAACTCCTAATCCCAGAGCTAACTGTAGAAAAAATATCTAAAATTCCATTTGTACAATATACTTCATGCTTCTCTACTGCTTCCCAGTTCTTCACTTGATCTTGGCCAAAAGACCCAGAAGCATCCTTCACATCTCTTAAAATTATCAGAAGATAAGATTCTTTTTTTTTTTTTTTTTTTTTGGTTTTTCGAGATAGGGTTTCTCTGTAGCTTTGGGGTCTGTCCTGGAACTAGCTCTTGTAGACCAGGCTGGCCTTGAACTCACAGAGACCCGCCTGCTTCTGTCTCCTGAGTGCTGAGATTAAAGGCGTGTGCCACCACCCTCCGGCAAAGGTAAAATTCTTAAGAACATGAATTCGTCAATAATGAATTATCTTAAATCTGAGGCAAAACGATTTCCGGAGCCAGGTTCTTGTTTCGGAGAAGTGGACTTACATGTGCTTTAAACAGACAACACGAACTTTGGAGCTGTGAGTCTTAGTCCACACAAGATACTCTCCCAAATGCCTTCCTTCTCTTTTCCTATAGAGCTTTATTTGCCACAAAACTTGTTAGGGTCGATGTGTTACAAAATTGAACACAGGCCATTAGACTAACCTAGATGGTATTTAAATAGAACTCAGATAGTTCATTAAAACAAAACAAAACAAAAACTTGCCGGGCAGTGGTGGCACAAGCCTTTAATCCCAGCAATCAGAAGGCAGAAGCAGGAGGATCTCTGTGAGTTTGAGGCCAGCCTTCTCTACAAGAGCTAGTTCCAGGACAGGCTCCAAAGGTACTGAGAAACCGTGTCTCGAAAACACACACACACACACACACACACACACACACACACACACAAATAAAAGAAAGAGAAACTTGAGGACTAAGGAGAAAGAACTGGAGCAGCGAGGAAGGCGGAGCTGGTCGGTGACTTTCCAGGGACTTTTCTCAACTTCTGGGCCAGATCCTGCGGTGTAGCTCCAGAGTGGCGCCCGGCCCCGCCCCTCCCACCTGGGCACTCTTCGGACCACGCCCCCTTGCGGCCGCCCCGCCTCTGAGACGTCCGACCCACGCGGCGCCGAGGCGGCGCGCTGACGTCCGACGCTTCAGGTACTTTCCCCAAGGCCGGCTCAGCTCAACGTGGGGGGCGGGGCGGGGCGCGGAGCGCGCATGCGCCACAGCGCCAGCGCTCTCCCCGGATAGAGCGGGGCCCGAGCCTCTCCGCTCTGGAGGTTCCGCTCTTGCTCGCGCTCTTCCGCCGCCATGTCGGCCACCATCGAGCGGGAGTTCGAGGAACTGGATGCTCAGTGTCGCTGGCAGCCGTTATACTTGGTGAGTCTCGGGCCCGCGCGGCGGCTGGGTCTTCCGAGGATACGAGCTCGCGCCTGCCGGCTCCCGTGCCGCCTCCCCCGCTTCCCGTTCGGGCGGAAGTGGCGAGCGCGGGCCGCGTCAGGGGCGCGCCTGCGCGAAAAGCCCTTACCCCTTCTTGGCGAGGCTTTAGACGGGAAGAATCGAGGTGGCTGTAGGCTGTTAGGGGTGAAGGCGGCGCCACAGCGGCGCCTGCTGGCTGCGCGGCCGGGTCCCGGCGTGTGGTGCGCTGGGTAGAGGGTGGGGGGAACTCCGGGAGCGGGGTGAGATAGCCTCCGGCTTTCTTGCCGACAGCGTTCTGGTCGGCTGGTGTTCGGTGGCCGAGGGCGCTGGGAGTCGATGCAGCGGAACGGGCTAGACAGCCCTCTGGTCGGGGCCAGCGAAGGCGAAGCGGGGTGTCGGTGACTTGCTCTATCCCGGGGGCTTGTGGCGATTAGCGGAGTCGGAGCTGAAGCGGCGGCGAGAGCTCCCGAAGAATCAGGGATCGTCACTCTTTTCACGGCTGCTTTCTTCGGGAGAGTGGGTCATCGTCTGCTAGAGCTTCCCGGAACAGAGGCTTTGGTTGTATTTTCAGTGATTAAAGGAGTGTCCTCTTGAAAATTTCCTCTGCTTAGGCATACTTTATAAATTTGTTGGAGTACACCAGAGATCTTTATGTGAGCTTTGCTTTTGGGCGCGTTTCCCAAACGAGTGTGCCGTGGTGGTGATACTCTTTCGGTCCCAAAGAGGCCACATGTCCGTAGGCCACCGCTGTTCTCTGTCGTCAGAGAATAACCTACCTATTCAGCTCATATTAAAGTCGTCTGTACTACGAACCTTTTTACAGCTAGTGGCTTCCCTTTTCAATTCAGGCAAAACTTTTTTCCCCTTACAAACGATCCATTGCTAATCATTAACGTATTGCTCCAAGATCGAATTTACTGTTCGGTGAATTATTAAGTGCGTCTCCTTATGTTTTGGCTAATTCCTACAGTACAAATAGAAACTAGAAAGCTTTCTATTACCTCTGGACGATTCTCTTTTTTCCGATCCTATTACATTTCACTAGATGACAGTGAAATCTTTTTCGGTTTTTTTTTTTTTTTTTTTTTTTAGTACTTATTTTTCCCCCTACCCCTCCGTGAGAGACAAGTTCTCGGTCTGCAAGTCTCGCTGGCCTGGGAACTAGTTTTGTGTAGATCAGTCTGACCTTGAACTCACAAATCCCCCCCCCCCACGTCTTCCTGAGTGCTGGGATTAACCACCACATCTGGCTAGAACGTATTTTTTTAAAGTTTAGCAAGCACTATATTAAACACCCTGATTCAGCATACATTAGAATAAGGCACTAGTTTAATTATCATTATCATTACGTAGTGGTAGGGGGAGGCACGTCCCTTGGCATTTGAGTAGAGCTCAGAGGACAACTTTCAGAATTAGATTGTCTTGTAGGTAGAACTTGGGTCATCAGGCTTGGTAACAGATACCTTTTCCCCCCTGAGCCATCATTCTTGCTCAGGCACTAGCTTCTAACGAATGTTAGTAAGAACTCTTCCAATTAGAGAATCTGTGTTAAAGCTATATTTTGTTTCGTGACAGTGTGTCATTGTAGCCCAGACCTGCTTTGGACTCCCTACATTGATACTTTCACTGTCAAAGTGCTGGATGATTGAAATTGTAGAAAATCTTAAATCTATTTCTAGTCTGTTCTCTCTCTTTCTCTCTCTCTCTCTCTCTCTCTCTCTCTCTCTCTCCCTCTCTCTGTGTGTGTGTGTGTGTGTGTGTGTGTGTGTGTGTGTGTGTGTGTGTATGTATTTGCCCACGCTTCCTTGCTCACCTCTAGATCTCTCTTCTATGGTTACATTAGTTTCTCTGTGCGGGTATGCTCGCACCTCTAGGTCTCTCTTCTATGGTTACATTAGTTTTAACAGAGACTGGTGCCTCAAAAACGCAAATAATAGAAGCAGTACAGAATTAAGAAAGAAAAGATTTCCAGGTGGTCCATGCCTTCAGTTCCCAAATTCAAGGGCAAGGGCAGGCAGTCTCTGAGGTTTTGTTTTTGTTTATTTCTTTTTAAGACTGCCTATGTAGCCTTGGCTGGCCTCTGCTTCCTGGTGCTGAAACTAAAAATCATGCACCACCATGTCTGGCTCAGATCTTTAAGTTTTAAGCCAGCCTGACCTACATAGTTCAGGCCAGCCAGGACTACATAGTAAGACCAAGTATTAAAAAAAATAATAAGGTGGAAAGGGTGCTAGAGAAATGACTAAGTGGTTAAGAGGACTTGTTGCTCTTCCAGAGGGGCTTGATTGATTCCTAGCACCCACAAGCAGCTCAGAACTGTCTCTAGCTCCTGTTCCTGGGGCTCCAAAGCCCTCTTCTGGCCTCCAGGGACACCAGGTATGCACATGGTGCACATGCGGGCAAAATGCCTATGCATATAAAATTAGGCGTGTGTGTGAAAATAATAGTAATAATTTAAAAAAATATTTATTTTACTGGTGTTTTAGCCTATATGTATAAATGTGTTAGGGTGCTGGATCCTGGAGTTACAGACAGCGTGAGCTGCCATATGGGTGCTGGGAATTGAACCCGGGTTCTCTAGAAGAGCAGTCAGAGCTCTTAACAGCTGAGCCATCTGTCCAGCCCCATAATAACTTTTTTAAAAGTGTTAATACTTAGCCTAACTTATTTATTTTTTGAGATAAGGTCTTGCTTAATACAACAAACTGGCCTGAAATTTACTGTGTAGCCCTACTAGGTTTGTATTTGTGACAGTCCTGCCTCAGTCTCCTAAATGCTAGGATTACAGGTATGAGCCACCATACTTGGTTTAATGTATAGCATTAATGTCCTTGAGAAGTCAATGAAAGTTGTCATTGCTCTTAATAGAAAAAAAGCACTTATGCTGAATGTGGCAGTTCAGCCTGTAACCTAACAATTGGGAGGTTGAAGCAGGAGGATTGTTGTGAGTTTAAGACTAGCCTTTAGCTGGACGTTGGTGGCCCATGACTTTAATTCCAGCAGAAACAGACAGATCTCTAAGTTTGAGGCCAGCCTGGTCTACAGAGTGAGTTCCAGGACATCCAGGACTGTGACATAAGATCTTGTGTACAAAAAAATTAAAAAAGTAAAAGCCAGTCATAGTGACACATTCTTTAATCCTAGCACTTGGGAAGTAGAGCCAGAAAAGATCTGGAGTTCTGCACCTGCCTGCTTGGGGTAATTGAGACTCTGTCAGAAAATAAAAATCTTGCTGAGAAGGTGGTCCTGTGGTTTAACTCCTCTGTTGCCAAGCTGAAGACGACTTGCGTTCAGCCCTCTGATCTGACCTCTGTCCAAGTGCCTTTTTATGTGTACCCACAATAGCAAAGTTAAAATGTAATTTAAAGACATGGAAGATAGGGGAGATGTCTCATTTAGTAAAATGTTTTCCATGAAAACATGAACACCTGTGTTTAGATCGCTACTGTTCACATGAAAAGCCAACTGTATATCTCTTCTCTTAGTGCTGGGGTGGGGGAGACATGCAGACCTCTGGAACTCACTTGTGAGCTAGCCTCGCTAAATAAGGTTTGTGGGCAGCAGAGAGAGCTCAGAACTGCCTATGGGGATCTAGCATCTTATGGCCTCTATGGGGAGTGCAAACCTGTGTACATACACTTGTACATAAAATTAAAAATAAAGATAAAATCTTTAAAAAGAAAAAAGTGTAGCCCTGGTAATAGCAAGATGATTCAAAGCCTGTGTTTCCTGCCAAGCCTGATGATCTAAGTTTGATCCTTGGTGCCCACATGATGGAAGAAGGTAACTGACCTATGCAAGTGGTTCCTTGATTTTCACATGTGTGCATGCCCCCCATAAATGTCAGAAAATAAATACAGGCAAAAATGCACTTACTGGTATTCACTGAAAATTTCATGTTCCATTGAAAGGAGTTCAGGAAACCCTTCCATAGACTAGTACCCAAGATCTTTAAGCAGAACAGTAGTTCTGTGCTAGCACTTTATTTTCCAAGACCAAGAGCATTAAAACGATGCTAATTGGTGTTACAGTAAAAGCAAGTCAGAAAGAATTTGAACTTCATGCTTTCTTAGGATCCTAGAGCATCTGTTTCACCATTCCACAGAGAAGGCTGCAGATGAGATCTCTGCTGCCAAGACTGATTCTGTGAGTCTTGAGGATCTCTTTGGATGCTCATATTTTGCTCTCTTGTTGGCTTCTTGGCTTAGCAGGTAGTGTGTCAGTCTCATAATCTGAAGGTCATTTGTTCTCTCAAACCTGTTAAGTGCTAGGTGCTAATGTTTGACATTGAAGATAACTGTTTAAAGACAACAATAAACTGGGCACTGGTAGCACATTTCTTTAATCAAGCACTCAGGAGGCAGAGGCAGGCAGACCTGGACTACGGAGTAAGTTCCAGGACAGCCAGGGCTACACAGAGAAACCCTGTCTTGGAAAACCGAAAGAAAGGAAGGAAGGAAAGAGAGAGCTCATTAGGGTTCACCCTTGTGAGCAGTAAGTAGTGAGTGACTAAGCAGGTGAAAGCATGGAAGGGAGAGGTCTAGTAAAAGGCTCAGCGGGTACAGGTGCTAACCAAAGCTTGGCAATCCGAGTTCTATTCTCGGAACCCTTGTGCAGGTGAAAGGAGAGAACTGATTTCACAAGCTCCTCTGCCAACACACGTGATGTGGCATACACACACACAACAGTAAATGTTTTGTGTGAGAAAGCAAGCGGTGTAGCTCAGTTGGTAGAGTGCTTGCTTGGCATGCATGAAGCCATGGGTTCAGACCCCAGCAAAATTAGGGTATAATGGTACATGCCTGGAATCTCAGCGTTCTGAAAGTAGAAGCAGAAGGACTAGAAGTTCACTATTATCCTTGGGTCCATAATTCGAGGTTAACCTGATTTGTGTAAGACTTGTCACAAAAACAAGTTGGAGAGTTACGTATAAGAGGGTTTGAGGATGGGAGGCAATGTGATCAATGTATATTGTATATATGTATGAAATTGTGGTGGAAAAGATAAAAAGTTTTTAAAATTATGTACACTGGTGTTTTGCCTGCATGTATGTCTGTGTGAGGGTGTCAGATCTTAGAATTATAGACAGGTGTAAGTTGCCATGTGGATGCTAGTATTTGAACCCTGGTTCTCTGGAAGAACAGTCAGTGCTTTTAACTGATGAGCCTTTTCTCCAGCCCCTTATTGTTTTATAAAGTGCTTAGTACAAAGCTAGTATTAAGCACAGGATGCTGTGTGAATGAGTATTCTTGGAACTATAATTCTCAAAAAGTGGTATATCTGGAATGATTTGTGTGTGTGTTTGTGCGTGTGAGTGTGTGGGTGGGTCTGTGTGTGGGTGGGTGTGGGTGTTGTGTTTGCATGTATTTCTGTGTACCATGTTTGTGCCTAATGGCTTTAGCAGGCCAGAAGAGAGCATCAGATCCCTGGAACTGGAGTTACAGATGGTGCATCATCATGTGGGTTCTGGGAATCAAACCACAGTTTTCTGGAAAAGCAGCCGGTGCTTTTAGCTGAGCCATCTCTCCAACCCGAATAGTGAAGTTCCTTGAGAGGGGTGGACCTAACAGTCTTGAAGTGCAAGTTGGTCCACTGAGAAATTATCGAGGGATTGGAAAAAAAATAGTGTTTCGGGGAAATAAGTATGCACAAGCATTGACTACTGAGGGAGAACTCCAAACAGTGTAGTCTAGGACTGAGTTTGCTCTGAAGTTGAAGTGTGGGAGAGCCTAGAAGGCTCTTGTAGATCAGAATTTCAAAGAGATACTAGAGGCTTGCCAAGGAAATATAAGCTAGAAGTATTATTTTTACTTTTAGTAAGATCTTGTTGGTTTGATAGTGCTATGTGTAGACAAGACAGCACTGGGAAGCCTGTCAAGTTGAACATAGGCAGTGGCAAGAGAAATAGAGGGAAAACAGTTGAAAAGCTAAGTAGTGATGTGGGAGGTGAGGTGTGCTGTGGATATGTCTTATTGCCACTGGTTAATAAAGAAGCTCTTTTCAGTCAGTGGCTTCACAGAGGAAAGCCAGGCTGAGAGATATATAGAGACAGTAGGCAGAGTCAGAGGGAAGCCATGTAGCTGCCTGCGAGACAGACTCCATTGGAACCCACTGGAGCCTTGCCGGAAAGCCACAGCTACGTGGTGATACACGGATTAATTTAAGATATAAGAGTTACCAGAAATACGCTTAAGCTATTGGTCAAACAGTATTGCAAATAATATAGTTTTTGTGTGATTATTTCGGGAGACTAGGTAGCCAGGAAAAGAACAAACAGTCTCACCCAACAAAGTAGGTCTGGGGAGATGACTCTGCAAGTAGAAGTGCTTGCCATAGAAGTCTGACAACCTGAGTTCATTCCGTAGAATCCTGTAAAAAAAAAAAAAAAGTTATATCGTAGCACTTGAAAGGCAAGATAGCAGAGACAGGAGAATCAGCTGGAAGCTCTTAGGCAAGCTAGCCTGGAGTACACAGCACAGGGACCTTGCTTCAAGGCTAAGGCAAGAACTGACTCCTGAAAGTTGTCCTCTGTGCCCAGGCCTTAGCATGTATGTGTCTCCCCTATTGAATCCACAAAGTTAAAGTAGATGTAATTGAGTTACTTTTAAGATGCTGAAATACCCAAATGTGACATGCAGAAGAGAATTCATCTATCTATAAATTCAGTTAGAACTTAGAAACATATAGTTGTTCTTTAATGTTTGAGGCCTCTAGGCCCTATTCATCAAGATTTTCCAGGTAATCAGGCATAGTGGCACATGCCTTTAATCCTAGCACCTGGGAGGCAGAGGCAGGCAGGTCTACGTAGTGAGCATAGTGAGACCCTGTCTCAACAAAGCAAATTTTATTCAGTAGCATGTAGATGTTTTGGAAATGTTGAGGGCCAAGGATGTCATCTTAACTGCCAGCAGTGTCTTTAAAAGTAGGTAGTGCAAGGAAGCTTTCAGTGAAGACTGGAGAGTAGTAACCAAGAAAGTAGGAAAGAAAAGATGCTGAAGAATATGAGAGTTGATAGTCCACAGAGCCACCTGCTACATGTGGAGCAAGTACAATCAAGGGCTCATTGAGTTGAGCTACCGAAGATCAGATTTTTATTTTATTTTATTTTATTTATTTGTTTATTTTGTTTTTCAAGACAGGATTTCTCTGTAGCTTTGGAGCTCTGCCTCCCCTTGACTCCCAAATCCTGGGATTAAAGGTGTGGGCCACCACCGCCCGGATGAAGATCAGATTAGTTAAAGGCAGTTTCAGTGCAGTACAGTTGGAAAAAGTGCAGAGAAGTGTAGATGCTTGAGAAACAACTTGAAGGGAAGAAGTGAGGAGAGGTGGCTAAAAGGAAACAAAGTTATTTCTCTTCTTCAGCTCTTTAATGACTAGTTTCCCAGGCCCACAATGTAAAATTCAGCCCTCTGTCTCATACCTCCACTGGCCCCCTCTGTGGCTTTATTTCCCATGGCATTTTTCTTCTTTTTTTCCCCCACTGTGTTCTGTTCTTGGAAATGTGTGTATTCACCTTCCCCTTGGCCTCTAGAATGTAATTTCTTTTGCACAACTGCTCCCCCTTTCTTTCCCCTATTGCTTAACACCTCCTACTCGTGTCTGAAGTTGCACTTCCTTTTGGAAGCCTTCTAGTCCACCAGCCCATGCTGGATATATATGAGCACATGTTAAAATCTTTGCCATCAGGGTTGGAAAAATGGCTCAACGGTTAAGGGCCCTTGTTGCTCTTGCAGGGGATCTGGCTTTGTTCCCAGGACCCACATGACAGTTCACACATGTTTGTCACTGCTGTTTAAGTATTCTGATTTATTACAATAGGTGATGTTTGTGGTAGTTATTTTTATGACTTCTGCTTTTTATTTTGGTGATGCTGAAGGAGCTAGGAAAAGAAAGGATTTTTTTCTTGAGCAAAAACCAGATTCTCGGCTTTTAGTTGAACTTTGAATATGAGAACTGTTACTTCATATTTTACTGTAATTTTGCAGGGAAGAATAAATTGAATAGTTTTGGTTGGAGGTCTGGCCTCTTAAGTCTTTTTTTTTTTTTCCTTAAAGACAGGATTTCTCTGTGTAGTTTTGGATTCTGTTCTGGAACTCTGTAGATCAGGTTGGCCTGTCTCTGCCTCCAGAGTGCTGGGATTAAAGATATGCACCACCACCACCTTGCTGTCTCTTAGTCTTTTTATTCCCTACAAACAGTTACTTTTAGGACATCACTTTTGGAAATAGTTGTGGCCCTTGAGGAGGGAGGATCTTAAAGGGTAGTCTGAGCAAGGTAGCTGGTTTCAGGTCAGCCTCTGTCATTTAGCATCACCCTGTTTTAAAACAAACCGAACAAAACTCGATGATTTAGTAGTAGGAAGAATTTCTTGGGATGGTTGTTTTTTGGGTTTTTTTTGTTTTTTTGTTTTTTTGTTTTTTGGCACAAGGTCTCGCTATGTAGCCTTTGCTGACCTAGAACTCACAAAATAAGCCAGGTTGGTCTCCAAAGAGATCATCTTCTCCCTTCCTAGTGCAAGGATTAAAGTCATGCACAACCATTCCTGACTTATTTTTTGACGTTTTGTTTGTTTTTTTTTTTTTTTGAAATGGTTTCTCTGTAGCCCTGACTATTCTGGAACTTACTATTTAGATCAAGCTGTCCTCAAACTCAGGAACTCCGAGATTTGTCTGTCTCCTCAGCCTCCCCTGTACTGGGATTAAAGTAATTCACCTCCATGCCCAGCTGATTTGTTTTCTTGTTTTTGTGACAAATTTTCAATCTATAGCTCTTACTGCTTTGGAACTCACTATTTGGCTCAGGATACCCTTGAACCAGTATTATAGACCTAGGTCATTATATCTGGTGAAAGTTGTTGGAATTGTGTGTTTTTGTTTCTTTTGGGGGTTCTAGTAATTAAGCCCATGGTTTCAAACATTCTAGGTAGATGTTCTACCAGTGAACCATAGCCACAGTTACCCGCCCCTCCCTGTTTACATATTTTTTAAAAATATTTATTTATTTGCTTATTATGTATACAGTATTCTTTCTTCAGTCCTGAAGAGGGCACCAGGCCTCATTACAGATGGTTGTGAGCCACCATGTAGTTTCTGGGAATTGAATTCAGGACCTTTGGAAGAACAGGCAATGCTCTTAACCACTGAGCCATCTCTCCAGCCCCCCTGTTTACATATTTTTAAGATAGGTAGGTTACTGGCCTTCAATGTGCTTTAGCCTCCAAGTAGTTGGGGTTTGCAAGCCTAGGCCACCAGGATGGACAAGGTGAAAGTTCTTTACTTACAGAAAGAAAGAGAGAAACAAAATGCTGCAGTTGGTAAAATCCATGCTAAGGCTAAATCTTATGTCTGAGGAATTGGAAGGATAAAGATATTTGCTGGTTTTGCTGCTGTATTGAAACTGAACGAGTCAGAGCCATGGTGTTATTATAAGTGCAATAAGATGGAAAAGGACGTAAATTGCAGAACTGATTACTATCAGCATCATACATCTACTGGGGAGCTAGGAATAAACTCCTAGAGGATAAGCCCCTTGTATTTGTGTGCTCGTCTATAAAGTTACCACAGAGGTTATCCTTGTGTTGTTATAGTGTGATGTGTTACTGTTAGCTTTTATTTTGGGTGATAGAATCCTAGCTTCTGGCCGGGCCATGGTGGTGCATGCCTTTAAAACCTGCAGAGGCAGGGGGATCTCTGTGAGTTCAAGGCCAGCCTGATCTACAAGAGCTAGTTACAGGACAGGCTCCAAAAACTACAGAGAAACCTTGTCTCGAAAATCAAAAAAAAAAAAAAAAAAAAAAAAGAATCCTAGCTTCTGATAATGGATGTATATTACTTTATTAAAGATGAAAACCTTTTCCCCCTCTTCAATAAAATCACAAATAAAAACTCACAGAGTAATGCTAGGCATAGTGGTGCATGTCTTCAAACCCTCAGGAAGTAGGAGACACTAGATCTCTCAGTTTCAGGCCAGGCAGGGGCTATACAGTAAGATCTTGTCTGAAAAAACGAAAGAAACATCCTCTGACCACTTAGTGATCCACTTGAGTGCTGTGATTACAGGGTTGAAACATCACACCTTCATAGTTTTTTGTTTTTTTTTTTTTTTTTTTTTTTTGGGAAGAGTCTCATTGTAGCTTATACTGACTTCTAACTGTATAACCGAGACTGACTTTGAACTTGTAATCCTTCTGCCTTCCAAAGTGCTGTAATCGCGAGCATATATACCACCGTGCTCAGAATATTTTGTATTTTAAAAGTAAGCATTGGTTACTTCAACAAACAAAAACACTTTTAAACTAGGTGTGGTTATGTGCACATGTAATCCCAGAATTTAGAGGTTTGAAGTCAAGAGGTTTGCCGTGAATTTGAGACCAGTCAGGGTTATAAAGCAATAACCTTTCTAAAAACAAACAAACCACATATCCCTTTAATCCAGGCGTTGCTAGCATATGCCTTTAATCCCAGCACTGGGGATTCAGAGGCTGGTGGATCTCTTAGTTCTACAGAGTGAGTTCCAGGATGAGTTCCAAAGCTACAAAGAAACCCTGTCTTGGGGATGGGATGGTGGGGAACCAACCAAACAAAAACTTTGCAAGAAATGTTAGCCAATTTAAGTTGATACAATGTAGGAAAAAAAATTTATCATTTGACACAGTAAAGTTTTTTTGTTATGTGTGTAAGTATAGTCTGTTCATGCCATGTGTATATAGAGGTCATCTAAAACTTTTGGAGTATTACTCTCCTTCTATAATTGGTTCTAAGGATCAAACTCAGGTCATGTCTTAGGGTTCCTATTGCTTTGAAGAGACATCATGACCATGGCAACTCTTATAAGGGAAACATTTAATGGAGGGGGGCTCAATTCTCATTTCACAGGTTTAGTCTATTATCACGATTGAGAGCGTGGTGGCATGCAGGCAGATGTGATGCTTGAGTAATAGCTGAGAGTCTACATCTTGCAGGCTGCCTTTGAGATTATGGGGGCCATTACATTCAAACTACCACATTCTACTCCCTGGCCCACAAAACTTTGAACAGTATCATAATACAAAATTCATTTACTTCAACTTTAAAAGTCCCCATAGTTTATCACAGTCTCAACAGTATTTTAAAATTCAAAGCTCAAACTCTCTTTTGAGATTCATGCAATCTCTTAGCTGTAATCACCTGTAAAAATCAAAATCAAAAAGCAGATCACATGCTTCCAGCATATAATGACACAGGATATACATTACCATTACAAAATGCAGGGCAATACTGGACTTAAAGCAAGACCAAAAAGTCAACTGGGCAAATTCCGAACTCTTCATCTCCATGTCTGAAGTCAAAATGCTCTTCAGATCTCCACCATTCAGCTTTGTTAAAGACTGCAGCACACTTCAAACAACAACAAAGACTGCTTCCACTCCTTCTTAACAGCTCTCTTCAGCAGGTGTCCCACAACTCTAGCATTTTTATTTATTTTTTTAGTTTGAGTGGGGCTCAAGGCAGGGTTTCTATGCGTAGGTCTGGCTGTCCTGAAACACACTCTTTAGGTCATGCTGACCTGGAACTCACAAAGATTCACCTGGACTCTGACTTCTCTAATTATCGTGGATTCTCCAAGGCAACCCACGTTTCAACTTCACAGCTTTCTGCAATGGCCCCTCTACGAGGCCTCCATTCAGGGACACCCTTGACACTTGTCTGGCCTTAGCAACTTTATTCCATAACTCCTTTCTTCTGTCCTTAACTCAAAGCCAGAACCATGTGACTGAAGCTGCCCCGTTCTGCTTTCTGGGGCTGGAACATGTGGCCCCCTTGTTGAGTTATGTCTTCACCTGCTTTCTGTCCTTCACCGCCTAAGCTTGGCTGTTCTGAAACTTGTTCTGTAGACTGGGCTGGCCTCAAACTAGGAGGTCTGCCAACCTCTGCTTTTCTAGTGCTGGAATTAAAGGTGTACACCTCCACACTTAGCTTTAAACTTTTCTTTTTCACAAGTTGGAAACTTTGCTGGGTGACTCCATTTATTCATTTCTTAATCCATTTATCTCCTTGAACACAGGATTTAGCTCCATTCTACTTTTGGTGCTCTTTTTTTCCTCAAAATTTACCTTTTGTAATTTACCGTGCTCAACTTGCTCTTTTTTATAAATCTTCATTAGAGTTACCACAAATAGCCACACAACAGAGTCTATACTAATCTGTTTGAGATTTCTTCTGCCAACGGAATTCCAAACTATTCACTTTAGCCTCTTGCAGACTCTAGGTACAAGGGCAAAATTCTTCACCAAAAATATCACAAGTACAATTTCTAGGCAACATACTCCAATTTTTATTCTCTGAAACCTTTTGAATGAGCCCTTCCACAGTTCAAATAACTCTTAGCGCCAATGTCTTCCATATTCCTACTAGGATGCCCATTAAACAGTGCTTAAAGCATTCCACTGCTTTCCTAACCCAAACTCCCAAAGTTCATATTTCTTGAAACAAAACTTGATCTGGCTTATCACAGCACTACCCCAGGCCCTGGTACCAACTTCTGTCTTAGGGTTTCTATTGCTGTGAAGAGACACCATGACCACAGCGACTCTTATAAAGGAAAACATTTAATTGGGGTGACTTGCTTACAGTTTCAGAAGTTCAGTTTATTATCATGACAGGGAGCATGGTGGTATGTAGGCAGATGTGGTGCTGGAGTAGTAGCTGAGCATCTTCCAGGCAAAAGGAAGTCAACTGAAACACTGGGCAGTAATTTGAGCTTAGGAAACCTCAAAGCCTGCCACCACAGTGCTACACTTCCTCCAACAAGGATATGCCCACTCAAAGCTACACCTCTTAACAGTGCTGCTGCCTATGTGATTATGTGGGCCAGTTACATTCAAACTACCGTAAGTCATCAAATTTGTATGGCAAACCCTTCTACCTGCTGAGCCATCTCTATAGCCTATGATTTTTTTAATAGGTGCATCCACTTAAAAATACATTTCAGTATGTAATGAAGCAGAGAGATTTTTAACCAAAAGGGTTTGCTTATCCCACTTCCAATAACTGCACTGCAGTAAATTCCCCTCTTCCTAGAATTTGTAATTTAGATCAGTTATTACTTACTTCAAGTTATAAGATCTGTCTCCTATACTCACTCTCTCTTTCTCTCTTTCTCTTTCTCTCTCTCTCTCTCTCTTATACACACACACACACACACACATCGTATTTCAAATTCTGAACTATCCCCCAGATTGCATGTAAACATAAACACATCTTTACATCTGTATATACATTAAAAAAAACTTCATAGTCTTGTATTCAAATCTTCTCTGCCATCAATATCTGGTTCTCTCTCTTTAAAATAAGCTCTTGTGTATCCCTTGCTGGCCTGGCATTGTAGCCGAGGCTACCTTCAAACTCAAAGCACTCCTCACTCTCCCTGGTGTATGTGTTACTATGTCCAACGCTCCTGTGATTTTTTTTTTAAGATTTATTTATCTGTTATGTATACAGTGTTCTGGCTGCATGTATGCCTGCAGACCAGAAGAGAACACCAGATCTCATTACAGATGGCTGTGAATTATCATGTGGTTGCCGGGAATTGAACTCAGGACCACTGGAAGAGCAGGTAGTGAGTGCTCTTAACCACTGAGCCATCTCTCCAGCCCCCTGTGATCTTATTTGATATGCATAGTATTATAAGTGATTTCCCCTTTTTGCCTCAAACATGTTATTGTGTTACATCTAGCAAGGCAAATTTTCTTTTTCTTTCTTTCTTGTTATTTGGTTTGGTTTTTTGAGAGGGTTTCTCTGTGTAGCTCTGGCTGTCATAGAACTTACTCTGTAGACCAGGCTGGGATTAAAGGTTTACACCACCATCTAGCAAGCAAGGCAAATTTTTATTCGACTGTATACTTATATGTAGGGCTTTTAAATAAGTTGCTGCCAAGAACATACCAAAGATAAATGAGCTATATTAGCTATTAATAGGTTATGAAAAATTTATAGTGTCTCAGGATATATTTATGTGGTTTTAGAGTTTATAAATCCATCATATGAAGGAGCCAAGTGAATTTGGCAAGATTGGTGTGATAGCACTAAATGTTCCATTTCCTTATTGAGTAGAATCATATTATGACCTTAAGTGAAAAAAAATCCAACACTTAAGTTGAAGCAACATTAAACTTTCTAGTGTTTTTTTCCTCCAAATGCACATTTTCAGTCTCTTTCTGTCTGTCCCACATGCTCTTTTTCACTGTAAACTTGAATGAGAGCAATCAGTAATAATAATGCTGTTTTGAAGTTTCCTTCATAAAGAAGGGACTATTTTGCTGCTAATATTGACTCAGTTCTCCCACTCTCTCTTCCTAGATGTCCCCAAGCCTTAGGTGTGTAGGAATGTTGTAGACTTACCAGCTAGCTGCCTAGCCCCTCCTCAGTTCTCTGCATTTTGACCAGTTGTAATTTCTGTAATGGTTTTGTCTGCTACAGGAAGCTTCTTTAATAAGCTGTGAATGCTATACTTATCTGTGGCTATAAAAATAAGTATTTAGAATGGGGTTGGAAATTATACTCTGATCTTTTTGCAATACCAGTAATTTGTTGCAATATATACATATAATTGTCTCTAGGTTAAAAAATAAGAACTGGCAATTGACAGACAAGATATGTGGAAGATAGAATTATACAACAGAACAAGTAAAGAGTCTAGTGAAGGTGTTATGAAGGGAGTCCTGTTCTGCCCAATTTTTTTTATTACCACCACCCCATAAAAGAAATCACCAATAAGTTTTATTTGTTCATGTTTTCATTATTTTATTTATTAAATTATTTATCGAGTGGCCTGTAACTCACAGTGATCTAACTATCTTTAGCTCCTTGGTGTTGAGATTAAAGGCACATGCCACCATACCAATAAACTTTAAAAAATCCTATTTATGGTCACATAATTTGTAAAATTTCCCAGAATAAACATTTAGCATACTTTTCTTGAAGAAAAATGAATGAAAATATGAGATTTAACACAAGTGTCGTGAGTAAATAGAAACAGAGCTGCTTTCATTTCCATATAGTTAGACTTTACCGTTATGCTTTAGGAACTAAAATTTGACAGTCTCGGTGACAAATGAGTCTTTGAAATAGAATTATTCTATGATAGAGCAAGTGTAACTGATGAATGTAAGAATTAAGAAGCAGTACTAAGTTAAATAATGATTTGGAAAGCATAAAATTAAATTTCTCATGTACTTTTTGGTTTTTGAGACAGAGTTTCTCTGTGTAACAGCCCTAACTGTCCTGAAACTTGCTCTGTAGACCAGGCTAGCCTCAAACTCTCAGATCCTCCTGCCTCTACCTACCAAGTGCTGGGATTAAAACCACCACTGTCTTACTCTGTTGCACATTTAAGGGTGGCAATAATGTTTTATATCTTGCAGGAGTATTACAATTAGGTTTAGATTAGAAACGTGTATTATGTTCCATTATTAAAAACTTCTGAGGGTTAAGGTGTTTTTTTTTTTTTTATGTATACAATATTCTCTCTGTGTGTATGCCTGAAGACCAGAAGAGGGCACCAGACCTCATTACAGATGGTTGTGAGCCACCATGTGGTTGCTGAGAATTGAACTCAGGACCTTTGGAAGAGCAGGCAATGCTCTTAACTGCTGAGCCATCTCTCCAGCCCCAAGGGGGTTTTACAGTATCAAGCAAATCAACCCAAAGAGAGAAATACTAGGGCAAAAATAGAAAATAAGTCATAAGAGATCAACAATGATCTTGTTTGGAAATACCAATGGAAAAAGTTAATTGTAAAAATGTTTTACAACTATGACACTCAATTTATATGTTGGATTTATGGTGCAGTTATAGCTTATAGACATTTATATCTAAAATGACTGCAAAATCTTTAATTTTTTATAAATATTTTCTGTCCTCTGGGGTGGAAGTGGGGGCCTGCTAAGGAATAATTATTGAATTTAGGGTTACTAGGAATTAGATGGAAATTTTAACAAAATATATGTTGAAAATTTGGTTTTTTCACTGAAGGCCAAAGGGTAAAATTAAGAACTAGAAAGTGGAGCCGGGCAGTAGTGGAGTATGTCTTTAATTCCAGTACTTGGGAGCAGAGACAGGCGGATCTCTGTGAGTTTGAAGACAGCCAGGACTGTTACACAGAGAAACCCAGTGATGAAAAAACAAAATAAGTAAACTAGAAAGTGGCCTGTTCCCAAATGGAGTGCTTATAGATCTTTAGGAAGGTTGATGCATCAAGAATGAGTATTTGCGGTGTGGAATGAATATTTGCGGTTTGGTGGTGGTGCACACCTTTAATCCAGTACTTGAGAGGTAGATCTCTGTGAGTTCGAGGCCAGCTTGGTCTACAGAGTGAGTTCCAGGACAGCCAGGACTGTTTCACAGAGAAATCCTATCTAGGGGCGGGGAAAGAATGTTTGTGTTAAATATATAATAGATATTATTTTATATATATATATATATATTTTTTAGAGTAATGTGAGCAAAGAGCAAAGTCTGAACTTTTTTGTTTTGTTTTGTTTTTATTTTTTGATATAAGATTTCCCTGTAGCTTTTTGGAGCTTAAAATAAGTGCTTAATGCTTTTCTATATTGGCTAGGAGGGTATGTGTTGCTATATAAATTTAATAGGTATATTAAAATATATTTTTGTTATTTTAAGGAAATTCGAAATGAGTCCCATGACTATCCTCATAGAGTGGCCAAGTTTCCAGAAAACAGAAATCGAAACAGATACAGAGATGTAAGCCCATGTAAGTACTGTGGCTTTATGTGCATGTGTGTGTTTTTCAGTTTGTTTAGGAAACAGGATCCAGTGGAAATAGAGGGTTGGGGGTAGATTGACTAGTACAGCAATTTTTAAAAATGTATATTCTTATTTGTTTTCTTTGAGACAGGGCTTCACTATATAGTCCAGGCTGTTTTGGAAGTTACTGTGTAGCACAGGCTGACCTCAAATTTGTAGCAGTCCTCTTGCTTCAGCCTCCAGAATGTTGGGATTGTGTCGGCCACCACAGCAGGTTTAATATCTACATTTTTCCATTTCTGTGCACACACATGTGTCAGGTGTCTTCCTTGATCACTCCTCACCTTATACATCAGGGGTAGGGTCTTTGCTTGAACCCAGAACTCTATTTTAGCTAGTCTGGCTAGCCACACAGCTCTATTATAACTTGTACTGGGATTGCAGTCAGGCTGCCGTATCCACCTGGCTTTTATATGGGTTCTAGGATTCAGAAGACATTCCTTACACTTACACAGCAAGAACTTTTCTTAGTTCTCTCTTTGGTTTGAGGAGCATTTTTATTAGGTGTTCTAGCATCTGCTAAAATTCAGCAGCGAATCCATTTCTTGGTCTCAGATGAAGGATCCTTGTTATTCTTGCTTCCTATGACATATAAGCATTTCCTAGTCTCATCTAGGGTTCCTCAGCTTGCCAATAAAGTGATTTCTGCCAAAGCTTTTTCTTCCTGTACAGCTCACTTTCTTCTCCAGGCTCCATAACTACTTCATGTGCTTCTTGTCATCCCCTCTCCTTAGCAGAGCCTTCGCTTATTCTGGGTGACCTAATGTCTCTCACAAACACCATGCAACACCAGCCTTCAAGTTCCTAGACCTCTTAAACACTTTCTACTTTGACCAACTTTAGTATTTTTGCCCAGGAAAAAAGAAAAGAAGGATTGCTTATTTTGCAGCAGGACTTCCTATGTCTCCTGTGCTATCCTTTCTTGTCTCAGCCTCCTAAACCACACTCAGCGTTTACCCTTGAAATCTTAAATTCTGCTGCCTTCCTTGAAGGTTACTTTCTGTATGCCAGCACTGTTTTTGCTGTTATTGTTTTGTTTCATTTTACCTTTTTTTTTGTCGTTATTAAATATTTCACTTGGTGTGTATACACTTTTTTACAGCACTGGGTTCTTTAATTCTTTGATTTTTTTTTTTTTTTGCTACTTACTAAAATGTTCTCACATCTTTCCCTAATCAATCTCATAACTATTTAGCTGTTACATTTTAAAATCTCTTTTACCTTAAGTCTCCAATTTGTGAAGCTCCCATTTCGGAACACTTTGTATTCTTCATTCCTTGGAGAGTTTAGAAAAAGTTTAGCGTCAAGAAATCTCACTTGAGTTATAATCTACTACCTGGAAAGTGCCTCAGCTCACAGCATTCCTGAAAATCAGGAGTAGAGCTTTGCTTCTCCGTTCATTTTTGTAAACCATCAACTGAACTGGAGTGGATTCAGAATATAAAAGAGCCAGCAATGAAGAAGCTAGAGCTGATTATCCTGGGAAAGAAACAGCCTTAGCAGAGCAGTCTATACCTTATTTTAATTCTTGAACTTTTTTTTAAAAAAGACTTATTTATTATCTATACAGTGTTCTGCCTGCACATATGTCTGCAGGCCAGAAGAGGGCACCAGACCTCATTACAGATGGTTGTGAGACCATGTGGTTGCTAGGAATTGAACTCATGACCTCCGGAAGAGCAGCCAGTGCTAAGCCATCTCATCTCTCCAGCTCCCAAATTTTGAACCTTTATATAGAAATGAAACTGTTTATTCTGTAAAAGCATAACCATGGAATTAAGTTCATGAGCGAATAGGCTGTTATTGAATTCTAGTTTTATGAGAAAACTCTTAAGAGCTGTTAAGCATACAAATAAACTGTTAACAGTACACTCATTCTGGTCATTTATGCAGAGTGTAGATTCCTTGCAGGGTTCTTCCTAGAGAACATATAAGTACATACAAGGTTTCATCAGAGACTTGGAAATAGCTCCTTTATGCTTCTTTCCCTCACTCCCCTTTTTGTGGTTCTGGGAATTGAACCCAGGACCTGATGCGTCCTAGGCAAGTGCTGTACTATGAGATTACACCTCTATCTCTTTTATTATTTTTCTTTTGAGAAAGCATCCTATGAAGTTGCTCAGTTTGGCTCTTGAACTCAGTATACAGGCCCATGTAGGAAACAGGTCTTATAGTTCAAGAGGTCTAGTTCAAGAGGTCTATCTCTTGAACTTTAAGACCTGTTTCCTTGCCTCAGCCTCCTAAGTAACTGGAAGTACAGGTCTATCTCATTGTGCCTCAGTTCCCTTATTTGACCATTTGTTTTCCAAACTCTACCCGCCCCCCCCCCATTCATCTACTGATCCCTTATCAAGTAGAACCTTCCTCCTCACCTCACCCAAGACTGGAGTTTCTGTCCCCCACTAATGATCTGTTCAGGTTGTTTTTGTTTGTCTTGGTGCCAGTAGACAAGTGCTGGGCTGAGGACATCTAAGTTGCTTTCATTTCCCAGCTGCTGTGACTAGTTCAGAGTATACATGGACAGGCAGGTATCTCTGGCATGTTGACATAGAGTCCTGTGCCCAACATTTTGAAAAATTGTGTGAGTTTTTTTGTTGTTGTTTTGGGGAGTTTTATTTTTGTTTTTTGTTAGTTTTGTTAGCTGTTTATCTAAAATGGCGATTTTATACATTAACTTCCATTTTTCATTTATTTATCGCTAGGGTATTTTTATTTTTCAATTTGTACTTATCTATTTATTTTTACTGTTAATGGATAGTAGAATAGCTAAGTGAGTTTTAAAAATATCATTACTCAGCCATAGTATATGACTTTAATCCATGTACTCAGAAGGTAGAGGCAAGTGGATCTCTTGAGTTCAGGTTCTGAGAGTTTAAGGTCATAAGGTCTACATATGAGTTCCAGGACAGCCAGGACTAGCCACATCATATGAGATAGCTTGTCTAAAAAGAAAAAAAGGCAACAACAAAATCCCCACACTATTTTACTTCTTTTCTCACTCACCCTTGAGGTTGTTAAAAGGACATGTAAAGGTGACAGTGTCCTTAAAGAAACACTTTAAGAAAGACCTAAAGACTTTGTGTAATCAGTGAGAGAGTGAACCCTGTACTGTTTGGTTAGAATTGCTGTATTGTGTGCGAGTACTGATGTATAGATAGGGCTGGGCTAGAGTACTTGCCTAGTTATAAAGGTAGATTTTAGTGTATGTAGCCATATCCACATGTATAATTGTTTTTTTTTTAATATTTTACTTTTGTGTCAATGTGTGTGTGTGCATACATTTGTGTGGGGATGGGTAGGTATGTCCACATGCGGGCAGATGCCAGTGGAGCCCTCAAGGCTCATACATCCAGGGCTGGAGTTACAGGTTGTTGTGGGTTGCCTGATGTGGATTCTGGGAACCAAACTTCTGTCTTCTGCAACAGCATATTCCCTTAGCAATCCTGAGCCACGTCTCTAGCCTCATTGAGAAGTTTAAGAACAATGATACTCTGTTGGCACTTGGCATGCTTAGCTTTAGTAAATCAAGTTCATTCTTTACTAAGAGGAAACAGGGCTTTTTGGACAACTGGCTGATTTCCAGGCTTGGAGCAAAGTGTAATTCCTTAGACAGGTGTGGTGACAAATGCCTGAATTCCCAGCACTCAGGAGTCAAAGGCAGGGGGTTTGTGAGCTGAAAGCCATTTCGAATTATACTGTTAGACCCTGTCTCAAAAAAAAAAAAAAAATTAAAAAGGGTTGGATATGATGGCACATGCTTTTAGCACCTGGGAGACAGAAACAGGCAGACCTCAGAGGCTAGGAAAAACTAGAGTGAGACGCTGTCTCAAAAATTAAATAAGGGCTTGGTGGTGGCAAGTGCACACCTTAATCCCAGGCTCAGGAGGCAGAGGCAGGCAGATCTCTTTGAGTTCAAGGCCACCCTGTCCACAGAGTGAGTTCCAGGACAAC
This sequence comes from Myodes glareolus, assembly GCF_982192425.1. Taxonomy (NCBI): domain Eukaryota; kingdom Metazoa; phylum Chordata; class Mammalia; order Rodentia; family Cricetidae; genus Myodes; species Myodes glareolus. The sequence goes on from NC_142038.1 coordinate 20,708,572, forward strand.
ACATGGAAACCACGTCTTGAAAAACCAAATAAACAAATAAGGAAGAAAGAAGGAGTCCTCTTAAAATTTCTAGAAAGTAAGGATATGACTTAAACAACAAACAAAAATTGTTGAGTAGTGTGTCATAAAGATACTCACTCAAGCCAGCTTGAAGTCCACTGGTCAACCCCAGGATAATTTGAACATTAAGATGATTTTATACCTGTTGAATAAAATAGGAATCCATGAGTTTCTAATACTAGAATATAAATGAATAAGTAAGTTGCAAATAGAGAAAGTTCCACCTTTATATGTGATGTGGAATAATAAATGTTGAAACAAGTTATTTACATTGTCCTAAAGTATCCTTCTACTAAATATTTAAATACAATGGGGAGATAGTAACTGCCCAGAAGAAATGAACAAGAGACAATTCAGGCTTTCAGGCTGTTGAAGATGTCTTACTATGACATCAAAAACAATATAAACTATGTCGTTTTTTTAAAAAATAAGTGAGTTGTAATAGCTGTTTGTATGTTACACACACACACACACACACACACACAGAGAGAGAGAGAGAGAGAGAGAGAGAGAGAGAGAGAGAGAGAGACACTTATAACTCTAGTACTTGGGAGGTCAAGTGCATGGTGGTACATGCCTTCAATCCAATACTTTCAATCTAGGACAGGGGACCGCTGTGCGTTCACGGACAGCCTGATCTACATTGGGCATTCCAGATAGTACATATAATATAGATACATATAGTGAGACCCTGTCTCAAAGGAAAAAAAAGGACTAAGTGGGTATTTAAAAATTTTGGAGAATTGAGAGCTGGAGAGATGGCTCAGAGGTTAAGGGTATTGGCTGCTCTTCTAGAGGTCCTGAATTCAATTCCCCAGCAACTGTACGGTGGCTCACAACCATTTGTAATGAGATCTGGTGTCTTTTTGGTTTTTCAAGACAGAGTTTCGCTATAGTTTTAGAGCCTATCCTGGAACTAGTTCTTGTAGACCAGGCTGGCCTCGAACTCATAGAGATCCACCTGCCTCTGCCTCCCAAGTGCTATGATTAAAGGTGTGTGCCACCACTGCCTGGCTGAAAAATCCTGAAGAAGTTAAAGAACCATAATTTGGTATGTACGTCCAGAGTACAAAAACTTAATTCCCAGTTAGCTGATAGAGACTCAAACCAAAAATCACGTATGGGAAGCTAGATGAAGTCTTTATCTAGAATTAGTTAGCACTCTTGTTTGACCACTAATACCATGACAAAAAGTTTACATTAAAAAAGTTACATTTATAAATCTTACAAATTTTGAGATATTTATACCTTTTTAAAGAGTCAAAATAAAACCAAAGAATTATGAGATTAGTCCTATATCAATCAGGTAGCTCTTTTGACATGAGACAGATTTTGAATTTTCCTTTAACATGCATGCTTGGGTTTAGAACAGGAAAGAACTATGTTCCAGCTCCAAAAAACAGGTATAGTTTTTAATTGAACTGGGACTACAAAAAAGACCATTTGTATTATATTTCTGAAGAGAACAGCAGAAACAAACATTTGAAAAGATTTATGAAATTTTACCCTGTTAGAAATGTGATGTACTAGTAGGCTAATTTACTTTTTTGTAGGGTATTTTTTCTAGATGGTGTCCTTTTTCTTCAGATGTTTCATTTGTCCAGTAGTCTTCAGATTCTTTAGATGACTTTATTCTCCTGGAAAGACAAAAACAAAACCCTGCTCCGACCCTAAGTTTGGAGAGTTTCCCTTTTGGCAAGTTACATCTGATCAAATGTAAAGGTTTTATTAGTCTTTTACGTTGGTTTAGATTGAATGGTCACGCTGTTTGATGAACTATCTAATCAAGAGATCTTTTTTGTTCAAATCAATCTATCAATTCTTATGGTATACATAAACTTTCCTCCTGTACAATGTTATTTGCTCATATTTTTAACTTTGATTTTTGATTATTTATAGAAGTTTGCCAAAATAATTTGCTTTATAATTTCTCTTGAAATTTTTTTTTAAAAAAAATTCTAAAACTTCTTCTAAAACTGTTCTATCATCCAGAGCAGTATGATTTCTTTACAGTAGGCATTAGGTCCTTTAATTGCTCTGTGGAATTTTCCCCACAATAACAGGTAATGATTGAACCTGATTTGGTAAAGGGCCCTGCAAGAGGCCTCCTCCTTGTGTTTCCCAACAGCAAAGGTTTGCCTTGTCTGTCCCTTGTTGATCTGTATTCATTGGTTCAATGTCGACCTTTGCCGCACCTTCTGCATATTCCAGAAGGCAGGAGCCTTTGTTTGGATTACCTAGAAAAAACATTGTTTCTAGGAGCACCCTGCCTACCTATTAAAGTGACCTTGTTTAGCACAATTAAAACACCTGACATTTTTTTTTTCAAGCCTCTGGAAATCACATCTCCTATCTAAGTATTATCATGGTTATGAGATTCAATATTGTCTGTGTCTTGGATCCATTTCTGTGTGCTTATTTTGCCTTTACAGGCCTAATTACCCTTTTGCATTTTGAATCAACATTTTCAAGAGCCAAAGATTCAATTATTATTTGTCTAGCCTCGTGATTTGATATCATTTTATCTGCAACTGAAGTCAATCTTTGTAAAATATCAGTGAAGGTTTCTCTTGGGCCTTTAAACTTTAGTAAATGACTCAATTCTCTCTCCAGCTGTAGGAGGTTCTTCTGTTCCTGTGTTGCTTTCATTGGTTAATGAATAAAGAAACTGCTTTGGCTCTGATAGGGCAGAACTTAGATAGGCAGGAGGTAGGGAACAGATCTAAATGCTGGGAGGAAGAAGGGCAGAGTGAGAGAAGCCATGGATTCTCCTCCGCCTCAGACAGATGCCAGTTAGAATCTTACCTGTAAGCCACAGCCATGTGGCAATACAGAGATTAATGGAGATGGGTTAAACGAATATGTAAGAGTTAGAAAATAAGAAGTTCGAGCTAATGGCCAAGCAATGTTTTAATTAATACAGTTTCTGTGTGGTTATTTCCGGTTTAAGGTAGCTGGGCGGCCAGGACAAACAAGCAGCCCTCTCCTTATAACATCCAACTTCTTCAATTCTATCTTAAGCATTCAAAGCTGTTGCATGGCATATAACCAAGGTGTGGCCATCATATATAGACTGTCTTTGTACATCAGAATGATTGCATTCTCCAAGAAGTTGTTCTTGGAAATTTTCCTTAACTCTAACCCTACAATAATCTTAGTCCTCCACTGTAATTGAGGACCAGGTTCCAATACTGCTATAATCAAGTCTTTCCAGTCTTGTAAGATAATTTAACACCTGCCTTGCAAAAGGTGAATGCATACTATATGAGACTATTGCTTTTTTAAATCTCCTTAAAACTAACATTTCCACAGGAATCCAGTCAACTCTTACATAGCCTTGGGGGTACCTGTCATTCGGCAGTTGTTCCTATACAGTAAGGTTGGGGTTTTTTGGTAACCTTGAGATACTCCTCTCTAATTTTATAATGTAATGTTGAAGTTGGTTCTCCTTTAAATTTCTCGTCTTTGTCTGAGTATCTTTATTATCTGTTTTAGTAAGTCGTGATTTTAGTATGTCAAGATTGCATTATTTTCTTTAGTAACCTTTTTAAGAACTGTTATCTTGGCACTCATATCAACCAATTTTTTAAGTAATAAAATAACAATTACCAAATCAATAATGTTTGTAATTGACATTATGTAAATCCCAGCTAAACTAATTATCCCCTCATTTAATTGTTCCATTATAAAGCATTCATTGTGAAATCATAAAGACCAACTCCTTCCATCATAATAGTGTTTCCCATTTTTTAATGTGGAAAAAAACTCTTTTTTTAAAACTAATTCCCCTCTTTGAGAATTCCAAGTTGTCTCACCAAATCTGCTGATGATGACAGTGAAATGTAAGGCTGGCTGTTGTTGTATAGCATATCTGGGCAGAGAATACAGGTGGTACACAGCCTGGCTGAGAACAGCTGAGGCTGATCGTGTGTCAGCAGCCTTGGGGGAAGTGTCCAGGGAAAGCCCACAACCCATGAGGAAAAGGACCAAAGAGCCAGCCAGCTGTTTGAATGGAAGACAAGAAAGGGATATGGGTGGAACGTATAAAAACAGCATTTTTTGACTGACAGGAAGTGAAAGCACAGAACTGCTTAAGGCAGGGCTGGCTGGTTGTTTGGGGATAACTCTGGTGGTGTTGGGATCCCAGGTACCCGTGGAGTTTGAGGCTTGTGGAGGTTACTGTAGAGGCTGCAACAGGAAAATACCAGACTTGCTCAGAGAGCTTGGAAGAAAAAGGAAAAGAGCCAATGGTGAAGTGACTCCAGCAGGTGCAGCTCCAGTAGGTGCCGGTGGATGCGAAGCCACAGACAAGCCACTAGTTTGTGAATTCGTGTCCCAGAATTTGGGCACCAGATGAAGCGTTATTCTAATTAATCTTGTCAATAAAAAATTTGGAGTCAGATATCGGGGTGAAATCTTTTAATTCAAATCTCTCTAGTCTAAAAAGAGTGAGATACTACTGCACAATGTCAGCAAAATGGGCCTGATAGTGTATCTGCTTTGTCAAGTTATGAGGATTGAGATAACAGCCCAGTAAGGTGTGCCAGTGTCTGGCCTATCATAATCATTAAACGGTGCTCTTTGGTAACTCTAATTGATTTTTGTTTTGTTTTTTGTTGGATTGGTTCATTGGTTTGTTTTGCAGAGTAAACAGCTGAAATGTTCAGACTTTCATGGGTGCTAAGATTGATATTTCTTCTCCATGAAAATGATAGTAGCTATGAGACTTGGGTGTAGCTGTCTTTGCATAGGACTCCTTGCTCAGTTTATGAAAAAAAATTATTCGCTGTCAGCTTTTGGAGTTGAACAATGTTGGCATAGCTTTAAGATACGTTGAGTTCTTGTGAGTTCTTGTTAGAGGCACCACAAGTAGATAGAGATTAGGAAAATACAAGCAGAGAAGTTAACTGATAATATTGTATTAATAGAATTGTCCTGTCTTTGCTCAACTTGTGAGTTAGTCATTGGTTTCTGCCATGGTGAACATGAACCCTCCCTTCTTTCTGTTGTTTGACATGTGAAGCTCTACAATAATAGAGACCTTTAAGATGGTGATTAATTGGATGAAATCTACAGGGCTCTTTTCTTCAGTTCATGATGAGTGTTGAAAGAGGAAGCTTCTGTGTGTCAGCCACAGACAGAGCAAGTCATTTCTTGAGAGCTGAAACCATTTCTCAGAAAACCCTGAGGGTAGGAGGCAGAAAGGCTTCATCAGAAGTGGGTGGGCTTCCTTTTTATCCAATTTTTAAGTTAAAGTCTTGTTAGATACTGCATTTCTTCATTCACTTGGTGGCAAGAATAAGAAGAGGTAATACCTACAGAATAATAAATATGTTCCTTACTGTGCTGCTGCTGGTGCTTTGAGGGATGGATAAGTAAGATTGCCCACGGAAGTATGATTCCTTTGTTTCCCTCCTTTACACACACACACACACACACACACACACACACACACACACACACACGGGGCGGGGAGAAGAGAACCATTGCCATAGAATGCTGATCAAGTGCTGTCGACTTTGATATTCAAGTTGTAGAATCCTTCCCATTTTGATGACCTCACTTCAGAGAATCCTGGGCAAAAATAAAAACTATGACACTCTTTTCTAACTCGGAAGTCAAAAGTTTCCTTTGTTGGAAATAAACAATTCAGGGGTTCCAAATAAGTGATTCAGCAATTAAGGGCTCATGTGTCCTTTTAAAGAACTCAAGTTAAGTTTCCAGCATCTACATCTGGCAGCTTAGAGCTGCCTGTTACTCTGTCCCGTTCCCAGGGGATCTGAAGCCCTCTTTTGCCTTTAAGAGCATCCACATACACAGGGCACACCCGTGTAACTAAAAATAAAACATTTTTAAAAATTTAAAATGAACAGTGCACAGATTTGGAAGTGACTAACACTAGTGGATCATGGAAAGGAAACAGTTAACTCCCAGGTTGTCATGGGGACCTCTCTGATTATGCAAACTGAGTATTTGCTAAGTAATCCCTAGTAAGTGAATGAATGACAGGGTCCTTTGCCTTTGTTGGGCATTGGAATTGTGAAGTCACAGGTTTTCAAGGTTTTGATGAGGATTTCACTTCCTGAAATGGATATATGTTGGGTCTTTTTAGATATTTCAAGGTGATATATTTCAGTTAACACACATCAAAAAAATGGTGTTTCTTTTGAATCAAAAGTGTGTGTTTCTTTTTACTTTTTGTTACGAGATCTTAGGTAGTCCTGATGGCCTGCAATTCACTGTATAGACCATGCTAGACTCAAACTGAAAGAGATGGTCTGTCTTTGCCTCTGGAGTGCTGGCATTAAAGGTGTGTGCCGCCGTGTTCTGCTCTCCATTAGTCTCCTTATGAAGCTAAATAATGAGACAGCTGTGCCCTTGAGAGTTTGTTTTCCTGAGAAGAAAATACATATTTAGGGGGCTGGAGAGATGGCTCAGCGATTAAGAGCATTGCCTGCTCTTCTAAAGGTCCTGAGTTCAATTCCCAGCAACCACATGGTGGCTCACAACCATCTGTAATGAGGTCTGGTGCCCCCTTCTGGCCTGCAGGCAGAATATTGTATACAGAATAAATAAATAAATAAACAAATATTTTAAAAAAAGAAAATACATATTTAGTTGCCAACTATGTTTACTTGTAAAGTGCTGTCCTGATTTCCTAAGGATGACTATTTTCTGTTGTCATCTCTAACAAAATTTAAAAATCGTCATTTAACCCTGAGAGAATGCACAGTGTCCCTTTGCTTTGCTGATAGACAATGAAGCAGAGCCCTGTGATGGCACTGGGCCTTGGGTGGCTTTCAGAGAGTGTCCAGTGTCCTCTGTGCTTTTAGTCTCTGGGTATGAATACTGTTTTTATAGTTTTGGGGTAAAGACTGAAGGAAAATAGCTGAATTGGGCTGGGCTTTTCTTCTAGTCTTGGCTTCCTAAGCTCTGCCTTGGTCTGGGAAAGTGTTGTGTAGATGCACTGACTTCCTAGCACCCTGTGTGTGGGCCTGACCTTCTGAGTTGCTTGTTGGCCAAAAGAGTATGAGTGTGTGTGTGTGTGTGTGTGTGTGTGTGTGTGTGTTTGGTTTGTATTCTTCCTGTGATTAAAACATGAGGAAATGTATTCCTTTGGGTGATACTGTACTGGAGTCTAGAATTTGGTGGTTGTTTTGCTTTCTCTAAAAACTTGCGTTCTTTCATGGGTATGCTATCTATGAAGCACGGTCTTAATTTTGTTGAGTAGGAAGCTGTCCCTGTCTTGTACAGTGTGATAGTTAAAGGATGATTGAACTGTTAACAACAACAAAAAAAACTTTTTCAAAAGTGCTTGCTGACGTCATAATTCCCAGAAAACTAGTCTACATGATTTACTATACTTGATTGTAGTTTTGCTTTGCGGATGAGATGTAATATGAAAGAGGTCTTGTGTTCAGTCCAACAGGAACATCCGAGGTACGTTAATGTGGAAACTAGAGCCATTTAGCATTTCTGTTCACATGAAGAAATAGGTTGGACAGTTTGGGGTTTTGTTTTCCTGTAGTTGTTTTGATTTTGGATTTAAAATGGTAGCCAAGAAGCCAGGTATAGTAGTGTACACCTTTAATCCCTTAATCACTTAGGAAGCAGACACGAGCAAGTCTCTGAGTTGTGATCAATCTGGTTCACAGAGAGAGGTTCAGCGCTGCCAGGGCAACAAAGAGAAATCCTGTGCAGAAAAACCAAAAGAAAAAAAAGTCTTGGGTGGGGGCTGAAGGGGAGCAGCGCAAGCTTCGAGAGGCAGGAGGAGCAGGATTTTAAGGTCATTCTCTACTGCATATCCACCCAGTTGAGAGCCATTCTTGGCTACATGAGACCCTAGCTGAGAAAACAAAGAGAACGTGGAAAAGAAATGGAGAGTGACTATTTAAGATAGATTTCTGAGGGGAATAGTTTGTCACAGAACATATTCTTTGAAGTTAAGCATCATCCATTCAATTTGTAACTTAGTTTTATGTGTAGCTTTCTTATGTTTAGGATTCTGAAGTAAAATTAATCTTAGGGATAAATTCTCATTGTTTTCGTTCTCATCTGAATGATACAAGGTCAAGTGTTGCCTTTTAGATAATACAATCACTATAAATTCTAATCTGCAGTTTTTATTTTTAAAATGTAGACGTGTGCCTAACCTGTTAACATAGTTTCCAGTACTCTTGTAAAGGATACAGTTGGAATAATCCAGTTATTTTAGCTTCTCAGTGTTGAGCATATATTTAAATATAGTTGTATGTATGCTACCAAGAAGTGAAGAGTCTTTCTCATCAGTTTGAGCCCAGTTATGTTTTCACACATAGCTCAGTTCCTAGGCACTGAGAGACTTGAGGTGACTTTTCCCTTCCAGTAAGGTAAGAGCCTTATTCATTTACTGCACATGCTGGTCAGTTTTTCGTGTTAATGTAGATGGTAGACTACAAACAGAAGCACTTCCAGTACCCAGCAATAAGATTGTTTTAACTTCCTCGTTTTTAAAACAAGTAGGCAATTTAGGATTTGTCTCAACTCTTCTTTGGTGAAATTTTATATTTTCCTTCTTCTGTCATGTATAACTGCCTTAGAACATTACTATCAAATGAAAAGGAATGGAAAAGTTGAAATGACAGCTATACTCTATCGTTCTCTGCTTTCAGATGATCACAGCCGTGTTAAACTGCAGAGCACTGAAAATGATTATATTAACGCCAGCTTAGTTGACATGGAAGAGGCACAAAGAAGTTACATCCTAACACAGGCAAGTAGTGCGGGTGCTGGGCAGAAGCTACAGAGTACAGCCTGGCTGCCGGGCTTTACACAAAGCTGAATGTGTGTGGTGACATTTGCAAATGACATGCTATTTTTAGTTTTCTAATTCTGAAATCGGTTGCAAAAATCATATTTTTGGAACTTTAAAAATATTGGTAAAAAAGTATATTGTACTGTTACTGTTTTCCATGGAACAAATTCTTCTGAAACAGCTTGGTGCAATTCTCTTCACGTAAATTAACTTCTTGCACTATATCTAATATTGCTTTTGTTACTTTTTGCTAGTGCCTTTGGGTTTTCTTCCCCTAACTTGTTTTGAAGAACCAGGAAGGCCCTTGAAAGCTTTTCTTTCCATCCTTGCACTATAAGCATATTTTCAGAGAGTGTAGCTGTGTTATAATGTAGTCCCACCATTATCAATTCAGAGAGGTTAAAATGCAAGCCTGTTCTTTCTTCCAGTCAAAAATCCTCAGAAGTATAAGCTTTTTATGTTTGACAGTTTTAAATTTTATTTTTTATGTGTCTCTGTGTACATGTATAGTTCTTGTGCACTAGGGTGCCCACAGAGGCCAAAAGAGGGTGTCCGGTAGAATTGGAGTTAAGAGTCTGGTGTGAGCCATACACCATGCTGGGAACTGAACTCTAGTTGTCCGGAAGCAGGTGCCCCTGACTGTATCTGTGGCATCATGTTTGAAATTTTTAAAAAGTTTTACATGCCTTCTATTTGAAAGACAGAGAAAAAGTGTGATTTTTTTTTTTAAAGTTCAACTTAATGTAAATGTGAGCCATTAGAATTTTCTCTGTTGGAGAAACAAATTATATTGCTTAAAGTAAAGTAGCTCTTCTAACTAAAAAAGAAAGAATGGCAGTTTGGTGTAAAACTGGCTGTGGATATCAGTTCACATTTCACATAACAAAATAAAGATAGATAATATACATTTGAAAAGATGCTCTGTTCATCCCTCTCGTAAGGAACTTATTTTTACAGAGGCCCAGGCACTGAGCATCTACCCAGTACTAAGCAGCCTTTTCCCTCAGGCCTCCTCCTTTCCTAACCTCAGATCTTGTCCTGATCCCTGCTCCTACCCTTCCTTCTCCTAGTCACTCTGAAGGTTGTTTACACCCAGGAGAAGGAATATGCATAGTATACAGGATCCCATCCAGAGCTTTTGCTCTCTTGACCCGAATGTATACTAATCGAATAAGAGTGATGAGCTGCTTTCTGCCGGACCCATTCGAGATGCAACAGAGAATTAGCAAGAAGACACTGATTGCTACTCCGGGGATTGCTAGTGTTCTAGTTTCATGGCTACAAGCTACTATTTGGCATTACAAAAAGATTTGCCTGCAGTGATACTATACTTAAACGTCCAGAATATGGAGAAGTAATTCAGCTATGCTGAGACTAGTACAAGTACATATGCTGGTACCTTTTGGAGACTGTACTGGCTAACGACAGGAAACCGAAACTTTCCTTTTAAGTGCTTGATTCTCACTAAAGCTTAATTGGAAATTTAAGCTTTTAAATTTGCAATGAATATTCCCTGTCTGTTGTCACAACTTTAATAGCCTCATAGCTTTCTCCTCTCCCCTCCCCTCCTTTCCCTTCCCCTTTCCTTCTTTCCCCTCCCCTCCCCTCTTGCCCCCCCCCCTTCTTATTTTAGTGTTTCGAGATAGGGTTTCTCTGTAGCCTTGGCCGTCTTGAAACTCACTTTATAGACCAGGATGGCCTGGAACTCACAGAGATTTGTCTGCCTCTGCCGTCCATGTGTTGGAATTAAAGCCATGCATCACCACTTCGGGTAACCTCATAGCTTTTATAAGTTGAATCACTTGAGGTCCTCTTTAACTTGGACCTAGTATAATTTTCCTCATGCAGTGACATGGTAATAAACAACAAAATAATGTATATAGTACTTGGTGACTACAAATGCGATTGAAAAGCAGACCTGAGAAATTTAGCAGAAATGATAATATGCTTATTCTAACATTAATTTCATGAGAGGACTGGTGTGGGTTGAATGAATCATATACATATCGTTTAGAAGCAGTCATTTATGGAGATTGGGAGTGTCAGTTTTAATTTGCTGTTTTATAGTAACTGATGGTTTAAGCTCAATCATAATTATTTATGGTTTTCTTAAATCAATATTCAGAGTTAAAAACGTACTTTTTTATTGAAAATGAACAAAAATATGGGAAAACATGATGTGTTACGTACTCGTTGCTATAACAATTACTTGAAAGGACATTTGAAAGGGAAAATTTATTTTGGCTTATAATTTTAGAGACTAAATTTGAGGTCAGCTTTAAGGCTGAGGTGAGACAGAATATCGTGGAAGGTAGGGCCCAGAGAGAACTAGCTGTGTGATACAGGCTATCCCAGTACTGTGCTTCCTCCTGCTAGGCACCTCCTCCTAGTGCTGCCATACTAACCAACCAAGAAATTCACTTTTGGATAGGCCCAAGCCCTCCCAAAAGTCCCTCAAGAAACATCAGGCCTTGTAACCATGAGCCCAAGGCAGAAAATTTCATACTTAAGCCAAGATAGATGGTTGGTCACCTTTTATACAGCTGTCCCTTCTCTGCTGTCATCTCCAACAGTATCATTGGTTCTTTCTCTTATTCCTTAAAAGGTCTTTTATTTCTTTATTTTTTATTGTTTTTTAAAAGAAAATTTTAATTTATTTCACTTTATTTTATGAGCATTTGTGTTCCACCATGGAAGTCAGGTCCTCTGTAACTGGAATCACAGACAGTTGTGATCTGCCCTGTAGGTGCTGGATATTGAATCTGGGTCCTCCGGAAGAACAGTCAGTGCTCTTAACCGCCAAGCTAGATCTCCAGCTCTAAGACAGGTCTTTCTTAAGATTCTCTTTTAGCTATCCCCATGTTTACACTTCAGTCTTGGGGACCATGGTTTGTTAGTGTGTTGTTTTTGGCAGAGTATGGTCTAAGGACCTCACATACATGAATTGAGTACTGTTTACATCTGAACTATATTCCCTGCCTAGGACCTTAGTTCTCAACCTCTGTAACCTAGGGTGGGGTGTGCACTGCTCTAACAGAATCTGGTAACACTTGACTCTTCATCTGGACATTTATTGAGAACGACTCTGGCCATCACTACTCAAATAAAACAGGTTTCTTTTTTAAAAAAGGAAAAAAACAGACATGGTAATTTATTGCTGTAATTCTTGGCAGAGGAGGATCAAGAGTTTCCAGATCAGTCTTAATTCATGGGACCTTATCTCTAAATAAACACATAAACCCCCCACCACTGTGAACATTACATTCTAATGAGAAGTAAAATTATTTTTTATGAAGAATTAAAAGTTAGGCAGATCTCTGAGTTTGGGGCCAGCCTGGTATACAGTGCGAGTTCTCAGACAGCCAGGTCTTTTGTATAGAGAAACCTTGTCTTGGGAAAAAAAAAAAGTTTTGTGCGTTAGCAAGATGGCTCGGCAAGTAAAGGTGCTTACTGCCACACCTGACAATCTGAATTCAGATCTTGGGACCCACATGTTATAGAGAACCAACTCTTTCAAGTTGTCCTCTGACTTGTCGCCCTGAGGGACACAGGATGTACACACACACAACACACAACACACACACACACATTCTGAAATATACACACACACAAAATAAATAAGCATAATAAAGTACTTTTGTAACATTTTCCCTACTTTGCTTGTTTTGTATAATATAACCGTTGAACAACCTCTGTGTTAAATACTATTATGCTACAGAGGAAGAATGTGATTGAATAGTAAGTACAGTCATACAGTGGATAAGATGAAGCCAAAATTTGAAACTACAGTTCTTCTCTACTGTGTTTTTTTAGTCATGTCTTACTGTGTAGCCCTGACTAGCCTTGAACTAACTTAGTACTACGATTAAAGGCATGCACCACTACACCTGGCCTTTCTCTGCTTTCATAAAATTGCTGTGTGACTGTGTATAAATGACTTAATTCCCTAAGCATTTATATCTATATTGTCTGTTTGTACTGTCTGTCCATCTGTCACCTGTTGTGATGATTTATGTAAACTCATGGTCTTAGTTAAGGCAACTATTGCTGAGATGATACATCATGACTAAAGCAGTCTGGGAGAGGAAAGTGTTTTTTGTTTGTTTTTTTTTTCACTTCCATATAACATTTTATCATCAAAAGCAATGAGGGCAGGAAACTCATTTGAGGCAGGAGCTGATGCAGAGGCCATGGAGGGGTTCTGCTTACTGACTGATCTTTCTTTCTTGCTTGCTTGCTTTCTTGCTTTCTTATAGATTTATGATTTATTTTGTATACTGTTAGAGGAGGCCGCTTGTTGGTTCCCGGCCACCTGGCTAGCTTACACCCGAAATAATCACATAGAAACTGTATTAATAAATCACTGCTTGGCCCATTAGCTCTAGCTTCTTATTGGCTAACTCTTACATATTAATTTAACCCATTTCTATTCATCTGTATATCACCATGAGGTCGTGGCCTACCAGCAAAGTTTCAGCATGTCTATCCAGCAGTGGCTCCATGGCGTCTGACTCCACCCTTCTTTCTTCCAGCATTCAGCCTAGCTTTTCCTGACTACTTAAGTCCTGCCTTGCTATAGGTCCAAAGCAGTTTCTTTATTCATTAATAGTAATCCCAGCACACAGAGGGGACTTCCACATCAGTATACTATGTTCTGTCTGCCTGCATGCCTCCCACCAGAATAGGGTACCAGATCTTATTATAGATGGTTGTGAGCCACCATGTGGTTGCTGGGAATTGAACTTAGGACCTCTAGAAGAGCAGTCAGTGTTCTAACTTCTGAACCATTTCTCTAGCCACTCAACCTGTTTCCTTATAGAACCATGGACCACCGGCCCAGGGATGATTCTACTATCCACAATGCATTGGACCCTCCTAGATCAATTGCTAATTAAGAAAATGCTGTATAGCCTTGCCTACAGCCTGAATTTTTGAAGGCTTTCCCCCCCCTCCCCTCCCACCTTTTTTCTGGATGGGGGTTTCTCTGTCCTGGAACTAGCTCTGTAGAGCAGGCTGGCCTTGAACTCACAAAGATCTGCATGTCTTTTCCTCCCAAGTACTGGTATTAAAGGCTTATGCTACCACTGCCTGACATGGAGGAATTTTTTAATTGAGGTTTTCTCCTCTTAGATATCTTTAACTTGTGTCAAGCTTACACAAAGCTATCTACACACTAATGTGATACCTAACAACTCAATTATTTATTGTCATATTTTTCTGTTGCTACTTTTATTGGGAACAGTAATAATGGGATTAGTGATATTTTTAAAGAGATTTATTTATTTATTTATTTATTATGTATTCAGTGTTCTGCCTGCATATATGAGTGCAGGCCAGAAGAGAGCACCAGGTCTCATTATATATAGATGGTTGTGAGGCACCATGTCAGTTGCTAGAACTTGAACTCAAGACCTTTTAAGGACAGTCAGTGCTCTTAACTGCTGAGTCATCTTTCTAACCTCAATATTTTTTTCAAGTTTCTAAAATTTCATTATGAAAATTCCTAATGGACATTTTTTTCAATTTCATGATTTTTAAATGATATTTGTCTATGGCTGTTTTTATGTGTCCGGAGAAACAGGACTCTACACAGTGTGAGCGTGAGAATTTGGCAGCTTGTCTCCATAGGTTTTTGTTTGTTTTCTTTTTCTTCTGGTTTTGGTAAATGCACGTCTCTTGTCCTAGGCACGTGTTCCCAAAAACCCGACAGGCACTTCCCAAATAATTGACTCAGACAGATATGAATTATACATGCTCAGCCAATAGCTCAGACTTATTACTAACTAGCTATTACATTTTAAGTTAACCCATATTCCTTATTTATGCTCTGATATGTGGCGGTATCTTTATTAATGCATATCATGTTCATCTCCTGCTTTCTCTGTGTCTGGCTGGCAACTCCTCACTCTGCCCTTCTCCTTCCCATCGTCCTCAGTTTGGTACCCCACCTATACTTCCTGCCTAGCTTCTTGCCAATCAGCGTTTTATTAAACTAATTTGAGCTGACAGATCTTTATAGTGTACAAAAGGATTATTCCACAGCGGATTTCTTTCTGTATTTTTTTTCTCATTGCTCTGGATATTTTAACCTAAATCTTGAATTTTTTACTTTCTGTGTCTAGTTGGTAGGTAACTTGAAGGAAATCGGCCTCCTTCCTATTTCTTCACCTGAGTAGAGCAATCCTTACTGTGTTCTTCCTAGTTGGAGTCCTGGCCTATACAAGTTGCTCAATTCCACAGAAATCAGTGCAGCATTGTAAGATGTCTTCTTGCCACCAGATCCACTTGTTTTCAGGCATGGTTCACTCCAGTGTACCCCCACTTCTACCATGTGCTCTTATGCACCTTGCTTGATATTTAGAAAAAGTAGAGTGACCTTAACTGCCCTTGTCCTTCGTATCACCTCTCTGCCAGATTCGTGCAGTATAGCCATACCTTCTCAGACTTTCTTACAACATAGGACCTGATGATTTGGATATTTGATGCTAGTAACTTCTCACTCTCTCCGTTTGTACTTTGTAGGGGCTGAGACTACATTTCAGTGATGCCTATGCATAGCATGTTACTTGAACAGAGAGAGAACCTACATTTAATGTTTGTTTCTTACGGTATCTAATTGTTCTTTGTTGCTTATTAGATTGTCTTTTGCTAGACTCTTTGTTTTTTCTAATCAGCCTCGTATGTCATGTCCATTTTACTGTTTAAAAATTTGGTAGCATTTCAGCCAGTTAGTGGTGGCACATGCCCTTAATTCCAACACTGGGAGGCAGAGGCAGATGGGCCTCGGAGTTCAAGGCCAGACTGGTCCACAGAGAGAGCTCCAGGATAGCCAAGGCTACACAAAGAAACTGTCTCAAAAAAAGAAAAGAAAGAACGAAAAGAAAAGGAAGAAATTTTTTTTGTGTGTCATTACTAGCTGATAGATGAATTTCTGTCTTTTTAGAATTCTTTTTTTTAAAGACTTATTTATTTGTTATGTATACAGCATTCTGCCTGCATGTATGCCTACATGCCAAAGAGGGCACCAGATTTCATCATATATGGTTGTGAGCCACTATGTGGTTGCTGGGAATTGAACTCAGGACCTCTCTCTGGAAGAGCAGCCAGTGCTCTTAGACTCTGAGCCATCTCTCCAGCCCCTCCTTTGTTCTTTATACTATAACAGCTTTTGCATGTTTTCTGTCATTCTTTAGAACCAGTAATAGAATTGGGGTATGAATGTGCACACAAAGGATTTCTCTACTAAGTTGCTTCGTAATTATT
Organism: Myodes glareolus; assembly: GCF_982192425.1. Lineage (NCBI taxonomy): Eukaryota > Metazoa > Chordata > Mammalia > Rodentia > Cricetidae > Myodes > Myodes glareolus. Next base: position 20,724,689 of record NC_142038.1, read on the forward strand.
TTTAAATAGCATTTTCTTTATTATTTATTTGTATGTGTCTTTGTGTACTTTCATATGTGTGCTATGCATATATAGGCTCCTCCTGAGGCCAGAAGAGAGCGTCATATCCTATCCCCTGGAGCTGGTTATAGGTGACTGAGAGCCACACAGTTGGGGTTCTTTGAAAAAGCAACAAGTGCTTTATTCTAGTTTCACTTCATGGTTGTTTTGTTTTGTTCTTTTCAGACATGATCTCACTATATAACCCTGGCTAGCCTGGATCTTACTGTGTTGACTAGGCTGGCCTTAAACTCAAGGAGAACCATCTCCTTGAGATTAAAGGTGTAGGTCACTACACCCAGCCCATGATTTTTATTTTAAGATGAAAGAAAAAGGTGTTCATTTTACTGGGGATTTTCTTATTTCTCTCTTTTGGTGGAGAGGTTGTTTTATCACCTTTGGACTGTTTGTTTTATATTGGAAATAGATACATACATTGAAGAGTATCTAATCCTTTAACAGTAAGGTCGTAATTTCTCAGCTATCTAGCATTTTTACAGGTTAACCTTAGAGTTTGTTTATTTAAGAAGTATGTATTGAGTATTGGCAACACATCAAAAAATACATCTACCCTAAAGATGATTTCAGTCAGTGTAGAGAACTATTTGAACTCTCAGTTACACTGAGTGGGGTTACAGCTCTGGTCTTTCCTGCTCATGACACTGAACTGTCTGGCACATTGCTCTGGAAACGGTCTGTATATTTAGATGGAAGTTGGTTTTATAGCTTAATGGTAGAGCATTTGCTCGGCTTTCATGAGTTCGTGGGTTACATACATCTTCAGCCCTACAAGAAGGAAGGAAGGAAGTCCAAGTCTGGGCATGCTTCATCTCCTTCCTTCCTTCCTTCCTCCCTCCATTCCTCCTTTCCTTTCTGCTTTTTTTTTCCTCCTATGCTATCATGAAGGCAGATGTGAAAGAAATTGGATTGGAAGTGTGCAATTGCCATTATCCCCTCCGTAGCATTTTGTAATAAAGATGGTTGCCCTCTTTTAACTCTGCCAACTGATACTATGTCAGATGGTTCAAGCTGATTTTCAGGCACTTTCATGATTTTTTTTCTGCAAGTTCTGTTGTGTTGACTTGGACTTGTTGGTCAGTCAGTAATGACGTAAACTTCCTCATTTCCCACAGATTCCCCTCATGACCTGAGATATCACTTGTCTGTTGCAGAAATTGAAAAGAGTCAAATTTTCCTTTTCTGACTTCCTTTCTAGTCTGAACGTGAGTTCCCAGATGTTTTCATGATCTGATGTGCCTGTGTGTTAGACACCTCTGGTCGTAACAACAAAGCTATAATAATATAACAGCAGCAAAAGCAGTGAACTAAGTTCACTTTTTTTTTTGCACAAAATCTTGCCTGTATTTTATAATTGTTAAATAATTGAATATAATATAATTGAATCTAGTAATCCAGCTCTTATTTCTGAACCCCAGGTGTCCCATACAGTTCTTTTTCTGCCTAAGTCAATAAAATATTTTTATATAATAGAATGGAAAATATTTATTGAGTGCAGACTATATTTTTTATTTAATTGTATTTAAAGCCCTGCTTCACTTAGCAGGACCTAATCCACTGACCATCGTAGTGCATTCCAGCAGCATCCTCGAAGCTGTGTTCTTTCCCAGCTCCTTTCCCTGATATGTTCTTGTTCTATTGTTACAGGGTCCACTTCCTAACACATGTTGCCACTTCTGGCTCATGGTGTGGCAGCAAAAGACCAAAGCAGTTGTCATGTTAAACCGGACTGTAGAGAAAGAATCGGTGAGTAATATTTAATACTAAGAGTTTAGTTTGCTATATGTGATCATTAGTTTATAAATGTTTCATTTTGGGAGCAGATACTCATTTAGTACTTTTGACCATTGGTGGCTAAAGGGTGGTGGCCAGGATATTTCTGACCAGCGAAATAATGAATACTTTTCCTTCCTCTCTTTTTTATTATAAATTTGTAGATTCTTAGTACTATATGTCTATTTCTGTTCGATGAGGATATTTTCATGGAAGTGTAACTGGTGTGTTGAGCTTCTTCTCTGCCTTGCTCCTCACTCCCTTTCTCCCACTTCTCTTTTAGCATTTTCTTTTGTGCTCCTAGACAGTTCCTCTTCCACTTTCATGTCCTCCTCCTAGATTTTGTATAGCTAGGCAAAGTAGAGAAACACCGTTTTTCTGAGATTTTCAAATTTCCCTTGATATGTTTATCTTGGTTGCTTCTATATTTCTGCAAATGTCATAACTATGCTCTATTTGGTTAAAACTTTTCATTCTGTAAATATACCACATTTCTTCATCCATTCATATGTGGATTCCTGAGTTGGTTTCATAACTTAGCTTTGTGAATAGTACCATGATAAACGTTGATAAAATGTAGGTCTCTCTGATATGTGTGATACCCAGAAGTATTTTAGCTGAGTTGTATTGTAGCTCTGCTTTCAGTTTTTTGTGGAACTTCCATACTGATTTCCACAGTGTCTGAAGTAGTTTACAGTCCCATCAACAGTGTGTACTAGCTCCCTTCTGTCCACAACTTTGCCAGCAGAGTTTTTTGTTTTCTTTTTTTGTAACCCTGACTGTCCTGGAATTCCCTATGTAGATCAGGATGGCCTCATAGAGATCCACCTGCCTCTGCCTCCTGAGTGTTGGAATTTCAGGGTTGCATCACTATATCCAACAGTTGTTTCTTTTCTTAATGATTGTCATCCTGCCCAGAGTGAGATGGGGATTTCAGTTTAGTTTTAGTTTGCATGTCTCTGGTAGCTACTAGGGCTGAACATTTTTTCATATATATAGTGACAATTTGTGTCTCATCTATTCATTTCATTAGCCCATTTATTGATTGGATTGTTTATGTTTTTGAGTTTTTTATATATTCTAGATATTAGTCTTCTGTCAGATAAAATGGTTAGCAAAGATATTCTCTGGGTGTTCACTTAACCACTGCTTTTCTGTGCAGAAACTTCATAATTTCATGAGATTCTTTTTGTCAGCTGTTGGCATTTGTCATACGAATTTTAATTGGTCTTAATAATAAAAACCAAGAGTCAGATATAGGGGCTAAGAAGATCAGAGAAGCAAAGAGGCCAGCAACTAGAGAGTTGTTTTAACTCTGCCAGTGCTGAGACTGAAGGAGTGATCCTGTCCTTAGACTGCATCTTCACAGTCCATCTGTCTTCGCCAAACCTCAGAACGCACTGAGCTCCCATCTTCTTCCTCCTTATTCCTCTTTGCCCAGCTGTAACACTCCCATCTCTACCTCTCTATTGCTGACATTAAAGGCGTGTGATCCCTAGTGCTGGGATCTGTAGCAAGGTCCACATCATCTCTTGTCAAGACTTGGCTGCTGTTGTCAAGGCCATCTGCAGACCCTGGCTGGCTCTACTGTGCATGCTTGTACTATCAGAATAGGTCAACTGGCTCTTAGGTCCATTAAGGCTTAGTCTTTTCACAGGAATCCCCCTTGTGTGAGCTGTTTCCCTTTTAAACAGATTCAGCCTTGTGTAGCCCAGGGTGGCTTTGAACTAACAAAAATCACTCTGCCTCTGTCTCCTGAGTCCTGGAGTTAAAGTTATGTGCCGCCACTGCCTGGCCTCTAGGGGCTTAGCTCTACACTCTGATATTCAGGCAAACTTTTACTTATTAAAACATAAAATGTCACAGCAGACATTATTTTCCAAGTGTGTAGAGTCCTGTTCAGAAAGTCACTGTGTAGGTCTCTGTGTTGTCTGTTTGCATGTTCTCTAGGGGGAGCAGAGTTTATTCTTCATTGATTTTTGCTTTAGTTTTAAGACAAGGCCCCTCACCAAACTTGGGGGCCCTTGTTTTGATTGAATTGGTTGTGAGCCCTCAGGATCTGCTTTTGTCTACCCACCCACTGGACTCTCAGTAACACCAGAACCAAAGATCACCTGATTGAAGCTATATTGACTTTTTCTGGGTTCCCTTTCTATTGGATTGATCTGTTTTTCTTTTTATGAAAGTATTAACCTTTTTTGTTATTGTGACTCTGTGGTATAACTTGAAGTCATGTATGATGTATCATTGTATTTTTGTTTGTTTTAATTTTTTGCTCAAAATTAGATGCCCCCCAAGTCTTTAGAACTTTCATAAAAGGATTCTTTTGTTTGTTTGTTCACTTGGGGAGTTTTGTTTTGTTTTTCAAGACAGGGCTTCTGTGTGCAGCCCTAGCTGCGCTGAAACTAGCTCTATAGATCCACCTGCCTCTGCGTCTCGAGTGCTGGGATTAAAGGCATGTACCACCATTGCCCAGCTGAGTTTTAATATTTTTTAAAGTATATTTTTCAAATATCACTGGAATTTTGATGGTGATTGCACCGAATCTACAGATTGCTTTGAATAGTGTAGCCTCCTTTACAATATTAACCAGCTGACATAATTTTCCTTTCTTCTTTCTGTTTGTCAGTATTAGGGGTTGAGCCTCAGATTTCATGTCTGCTAAGCAAGAATTTTTCTTTCTTTTTTGTTTTTTGTTTTTTTTTTTCTTTTCCTTTTTATCGAGACAGCGTTTTTTCTATAGCTTTAGATCCTGTCCTGGATCTCGCTCTTGTAGACCAGGCTGGCCTCGAACTCACAGAGATTCTCCTGCCTCTGCTTCCCTAGTGCTGGGATTAAAGGCGTGTGCCACCTCTGCCAAAGAATCGACCTTCCTTCCTTCCTTCCTTCCTTCCTTCCTTCCTTCCTTCCTTCCTTCCTCCCTCCCTCCCTCCCTCCCTCCCTCCCTCCCTCCCTCCCTCCCTCCCTCCCTCCCTTCCTTCCTTCTTTCTTTTTTTTCCCTAGCCTACAGTTCCTGCCCTTACAGTATTAATTCTTCTAATCTGTGAGGAGGAAAAGTTTTATATCAGGGTGGCCTGTCTGTGGCGAAAGATTGCCTCAATGAACCTGAAGCTCAAAGATAAACAAACAAAAAAAGTAAGCCCTATGTACATATATACAAACAATCAAGTAGCAGTCACCACTTAAACTCCAGCTGTTATAGAAAATAAAGGAGCCCTTTTAGAGTATTTATGTGCTAAGATACTAGTTACTGTGGGTGGGTATGAGTGAAAAACGAAAATAGCAGAGTAATACTAGGTTGGTATTAGATTGATAAATCTAGAAGAAAGGGGGAGTAAATAGTAGCTGGTAGTTAACAGGGACAAGTAGAAGAGTATGGTAGTTTTGCTTAAAGATAGAGTGAAAGAGGAGAGGTAAAGAAATGGTTTCAGGGGCTGAAGAGATGACTTAGGAGTTAAGAGCAAAGACTGCTCTTGCAGAGAACCCTAGCTCAGTTTCTAATACCCAGGTAGGACAGCTGCAAGCTATATGTAACTCTAGCTCTGGTATCTGCTGAGTTCAGTGCCCTCTTCTGAACTCACCAGATACCTGTATTCACATGCACACACTCACTCACACATACTTTAAAGTAATTTTTGTAAAGAAGAGGGTCCAGGTGCAGTGATCCCAGCACTCAGGAGGCAGAGGTGAGCAGATCTCTGTGAGTTCCAGGCCAGACAAGAAAGACCTTGTCTAAGAGAAGGAGGAAGGAAAGAGGGTGGGGGTTCTTGTCAGATAACCTAGTCATCTTAAGTACTGGCCATTTAATGGTATATCTAAGATTTATGTAGCTTTAGAATCATTTTCTGTCAGATATTAGGAAATACTAACTCTTAAGATTTCTTCCAACTTCAATATACCATGCTGTTCTATGTCAAATCCCTGATTCTTAATTTTTTTCCTAAATTTATAGTTACTGGGATTTGGTGGTAGTGTATTTTCTTTCAGTTTGTATTGACATTGACATAACAGAATTTCCAATAGTGTCAACATAGCAGTCTGTAGTTGTTTTCCATAGCATTCAAACTCACCTAGTTCAGTGTGGGGACATTGTTGTGTTTGTTTGGATGTGTTGCAAATGAGATGGCATGTACCTTTCATCCCTCTCCCTTTAGAGTAAAATCCCTTTATTGAGTCCCAGAGTCTATCTCCAGAACTTAGAAATGGTACTTGTGGATACATCTAGATGCTAAGATGGAGTTGAGTGATTCTTTTGTGGGGCGGGAATTCCTATTAAATAATAATTTGTTCATCATCAAAAGGTCCGTAATGTTTGCTTATTTGTTTTAATGACCTAAGCATTGAAAGAATAATAATGCCTGTATAAACAATCACTATTTAAGAGTAAACCCAAGCCAGGTTTTGATGGCAAACACCTTTAATCCCAGCACGGGGAAGGCAGAGACAGCCTGGTCTGTAAGTTCAAGGCCAACCTGGTCTACATTAGTGAGTTCTAAGACAGCTAGGCCTGTGTAGGGAGACCCAATCTTTTCAAAAAAAAAAAAAAAAGATTAATTACAATTCAAATCTTGAAATTTAGAAGTTGATTTTAGTTCTTTGCCTATGTCTGCTGCTTTTTTCCCTTCCAGAAAATCCTGGTTCAAAAAAAAAAAAAAATCAGTAATATACCAAAAATATCAAGTATATCAGAAATATCAGAAATCAAAACTATTGTTTGATCATTGATTTGTCTTCTGATATCACACAAAACAGTTATCCAAAATAATTGTGGAAGATTGCTTGATATTTTTATATTTTTCTTCTTTGTTTTTTTGGGGGGGGGGTGATTTACTGTTACTTACTTGTTTATTTAATTCTCTTTCCCTCCCTCCCTCTCTACCTCTCTCTCCCTCTACACAGGATTTCTCTGTGTAGCCATGACTGGAACTCACTCTGTAGACCAGGCTGGCCTCAAACTTACAGAAATCTGCCTGTCTCTCCTGAAAGTTGGCATTAAAGGCATGTGCCACCACTGCCCAGGGATTTAATTATATTTTTATGTGTATGATATTGTTTTGCCTATTTGTATATCTGTGTGCATGTGATTGCCTAGTGCATGAGGTAAAAGAGGCATTGTATTCCCCTGGAACCGGAGTTACAGGTAGTGGTGAGCAGTCATGTGGGTGCTGAGAACCAAACCTGTGTCCTGTTCAAGAGCAGCAGTTGCCCTTAATCACGAGCCATCTCTCCAGCCACCCTTCTTTTTGTTATACTTTATCTAGAACATGTAACATTTCCCATATCCCTCTTTAAATTCTCCACACGTCCTTCATACCCGTGGGAGATTGATTCCAGAACATTTAAGAATTGGATGTTCAGTTGGGTGCTGGTGGTGATATCTTTAATCCCAGCACTCTGGAGGCAGAGACAGGTGGATCTCTGCAAGTTGGAGGCCAGACTGGTCTACATAGTGAGTTTCAGGACAGCCAAGGCCACATGGAGAAGCACTGTCTCGAAAAAACAAAACAGAAAACCCAAAAAACCAAACAAGCAAAAAACAAACAAAAGCAATTGGATTGGCAACAGGATCATCTGGGTGTATTTAATAATCATCATCAGTCTTTGTTGATAATCTATCCACTTATTCTAATAATCATGTCAAGTCATAAAGAAGGACATTAAGGTTTTTTTAGATTTATTTTCCTTTGATGTGTATGAGTGTTTTGCCTCAATGTATATGTGTGCACCACAAATGTGCCTGGTACTCTGACAAGTCAGAGAAAGGCATCAATTCCCTGGAACTGGAGTAAAGCATAGTGTGAGACACCTTGCAGGTTCTGGGAATCAAACCTGGATTCTCTGCAAGAGCATCAAGTGCTCCTAACTGCTGAACCATTCTCTAGCCTGTTGTGGGCATTTTCATTGCTGATTTCTTACATGTCAGTGAAAGTGCATCTGCTGTTTTAGTACTTAAAAGTCATTTTGGCAGAGTATTAAAGTTTTTGGCTCTTACTTGATAACGTTCATTTCTTTCTAGCATTATATAGCATTATAGATTACTATCCAAGTCAAATGAATGTTCTTTTATTTATTTATAAATCCATTACTTATTTTACCTACATTACTTGAAAGGGTTTTCTCCCCTTTTTTTTCTTTTTTAAAATTTATCTTATATTAGGCTTATGATTGTTTGCCTGTGTATGTGTACATGTGTATACCTGCTCACTCCCCTGAAACTGGGTTTATGAATGATTGTGTACCATTATATGGGTGCTGGGGATCAAACCCAGGTCATTTGCAAAAACAAGTGCTGTCAACCACTGAGCCATCTCTTGAACCTGTTTCCCCTTTTCTTTAACTTTAAATTTTTCAAAATATGTCTTTTCATTTGATCAGTTTTTCAGGTTAAAAGTTTTGGCCTTTCAGTATGTAGTTTGAAATATATATAAAACTACATACTAAAAGGCCAAAACTTTTATATGTGAACATACTGAAATGATTATTAAATCATAGTTGGTATTTGTTCTGCTACTGTTTGTTGGTGATGTTCTTGCCCCCTGTCCCCCGCAGTATACATATGTTGGATTATCTTTTGCATTTCTCCTGTTTGCTTTAATGCTGTTTAGGTTTCTCTCCTTGCTGTAAAATGTCCTGTTTACCTCTTGTGCTTTATTTGTTATCCTTAATCTGAGTAACAATTCTTTGGTTCGCTGTCCTGAAACTTACCCTGTAGACCAGGCTGGTCTTGAACTCATAGAGATCCAGATAATAGAGATCAACCTGCCTCCCAAGTGATAGGAGTAAAGGTGTATGCCAACACTAACTGGCTTGAAAGAAAACCTCCTTGGTGTTTTCTGAAGATAAGATTCTTGTTAGAGCCTGATATTAGAAACCAAAAGTGAATATGTAAAATGTTATTATACTTTAAGACTAACACACTTTAGCAGGGCATGTCAGCTTATGTCCTTAATCTCAGCATTCAGGAGGCTGAGGCAAACAAATCTCTGAGTTCACAGCCTCGTCTACACAGTGAGATCCAGGACTATTTAAAGAGACTCTGTCTCAAAATAATAAAGTATATCACATTTTTATGAACTTGTTACCTGTTTATGGATTTTTAAATTTAAACGAAACATTTTATGGAGGTATTTTACAAAATGTCATTCTTATTAAAATACTACAGATAGTCTTAGGATACAGTACCTGAAGTATATATATGTGAGGTTTATTTTCCTCTTTATGGTTTTATAATATGTCTAAACTATTGTTCTTAAATTTAGGTTAAATGTGCACAATACTGGCCAACAGATGACCGAGAGATGCTGTTTAAGGAAACAGGATTTAGTGTGAAACTCTTATCTGAAGATGTGAAGTCATATTATACAGTACATCTACTGCAGTTAGAAAATATCAATGTAAGGCTTTTCTGGTTTCAGGGTTTTGGTTTCATCTGATGGTTTTAAGAATTGTTTATTACTAGGATTGGTACTGTGCTTGGATTTGAAGTTTTGTAATAATATCTAGTCATAAACATGTTTAGATTGTATTTCTGTAGAAAGTAACTGAAGAAATCCTGAGAACAAAGAATTATGTTTAGATTAATATTAATATTTGAAGATTGAAAATTAATTATTGGGACCAGAGATTAAGACTACATGTTATTCTCGCAGAACACCCAGGTTCAATTCCCAGCACCCATATCAAGAGGCTTACCACTGCCTATAACTCCAGGTCTAGGGAAACCAGTGCCCTCTTCTGGCTTCCACAGCCTCTGACACATACATGATGCACATAGATATATGAAGACACTCAAACATACATAAATGCAAATAAGTAAATTTTAAAAGGAAAAAAGAATTTTGCCATGTAGTTGTGACACACGCCTTTATTCCCAACACTCAGGAGGCAGAAACAGGCAAATCTTTGTGAGTTCAAGGCCAGCCTGATATACAGAGTGAGTTCCAGGACAGAAAGGGTTACACTGAGGAATCTTGTCCCAAATAAAATAGAATAAAATAAAATAAAAATAACAAAGAAAGAAAGAATGAATGAAAATAAAAAGAATTACTAAAAATGTAGGAAGGGATGTTCTGGATAGAACGTATTGTACGAGCACTTGATTAGTGTACTCCAAGAACCAAAAACTACAATATAAGTGGGTAGTGAATATTACTGAGTTGTAAGGTACTTTCTTGGCATGCTTGAAGGTTTGGGGTTCAGTACCCATCAACAAGAAAATGCAAACATACTTGGGAATAAAGAGAAAATCGCTGGGACAAACTTGAACTCACATTCCAGTTCTACCACTCAGTAGAGGTATGGTCTCCTCATCTATAAAATGGAAATTGTATATTTGCAAGGTTGTGGTGGAAAGCAAATGAAAGTATGAATGTGTTTAAACATCTTGTGCCAGTGTGATAGCTCCTGGTACTTAACTACTCTTGGAAGTAGCCCAAAGATCAAGAAAAAGACATACCAAACTTGGAAGTGACCATACAAAAATGTGACTTTATTAAGTTGGGAAGAAAATAATAAAATAAGTGTAGAATATGATCTCAGGAATATTTACCTAGATCTTTTCTCCAGAAGTCCATGTCTTTCCCTCATCCATGGTTCTGACACATATTCACAGGTGACTGTCAGTGTGCGGCTGCTGTCCCCTGAGTATCAGAGAGGCCACTTTTCCTCTTTCGCATTTATCTCTTTGCTTGCACTGTGAATTAGAGTAAGTTAGAACAAACAAGGGAGAGTGTTTTGAGTTGTTGATAGTAATTAGGATAACTGCAAATTGAGGAAATGTGGCCAAGTTGACCTTAAGAACGTGTCTAGTCTGTGTAATAAAATAATGTTTGAGTTGATTATTAACATACACTAACAACTAAAAAGGAAGATAAATAAAATATGTGCATATACTTTTTAGATGGGTGGAAGTACCTTTTATTGTTACTCTTAGAATATCTATTTTTCCCTGGCAAATGCAGCTACATTATTGTATTAAAGCCCAAGGTTTGGTTTTCCTCTGCTCAGTTTCCCATGATCCTCCCATATCTTATTGGTCATCTAATTATTTTGTTTAGTGGCTGTTGTTTTTGAGACAGGGCCTCAAAATGGCCTTGAACTTCTGATCATCCTATCTTTATCTCCTAAATGCTGGGATTACAGGTGTGTACCACTATACCCAGTTGTATGTGCTGTCAGGAATTCAGCCAGGGTTTGGTGTGTGATTCAGGGCTTTCTATATATAAAGCAAGCACTTCTTCCACTGCTATAGCCACATCTCTAATTTCTTTTGTTTTTTTTCATATGTTCCCAAAACATGTTTCTGCAGCAATAATTACGTACTTGAATACCAAAGAAAATTAGAGAGCTACAGAGGTGGCTCAGTGGTTAGGAACACTGACTACTCTTCCAGAGGTCTTGAGTTCAATTTCCAGCAAGCAACCACATGGTGGCTTACAATTATCTATAATGAAATCTGATTCCCTCTTCTGGTATGCAGGTATACATGCAGATACTGCACCAATATACATAAAATACAATAAATAATTCTAAAAAAATAGGAACTAACTTCCCTTTGATTTTCACATTTCAGAGTGGTGAAACCAGAACTATATCTCACTTTCATTATACCACCTGGCCAGATTTTGGAGTTCCTGAGTCACCAGCTTCATTCCTCAATTTCTTGTTTAAAGTTAGAGAATCTGGCTCCTTGAACCCAGACCACGGACCTGCAGTGATCCATTGCAGTGCAGGCATTGGGCGCTCTGGCACCTTCTCTCTTGTAGACACCTGTCTTGTTCTGGTAAGTGTCTATAGTGACCTTCTTTCAGGTTTGTGGGGTTTTTGGTTTGGATTGGTTTTTCGAGACAGGGTTTATCTTTGTAGCTTTGGCTATTCTGGAACTCTCTTCGTAGTTCAGGCTGCTCTCAAACTTAAGAGATCGCCTGCCTCTGCCTCTCAAGTATTTGACTCCTGTAAAGGCATGTACCACCCTGCCTGGCCAGTTCTGTGTTCCTGCTTTGTTTTGTTTTATGGTTTTATGATATTAATGAGGAACAGATAAAAGGTTTTTTTTTTTTTTATTTCCTAGACAGGGTTTCCTTGTATAGCCCTTGCTGTCCTGGAACTCGCTCTGTAGATGAGGCTGGCCTCAAAATCAGAAATCCATCTGCACCACTACCACCACCACCCAACTGATAAACACTTGTCAAAAGTTTTAAAATTATGTTTATGTGTTCTCTTCACGTTTGTCTGTGTCCATGTGCATGAGTGGTGCCTGTGGAGTCAGGCAGGAGCATGGGTTCCCGAAACAGGACTGCACGTGATTGTAAGACAACTTGTGGGTGCTGGGAACCCAACCCTGGTTCTCTGTCATAGCAGCCAATTCTTTTATCCACCTAGCCCCTTCATCAGTTTTAACTGTTTCTACAGGCAGCAGTAAGTTCTAATGTCATATCCTAAAATCTAGGGTTTTTAGGTTAAACTTGTACTTTCTTGTTGAAAATCCCTACCTTCCACTGTTTAGACTAGCTCTAGCTCCAGCCTGGTCTATAAGAGCTAGTTCTAGGACAGGCTCCAAAGCTACAGAGAAACCCTATCTTGAATCTCCCCCTCCCTCCAAAAAAAAAACCTAGTAAGATATAGGAGGGCCCAGCCCATTACCATTTCTAGGCAGGTGGTCTATATAAGAATGGGGGATGAGTACAAGATCTTCTTTGGCTGTGAAGCAGTTTCTTGGTGGGAGGTAATATCTTGAGTCACATTAGTCCTTAAATGAAAGGCTGTGATCTGGGGTTGTGAACTGAAATAAAAACCTTTCCTTCTAAGCTGCTTCTGGCCAGTGTTCTCTCATAAGCAACGGATGTGAAACCAGGACACCACATGTTAGTACAGCCCAATCCTGAGACTCTTGTATGGGACCCCAAGATCTCTTACCCCGCCCCCCCTTTTTTAACCAACCACCCACAGCCATAACCAATTCAAGGTCCCTCCTCCTTTTCTGTTTTGCTCATATGTATGTCTGCACCAGGTGCATTCATGCCTGGTCTGCATGGAAAGAAGAAAAGAATGTCAGATCTTCAGAAACTGCTATCACAGATAGACGTGAATGACTATGTGTGTGCTGGGAATTGAACCTGGGTCCTAGAACATTCAGTGTTCTCAATTGCTAGACCATCTTTCCGGCACCCTTCCATTCTTTCTTTTTATGACCTTTAGTTTATGACTTGGACATAGGGGATTTCTAGGTTCTAATGCCTCTTTTAATACCTGCCTTCTTTCTCCCTTCTTTTATTATAGAATATACTTTGTGCCTTGATTTCTGTATCATCTAGTCCTTTAGCATCCCCTAATTTTGTTTTTTGTCCCCCCCTCTTTTGGGGGGGTTGTTTGTTTGTTTGTTTTTTCTTTTTTTCCTTTTCTTTGAGACAGGGTTTCTTTGTGTAACCCTGGTTTTCTTGGAACTTGCTCTATGGATCAGGAAGGAAGGATGGGAGGGAGGGCAATAAATCAGTCACATTAAGAGATTAAAAACAAAGCCAGACCTTGGTGGTACACTCAGGAGGCAGAGGCCCGCGAATCTCTGAGTTAAAGGCCAGCCTGAGCCTGGTCTACAACGAACTGCAACATAGAGAAACCCTGTCTCAACCAGAGAGAGAGAGATAAAGAGAGAAAATGAAACTACCAAGGGCAGTTATCCTTGTTTTGGCCAGAAATAAGTGTGACTCCTTACTTTCACTGAGTATTGATCAGAGCAGATGGAATTGCGTGAATATCTAGAGACCCTTCAGGTGCTCCTTTGACAGCAGGTGTGTAAGAATAATGGGTTGTTGCCATCATGTGTCAAATTATTTTTTTCAAGAAGATTCACAACACAGCTAAGTTCTGAGAGGTGACCTTGCGTTTGCGTTGTTTATGTTTCCTGGTCTCAGACAACTTGCTTTTGCCTTTGTTGCAGATGGAAAAGGGAGAGGATATTAATGTGAAGCAAGTATTACTAAATATGAGAAAGTATCGCATGGGACTTATCCAGACGCCAGACCAGCTCAGATTCTCCTATATGGCCATAATAGAAGGAGCAAAGTACACACAAGGAGATTCAAATATACAGGTAAATCGCTGTCACTACTATCAGATAACCAGACTCCATGTACATCCTCATCCTTTCCTTACTCAGTTTGGTTTGGTAGGCCCTCTGGCTGTCTTGAATTTATAAAGCTTTCCAACATTCAATTGGCAGAGAAGAAAGCCAGTTACTGAGAGCTCAAGGCCAGCCTGGTACTCTGTATTGAGATCCTGATTTTTTTTTTTTTTTAAAGTGTGTGTATATCTTAAGAACATAGGCTCATATATACTAAGCATTGGTGGAAACATGATTTCTTTAAATTTTTGCATGTGAAAGGATTTAAGCATTTAATTATTGAAATAAATCAGAATACATAATACCTTTATACTAGTAAAAAAAAAAAACTTCATGTGGAAGTCTAGGGAGATGACTCAGTGGTTACAAATACTTGCTGTTCTTCTAGAGGACCTCAGTCTGTACCCAGAACCCATGTCAAGCAGCTTACAGCCATCTGCAACACCAGTTAATAGAATCCAAGACTTCTAGCCTCTGATGCCACTTGTATTCATATACACATACCTAAATGCGTGCGCGCACACACACACACACACACTTAAAAATAATGGAAATAATTTTAAAGTCTTTACGTGGGAATAAAGAATATTTATATTTGTTTTTATATCTGAATAGCTTCATTTCTTAGGGCAAATGTAAAGTACCAGGAGTTGTCCCTACTTGTGCAGTGGTGACATTCTCAAGAATTATTTGTTGTTTTCGTTTGGTTTTTTTTTTCTCAAGACAGGGTTTTTTTGTGTAGGCCTGGCTGTCTTGGCTGAACTGGAGACCAGACTAGCCTGAAAGTCAGAGTTCTGCCTGCCTCTGCCTCCCAAGTGCTAGGATTAAAGCCTTGTGCTACCGCCACCTGGCTTAACGTAATTATTTTTATGTGTGTATACATGTTTGTGTTTTTGGCCAAGTGCTGATGTGCATATGTACAGAGGACAAGGGCCAATGTCAGATTCATCTTTCTGTTCCCTGCTTCATTTTGTGTGTGTGTGTGTGTGTGTGTGTGTGTGTGTGTGTGTGTGTGTGTGTTTTGAGGCAGGGTTTCTCTGTGTAGCTTTGAGGCCTGTCCTGGAACTAGCTCTTGTAGACCAGGGTGACCTCGAACTCACAGAGATTCTCCTGCCTCTGCCTCCCAAGTGCTGGGATTAAAGGCATGCGCCATCACTGCCTGGTTTTGTAGTCACCCCAAGGTTCCTCTGTAACGGTGCATTCATCTTTGGCCTACATTCTTAAAATATCTGACACTTTTCTCTGAAGCAGGAAATTTTTTTTTAAGTTTATTTATTATGTATACAGTATTCTGCCTGCATATATGCTAGCAGGCCAAAAGAGGGCATCAGATCTCACTGTAGATGGTTGTGAGTCACCATGTGGTTGATGGGAATTGAACTCAGGACCTCTGGAAGAGCAGCCAGTGCTCTTAACCACTGAGCCATCTCTCCAGTCCTGAAAAAGGAATTTTTAAGGATTTTTTTGTCTTGGCAAAGTTTGACAGACGCTTTCCTTTGTGTCCTGCTTGTCCAATTTGGACAGCAATAGAGGCAAGAACAGTTTCTTTGACAGTGGCTAGCTTTTGCCACAAAGAAAGCAATCTCCATGTAGAGTTTGTTTGATACCTATCATCTTCTTGTAGTAAATTTTTGCTACCATGACCAGACATGTTTCACTGTCATGAAAAAGTCCTATATTGACAAAACATTTTAGAACTGGAGAGAATGCTCAGTGGTTAGGAGCATTGACTGCTCTCCCAGAGGTCTTGTGAGTCCAGTTCCCAGCAACCACAACCATCTGTAATGAGATCTGGTGCCATCTTCTGGCATGCAGGAAGAGCACTATATACTAATAATTAAATAAATATTCAAAAATAAAACAGGAGACAAATAAAAAACATTTTAAATGCCATATTCTATAGTCCTTTGAAGTGTATGAAGACCATCTGTCTAAAATATATCTATTTGACCTTGAAAATATATCTAATGTGACTACAAGTTTGATTATTATAGATAACTGTTAATCTGCATTACTTAATTTTACATTACTTATTTTTTTTTTGTTTGGTTTTTGAATTTTTCAAAACAGGATTTCTCTGTAGCTTCTGAGCCTGTCGTGGAATTAACTCTTGTAGACCAGGCTGGCCTTGAACTCACAAAGATCCACCTGTTTCTGCCTCCCATGTACTGAGATGAAAGGCATGTGCCATCACTGCCTGGCTTTACATTTTTAAATGAACTATATAAGCACAGTACCCCAAACAAGAGTAGAATCATACATTCAGTATAACAAAAATAACTCTAAATTTGTATGAATATATCAAAATTCATAGCAATGTAGAACTGTTAGAGACGTGATTGTTTGAAAGTAGACTCAACAATCTACTCTTTTACCTCATCATTTTTATACTATATCTTCCTTTTTCTCTTCAGAAAGTGATCCCTGAATTTATCATGACCATGACCAATAACAGTTTGTAACCAAGTTCCCTAAATGATGACAAACATCCATAACCCACCGAACGACAAAAACCACCACCCCCTCTTGGGAATGTCAGCCTCACTTCTCTATAGATTGTTTCATGTTGTATGGGGGCATTGGCATGTTTAGGAGACCCTGAGAAAATTAAGATAATGGGAAAGTCCTGGTGGAGCTACCTATTGTATAGTCTCTGTGTGATGGAAATTGCAGCAGAGGGCATTCTGAGAGGCCGGATTGCCTGGGTCACCTATTTTTATTGCTGTCTGGGACTCTTGTTCTGAAAACACATAAACTTTCAAAGGTAACATACACGTCTGCATTAATATAAGTATGGACTGTATGATATACACAAGCCAGCCAAAGATGATTTTTTGCTTTATGTTTGAGCAGGGAAAATATCTGTCACCAGTCGTGCAGTTTTTCTAGGTTTATTTCTTTTATGTCTGTAGCCAGGATTTTCAGGGGGTCTCCCTGATCACTATTAACCTTGAATAAACCACAGTCTTTCATTTCCTATGGAAACAAAAGCATGACCTCTTCCCCAAAACAATACTTTTTTAAAAAACTTCATTTTGAAGTTAAGACATTTTAAAAATACATAGGTTGGTTTAACTTAGTAGTTTATAATCTATTGTCTCTCAGCAGCTATTGTTTGTTCATTAGCAGTCAAACAATTTAAAGTCAGGATCCAGACCCCCTGTGTATTTTACATCTCTATGTGGCTTATTTTTTTTTTAAGCCTTTGCTTCATTATTTATAAACTGTTCATGTTATCTGACTATTTGTACTCTTTTTCTTTGTTAAGCTTGTACACATTGTTAAACACAATGAAATAATGGAACCTGTTTAGAGGTTTTTTCCATCTGCAGTTTTAAATTAATTTTTTATTCATGTACATTGGTGTGCCGGTCTTGGAGTTCCAGATGTTTGGGTGCTGGGAATTGAATCTGGGTCCTCTGGAAGTACAGCCAGTGCTCTTAACTGGATCTTACTTTACTGAACATCTGCAGTGCTCTCTGTCATCCACTGTGGAGACCGGTAGCTGCATCTCTGTATGCTGCAGAGCCTACCTGAGAGACTGTGGTCATGTGGAAGTTGTGTTTGACTCTGTTTTAAAGGTTTTTTTGGTTTTTTGTTTTTGTTTTTGTTTTTTTTAACAAATTTTCTTAGGCCTTACGTAGATATATATGGCCAGACATTTGGCACTATGTGTAGTCAGATTTTTCTCTGGTGCCAGCCAGCTCTCAAATCATGACATGAGACTTACTATTAATTAATGAAAGTTAGGCTTGTTTTTAGCTTAGCTCTTATGCCTTAAATTCATCCATTTCTATTAATCTTTGTGCTGCCCTAGGCTCATTTACCCTAACTGTGTATTGTCCATCCTGCTTTCCTGCTTCCTCTGTCTCCTCGCATCTCTGCCTTCTTTTTACCAGCTTTCTCTCTTCCCTGAATATCCTGCCTAGATATTAACTGTTTAACCTTTTATTAAACCCAAGTGACACATCTTCACATTGTACAGAAAGATTATTCCACAACACTTATTACTTCTCTTCTCTTCCTAGAAACGGTGGAGAGAACTTTCTAAAGAAGATTTGTCTCCTGTTTGTGATCATTCACAGAACAGAACAATGACTGAAAAGTACAATGGGAAGAAAATAGGTTCGGAAGAGGAAAAACTAACAGGACTTTCTTCTAAAATGCAAGATAATGTTGAAGAGAACAATGAGAGGTGTGTGCCATGTTGCGACCTACTGGGAAAGATGAGGCTATTCACTAAATGCAGCATGTGTGGAATAGTATAGACACTTTGTTTTTATATTTAATATCACTTTGTCAAAGTGATTTGGTATTGTTTAATGACATAAATACTTTTAAGGAGTTTTCAGTCTTATTAAAACCAGTACAAGCCAGTCTGTGGTGGCACACGCCTTTAACCCCAGCACTCCGGAGGCAGAGGCAGCGGATCTCTGTGAGTTTGAGACCAGTTTGGTCTACAGAGCAAGTTCTAGGACAGCCATGGTTACACAAAGAAACCTTGTCTCAAAAAGACAAACAACAAAACAAAGAAAAGAAAAGAAAAAGGCCAAGTGAGACACCACAGGACTTAGCAATATAGGCACACACAACTGTCATATAGCTTATTTATTATGATCCTAACTTTGGTAGTTACTTAAGACAATTTAATTCATGACTGAAAATGTAGTGAGCTAGAGTGCTTGCCTTGTATGCACAAAGCCTTGAGTTACATCACTAGCGCTGCATACAAAAATAGATGACTAATTCCTGCCCTTGAGGAGGAAGCAGAAGGATCAGAAGTATAAGGTCATCCTTGGTTACACACTGAATTGGAGGCCAGCCTGGTTGGAAACCCTGTCTTTTGGGGGGGTTGTTTGTTTTTATGTAGTGAGGGGCTGCGGAGCTGCGGGCAGGCCTGCTTTTCGTCCCGCCCGGCTCCCGCATGGTTAGCTTAGCCCCAGAAATAACAACACACAAATTGTATTCATTTAACCACTGCCTGGCCCATTATCTCTAGAGAGTTAGTTACTGGCTAACTCTCACATCTTGATTAACCCATTTCTAATAATCTGTATAGCACCACGAGGTGTGGCTTACCAGAAAAGATTCAGCATGTCTGACCTGGTGGCTGGCTCCATGGCTTCTGCCTCATTGCCCTCTTCCCAGCATTCTATTTTGTTTATTCCGCCTACCTAATTTTCTGTCCTATCAAAGGGCCAAGGCAGTCTCTTTATTGACCAATGAAAATAACACAATAGACAGATAACCCTCCTCCATTATTTTTAAACGATGGCCAGCAAATAAATCCCTAACAACCTAAGTTTGATCACTGAATCCCATTGCAGAAGGAAGATACCCAACTTCCCAGTTGTCCTCTGACCTCTATAGGTTCTCTCCCTCCTTCGCTCCCCCCTCATTACCTCCCTCCTTCTTCTCTCCTTCCCCCTCATGCACACAAGCACAGTAATTCAATCAAAAAAAAAATTCAGGGGGCTGGAGAGATGGCTCAGAGGTTAAGAGCATTGCCTGCTCTTCCAAAGGTCCTGAGTTCAATTCCCAGCAACCACATGGTGGCTCACAACCATCTGTAATGGGGTCTGGTGCCCTCTTCTGGCCTGCAGGCATACACACAGACAAAATATTGTATACATAATAAATAAATATTTAAAAAAAAAATTCAGAGCTGTATACCTGTACCCGAACTCTCCAGAGGCTGAGGTTTACATAATGAGAATCTGTCTGTAAAAGTCAACCAGTAGTCCTAGATCAGTCAAGACTCATGCGTGTGTCTGCGTGAGGCAATGCTTTGGTGTCCTCAGTCTGGAAACATTTCTACACTTTCTTCTCTTCATTTGTCCTGTGATCTTTAGAATGCCTTATAGTTTGGGTTTCTTGGTCAGGTTCAAGTTAAACATTTTGACCAGAAAATGTCTTGTAATCTAGTAGATACTGAAAAGGCAGTCAAGATTATTTTTAATCAGGTCGAATGTTCAGAGCTCTGATTTTAAAAAACCACTGCCGGATTAAATAAAACAGTTATGAAAAGACAAAAACAAAAACCACTGCCAAGACTGAAGCTGGTCAAGTGTTTGCTGTCACAGGTAAGTAAGAAGAGATGGGTTTTGTGAGAATTTTTTCCTAGAGCAAGAGTTCCATGGCTGCCATGTTGACATTGGCCAGTCTTATTTGAATCGGGACTGGTTGCCCTGGATGTCAGAGACCTTTCAGTGAAATGGAATTACAGGTTAGACAGGAAGATGGGAGCTAGAAATTTGTATGGTCAAACAACAGACAAGTGGGCACCCTCCAAATAGAGCATTTATAGAAATAGTTGAGTATTGTCAAAGGGCTTTGAGCTTTTGAATGCTATCACAAGGGGAGCAGATGCTGAAGAACCTCTTTTCCCTCTCAGCTGGTTGGGAAAAAGAGAGGAAAGAGAAGGAAGCAGACAGTTCTGAAAAAATATCTGACTTACCTTCAGGTCCTGGTAAAGTATTACTATAAGTATACCAGAATTTATACCCGAATTGTCAGCATATCGTTGGCCATGTGGAACAATTTGACACCTTTATTGCTACATTGTTTGAATGAAATTTTGTTTTGTTGGTGGCCAGTCCCCTGTGTCAGTATAGTTATAGCTTGCTGTAATTTGTTTCTTTTTACAGTATTCTACGGAAACGTATTCGAGAGGACAGAAAGGCTACTACAGCTCAGAAGGTGCAGCAGATGAAACAGAAGCTAAATGAAACTGAACGAAAAAGAAAAAGGTGGTTATATTGGCAACCTATTCTCACTAGGATGGGGTTTGTGTCAGTCATTTTGGTTGGTGCTTTGGTTGGATGGACACTGTTTTTTCAGTGAAATATCCTATAAATAAACAGTTTTACCTAGCACCCTTCTGCACTAGTAGCTGACAGTGCTGTATTAATCTCAAGGGTTTGTTAGCAAATGCCTCATACCCCAAAAATGTTGCGGTAGACTAGACATCAACCAGATAAGGGATATTTACAGTCACAAGGCCAACATCTCAGGACTCGGCACTGCAGGTTCCTCTGAGACCTAGACTGTCAATGACTCACAATAAAGACAAACACCCTTGTTGAAGTTGTTACATCTCACAGCTGTGTTCACACATCGAGCATCTTGTTTCACTGACAATACTGAGAAATCCTTTATCACAAGGATTGGCTTTTGGAGGCTTTCTGGATTTTAA
Source organism: Myodes glareolus (assembly GCF_982192425.1). Taxonomy (NCBI): domain Eukaryota; kingdom Metazoa; phylum Chordata; class Mammalia; order Rodentia; family Cricetidae; genus Myodes; species Myodes glareolus. The sequence goes on from NC_142038.1 coordinate 20,745,832, forward strand.
CCTGCACATGATATAAGCAATAAACATGTGGTTTTTTCTACATTATTAATGGAAAGAAAATGATGTGTGTAATATGTAATGTACTGTTGGAATGGGCATTACAACTTAATATGCTTAACCATCTTAGGGTAAATAGATTTTATAAGTACCTATTTAATCTTACTTTTTGTAGTTAAATGTACTTTAAAAGTTCAATTTGAAAATCTGTTATCATAGAAAAATAAATTGTATGTTGACTCAGTTGTATACTGGATACATTTTCCCTTTCCTAGGCAGAAGTTCAATAGAGGCAGTTGAAACTGAGCAATCTATTTTTTACTACGCATTTTTTTTTATTTCTTTTATATTTTATGGTTTATTTTAAAAAGAAAAGCAAACAGACAAATTTTCTAAACATGTCATTGAAGGAAAATTCTCCTTTTTGGGATAGTCAGTTGACAGTTGGTGAGGACTTAGTTTAAAAAAAATTCAAAAAATTGTTTTCTGCAGGATGTGATGGCACACATGGTGCTCAGGCAGCTAAGGCAAGAAGCTCAAAAGTTCAAAGCCAGCCAAGATTGTCGATTTTTAAAAATAAAAGTAAAAAAGGAGGCAGTAGAGGGGAGGTCAGAAAACAAGAAGTCCCAGCACTTGGGAGATACAGGTAGAAGGACCACAAGTTCAAGGCCAGCCAGGACTGCAAGAAGCACTGTCTCAAAAAACTGAAGTGGTTAACAGAAAAGAAATCGGTATCTGTAAAGTAAAGCCCATGCATGACTTACACTGTTTTTTTTTCTTTTGTGAAAATGTTAATGTAATTACCCAAACCAGGTAACTTATGATTAGTAAGGAAAAGAAGCCAGTGTTTTATATTTAATGATTTCAGCCCATTAGACTCTGAAATTTTGAAGTAAAAAAATTCAAGTTCTTTCTAAGTTCAATAAATAGTATGTTGGCGTACAAACTCACATTGTCCCTTACCTTTGTAATGAGTATTTGTAAAGCGTGTAACCACAACCACTAATAGGGTTTGGTGGTTTCAAAGACTCTGCTTTGGATTTCGGGAACATCACCCAGGTAGGTGGTCAAAGGTTCCAGACCACTAGGACAGCACCTCTCCTTTGTCTCTTATATATCATGTAAGATTGCATTATAAGGCTTAATTACTTTAAACCAAACAATTAATTTAATGCAGTTTGAAAACCATAGGTTTAGCTAGGAATTGTGAATGGCCTTGAGAAGAGTCTTGAATGTGATAACCTCACTGAAAGTCTGAGAGTGGAATCTAAGTGGGATTGCATAGTAATAAATAAGGTTTTGTAATACATTCCTGAGTCCTGATTCAGTATTACTATGTCCTGTAACTTTGAAATGGAGAGCAAGTAAGCAGGATATTAAGCAGCAATGGTTTTTGGTTTTGAGCCTTTTTTATTTATTGGGCTTGTTTTTTCCAAAATGTAGTGTTAGCCTACTAGGCCTTATTAAGATTCCAGTTGAAGCAGGACAAGGTGATGCACACCTTTAATCCCTGCACTGAGGAGGCCAAGACACCCACATCCCTGTGAACTCCAGGCTAGCCTGGTCTACACAGCAAGTTCCAGGCCAACCAGGGACACACACTGAGACCCTGTCTTGAAAGAAAGGAATCCAATTAAGATAGCCTTAGTTTCTCCCCAGCGCTTCCCAGGAAGGCTATGCCTTCTAGAGATAGCATTGCGCGCTGCTCTTTTTGCTTCTGAGAACACATTGGGTGTAGTGATTCTTCTGTGCCCTTCGGCAGGGCTTGTATCTTTAAGGGTGGGTTTAACCGCAGCAGCTTTAATAATATTTTTGTGCTGCTTACTTAATATCTATAGCATTTGATTACAGTGCTCATGGGCATCATCCCGGCCTGTATGAAGTGAGCTCTGCTGCTGAGACACCATACAATCTTGGGTGCTAGCCAGAGAAGGGAAGTCAGTCTCTGCTTCTGCATCTTTAACCATCTTTAAACGGTGTGCACCAGTCTCATGCTGTTTACTGATTTTAACTCATTTAAGAATAGTTTGACAGTAACCAAATTTTGTCTTCCTTAATAATTGGGAAAAGAACTGTATTTTTAAAAGGGATTTACTATTTAAAGAATCCTTAATTCCTATCTTTTTCTGCCTTGCTTTAATACCATGACCAGTGGTTACACCTGCAGTTACGTATAACTTTCCCAGGTTAACAAGGTATAGAGTTTTATCTGCTTACTGATTTCTGTCTATGGTTGCTCCAACAGGAAGTGTAAAAATACAGTTCTTTTTTTCATATGTATATGGAAAGACAATTTTTCATGTTCAACAGAGACTCTACACATTTGTCAGACTTTTTAATCTTGGTTCTTTTATCTTTCTATCCACTTCGTTATGTGTTAGTATTTGTACCAAAGAGTGAACAGGAAAAGGAAAAACCAGTATTAATCAGTTTTCTTTCAACAAGCCATGTGTTTCAGGTGCACGAGGGGAAGAGTCCTAATTCTGAGTTCATTCTACATGCACTTGGCTTGTTCTCTTGTCTTAAATAAAGCAGAGTTGATGTTATGAATTCAAAAATACGTCCACATTTTTAGTCACTGCACAGAACATGCCCTGGTTTTCATCCCACTTCCTTCACTGTTTTCAACTCCATCTCCGCAGTTTTCTCCCAGGCACAGAGAGACTCCTGCTGATTCCTTAAAAAATATCTCTGGCTAGATTCTACTAGAGACGAACCTGATGGTAGGAAATGACTTTTATTGGGCATTGTATACAATTCATTTAACAAACTTATATCTCTTGAGATGCCTATCAATTCGTCTCCCGGATTAAAAATCTGCATTGCCTTAGTTTCTACATAACAGATGTAAATCTTTATTTGTGGTTGTCCTTGGGTGGGTTTATTTATTTATTCATTTTTTGTTTTGTTTTGAGGCAGTGCCTAGCTGTTTCCCAAGCGTGGCCTTAAACTCCTCAATTCAAATGATCTTCCTTCTCCAGCCTGTTGAACAGCTAACACCACAGGCACACACTACTGCACACAGCTTTTTGTTATCCGGAGGAGACTGAAACCGTTGTCCTAAATCAGATGTCCCTAGATGTGGAGCCTGTTTATTTAAATGTTCAGATAAGATATCAGGCTATATATAAGCTCCGTTTATACTTCTTTCTAGTAGGGCCATACCTGGGTCCTGGTGAGTAGCACATACAGCTGTGCCATGGATTCTGTGTGGTCTGGAGTCAGGTAGGAAGAAGGGCTCCTTTCTTCTGGCTGAACTTGGTCCATCTGTTGGGTTTGGAGCAAAGTGCCAAGAGAAATGCGCATTTTGTTTATATTTTTTGAACTTCTTATTTTTGAGATTCCTTTATATACCTTTGTCACAGAATCTTAGATATGCTTTTTTAAAAAAAAAAACCTGAAATGTTTTTCTTCATAAAATTTGTTGTCTCATAACTTGAAATGCAGGCCTTGGCTGTTAGCATGTCTTATTCCACAGGAGACCTGTTTATTTCTTCCTTTCCTTGAAATCACTTGTTTGAGTCTGATACCATTTCTTCATACTGGTCTTCAACTTGTTTTTTTGTTTGGTTGTTTTTGGCTTTTGATTTTTCAAGATAGAGTTTCTCTATATAACAGCCCTGGCTGTCCTGGAACTCACTTTATAGACCAGACTGGCTTTGAACTCACAAAGATTCGCTTGCCTCTACTTCCCAAGTACTTGGGGTTAAAAGCATGAGCCACTACAGCTGGTCTTCTGTGTTTATCAGACAGTGTCAACAGTCTAGGAGTCATACCTGGGATTGCAGTTCTATAAGTGTCCCATTGAGTATGGATGGAGAAACTCAGGTTGTGTCCCCCGCCATCCCTGCTCTGCCTGGGAGTCCGTCCCCAGTCAAAGGACTTGCTACATAGCCCTGTGTTCCTTCCTTGGCCCTAGGACAGCTACAAGCCATTCTGTACAAACCCTACAGGAATGACCTATTGTCCTTTGTAAATTGGTTTATTCCCCTGCTGTCACTGTTTCCCAGTGTACCAGTGCTTGCTTGAATGGAAACCTTGATCTGCCTGATGGGCTTTGTGAAGGCTCACATACAGTATAAAGAGCTCTGACGGCTGTGGGTGGCCTGAATAGAGAGCGTTCTGACTTGGGAGCTCTGCTTGGTTGTAACATTCACAGTGGGTTTAAGCAGCGAGTGTGAGGCTACCACCTAGGGTCTGCTGGGATGCTACCTGCTTTCACCTTACCTGCTTTGTTTGGGGCTGCTGCAAGGAGAACTGCATGGGAATTTTTTGTTTTCTTTTTCTTTACAGAGACCACTTTTGAGAAGCATCGACTTATTTTGTAGTCACTCATTAGGCATAGATTTTTCAGACCCATGATGCTGTTGATATTTTAAATGACTATTTTAAAAAGTCTTTGAGTTTGGGAAGCTCAGGAGAGGAAGCCTGGGTAAGTTTCTCTAAAGCATGTTTGGCTTACCATGGTTAGCCTTGGGTGATCTCAGTGTAAATGTCTCATAGCAAAACAACTTTTTGTTTTTTGGTTTTTCAAGACAGGTTTCTCTGTGTAGCTTTGGAGCTTGTCCTGGAACTCGCAATGTAGTCCAGGCTGGACTCACAGAGATCCACCTGCCTCTGCTTCCCAGGTGCTGGGATTAAAGGCGTGTGCCACCATTGCCCGGCCACAAAACAACTTTTAATGCAGTATGTCTTTCCCTTTGCCATGAATCAGGGAAGAACATTCCAGCGTTTACAGCAACAGCATGGAGACAGCTGATACCCAGAACACCCACACAGCTCATTCCACTTGATTTGTGTAGGCCTATTTTATTCTTGCCTTATTAGAAATAAAGTGGTAGGACTGGAGAGATGGCTCAGTGGTTAAGAGCATTGCCTGCTCTTTCAAAGGTCCTGAGTTCAATTCCCAGCAACCACATGGTGGCTCACAACCATCTCTAATGACGTCTGGTGCCCTCTTCTGGCCTGCAGACATCCACACAGACAGAATGTTGTATACATAATAAATAAATAAATAAATAAATAAATAAAGAATTTTTAAAAAAGAAAGTGGTAAAGATCTGTCCAAGTAAATAAATAGAATTTCCTAAAAATCCCACTTGCTTTTATAGTCTTATAAATAAAGCCATTCCCTACGATTTCCTCTTAACTTTGTTACCTCTAAACACTATTTGCTAGGAAGTAATGAGTTTTAAAAAACACAGCTTGTCTATTGTTAAGTGGCAAATTTATTATTCTTGGTAAATGTTTGTTTAACAAACCCTAGGAAAGGGCAAGAATGTGTGTGTTGAACATCTGCAGCTTTGCCAGCAGTTTATATTTTAGGTATTTAATCTAAATTAAGGCTGCATGACATTGTAGATAGTACCATCCATAAGTCGGAAGTAAATGAACTGAAAATCCAAACAAATTTGCTTTATTAAGTGGGGGGGGACTCTCATTTAAAATACTTTGCGGCAATGGAGTACTAGATGTTTTCGGTGCCAAAGCATGGCTTCATCCCCTCCCTGTTAATCCCACATTTGACTGCAGTCGGAACCAACCGCTTTGGTTCCAGGGTCTAGAGTCTTAAGTAAGCGTCGTGGTTTTTCTGTGGCCCATGACATCTAAAGAGGATGGTTTCCTAATGCTGCCAGCACTGAGTAATCAGTGTTGGGAAAGGAAGAAGACTGAGTAGACCACCTCAGGAGCTGCCACCTTTTGAGGAACAAGCCAGTGGGCAAGAATCTTCATTCTCGTGATTGGGGAGGGAGACCCTAAATGCTGGTGCTGCTTTATTTCCTGTGTGTGCATGGTCACACAAAAGTAACAAACATTTACCTTGGTAGCCTGTGTGTGTGTGAGAGAAGGAGGTGGGGTGGGGTAAGGGAGTCGGTGCAAAAAATGGAAATAACTTTAACCTCCCAAAGGGCTTGCTTACTGATAAATAATTGTGAAATAGCAAAAACTACTGCTTTTAACAGTCACGCCCCGTCTCTTTGTTTAAATGCCTTCTCATTTTTTTTTTTTTCATTTTACTTTTGGCATTAAAATGCACTGAACTGTCATGTTTTACTTAACTTTAATAGTTACAATCATTAGTGTTATCCTTCAGGAGAAAATACAAAGGTTGAAAATAGCTATTTAAGTATACAAGCCAACTTTATGTCCAGACTTTGAATTTTCTAGCAGTCTGACAGTGGTTGTTCAAACGGGATTAGACTTTTGCATTGAAATCAAAGTGTGGGTAAGTCTAGCACATATAATAAAATCCTGTTCTATTCTTGTTACTACATTATTTTTTAAACTTGTCTGTCTCTTATATTATGTAGTGGTCATTTCTTGAGTTAAACAGGATGGCCTAAAAGATTCAGTGATTATCGAAGAGGTCTGTCTCACAGCACCGCTTCTCCCTGAAAACCCGCCCTTTGGGGAAGCACGTGGTGTGACTGGATGTGACATGTCGGATTGATTTTTGGTTGACTTTTCAATTCAGCGTTAGTTCTTTCATGTTTGCATCTATGTACATCTCTGTGTGTGGTGAATATGAATTGAATAGATGACTTCTTATTTTATGTTTTAGGCCAAGATTGACAGACACCTAAATATTCATGACTTGAGACTATTCTGCAGCTATAAATTTTGAACCTTTGATGTGCAAAGCAAGACCTGAAGCCCACTCCGGAAACTAAAGTGAGGCGTGCTAACCCTGTAGATTGCCTCACCAGTTGTCTGTTTACAAAGTAAGCTTTACATCCAGGGGATGAAGAACACCACCAGCAGAAGACTTGCAAACCCTTTAATTTGATGTGTTGTTTTTTTAACATGTATGAAATGTAGAAAGATGTAAAGGAAATAAATTAGAAGAGACTACTTTGTATTGTACTGCCATTCCTAATGTATTTTTATACTTTTTGGCAGCATTAAATATTTTTATTAAATAGACCATTGGTTTGTGTGTGTGTGTATGTTAACTGAGGACAGCTCCAATTCAGATAGTGGTTATCTGCTCATGGGTTTACTCAATTTTATTGTAGGTAGAAATTAACATTTAAATAGAAATCAGTTCAAAATACAGGTCACTTGGCTTCAGCTACCCTTCAGTAGTAGGCTTTCTATCCTAAGTAGTACTGGTTAGGCAAAAGTAGTAACAGAAAAGTTACAATGTTGCTCTTGTCACTTAGGAAAACAATCTGTAACAGTATTGCTTAGTGGTGCAGCTTTTAACATATTTGTCCTGTGTTCTCCAAAATTTCCTTAGGTAAAGATGTCAGAGGTTCCTTCCCACTTGTGGCTTCTCTTTTATTCCCCATCTAATTTGCACAATAAGTGGTAGGCTTGGAATATTAGATGACTGTAACCTTTTTAATGCTGGAGAAACTCAAACCATGCGGCATTCACAAAGCAGCAGTGCTCCCAGGTAGTAAATCATAGATACACCTCTTTCGTCCTTTAAAAGTCTGCTTGCATTACGTTCCTTTTTACCCTGTATGCCGAGGTTTCTTGGGAACTTTGAGTTCTCGCTGTACCCTTCCTAAATAGCTTATTACCCCAGAGTACCACAGCAGGCTTCTTCCCATTGTGTCAGAGGAGTTGTCACAAAATCCATTCCCCTTCCTCTCATTCATGGTCCACACCTTTCTTAATCCCCACTTGAGATGGCCCAGAAAGACCTTCACTTACACTGTAGTCACAGAAAGCCTGTGGACTCCTCAGACCAGACAATGCTGGGCTTGCCTCAACTCACATCTGTCTCTAGAGATTACATCTTTGGCCTCTGGTTTTAACATACTGATTGTGGTTGATCTCATCTCTGTACAAGTCTTGGTCATGTCCTGAAGTTGATTACGTGCAACATCTTAAACCCCAGGCCAGAACTCCCATCAGTGCTACAAACCCTAAATCCGCATCCCTTACTGGATCCTTAGCCTCCAGAATTGGATACAATCTATATTTCCTCTTCCACGTGCTTTACATTCACTGGGAACTTGAAAGTCCTTCCTTCTTCCTCTACTTCGCTCTATGCCCGTGTTCACAGTCTGCTAATCTTGTTCACAGACAGTTGCCTTCTCTCCCTGTCTTGGTTGAAGCTCCATTGTGGTGTGGATAACAGCAGAGACTTCCCTTTGCCTTGGCAGTGCCGCATACTTACACCTATTCTCTGCACAGCTTCCCAGGAGGGATCCAGAAGTTGACATCAGTACATCTCATTCCCCATCTTTGTGTGTGTGTGTGTGTGTGTGTGTGTGTGTGTGTGTGTGTGCGCGCGCGCGCGCACTCTTGGAGGCAACAGAGGACTCTAGGTGTCTTACTCTGTCACTCTCTTCCTTATTCTTCAATACTGGATCCCTCATGGAACCTGGAGCTTTTCATTTCTGTTTTACTTGGTCCAGGAGCCCAGCCAAACTCAGGGTCAGTGTATTCAGTTAAGCCTCTGGAGTGCCCTCCCTAGCCTGCCCAACCCTGGTAGGCTGACCAGTGTGTATAGGTGACTCAACTACTCCCTATAACATTACTGAGGCGGCCCTGAATTCCTTGGTACTCCAGGAACATCTTGTTGGTAGAGCCTGTGCTTAGCAAATGTGAGGCCCTGGGTTCTGTTCCCAGCACAACACATACAAAAAATACCCTTCTGTTCTCTTAACCTATTTCCCATATTTTGTAACTAGTGTCCTGCTACCACCCTGTGCTACACATACCACACACAACCTAAAGCTAAGACAGTACTCTCCAGGTGCTGTTACTTTCCAGTGCGAGCCCACCATCCCTAACCAATTCTTTTTACTCACTCCCAAGTGAAATACTTAAAGGTTTCTCCAGGCATTTGGTGCTGACGCTGAAGCGCAGAGCAGTGGGCAATGGATAAGCAAGGTCGAAAGGTCCACTGAGGTCCCTTGCTCAACTGTCCTCTGGCTTCTGCCAAGCTGGACCCCATGAGATAAATAGAGGTCAGGCAGTCAACCACATCACCATGTGGTCAGAAGCCCAACACCAGAATGTTCAGAGGGAAATGTCTTAGGGCTGGAGAGATGGCTCAGTGGTTAAGAGCATGCGCTACTCTTCCAATGGACCTGGGTTCAGTTCCCACAACCATGCCAGGTGGTTCATCCAGGTAAGCTGATGCTTTCTGGCTTCTGAGGACACTGGCATTCCAGGTTTGCACACTCGCAAACTTAAAAGATAAATCATTTTAATGGTGTCTCTCAATAGAGGCAGGCACACAGGGTTCCTCCCAGGCCTAAGGTAGCACCTTCCTCTGAGTGTGAAGGAGAAATAACTTTTCTTGACTCCCAAGTGTAAGGCTTTCTGTTCATTCCTGTATGAGTTATGGAAGAATTGATTTTGGCTCATAGTTTGATGGTACCCATCATTACAGGAGACAGGAGCAGGGGCATGAGGCAGCTGGTCACCTTGTGCCCACAATCAGGAAGCAGAGAAATGAATGCTGGTGCTCACTTCATATCTCTCTCTTTAAATTTTATTTTTATTTTATGTGCATTTGTGTTTTGCCTGCCTGTATGTCTGTGTGAAGATGTTGGGTCTCCTGGAACTAGAGTTTCATGTTTGGTCGGAAGCACCACCACGCCTCCCTAACACTCCTTTATTCAAAAAGTCTGGATTGTTTGCCTGGGGGCTTCACCCCAGCTCCTGGCATAAGACCCCTCCCCAGGGTTGGTCAAAAAAGCCAGCCAAATGGTAACTCCTCCCCAGGGAAGGTCAAGACCCTCCCACAGACTATTTAAACTGCCCGGGCCCGAGCATGAACACGTAGTCCCCGGGTTTCCGCATGGTCTCTTTCCTCTTTTCCCCTCACCATGCTTTCCCAGGGCAACCTGGGAGCATTGCAGTAAACATGAGCATCTTTTATTTGGTTTAATTTGGTCTGATTGGAATTATTTGTGTTGGTGGAAAGGCTCGTCTTAAGAAATACCTAACATTACAGACAGTTGTGAACTGCTATGTGGGTGCTGGGAATTGAACTTGGGACCTCTAGAAGAGCAGTCAGTGCACCTAACCATTGAGCCATCTCCCCAGCCCTCATTTCTCTTTTTTACTCAGTCCAGGATCCCAGCCAATGGGATAGTGCTGTTCACATTCAGGGTAGGTCTATTCAGTTAAACTTTTCTCTCAGAATACCTTCATCAACCTGCCCAGAAGTGTACTTCCTCTGTGAGTCTTGGCAATGAACATAAACAATCATGACTCCCAGTTCACACCTCCAGATTCTCCTAGAATAAACAGCAAGTAAGGTAAGCCATGGTTAATGCACATTTCCAGTGTCTTGGTTAGGGTTTCTTTTGTTATTTAGAGACACCGTGACCTTGACAACTCTTATAAAGTGGTGGCTTACATTTTCAGAGGTTTTGTCCATTGTCGTCAGGGCAGGACATGGCGGTGTGCAGGCAGACATTGTTGTAGAAGTAGCTAAGAGTTCTACATCTTGTGCAGGCAACAGGAAGTGTTCTTAGACACTGGGTGCATTTTGAGAATATATGAGACCTCAAAGTCTGCCTCCACAGTGACCAACTTCCTTCAACAAGATCACACCTACTCCTACAAAGCCATACCTCCTAATAGTGCCACTCTCTTTGGGGGCCATCTTTTTCAAGCAATCACATTACATCCTAGCCCTTTGTGAAATGCAAAAGTGTATTCAGTCCAGCTTCAGAATTGCACATAGTCTATAAGAGTCCCAAACTTAAACTAAAGTTCATAGTCTTTTCTGAGAGTCTGTCAGTCTCTTATCTGTAACCGCCTGTAAAATAAAAATAATAAAAAAGGTCGCATACTCCCAACATGTAGAGAGCTGCGTGATGCCACGCCTTAAAGGTGGCACTGGTTTCCTCCTTCCACCTTCCCAATGGTGAGTGCTCTTAGCTGTGAACAACTCCATATATGGCTAACGCCAAGGATCTGGCTTGCTTACACGTTTCTGGACCTATCTGCGTTTCCCACGTGGCTTGCTGGGGTTGGCTACCCAGAGGTTATTTAAGCTGTAGGCTGGCTCTGCCCCGCGCGAGAGGTGTGAGAGGTGCGAGAGGGTGAGAAGAATGTTCAAAGGTCCTGAATAAAACCACAGTAAGAAGAGTCCGGTGTTGCGTCTTCCTTGTTGGCCAGGGGGACGCCACACCAACATATAATGACACTGGATATGTATTACCCGTTCCAAATGGAGGAAAGGGAGGATAGTGAGGAAATATTGGACAAAAGCAAGACTGAAAGCCAGCAGGGCAAACTCCAAACTCAGCATCTTCATGTCTGATGTCAAAATGCTCTTCTTATATCCCACTCCTCCCAGCTTTGTTGATGGCAACACACTTCTTTCTCCTGGGCTGGGTCCACTCCCTCTCAGCCGCTCTCCTCGGCAGCTTTCTCATGGCTCTGGCATTGCCAGTATCTTGGGGTCTCCAAGGCAATCCAGGCTTCAGCTTCACAGCTTCATGGAATGGCCTCTTTAGGCCTCCATCCGGGGACATCCTGACACATGTCTGGCTCAGCGGATTCCTGTAGTCATTGAGGGAAATTCCATAACCCCTTCTATCCTTAACTCCAAAACCACATGGCTAAAGCTTCCGAGTTGCTGCTTGTTGTGGATGGAACATGGTCTCCTTGTTCAATTACATCTTCACCAGCTTCTGCCTTCTAGGTGCTGGGATTAAATCACCATCCCTTAGCCTTTCTTCCTTTTCACTAGTTGGAATTTAGCTGGGTGGCATCTTGTCCTGAGGTTACCACTCCCTTTAGACAACATATTAATATTTTTCTCTGAAACCTCTTGAGCCAGGCCCCCACAGTTCAATAACTTAGCACCACTGTCTTCCATGTTTTTATGAGTACGTCCCATTAAGCAACACTTAAAGCATTCAACTCCTTTCCTAATCCACGGTCCCAAAGTCCATATTCCTTAAAATAAAGGCACAGTCTGGCCTATCCCAGCACTATCTCAGTCCCTGGTTCCAACTTCTGTCAGGGTTTCTATTGCTCGGAAGAGACACCATGACCATGGCTGTAGGACCCAGCCATGATAAACTCCATAGAGGCCCGAGTCTCAGTCAGTAGTTTACCCTAAGACAATACCTGGTTACAAGAAAGACCACAACAGAGACTACGAGGCACCACCCAGAACAGACCATCCAAAGGAAATTCCTAACGTTCCAACCATTATAGATAGGATCACCTGCCAGCACACACCCATTGCTTTTCACTAGGACACCCTTCGACAAATGTTAGTCAATCAGGGGTCCTGAATCTTAGAAATCTCTCTCCGCTACCTTTGCCATTTAAAACACAACCCCAACTGAACACTGGGCTCCCCAATCACGCCAATTCGTTGGACACAAGAGAGCTCCAGTCCACGAACTTCTGTAAGAAGAAAGGCTCTTTGCTTTTACATACAGGACTCGGCCTCCTAGTTGGTTTTTGGGGGGACTCTGTGATCTAGGCATACCATGGACAACTCATTTTTCTTTTGTTGAGACACAGTTCCTCTATGAAACAGCCCAGGCTGTCCTGGAACTCACCCTGTAGACCAGGCTCAGATCAGGATCTCAGAGAGATCCCCCTGCCTCTGCCTTCCCAGAGCTGGGATCGCCATCTCCTCCCAGTCACAGCAACTCTTATAAAAGAAAAACATTTAATTGGGGTGGCTCACATTTTCAGAGGTTTAATCCACTACCATCGTGCTTCCGATATGGTAGCAGGCAGGCAGACACGGTGCAGGAGAAGCAGCTGAGAGCCCCACATCTCGACGCCCAGGCAACAGGAAGTGGTTTGTCTAACTGGGCGCGGCCTGAGCATACATGAGAACTCAAACCCGCCCTCCAGTAGTTGCTGATGTACGTGGACAGAGGGTTTGTTTCCACACACAGTTCAGCAGTCAGGAGGCAGCCATAAAGGGGACTTATCTCGGGTCGGAACGTGAAGCGAGACGGCAGACCAGGGATTACAGAACCTGCATGGCTCCACACGTGAAGTGAATCTGGAAGATTTCCAGGAGTTTAGGCCGCATTCAACAAAGATGCACAGGGACTGGAAGTGGTTCAGAAGGCTGGGGTCTGTGAGACCCAGGATTGAGGGGAGTTCATGCACATTCACTAACACGTCTGGATGCCATTTGGAGGGCTCTGCAGCGCTAGACTGTTTCCAGATTTATTTGCTGATAAATAAGCCCAGTTAGACAAACCACTTCCTGTTGCAATCTTGACTCCAATTGGAGGGGATTGGGAGTTTGTTGGGACCTTAAGAGGTAGGGCCTCATCGGAGGGGACTGAAGCAGATCTAAGAAAAGATTAGCTCCTCTCAGAGTGAACTGTTATGAGTCAGCCTAGAGCTGAATTGCTTTTTTATTCATAAAGCTCACTGCCTCAGGCATTTTGTTATACAAAGAAAATGGACAACTATCTCAAGATGGTAAATTTATTTATTTAATACATTTATGCGGGGTGGTGGTGGTGCACGCCTTTAATCCCAGCACTCAGGAAGCCGAGGCAGGAAGATCTCTGTGAGTTCGAGGCCAGCATGGTCTACAAGAGCTAGTTCCAGGACAGGCTCCAAAACTATACAGAGAAACCCTGTCTCGAAAAACTGAAACAAACAACAACAACAACAAAAAAAAACCCCAAACCCATTTATTTATTCCCCCCTCCCCCGTGTGTGTCTGTCCTAGGAACTAAACTCAGCTCGTCAGGTTTAAAGTAAGCACTGTTGACTGCTGAAGTTATCTCATTAGCCACCTTCACTGTTTTTGCTTTGTGTGTGCTTTTTAAAGCCAGGAATGGGAGCTGGGGGTAGGGAAATGGTTCATTGGTTAAGATCATTTGTTGCTCTTGCAGAGGATCCAGGTTCTGTTCCCAGCATCCACATGGTGGCTCACAACCATCCATAACTTCAGTTCTAGGGCATCTAATGCCCTCTTCTGACCTCTTCTGGCAGTAAGCACATACTTGGTTCACATACATACATGTAAGCAAAGTACTCATAAATACATCTAATTTTTTCCAATATAAAAGTCCAGGTATGATGGCTCATACTTGTCAGGAGATGGAGGCAGGAGACCAAAGGTAGTTCAAGCCTGGTGTGGGTTTCAGAACAAAATCTTTTTAAAAAAGAGATAAAAATTAAAAATTTTCTGTTGTTTAATAGTCTTTTTGTTGTTGTTATTGTTGTTTTGTTTTTTGAGACAGGGCCACAAAAGACAGTATGTAGTTCTGGCTGTTGTGGAACTCACTATTGTAACTAGGCTGACCTCACAGAGCTCTGCCTTCTCTACCTCTGGAGAGTTGCCACCTCTATAGAATTAGTTTTTTCTTTCTATTTATTTATTTGTTGTGGTGGAGGTGCATACCTTTAATTCCAGTACTCAGGAAAAATAAACAAAACACTGTTTGAGAATAGTGTTAGTTTAGGCCCTTTTTTGTTGTTTAGTTTTTTTTAAGATTTATTTATTTATTATGTATACAACATTCCTTCCATGTATACTTGCATGTCAGAAGAGGACACCAGATCTCATTATAGATGGCCCTCATTATAGATGGCCGTGAGCCACCATGTGGTTACTGGGAATTGAACTCTGGACCTCTGGAAGAGCAGTCAGTGTTCTTAACCTCTGAGCCATCTCTCCAGCCCTGTTGTTTAGTTTTTTAAGACAAGGTTTCTCTGTCACTGGCTATACTGGAACTAGCTCTGTAGACCAGACTGGTCTTGAATTCACAGTGATCTGCCTGCTTCTGCCTCCTGAGTGCTAGGATTAAAGATATGCACCACCAGCCCAACTTAGGTCCTTATTTTGAGCTCCACTGTTAAAAATATAATAGTTTTATCTATTATGTATACAATGTTCCTCATGCATGTACACCTCCATGCCAGAAGAGGGCACCAGACCTCACTCCCTCCAGAAAGTTGTGTGCTACTATGTGGTGTTGTGATCCAGCTGTCCTCACTCCCCATGACTGACAGCGGAACTTCTTTGTGGTCTGTAATTGACAAGGATGTTTATGTTCTTTCTGGCTGGTGAGTCTCCACAGAAGGAGTAGAGGTATAAGAGGTTGCTGGGCAAAATAAAGGTTGCTGTTCTTCCACCTGAAAAGAAGCCTCCGTGTCTCAATCCCGGCACCCCCCGCCAGTCTTGGCTATCCAGGCTGCGCTGGCTGCAGCAATGTGGTTGCTGGGACATAAACTCAGGCTCTCTGGAAGAGCAGCCCGTGCTCTCTTAACCGCTGAACCATCAGTGCAATCAGTGACCTCTAAGCCCTTCTCCTAAGACTGAAAAGCAGTTCTGTACTGCTGGGGTAAAGCTTGGCTGGCTGCATCCGGGATAACTGAGCTTTTGACGGACACTTGTGCCCTCTGAACTTGTCTTGGCCGAATCTACTGGGCACCTCCTACGTCTGAAGCAGTCATGTGCCTGGGTCAAGGCAGGCCAGAATTCAGTTCTTCCTGACATCACACAGGCCGCTCAAGCCCAGGCTGCTGCTCTTCTCAGGCCACAGAGTCGAATGACATGGATTCTGTTCAGTTAGACTATGTGAACATCTGCGATGAGCTAGCTGCTCTGAGTCCCAAATTGTCTCTAGCACACTTCTCATGGTCACTACATGTGAGAAGACATCAGCTAAAGGGCATGGCTGATTCTCCCAGGCAGTAGAGAGAACTGCTTCACATGGGACTTGAACTCCTATTTTGTCAGGCTCGGCAGCAAGCACCTTATCTGTCTTGTTGGACTTGACACCTAGTTTTTTCACACTAAGAGTTCATAAAATAACTTATTTTGGTTCTTTTAAATTTGTTAAAACTTGCTCTGTGGTACAGAATATAATCACTGTTAGAGATCCCATGGACTGTTGGCCAGAGGTGTACTCTTGTTAGATGAAGTCTGTTAAGTCCATTTGGTCTATGATGTAGCTTAACTTGAAGTTTCTTCATTGATTTTGTTTGGATGATCTATGGACAGATTAACAGTGAGCCACTGAAGTCACTATCAGGACCAGACTAACTTATGCTCGTTACTGTTTACTGTATGAAACTGGAAGGCTCGATGCTCACTGCATTTAAGCATTGCTTGCTTTGGCCGAGTGCTGGTGACACAGGCTGTGAGGCAGAGGCAGTCAGATCTGAGTCTGAGGCCAGTCTGGTCACAGAGTGAGTTCCAGAACAGTGAGGGCTACAGAGAGAAACTGGATTCAAAACCAACAAGGATAAAAAGGACTGCTCAGTCTAACAAGTAAGTAGCCTTTCCTCGTCCTAGTTTTGCTATGACATCACTGTAACAGTTATCCCGCAGAAAAGCAGCTGATACCAGCCGGACTGCAGCCCTGCAGACTGTACAAAATAAACTCATGGCTCCATTCCACTCGGCTTGTGATAATTTATTATAGTGGAAACAGGAAGTTAGTAGAGTACTGATTTAAAAAGGGATACTTTTCAGATAAACTGCTTAGGAAATAAAGTTTTATTGTACAAAATTTACATTTACTGTATATAACAAGTATAACAACTAGAACCTCTTTTCTTTGAGGTTTTTCTGTGAAAAACATTTCTAACACCCTCCGAAAGCCTAGATTTCTGTACAGCAGACATCCAGTAGCTCATTTTATGATTTCTTTGGGATGAGGAAGAAGGCTCAGAACTGATCAGAACAGTGCAGGAGGAAGTCCACTGCCGAAGAGGAGCCTCCAAGAGCTGGGGATCTTCCATGGCAAGGCAGATGCTGTGGGGTTGTTACTCTGTAACAGAACAGTAAAAGACAGTTTTATCTTTAATATTGCCACTCAAATCTCCTTTGGTACTGACATTTGTAGTTAAAGCAACAAGTTTTATACATAATTATATAAAATAGTGTTTCTAACCTTCATCTCAAATATATTCCCTGCTTCCCACCCGAGAGCTGGGACTAAAGGTGTGCAACATCCCTCTTGACCCGTGGCTCTTTGTAAGGCCTAAAGGCTCATTTCTCTGAGTATATGTATTGGCTAATTTTGTGTCAACTTGACACAAGTTAGAGTCATCAAAGAGGAGGGATCCTCAGCTGAGGAAATGCCTCCAGGAGATTCATCTGTCAGGCCTTTTCTCAACTAGTAATCAATGAGGGAGGGCCCAACCCATTGCGGTTGGTGCCATTCCTGGGCTGGTGGTCCTGGGGTCTATAAGAAAGCAGACTGAGCAGGCCATGTGAGCAAGCCAGTAAGCAGCTCCCCTCCATGGCCTCTGCATCAGCTTCTACCTCCAGGTTCCTGCCCTGTTTGACTTTCTTCAGTGATGAACAGCAATGTTGAAGTATAAGCCAAACAAACTCATTCCTCCCCAAGTTCGTTCTTGTCATGGTTTTTTGTCACAGCAATAAAAACCCTAACTAAGAGAGTATAACATTCACTTCACAGGAAAAGATATCTCAATTATAGCGTATTCAACAGCCATGGCACTGCTCACATGGCCACAGCAGCACTGTACTTTCCTACAGCACTGAGCTGCACACAATTCTGGTTTATTATTACAAGAAGCTGCCTGGGGCAGGACATGAGGGCACACACTGGGAGGCAGAGTTCAAGGCCACCCTGGTCTACCAGCAAGCTTCAGAACAGTCAGAGCTACAAAGAGAGAACCTGTACCACAAAGTAAACCAACCAACCAACCAAACAAAACCACAAAACAAAAAGCTGTTGTCACAAATACTGTGACATGAACAGTGAGCACATTGAGAAATGTAGGGCTTTCCTGTCTGGAAATCTGCCTTAATCAAACAATGAGATAACAGATCAGTTAACTGTCCTCTCTTATTCTCAAGTTTGGCTCAAAATAAGCTATGTAAAGATGCTTATTTACTGAAAAAACTTTCATCTCTTTAGTCTACTTACACATAAAATGCAAGTTAATGAACACAGAACAAGTCAGATCAGAGACTTACAGACGGTTTGACTATTTGAAGCCATTCATTAAGATACTCGACAAGACTGACTGCATCTGGGATATTGTCCCCTTCTGAAACGAATTTCAGCAGAACTGCCATTTGGATTTCTTTAGAACAGCTACAAGAAATAAGAAGAACAATTCAGTGTTTTCTCCTGATACGAGATGCTTATTGTAGTGTGTGAATCTTTACAGTCAAGTTAGCATGCCTCATATTAGACAAAGAAAAGACATCATTTTGTAAGAAAGATTTATTTTTACCTCCTATTGTCCCATATATGTTCTGCTTCCCAGGAGCTGGGTAAATATGCAAGTGCGTGCCTCATTCTCATTCTCAGGGAAAACCAACCTTTCTATTTCTAGCTATTACATGAAATGTGTTCTGATCTACTTCAAAAGCCTACTTTGAGCTGTGCAGTGGTGACACACACCTTTAAACACAGTACTTGGGAGGCAGAGGCAGGCGGACCTCTGTGAGTTTGAGGCCAGCCTGGTCTACAAGAGCTAGCTCCAGGACAGGCCCCAAATCTATAGAGAAACCCTGTGTCAAAAAAAAAAAAAAAAAAAAGAAAGAAAAGAAAGAAAGAAACATAAACATAATAGCAATAAATTGTTTCAGAAAAACAAACTGAAAAGCTCATACAGTATTTGGGAGAGAAATTTTAAATGTTTTCAAAATAAAAAACAGGAGGGGGCTGGAGAGATGGCTCAGTGGTTAAGAGCATTGTCTGCTCTTCCAAAGGTCCTGAGTTCAATTCCCAGCAACCACATGGTGGCTCACAACCATCTGTAATGAGGTCTGGTGCCCTCTTCTGGCCTGCAGGCATACACACAGACAGGATATTGTATATATAATAAATAATATTTAAAAAATAAAAAATAAAAAACAGGAGGGGTTAGAGATCTGGCTCATGGAAAGTTCTTGCAGAAGTAGCATTCTTGAGGACCTGGGTTTAATCCCTACCTCAGTGGAAGGGGGCAAAAAACCCATAAAAATCCATAAACAACAAGGAAGAAGTTCAACCAAGAATAAAATCTAATGTGCCATGCACCATGGGGATTAGCCCTGCCAGTGAAGAGATTAAAAAAGCTAAAAGTGCAGAATGCTAGATCCCTATGTTTGAATCCTGGCTCTATTTATTATGTGCATAGCTGTTAGGAAGTCATTTAAGCTTGTAGCTTTTAAACTGTTTTTCTTATGTGGTTAGCAAAGGTAAATGTATCTGTAGTGAATCATGCATCAACAGCACAAAAAGTGCCAAGCACCATCATGTTGGTATTACTTATTACAGTTATTAGCTACAATGACTCCTTCAGGGTCTGCAAAAGCAACCAAACCAGAAGGTTCCCTGATTATTTCTAAGTCAGTTTCACAATGTAGCCCAGACTAGACTCGAACTCTCAATCTTCCTGCCTTAGCATCCTAAGTGTGGGTCTACAGGAATGCTGACACTATGTCCAATGAGACAGACTTATTGAACCCTCTGTGTATTAGCAAAGAAAAGATGTGTTTGTCCACAGGTAGCTGTGGCTCACAAAAGTCTATCTAAGGAACCACAGGGATGGTGCTCATTTCCATCTCTTCCCAGCAGAGGGTAGAGCAGAACATATGGTACTGGAAGTCAACAGACGTCTCCTGTAGTCAGAATCCTCGCATAGAGCACTGGTTAGCACCACAGCAGCAGGAGCCTGACAGCAGACATGGTTGCGCTAAACCCATGTTGTTGGGTATGCATTGAAAAAAGGCAAAATGTGTGACGCTGTGATGAAGGAGAGCAGTTCTTCTATGCATAACCTGGATGTGCATGTGTAACCACCAGGGTGACCATGAAGAGAACCTCTATAAAAAGGTTACAAGTCTATTTCAGAGGCAGAGAGCAATCATGCATAATGTCTTTCATGAGGACCCAAGTTCAATCCTTTGAACAACAAACAACTATACAACACAAAGGGAAAAGAGAAAAGAATCAAAATGTATCACTACAAAGCATCACATAACATAAAAGATGGCAAACAAAAGCTGTAAAACACACACACACACACACACACAGACACAAAAACAAATGGCAAATGACAAAAGTCCTTCCTCATCAGTAATTGTTTAGTAAAGGATTAAACACTACAAAAGGACAGAGATAAATCAGTCTGGTGATGCATGCTTTCGTTCCAGCACTTAGGAGGTAACTACGGGAAGATCACAGGTTGAGCTATTATAGTAAGCTGAAGGCAGCCTACAGTACAAATAGATCCCACGCACTTGGTAAGGGGAAACAAGAGGAATAGGGGTTCAAGGCCAACTTGGGCTACACAGACAATGAGACACAAAGAGACAAACTCACCTTTCATCATAGAGTGTTTTTGTGATGCCACCTCCAGGAATGCGGATACAAAATTCAGAATCACTCATTTCAGGAATGCATTTACTTTTTTCCATTTCTAGCCAGTTAAGGCTCTTTATTTTATTTTGAACACTCTTTTGCATAGAAGGTGTAAGCAGGTACCGGAAGGGAGTACTAGAAAAATCATAAATTATGTTTTTTTCTTTAAAGTTACAAATACCAGAGAATCCTATCTCAAAAAACAAACAAGCAAACAAGTCAGATCTTAGAATAGTAAGAGCAGTTCATATACTACTTTATTAATTTTGGGATAAAGTATAAAAGCTTCTATTTCTATTTTTGGTAAATTTTGTCTTTTTTATATATTTAAGAACTCACTCTGAGCCAGGTGGTGGTTGCACATGCCTTTAATCCCAGCACTCGGGAGGCAGAGGCAGGCGGGTCTCTGTGAGTTCGAGGCCAGCCTGGTCTACAAGAGCTAGTTCCAGGACAGGCTCCAAAAGCTTCAGAGAAACCCTTTCTCGAAAAACAAAAACAAAAACAACAAAAAAATCACAGCAATGGCAAGAACATACCTTCGAAGTTGTACATCATTACGGTGATATGAATGGCTGCTTGAAAGAACAATAATCCTGGCACAGCTGCTACTTTTCACCCAGGCCAGCAGTTTTTCACAGAATGACTTGGATTTATACTTTGTAAGCCATTGAGACAACAGAAAGAAAGAAATTGAGTTCTGAGTATAGAAATAACCTATGTAATCATTTATCTATCAACTTCACGTGATAACAATATGACTTAGTGACACTAAAATGATTCTTTTTTATAGATTTATTTATTTATTATGTGTACAGTATTCTCAGTATTCTGTCTGCATGTATGCCTGCAGGCCAGAAGAGGGCACCAGATCTCATTACAGATGGTTGTGAGCCACCATGTGGTTGCTGGGAATTGAACTCAGGACCTCTGGAAGAGCATGCAGTGCTCTTAATGGCTGAGCCATCTCTCCAGCTCCTAAAATGATTTTTTAGTACCCTCAAATCCACTTACTTCTTTTAAATTGAAAAGGAAGGGCAAAGATCAATGACTTAAAGTATCTTTATAATCATAAGAATACCAACTAAAAGATGTAACTGCCAAGTGTAACAAGCCAGCCTTGACAGGATCTAGAACATAAAGACTTCTGAAAATAATTGGGAAGATCTAAATACATTGGATGGCACTACCAAGTCAGTAATAATAGTGTCAGGGTTAAGAATGATGTTGTGGTTGTGAGACTGTCCTTGTTTTTAGTTATATTCCCCCCCCCCCCCCCCGCCCAATGACCGGGATGGAACTCTGAGCCTCATATAACACGAAAATGCTCTACCACTCAGCAAAGCTTAGTTATTTGTCTTTGTTCCTCAAAACTGTGTGGACATTTAAGGATGATACTTCATTAAGTGTGTTTGCCTAGTAAGACCAAGGTCCTGGGAGTAATTTCTAAAACCGGAAAAACAAAAACAAAAGCACATGCACTCCCAACAAACAAATATAAAAGCACTATCATGGAAAAAACCCACAAATGTAGCAATAGTGGTGCAATGGTGCACTTAAAAGCAATGTCACACAGAAAGAGAATGAGCACGCCACTGTGAGGCACAGATGAACTCACCCAGAACACTGACGAAACATCTGCTCTGGGGGTCGGCCACCTCTATAATAATGATTTACCTTATCACTGTGTGTTCTTGGATAGCTGATAATATTCTATTTCTTCACTTGGAAGAATACTTACTTGTATTCTTTTTTACATATATTATGTTTAGGTTAAAAAAAAAATAGAAACTATGTTACAGTTACCTTTTCCAGTAAACCCTTTTTTTTTCTGGGGGTGGGTGTGTGTGTTTAAGACAGGGTCTCACTATGTAGCTCTGGTAGTCCTGGAACTTGCTTTGTAGACCATGGTGACCTTGAACTCAGAGATCCACCTGCCTCTGCCTCAATTGTTGGGATCAAGATGTGCCCCCTTCCCCATCTTGCACTAAACTCTTAACAGGGCATGATAGTGCACACCAAAGAGGCTGAGTATAACTCTAACTACATAACAGACTCTGGTCTCCAAAAACAAAAACAAGAACCTTCTGTATTTCTGACCTCCTGAGCAGGTAATAAATAACCCAGTCAACAAATGTTTACTGAATTTCTGTATGTGAAAGCACTATCCTAGGAGCTGGGCAAGGCATAATTTATTCCACCAGCAAGGCAATAAATACACGATATGGCAGGTAATGAGGATTTCTGAAGTGAGCACATGATGAGCAGACATGATGTAGTCTGGGAAGGTAAGCAAATACTAAAGAGAAGCAAGTCTTTAGCAGGAGGAAAGCATACTAGGTAGAGACTCTGAGATGGGAGTGAATCCATTGTCTGAACATCATCATAGGCCCCAGTGTGGCTGAAGGTTGGCCATGCAGGGCAGCTACCAGCAGAATTCTCTGCAATCATGGCAATGTTTTTTTTTTTTGTTTGTTTGTTTTGTTTTGTTTTGTTTTTGGGCAGGGGTGAGTGGGTAGAGTTTTGAGACTGGGTTTCTCTGTGTAGCTCTGGCAGTCCTAGAACTCACTCTGTAGACCAGGCTGGCCTTGAACTCATAAAGCTATGCCTGCCTCTGCCTCCCAGATGCTGAGATTAAAAGTATGCACCATCACCACCAGGGATAACAATGTTCTTATGACAATCTCTTGCTATGTGTACCTACAGAGACTACATATATATTATACACACACATGGAGCTAGAGATTATTTTCTCACAGCCAGGCAGAGTCTCATAGGTCCTTGTAGAGGACTGTGAATTAATTTTGAGAGATGGAAAGCCCCTGAGTGCTACAGAGATGAATACTTTGCACTGGTATGGATCTTGGTTTATTGATACATATTTAAGGTTAGTTTTGTTATATGTAAATTTCTGCTCTTGATTAAGGTATTATGTTTATGCAGCTCATTTAAAAATATAATGTATAATTAAGAAATACAGGTTAATAGATAGTCATCTATAATAGTCAAGCTTGTAGTCATGTTAGTTAGGTCTTCTAGATATTCAGATGGATAGGTATTCTTCAAACCTTTCAACAACTAACAGAATATAGCATTTAAAATGTTTTAAGAATTGAGGACTTTTCATTACAATGAGATAGATATATCTGCTCCTGGCAGCACCAATCTACTTCAAGAGGATGATGGGCATTGAAGAGGCTCCTTAGGAGTTTGTTGGCCATTTGGGCAAGAAACTGCTCTTGCCTGGACTGCTTGATGGTATATTATATGAACTGGACCTACAGAAAAATGACTGCTGAACTTGCCTAAAGGTGAGACAGTCCTTCAGGGTTCCTGCTTCATGAAAGAATCTGCCAGACATTCTGCAGGAAACAGAAGAAAGTGACTGACAAACTGCCCGTAGAAGCAAAATAGTCTTTCAAATTTCCTGCTTCATGGAAAAGTCTGCTGGATACTATGAGCCTGTAGGCTGAAGATGGATGCCCCAATGTTACAGAAGAACTTTGGGTGACTGTCCAGGCAGTGGGACGTCTCTATAAATTCTAAAGTTTTGAAAGTTGCTTACAATGCACTTCCTGTTAACTTAGGTAATATTATATCCTTTTGGGGTCTTTGATGGAGAGGAAGACAGTTATAGTTTTACTTTGTTATGATAAAAGATTAAGTAGATATAAATATTGTAACTGTAATTCTTGCTTGATACCTGTTTTGTTATATGTAATTTTACTATGTTAAAGTCAAAAATCTTTCTTTTTATTTAGACAGAAAAGTGGAAGTGATGTGGGATTCCCCTCTGTATGCTGTGAATATGTTTTATTAACATTGGTTAATAAAGAAGCTACTTTGGGTCTATGAGAGACCAGAATAGAGCAAGGCGAGAATTCCAAGCAGAGATAGAGTAGAAAAGGCTAGAGTGAGGGAGAGGCCATTTAGCTACTGAAGGAGACAAACACCCTGGAACCTTTCTGGTAGGCCTCGTGTGATAAACAGATGAATAGAAATGGGTTAATTTAAGATGCAAAAGTTAGTTAACAAGAAGCCTCAGCCACTGGCCAAACAGTGTTGTAATTTAGTTTCTGTGTTATTATTCGGGTCTGGGCGGCCGGGAAACAAACAAGCAGGCTCCATTTAGGTGCTCCAGGCACCTGAGGGCTTCAAGGATGAAAAGATATGATTTGACCTGCTTCAGATGACTAGTATTACTGTTGGAACACAGATTGTTAAGTGTATGGAGGTGTTGGGAGCAGAGAGAAACAGAAGCCTGAGGTAATGACAACAGTTTTGTAAAATTGAGTAGTGAGTAGAGCAGTTTTGATAAATGATTCATATACCAAAATTTTTCTGCAGCGCTACCCGAATTGGAATGTAATAAAAACTTACAAGTCACAATTCCTTCTAGTATAAAAATTAAATGATAGTAACAAAACTGAAATTTTATAAAACTTTTATCAAATCAGACCTTTCCTAAGAGTACATAACACAGGAGAAATGATTCTCTGTCTTGATTTTCAATGCTTGTTTGACTTTGTCTTTTGTTGCTATTTAATTTAATAAATTTAAAAAGTAAATATACCAACCTTAATGAAAATTGATCTTAACTGAAGTACCACTAGCTTCCGTGAAGGTAATGCATATACTACAAGGAGAAGAAGAAAGGAAATTACAGGACAGGCTACAATGAAGAAGTTGCTAAGTTGAAATTATTAGTATGATAAGTAACATTTGAGTACAATAGCTTTTGCACTTTTAAATATTTTCAACAGTTAAAATAAAGACTTTAGAACTAGTGTACAAGAGTGAGGACCAGAGTCTGGATCCCTAGAACCCACATGCGATGGTTAGCATTGTTTGTCAACCTACCTCCATCTGGAAACAACTAAACACACCTGTGAGGGTTTTCTTGACTAGATCATCTCAGATGGGAAGATCCTCCCTAAACCTGGGTAGCACCTTCTAGTGCAGCTCATAGAAAACTACATGGAAAAGGAAGCTCTTGCTTTTTGTTAACCCTCACTCACTTTAGCTGGTCAATTAATCTATCCTGTTGCTGGCATTAGAAACTACTTCTTTGCCAGGCAGTGAGGCAAAGGGAGGTGGACCTGTGAGTTCCAAGTCAGCCTGTTCAACTGAGCGAGTTTCAGGACAGTCAGGGTTACAAAGAGAAATCCTGTCTCAAAAAACAAACAACAAAAACAAAAAGAACCTACTTCTTCAGGATTCCAATATAGGCTGAAAACCAGCTGAAGCACTAACTTCACTGACTGAATAACTCCTGAATTCTTGGCCTTTTAGAATCAGTCATTTTTGGACCAGCCAGACCCTGTCAGCCACTCTAATATTATATTATATATGCATTTTATCAGTTCTGTTGTAGAAAACCCTGACTGATATACCATGTATTATACAGTCATGGTGGACATGAGGCTCACCAAAAGTCGGGGAAGATAAGGGATCCCTGCAGCAAGCTGGCTAGCCAAACTAGCTGTACCATAGGACTCTGGGTTTACTTGATTCTACCTCAATGAATGAAATGAAGAGTGATCAAAACACACAGGTTCTAAGTGCTACGCACTTTCCAATTATTGTCCTTTAGCTCCTTCCTTTAGGACTTGATGTTTTACTTTATTGTTTTGGAAACAGGTCTTAAAATATGCCCAGGTTGGCTCGAATTCTGTTGAAGTGATCATCCTGTTTCACCTACTGAAGTAGGTGTACTACATGTAGCTGGAGTATAGGAGTATGCCAGCAAGCCTGGTTTATAGTCTAATTTTAATTTTTAAAGTCAAGAAATTTGTTGGATGGTGGCACATGACTTTAATCCCAGCACTCAGGAGGCAGAGGCAGGCGGATCTCGGTGAGCTCAAGTCCAGCGTGGGCTAAAGAGTGATTCTGGGCTAGCTAGGGCTACACAGAGAATACCTGCCCCCCACCAGAAAATTCAGAGAATAAAACAAAACCATTATATATGCTTTTTATTTAGTTGTACATGCACATGGACATGCGTGCACACCCACACACATTCCCCGTGGAGACCCAAATATGTCAGATCCTCTGCAGGGGGAGTTAAGGTGGTTCTGAGTAGTCTGGTGTGGGTGCTGGGAACTGTATTCAGGTCCTCTGGAAGAGTAGCAAGTATTCTTACCACTGAGCCATCTCTTCAGCCTCTAATTAATGTTTTAGATTAGCAGAGCAGTGAGTATCACCAGAGCATTTCAAGAGCCACTGTATTTTGTTCCTTAGAGTCTATTCCTAGTTTAAAAGAACTCAGGCTGGACATGTTCATTCACAGGAGGGCCAGGAGTTTCAGAAAAGCCTATGCTATATAGTGAGATTGTATCTCAAATAACTACTCTACATAGAAAAAAATGCCATAGACATACCTTCAGTATTTATACTGAGTTCATCTGAATTTTCTTCTGCAGTTGCGTAAGGGTTATTACCAACCATTGGCACCAGGCAATCAGTATAGAAATAACCAATCTTAGACATGTTCAGTGTAGAAATAATGAGATCGATTGCAAGCTGGCCAACATTTCCAACGGATACTGCCGGCTGAAATAAAAAAGATCTGCTCTATGAATCATCAAAATTAGCAGCACTTTTAAGTTTAGATAGCAAGAATACCGAATGCTTAGGCACACAGCAAGACACTGATTCTTTTACAAAGTAAAACAAACCAACAAAACTTCCTGTCCTTGTAGAGCTTCCATTCTACTAGGGAAGGAGTTTGTGATAAGCAATAATACGTACAGTAGTGTCATGAAAGAATACAGTGTATGCATGTATGCTGTTTTCAGTAGTGTGATTAAGAATAGGCCTACTCTAGGTGACAAAAGGCTACAGACTTCATGAAGAAGGTAAAGGGGAGAGCCACAGTTGATAACAGTATTTTCAAGGTAGGGAAAAAGCAAGGAGAAGGGCTGAGGTATGAACAACAACCAAATCTTGGGTCTTCTTTCAGTTAGCTTGCTACACTATTTACTCCAGAGTTTGGAACGATTGTATCCCCACATTAAACACAAACACACACATACACTCTTTCTCTCTATCTTTCCCATGGCTTCAAAGTGCCAAATATTTACCTTTACCCCACAAGAGTTTTCTGAACTCTAATCTACTGGACACGCCATGTGTTTATAGCACAGGCCACTCAATTCATATAAAGCTAAATTTCTGAACAAACTTCTCCTGTTTGTATTTCACAAAAGAGTAATATTATTTACTTGTTTGCTTAAACCAGGGATTTTCTTACTTTTCCTTACTAATTACACCTAGTAATGTAATATGCAAATAATTTTATTTACCACCAAAAATATCTTTTGTGTCGCATATGCACATGTGTATAAGCGCAGCTGCCTAGTGTGTGGGCACAGGTGCTTGTAGACACATGGATGGAGGCAAGTGGATAATGTTGGGTTTGGGTATCTTGCTCTGTTACTGTCTTGGTGCCTTGAGATAGGATCTCTGAGTGAACCCAGAGCTAGTGTGGTAACCAGGAAGGCTCAGTGATCCTTCTTATCTCTGCCCTCCATGGTGCAGGGGTTACAGGCCAACAAAGCCACAGTTTTTTATGTGAGTGCCAGTGATGCTAGATCCTCAAAATTGAGCTATTGAGTTCTCACTGAGCCACCTTCTGAAGCTGTTTGTTATATCTTTAAACACAGATAACAGTCTATGTACATGTCCCAAGGCAAGGAACATAACTGTGATTCTTCCTGAGTCCACGGCTGAGGGCTCCCTATTTTCTAACACAACTGTGATCCTTCCTCAGTCTGCGGCTGAGGGCTCCCTGTTTTCTTCATGCTTTCAGCCATTGCCTTCTTTTGAACGGCAGTCTTCCCTGGTTACTTTTCCACTCTCACCGGTATTTTGATCCAGACTCCTGGTTACTTCCTGTAATTTTCTCAAGGATTTTGCTACTTTTGGGTACAACCACCAGTCTTATTATACTATTGGATTATGCCCACTGGTATATAAACATACTACAGTACTTTTATTCCTTTGCAAATTTTTTTTTTAAATTTTATGAGCATTGATGGTTTGCCACCAGAGTCGGGTCCTCTATAGAATCACAGACATTTGTGAGCTGCCATGTGGGTGCTGGGAATTGAACCCAGGTCCTCTAGAAGAGCAATCAGTTCTCTTCCCCCCTTTTAATTTTCAAAACAATTTTCTTTTGTTTTTTTGAGACAAGGTAGCCCTGGAACACAACACATTGATCAGGCTGACCGTGAACTCAGAGATCTGCCTTCTGAATGCTGAGATTTAAGGCTTATGCCACAACCACCCCAATAGTATTTTTATTCTCAAAATTAAAAAAAAAAAAGGGCGTACTTTTGATGCCATAGTACCTTCATTGCCGCGCTACTTCTCAGGCCTCAAAAAAGCTAAACTGCTCTAGCAGCGGTCCACTACAGTGTAGGCAGGATCTTTATCTCCAATACACACATGCGCTACCTAAGTGGTTCTCAACCCTCCTAATGCTCCCCTTCTACACCATTCCTCATGTTGTGGCTTAAAATTATTTTCACTGCTACTTTGTAATTTTGTTACTGTTATGAATCATCACATAAACACCTGTGTTTTCAGATAATCTTAGGCCCTTATGGGTCATTCAGCACCAAAAAGGGGTGGCACTTGACCCACAGGTTGAGGCTCCCTACTCTATCTCCACTTCTCCCAGTTATTTGACCACCCAGCAAACGGCATTCTTCACCATTTCATTAGTAACTTGCTTACCCCCCTGACCACCTACTAATGGTGCCACTCCCAAATGAACACTTTATAAAGCCTTACTTGCTTGAAACATAAGAGGTCTCTGTCTCTCCTTTTATAGCAAACACTACACTCTCCTCTGGTTCCTTCTAGGTCACTGGGCCTCAAGCCTACTCTCTCCACATGGCACTCTAAATTCTTGGCAGTTTTCTAAACATACGTGCCTTGGTTTGGCCTAAAAGGCATGCATTTTTCAGGGCACTCCTAGCCCCATCTTTTTGGTCACCGATTTGTCTAAGAGATCAAAAGCCCCTTGTGTTTCTCCTGCAATGTTTCAAAATTTAAAAACCTTTCAAAATGATGCGTCTGTGAGTACATACACGTGAGTGCAGCTACCTGAGAGAGCCCCAAGAGTGTCAGGGACCCTAGAGTTGCAGTTATAGGCCACTGCGAGCCTGTAACTGAACTCCATTCTCTGCAAGAACCCTACAGGTTCTAATAAGTGAGCCATTTCTCTAGCCCCTTAACCCTCAATTTTTCTTGTTCTGGTTGGTTTATTTATTCAGGAAACGTGACCCTCCTTTAGGATGTTCTGTAGACGCCTTCCAGTCTCAGTCTTGGACTGCTGGGAATACAGACTTGTTCAAAGCACTTTCGGCCTTCCTCCGGTCCATGATCTCATTTCTGTATCTTTTACAACCTTCCGTCTTCTTATTTATTGCTTTTTATTAATGTGCATGTGTTTCTAACTACATTGTAAACTTTGATGACAAGCATCTCTTCTAACAGTCACTGTAACAGAATGCGTATCAAAAATGACTAAACCAGGACAATTCTATAACTGCCCGTCAGCTAAGGTGGCAACTGATGGCCTAGATCAGTACTGGCCCAAACTACCTGAAAAGGAGACTTTCACGGATAAAACCTAAGGATTTTCCCCACGCTACTTATGTGCCATGCATCTGCAATCTACAAACATTACAGTCGACAGGCAACGAAAGCTACAGCAAGCGGTCTGGTTTTGATGGCGCTGACAGCGACAACCTCCAGAAGCAGCCAAGAGTCCGGTTCTCCTAAGACTAGGTGGCGCTTAACGGGTCGGGATGGCGACAGCGCCAAACTCAAGTGGAGACTCACCATCAGGAGTGTGAAGTTCGTTAGGTCGGGGACCGACTCCCCGCAGGGAACGAACATGACTAAGACGGGCGGAAGAATAGCAGGAGCACGAGCACGGACCTGATCCGGAGCGCAGGAGGCGGAACACGTGACGGCCGGGGTCCTTCGGGTCCTTCGGGCGGCCGGCGCTCTGCCTGAGCGCAGAGCGGAAAGAAGCCTTCAGCGCGCGGCCGGCAGATGGGGGACAGACACACGAGGAGGAGGGGACCGCGCGTGAGGGCGGGAAATGCCTGAGGCGGCGGCGCGGTGGACGGCGTCGATCAGGCAGCTCGGGGGACAGCCCCGGCGTCTGTCAATCCGCACCGTTTGAAAACAGTTTGTTGTGCCGCCGCGGCAGCCGGGTTCCCGCCCTGCCCGGTCTGACGCGATCGCGCCGCCGCGCCGCTTTGTGCTCCGCCCGCCACTGATGCTGAGTGTTCGGGACTACGGGCTCTGCGCTTGCATCGTCTGAGGCGGCCGCGAGGCGCCAGAGTCGGCATGTCGCTGCCTCCGGAGAAAGCCTCGGAGCTGAAGCAGCTCATCCACCAGCAGCTGAGCAAGGTGAGGAGCGCGGGCGGACCGGCCCCGAGCTCGGTTCCGGGCGCTCGGTGGGGACCCGAGCTAGGGCGGTGGACCCGGCCTGGGCGGGCAAGCATCTGCCGGGTGGGAGACGCGCAGGGAGCGCTGAGGGCTCTGCAGCCGGCGGGTGGACGGCTGTGAAACGGAGGCGATCGCTGGTAGTGTCCTCAAATTCTTGGAGAGGCGAGAAGTCAGGGTTACTTTAAGGCAGGAATCCTCCACTCTGCGGTAAGAAGCTGTGGGAGACATGGCACTCAAACGAGTGACAGCGAACTCGTTTACCGTACTCGGGGCTTCGGGGAGAAAGAAGCGCGAGTTTCAGCCAGCGGCGCTCCGCGGCTGCCTGTAAGCTGAAGTAATAAAGCCTCTTTATGGTGCGTTCGTGCGCCAGGCTGTGTGCCGAGTCGCTAGCTTCTTTTGTCGAATCCTCTAGACAGTCTCGCTTTTCCATCCTACAGGCAAGGGCAAATAAGTTTAGAGTTGCAAGTTGAATAAGCGGTCGCTTTCGGTTCTGTCTCCTTCTAGGTTTGCGTTCCTTTGTTTCTGAATCTCCACTCCTTTTCTAAAGATTTGTTTTCATTGAATTATTTGTGGGCAACTAGCAATAAAGTTAGTTTATAACCGGTTCAGATTGCTTCTAATATTTTGCTCAAACGCTTGCTTTTAAAATTGGCATTTGCCGGTAGTTTTAGAAGCCTCAAACTCTAGAAGCGTATTTAACTGCTTTATAATGCTGTAAATTGTAATGTGTGTTCTCTCCACAGATGGATGTCCATGGCAGAATCAGAGAAATTCTCGCCGAGACTATACGAGAAGAACTGGCACCTGATCAACAACATTTATCAACAGAAGATCTGATCAAAGCTCTTAGACGTCGAGGAATCATTGATGATGTAATGAAAGAACTTAACTTTGTGCCTGTGAGTAGTTTTCTAGGCAAACACATTGAAAGTGTTAATATTTGCTTGTAGGGCCCATACTTGGGGCTCTTCTTTTGTAAAACTACTGAAAGTTCATTCTATCTAGTAATAGCCATTTTTCTCAGGTTTTTTTTTTTTGTTGTTGTTGTTGTTTTTTGTTTTTGTTTTTGTTTTTCGATCCAGGGTTTATCTCTATAGCCCTGGCTGTCCTGGAACTCGATCTGTAAACCAGTCTGGCGTCTGCCTCCTTGTGGTGGATAAAGGGCATGCGCTACCACTGCCCTTCCAATTTTCTTAGTTTTTAAAAAAGACTTGTTTGTCTGGTTGTTTTTCCCACATGTGAGTCAGTGTACCACTTGCCTGCTTGGTGTCCACGGTGGTCTGAAAGGGTGTTGGTAATTGAACTCAGGTCCTCTGTGAGAGCAACCAGGGCTCTAAACCACTGACTCATTCTTTCTTTGGGTGTTTTGTTGTTGCTTTTTGTTTTTCCAGGCAGGATTTTTTTGTGTGCCCCTAGTTGTCCTGAAATTTGCTACATAGAGCAGGCTAGCCTTGAACTCAGATCCTGACTGCTGGGATTAAAGACATGTGCCATGACAGCCCAGCTCCTTTTCTAAGGTTTTAAGTGGGCCCCACCATGAGTTGGCAGATAGTGCTGATGGGATGGGAGGTACACACATCTTCCTTTCTCTGAAGTGGCAGAAACTCCTCCTGTTACTCTGTGGATCTGTCATTTATTCAGTTAGGTCTGTTTTTTTAAAACAAATACACTTAGAAAATTCCTTAAGAAAAGAATGACTACATAAACCCCTCAAATCTCCGTACAAATAGGTCAGTAGTGGGATGTATCCTGGTGCACTCAGTAAGTAGACCTTATTTTGAAAATGAGGCAATAATGAGAAACTGTGGCCTCAATACAGGAATAATATCCTATTAAAAATAGGATGAACTCACACCCTAGAGAATTGGGTACTTTAATACTCTGTCATCAAAAGATTTGGGTTTTTAGGTTTGTTATAAAAACTGGCCTATTAACAGCCTCTGCTTTATGAATGTTACTTCTTATATTTTTATTTGTTTGATTTTGTTTTGTTTTTCGAGACAAGGTTTCTCTGTAATTCTGGCTGTCTTTGAACTTGCTCTGTAGACCAGGCTGTCCTTGAACAGGGAGAGCTGCCTTCCTCTGCCTTCCAAGTCCTGGAATTAAAGGTATGTACCGCCATCAGGTGACCAATTGTTACTTTTTAAAAAATTGATTCCTGGTGGAATGTTTTTGGATTATTTTTTTCTTTTCTTTTTTCTTTCTTTTTTTTTTTTTTTTGAGACAGTATCTCACTATATAGCTCTGACTGTCCTGGAACCTACAAAGTAGACAAGGCTGGCCTTGCGCTCAGAGATCTGCCTACCTCTGCCTCCTAAGTGTTGGTAGTAATGGTGCATACCACTGTTACTAGCACCCAAATGTTATATAGGGTTTAAAAGAAATTTAACCTTGTTTAAGGTAACGGTTTGTTTTTAAGACCAGGCTTGGTGATACACACCTTTAGTTCCAACACTCTGGAGGTAGACAGACCTCTGTCAGTTGGAGGCCAGTCTGGTCTTCATAGAGACCCTCAGGACAGTCAGGGCTACATAGAAAAAAACCTGGGGGGCTGGAGAGATGGCTCAGTGGTTAAGAGCATTGCCTGCTCTTCCAAAGGTCCTGAGTTCAATTTCCAGCAACCACATGGTGGCTCACAACCATCTGTAATGAGGTCTGGTGCTCCCTTCTGGCCTTCAGGCATACACACAGACAGAATACTGTATACATAATAAATAAATAAATAAATAAATAAATATTTTTAAAAAACCTGCAAGACTACAATAACAAAAACAATTTAAAAAAAATTGTGGGGGCTGGAGAGATGGCTCAGTGGTTAAGAGCATTGCCTGCTCTTCCAGAGGTCCTGAGTTCAATTCCCAGCAACCACATGGTTGCTCACAACCATCTTTAATGAGATCTGGCACCCTCCTCTGGCGTGCGGGCATACATGGAGGCAGAATGTTGTATGCATAATAAATAAATCTTTTAAAAAAATGTGAATGGCAAGATTTAAATTAAGACAATTAATCCCTTCATTTTAGACTCTTATCAGTTAGATCTCTTTTATGCAGCTATTTTTTATTTATTATGTATACAGTGTTCTGCAGAAGAAAGCACTAGAAATGTGGTTGCAGAGAACTGAACTCAGGACTTCTGGCCGGGCAGCCAGTGCTCTTACCCTCTGAGCCATCTCTCAAGCCCCTTATGCAGCTATTTTAATTTTAATTAGACTAGTGAAAAAAAGGCTTTGATTTGTTTCCAATCTGTATGGTTTTACTTTTGGAGGCAGTGTGATCTAATCTCTTGCTCTTCTTTATGAAGGAGCCTGATCCTATAGTGTTTTGTTCTGCCATTGCTATCTTCTTAACTAGAATTCTTATTTTCTAATTTGTATTTTTCTCTGCTTTTCTAGGAGAGTGTTGTTGATCAAGAACTCTCTTCTCCAAAGCAAGCTGTTGCTTTTGATAAGCAATCAACATTAAAAAAAAGTATGTATATACATAAATATTTTTAACATAAACTTGTTTGTGGTGATTGATAATGGACATGCTATAGTGTTTGGCATTTGATAGAAAAGATTTCACGTTTTTCTTTTCAAAATGAAATACTTAAAATTTGTCATTAGTTTACCTAAAACTTAGATACCATTTTTTATAAAGTAAATGATATACTATATAGTACTATTGAACCAAAATAAGGAGCATTGATTTCTATGTCCTAATGATACATTTTATAAGAACTAGTGGTATACCACCTTTAATTCCAGCACTTGGGAGGCAGAGGCAGGTGAATATCTGTGAGTTTGAGGCTGGCCAGGTATATATAGTGAGTTTCAGTACAGTCAGGAATACACAGAGAGACCCTATCCCAAAAACAACGAATGAAAACTGTATATGCTTGCTTTTTTAGTGGTGAAATATTTGACAAATATGATTACTAAGTTGATAATGATTTCAGTTAGTTTGTGGAGGTGATTATATGCTTAATAAACAGCTAAAAAGCAAAGATACACCTGACCTTGGCTTTGATTCTCTCAGTCACATCAAGACTATAAATTTAGTAAAGAATATCATACATTTCTCCTTACCATAACGCAAATGATTCTGCTACATAGTAAATTTGGCGATTTATTTATGTCAAAGTCTTTATTTCTGTCACGTTGTTTCTAATGTCTTGATCACACTCATTCAGTTATTGGCAGTTTCCTCATATATTGCTACACTTTGCAGCTAATATTGATCCAACACGGAGGTATCTTTACCTTCAGGTTTTGGGTGGAAAAGCTTTCTTGGAACATCTGCAAGAACCGGAGCCTTTACCAGGACAAGTTTGTTCAACTTTTACTTTATGTTTACATTATCGGAACCAGCGCTTTCGTTCAAAACCTGTTCCATGTGCTTGTGAACCCGATTTTCATGACGGCTTTTTGCTTGAAGTTCACAGAGAAAGTTTAGGTAAGAAACTATAATGATATACCTAGCTACCTTTGTTTGCTTTTTGTTGCAGAACAACTGCAGTGGCTTCTGCTATAGAGAGATTGTCAACCCGGCCTGATGGCTCAACTTTTAATCCCAGCTTTCAGCACAGAGGCAGTCAGATCAATGAGTTCCATAGCGAGACAGACCTTGCAGGGTGGGGGAGGAAAGAGATTGATTATGATAGATAAGTATCTTTAGTTTAAGTTAATTGCTCATATCTGTCATGTACGGTCTTTTGTACCTTCAAGAACTGGAGTTACAAGTGTGTGTCACCACACTCAGTTTTGTAATTTAAAGTTTGAATCTGGTTGTGGTAGTTCATGGTTATAATTCTATTAAATGGGAGGTTTAAGCAGCAGGGTGAGCTCAGTCAGGAGGATTTCAAGTTGGAGGCCAGCCTGGGCAACATTAGTGAGACCACATCTCAAAAACACAAAACATAAAGAAAGTCAAAGTTGAACTGGAGAGATGTCTGCTCTTCCAGAGGTCCTGTGTTCAGTTCCCAGCAACCACATGGTGGCTCACAACCATCTGTAATGAGGTCTGGTGCCCTTGTATACATAATAAATAAATAATATTTAAAAAAGTCAAAGTTTATACAATGTATCAATGTATTAGATATATTTTACTCATCAACCTAAAGCCATAAAGCAATCAAAATTGCAGAAGTCCACCTAAATAATTTAGTGCCTTTTAAAGATACCTCAAAGTTTTTGGTTTTTTTGAGACAGGTTTTCTCTGTATGACAATTCTTGCTGTCCTGGAACTCACTTTGTATGTAGACCAGACTGGCCTTGAACTCACTGATATTTGCCTGCCTGATGATGCTGAAGACAAACCTTATAGTCAAGAACTCTACAAACTAAGCCTAGTCCTTTGTGATTTTTTTATTTCTTCCTATAAAAAAATTTTTT
Organism: Myodes glareolus; assembly: GCF_982192425.1. Classification (NCBI taxonomy): domain Eukaryota; kingdom Metazoa; phylum Chordata; class Mammalia; order Rodentia; family Cricetidae; genus Myodes; species Myodes glareolus. The sequence continues at coordinate 20,781,928 of NC_142038.1, forward strand.
TGTTGTTGTTTGGGTTTTTGTTTTTTTTTTTCAGTATAGGATTTCTCTCTGTAGACCTGGCTATTGTAGAACTCACTCTGTAGGCTGTTAACATTTTTATAGGGAGGACAGCCTAGTGGCAAGCATTTAATCCCAGTCCTTGGGAGGGAGAGACAGGTGGATCTTTGAGTTTGAGGTCAGCCAGGGACAACCAGTACTACACAGAGAAACTCTGTCTTGAAAAACCAAAAAAACCTAGAAAAGAGAAAGAAAATGCTAATGGGGGGTGGTGGCTGAGAAGATGGTTTTAGCAGATGAAGCCTGATGTACAAGCCTGGTGGTCTGAGTTTGGTTCCAAAATTCATGCAGTGGAAGGAGAGAACCAACTCCTGCAAGTTGTCCTTGACTTCCATATAAGTGCTGTGGTGCGTGCATATTCCACACATGTACACATAGGCACACACCAAAACTTTCCAAATGTTAATGAACACCAGGTGGCAGTGGGCCATGCTTTTAGTTCCAGAATTCAGTCTGAGGCAGGTGGAGCTCTGTGAGTTCCAGGCCAGGCTGGTCTACAGAGCTAGTTCTAGGACAGCTAGGACTGCTACACAGAGAAATCCTGTCTAGAAAAACCAAAATGAAAAAAAGAAAACAAAATTGTTAATGGGCTTGGCAGTTGTGGCACATACCTTTAATCCCAGCACTTGGGAGGTAGAGGTAGGGGCATCAAACATCTGGCATTTATGTGAGTTCTGAGGATCTGAACTCTCGTCCTCTTTATTGTACTGCATATATTTTAACCATTGAGCTATCTCCTTGGACCCTGGATCTTTCAGATTTATATAGAAAATACTGTAATAATTTCTGGAGTTAAAGAATGAATGTTATTTGAGGATTAATGATGACATATGTGTTTATTTTAATATTTATTTTTATGTGTATAGGTGTTGTGCCTGCATGTATGTATGTTTGTGCCCAATGTGCAGTGCCTACAGATGCTAGGAAAGGACATGAGATCCCTGGAACTGCAGAGGGTTGTAAGCTACCATGTCCGTGCCGAGAATTGAACAAATATCCTCTGCAAGAACAACTGCTATTAGCCACTGAGCCATCTGTCCAGCCCCCTGGATTTTTAGGTTTCTCTTTTTGGTGTGTATGTGTTTTTTTGAGATGGATCTCACTGTGTAGCTCTGGCTGGTCTTGAACTCACAGATTCTTTCACTTCTACTTCCAGAGTGCTGAGAATGAAGGTGTGTGCCGCCTCACCTAGCTGATGGCCTTTTCTTTTGTAGTGCCATGTAATATAATACATTTTTTTGAAAAATAAACTTTTTATGGGTCAGAAAGCACTACTGTCAATAACATAACTAAATAACTTCTAAATAACTCGTCCTATTCTGTCAGTCCTGTCAAACATCAGTCACAGAAATGGCATGGTGTTTTCCCCCGATCCTGGCATACTTTCAGAGATATCACCAAATTATTTCATTGTATATATGATTATTTAGTATACTTTTCAGTAAAAGTGTGTGTGTGTGTGTGTGTGTGGTGTGTGTGTGTGTATACCTGAGTGCTCATGTGTGCACACATGTACTCTTGATGCTGGGTATGGAATTCAAGGCCTTGGGCATGCTAGGCAATCACTACCACTTAGCTACATCCTCAGCTTGTGAAATGATTCTGTGTTCCTAAGTAATATGTAATATAGTATATTTTTTCCTTTGGTTTGTGTTGCTAGGTGATGGAACTAGAATGGCTGATTCAACAACAATGTTATCGATAAGTGATCCAATTCATATGGTGCTGATCAAAACAGACATATTTGGTGAGACCACTCTAGTGGCTTCCTATTTTCTGGAATGGAGATCAGTTTTGGGCTCAGAAAATGGAGTGACCAATCTGACCGTGGAACTTATGGGTGTAGGTATGATGATTAGTTGCACTCTCACCTTTTTATAAATACTGATTATTTGTAAATACATTTTATGTCATCTGAAGGGCTTTACAGGAGGGAGACCTTAAGACAGACCTTCATGAGAATTTCAGTAGTGAGTTTTCTTAGGAAATAATCAGGAAGAATAATGCCACCATAGTTCTTTAGAGCCAGTCTGGCTTATCCTAAGGATTTTTTTTCCCCCATTGGAAAATGAATAGAGATTTTGGAGGTTCAACATTTTTTTTTGTTGTTGTTAAATAAATATGAGGTTTAAAAAAAACAGGATTTTTTTTTTAAACACATGAATATGTGTTTGCATAAGCTGCTTTTGTCTGTGCCCCAGAGTACAGTACATCACCATCACTACAGTGGGTTATTTTGTTTTTGTTTGTGGATGGAATCTCACAGTGTGTCCTGGGTTGTCCTTGAGTTCCCTATATAGAACAGTTGGCTGCCTCATGCTACGATTATTGGCTATACCGTCGTGCCACCTTCATATCAACGATTATTGGTGAATGAGTAGATGTTCCTCTAGTCCCTTACAGTGGAGAGTTAACATTTGAAAGGTGATAACTTGTTCATTGTCAGTAGCAATGAATAATACAAGGCAGAGGTTGTACATTATCTTATTATTTCCTTCTTTTGCTTACTGCCTACTTTGTAATATATGTTAGCCCATAAAACAAATGAAACAAAGATCTACTAATGTTTTAACTATACCATATTGTGGAATTGCATTGTTGTTACAACTTATCCATACAAGTTGAACGTGGGGCTAACGTGATAGCTCAGTGAGTAAGATGCTGCACAGGTGGCAAGAAGTGAGTTTGTACCCCTAGCACCCACATAAAAGGCTGGGCATGGTGACATGCATCTATAACCCCAACCCTTGATGGCAGTGAAGACATGCAGATCCTGAGAGCACACTGCCCAGCCAGTCCAGCTAATTGGTGAGCTCCAGCTTTGGTGAGCTCCAGATTCAGTGAGAGAGTTTGTCTCAAAATCTAAGGCTGAGTGTAATTTAGTAGAAGGGACCCAACTTCAGCCTCTGGTATCCACACATGTGAGTGGGCAAAGCCATTTACATAATGTGTGTGCACACATACAAAGAAAAGAAAGAAAAGCTAAATTTGGTCAGTAAGCCCTTAGTAATTTGGAATTTAAGTCAGACTCAAAATATATCTGTATTTAAATAAGAACTTAAATAAAAGTTCTCTTTACACATGAAATTTGTTTTTAAAAGTGATTTCTTTGTCTTCAAAAATAGATAGACCTGGGCCTGGAGAGATGGCTCAGTGGTTGAGAGCACCGACTGTTTTTCTAGAGGACCCACATTCAATATACAGCACCCACATAGTGGCTCACTACTGACTGTAGTTAACTGCAGTCCCTGGGGAACTGGCCTTCAAGGGCACTGCATGCATAAGGTGCACAGGGTGCACGGGTAGATATTCATGCAAACACTCATAACTGTAAAATAAAAAATTGAAAATCAAACAACAAAAATAGGCCTAACGTGGTAATCATAACAATGACCTGGAAATAAGTATATGCCAATTTGCTTAAAAAATACTAAATGATGTGATAAGAAAGGGTAGATGGAATTACTGTATATAGTAAAAAGTACGAATGCATTCTGATTTTCATTGAGACAGAACAGGTTCTTAACAATTGCTTTGGTTTTGTACTTAATGTAATGTCTAGTTAGAATTATGTACTTAAAAATTTAAGAATTTTTAAAATTTAAGAATTCCAAATTTATGAGGTCAGAAGAGTTCCTTAAAGTGCTTTAGAAAGCTAAGAATATATTTAATGTTAAAGTACATGCTTTAGTAAAAAGTAAAAATCATTTTAAGAATTTTGATTCATTTTTAATATGACTATTAAGTGTAATGTTGAGTATTAACTCTCTACTTAGGTGATAAAACACCTTACTCCTAAAGTATTTTGGTATAGTCTTGAAAGTTCTACATTTTAAATAAAGTTTTTAAGTTGAAAATTTATTTGTTTTTATAGGCACAGAATCAAAAGTTTCTGTGGGAATTTTAAATATAAAACTTGAAATGTACCCACCACTCAACCAAACACTATCTCAAGAAGTAGTGAACACACAGGTAAGCCAGCTTTTCTTCTTTGTACATTTGCTTTAGTTGTAGGAAATATTTACTCTACAAACTATTTCTTTTTTCGAAAAAAAAAATATATATAATACATTCCTGTTTAGATTTGTACTAAAACTTTGCCGAAAGGGATGGGAAAAGAATTTTAAAGCTTGGGCTGGTGAAGCAGTAGTAGTGTTTGCTAAGCATATACGAGGCCCTGGGTTGATCACACTGTAGGACCGCAAGTGTGATGGGGGAGAGACCTAAAGCTGAAGGACATAGGAGGAGCATCGTGGGGAGGTATTTTTAAAAGTTTTATTGCATTTGCTTGTGTTTTCTGTGCATTGGGAGTGGGTGGGTAAATGTGTGCTGTGCTACTGTATAGCTTCCAGGAGTGGGTGCCGCCATTCCACCATGTGCGTTCCAGCAGTCAAGCTGAGGTTATTAGGCTTTTGGGGTAGATACCTTTGCCTGCTGAACCACCCTCATTTCATAGACATTTCCTGAGAGCTTGGTTTTTGTGTAATCCTCTGTAGAATGCATGGGGAGACTTTCTCTCCTGCTGGAATCCAGCCTTGGCTCAAGTCCTGAAATGGGAAGGGGTGCAAGGAAAAATTTGACCACCAGATGTATTGCACACGAGTGGCCCTGAATACTTTGAGCTGTCTTTATACTTTCACAGAGCTTGTTTCGCCAGGCTTACATAAACAGCTTTATTATTAGCTTCTATTTTTGACTACTAAGAATTACATCGAAGTCATCATAAGAGCTCCCTTGCCCCCCTTTATGCTCCCCCAAACACATTTTCTCATCCTACATAACCTCATTCTAGACTTAATTTCAAGGTAGGCACATCCTGTTCTTGCAGCACTTATGCCAGCTGACAGCTCCTTCAGTTACAGAGTAAAAGGTTAGAGCCATGGGTACATTGCTCTAAGAAGAACAATATTTGAATCCAAGCAATTGTTTTCTTATTTGTCAGATATGACTTTATATTGTGCATGGTGGCTCTTGTCTTTAATCCCAGCACTCAAGAGACAGAGGTAGGTGGATCTCTGAGTTCAAGTTCCAGGATAGCCAAGGCTACACGGAGAAATCCTATCTCAAAAAAAGAAAGAAAGAAAGAAAAGAAAAGAAAAGAAAAGAAAAGAAAAAAGATATGCTTTTATATAGTTACCTGATCTATAAGAGGGTGCTATTTATCTCAGTCTCTGTAAGAGGCAGACTTTGATAAGGCATTCCTTTCATATCTCACCATACTATTCTTCTTCCACCACTTTATACATTCTCTCTCTCTCTCTCTCTCTCTCTCTCTCTCTCTCTCTCTCTCTCTCTCTCCTGTGTATGGTTAATGTGGATATATTCATCCTATATTTTGATTGCATTTTTTTCTCTATTGAGTCAGAAAAGTTCTCAGGGTTAGGAATTGCAGTTTGTAATTCAAGATAATGAATTTTGTTGGAGGGGAGAGGCTGCTTATTTGTTCCCGGCTGCTCAACCCTGTAGTAATCACACAGAAACCACGTTATTTAAATCACTGCTTGGCCCATTAGCTCTAGCTTCTTATTGGCTAACTCTTACATATTAATTAAGCCATCTCCATTAATCTGTGTATTACCACATGGCAGTGGCTTACTGGCAAAGTTTCAGCTCCATGGCTTCTCCCTTACCCCACTTCCTTTTTCCCAGAATTCACTTTTAGTTTTTCGTTCCTAGCTCTGGTCTTTTGCCCTATCACAGGCCAAGATAGTTTCTTTATTCATTAACCAATAAAAGTAACACATAGACAGAAGGACCTCCCATACCAGAATTTGAGAAGCATTAACCCTCTGCTGAATCTTAGGGGAACATTTGAGAAAGAATGGAATTATAAGGGAAAATTACAGCTGTCCCATGTGTGACTGACAGAGTGAAACTGAAAACTGCCAAAAGAATCAACAACACAATGAAAGAGAAACGAGCCTGCAAGCCGTGTGAATCCAGTGGTGTCCTGAACTACCCCACAGTCCACTGGTCTTTGCCCAGTGAGAGATGGCCTCCGTGGGCTTTGCTTTGTTCAGGGACCTGTTGGACAGTCATTCATACATACGCTGATCTTAGGCGAGGCTGCATAGCCCTGATACTCTCCTAACTCCACTGTCAGGTCTCACTAGTTACTTCCTGGATTTTATAAGATCAACAGATTTCTCAGTCCCTTGAGTTGGATTTCTGTTTCGTTGGGTTTCTGTTGCAGCTGTGGCTCTCTGCTGTCTTGTGGAGTATTTCTCCTTAACTTTAGTACTTTATACTTTATACTCTCCAGTACTTTAGTCTTGGATAGTCTTGGACTTTCTTCCTCTCCTTTTCCCTTCCTTTCTTCCACCCATCCCCTCTATACTGGGCATCAAACCCCAGGACCTTGCAATATGCTAGGCAATAGAGTCTTGTTATTTCTTAATTTTATTGCTCTTTTACTTTAAGAAATATATTTTACCTATTTGCTATCCTAGAGATTGAATTGAGGGCCCTATGCATGATAGATAAGCACTCTGCCACTGAATTATAGGCATAGCCCTTTAAATTTTTATTATTATCGTGTATGTGTGTATATATTATTTATAAAGCTATATAAAATATAAACAAATTATTTTATTTTTTTAAGAATGGATTTCTCTGTGTACCCCTGGCTGTCCTGGGATGCCCTCTGTAGATCAGGTTGTTCTTGAACTCAGAGATCTATCCCCCTGCCTCTGCCTCTGCCTCTGCCTCTGCCTCTCAAGTGCTGGTATTAAAGGTGCATGTCACCATCACCTGGCTCAAATAATTATTTTAATTAGAATTTATTTTATTGGGTTTTTTTTTGTTGTTGTTGCTGTTTTGAAACAGGAGGGTCTGGGTCAAAGTTTGTTGTTGTTTTGAGTTGAGAATTGAACCCAAGGGTTCATGAATTGTAGATTTACAACAGCTTATTTTTAGGAGTCTGGAAATAGTGAGTAAACAAAATGCCAGAGGCAGAAAGTGTTAAATGGAAAAATTACTGCAGGGTGATATGTGTTAGAATAGTTACTGGAAGGCCAATTTAGGTCATGTGACTATGGTAGAGTGATATCTGAACTGCAAGAAACATTAGTATTAGTAATTCCAAAATTGGGCCTATATGTTCCAGATAGTGGGAGCAGCACTCTTGAGCAAAGGCTTGTATGGATAGGAAAGAGAAAATGAGACCAGGCCAGAGTCAGAATACTCAGGCAGGTAGTTTTCAGTATGGTAGAAGGTGATTGACCTGCTTTATTATTTAAAAATCTGCATTTTGTGCAGGAAAGGGCCACTTAGAGAGTATTGTATGGATTATTGAAGTGGTTATAAAATCTAGGAAATGGTGACTTGTTTGCAAATAAGTCAATGATAGTTCAGGTTAATATGGTAGCAGGAATTGAGAACAGTAGATTGTTTTAGTAATTTACGAAATTTTATAAAAATTTAATTTTTTTTTTAATCAAGCTTGCCTTAGAACGTCAGAAAACTGCAGAGAAAGAACGATTATTTCTGGTGTATGCTAAGCAGTGGTGGAGAGAGTATTTGCAAATTCGACCCTCACACAATTCACGGCTGGTAAAGATTTTTGCACAGGTTTGTAAATTGTTAGAAAGTTTCATCCTTGTGTTTGATATCTAATTTGCTTTTGAAAAATGTTTACATTCCCCAGATGAAAGTTGATTTCTAAAATAGTTATCTTTTATTTGCTACATCAATTGCATAATACTTTTTTTTAAACTTGGAATATACCTTTTTATGATATTTAATATTGATTAAAAATTTGTATACTTTATGGCTTATATGCAAATTTAGCCCCAATGCAGAACAGGGGCTCTAGATGTACATTGTGTTTCTTAGTTTTTACAAAACAAAGCAAAAAACAGTACTGGTTGCCATTGAATCGGCTCAGTGAGTAAAGCATTTGCTGTGCAAACTGGCAGCCTGAGTTCAACCCCAGAATTCATAGAAATGTAAAGGTCCACAGAGTTGTTCTCTGACCTGTGCACATGATCACACACATTACATACACATACTAGTAAAAATAATACATAAAGTATTTTTAAAACAATACTAAGTGCATTAATTGTGTATAACCAATATTTCTAAGCCAGTGACCAGGAATATTTAACTGCACAATTTCAGCTACAGATGCACCTTGACTCACAGCGCAGGTTCACGTTTATGAACATGTTGTTAGGTTGAAAGTGCCGTTAATACAGCTGACCTGCCCTGTTGTGCCTTAGCAACATAATACACTAAGGGATATTAGCTGTTTACCTTTGCAATCAGGTGGCTCACTGGAGCAGTGACTGCCCATTCAAGAAATAGTACATGCTCCATTTTACTAGTCTAAAGTATAGTTTCTATTAGTGTATAGGTATAACTTCTGAGGAACAGATCAAATAGTTTATGTCGTTTCTGTGCGGTGTTAGATTATTTTGACATAAGTATTTCAGATGATAGCAGTCATGTACATTACATTCCCTAATCATTGGAACAAACTACAGATAGCTTCATTTCTAGATAGGGAGCTTGGCAATAAGAGCCCTAACTTAGCATTGGCGTAAAGGAGAAATATTGCTTCGAACTTTACATAGTATTGTCCTTGCTAAGGTATGGGATTGTATTGGGCAAGTGCTATGTAGAAGTACAGCAGCGTTTCTAAAAATTGAGCAGTAGTGTTTCTATTGCCTGAGTTAGGTTTTATTCTATCAGAGCATTTTATATCATTTCCAAAATTTCATCACAAGTGGCTCCTTCACTTTGCTATATTAGTAATCACAATGTTAAGAAAAATGTAGGGTTTGTTAATACCAATTCTAAAAATATGGTGGTAGGCAATTGTCAGACAGCTTTGCATTCTTAGTAGTTATTCAGCATAATTGTTAACATGCATTCCCTTCAGGGCATGGTAGCACACACCTTTATTCCTGACACTTGAGAGGCAGAAGCAGGGTGATGAGTTCAAGGCCAGCTAGGTCTTCACAGTTCTAGGCCAGCCAAGGCTGCACATGATGAGACCCTGTCTCAAAAATAAAATAAAATATAAAATCATAAGATGCATCCTGTGTTTAGAATATATGGTATTTTCCTAAAATGTTTTTCAAATTCTACTTTCAATTGACTATCGTCAATCAGTCAAAACTATTTTAATATTTTGTCTGGATATAAAGTTCTGTGTGATAATATGAAAGATTATTTCATCTTAGATTTAGATCCCTTTCCTTCCTTTAGTCTGCCTGCTGACCCTTTTTCAGAGCCGTTCTTGAGTAGCACAAGCTTTGGAGTCAGATAGCTTAGACCTTAAAAACCCTGGCTTCGGGGCATACCTTTGATCCCAACACTCAGGTGGCAAAGGCAAGTGATCTCTGAGTTCGAGGCCAGCCTGTTCTACAGTGCAAGTTCCAAGATAGCTAGGGCTACACTCCTGTCTTACAAAACAAAACAAAACAAAACAAAATCCTGGGTCCATTGTATAACAGCTGTAGTTTGTTTCATTTATGAAATGAGAGTAAAATAGACTTTATAAGAATTTAAGGGCTGGAGAGATGGCTCAGCGGTTAAGAGCATTGTCTGCTCTTCCGAAGGTCCTGAATTCAATTCCCAGCAACCACATGGTGGCTCACAACCATCTGTAATGAGGTCTGGTGCCCTCTTCTGGACTACAGGCATACATGCAGACAGAATATTGTATACATGATAAAATAAATAAATATTAAAAAAAAAACAAAACAAAAAAGAATTTAAAAGAAGTTAGTAGCCTAGTGCTAGATGCATAGATGCAAGTTATGCACTCAGTAAATAGTGCCCGGAATTATCTACAGTGTAATAGAAAGATGTGACTCTTGGGATGACTAACTTGTTGCAGATAATATTTTCCCCTTCTTCCTCCAGGATGAAAATGGAATAAATAGACCAGTCTGTTCCTATGTTAAACCACTTCGAGCTGGACGGCTTCTGGATACTCCGAGGCAAGCAGCACGATTTGTTAATGTTCTTGGTTATGAACGAGCCCCTGTTATTGGAGGAGGTGGCAAACAGGAGCAGTGGTGCACTCTGCTGGCTTTTCTCTGTAGGAACAAGGTATCATATACACGTAACAAATAGCAGTATCCATTATCATAAGTAGTTTTGATTTTTAGCATGCTTATAAAAGAATTTACTTGAAAACGTACTTATTACCAATTTGAACAAGTCAAATCTTACCACTGTTATCTGTGACATTTACATATCAGCACTTAAATCCTACCATCTTTATTTTTGCATGAAATTCCATTTATTTATTTATTTATTTGTTTGTTTGTTTGTTTTTAGTGTTTTAAAACAGGGTTTCTCTGTAGCTTTGGAACCTGTCCTGGAACTAGCTCTTGTAGACCATGCTGGTCTCGAACTCACAGTGATCCACCTGCCTCTGCCTCCCGAGTGCTGGGGGTTAAAGGTGTGTGCCACCGCCACCCGGTGAAATTTCATATTTAACATAAAGAATGTTATTCCTTTAAGATAGAATCTCAGACCTATTTGTCAGAAACAAAGTCATAGCGCTCAATGTGTTGCTCATGCCTGTGATTCCAGCACTTGGAAAGCTAAGGCAAAAGGTGGTTTCAAGGCCAGTCTGGACAACAGGAAGCTCCAGGCCTGTCTGTGCTATGTAGTGAGACCTTGTAACTATGGGGTTAGCCTAGTGTACATAGCAAGTTCCAGCTCAAGTCTAGGCTGCATAGTGAAACTATCTCAAAAAAGAGCAAAAGTCTTAGCTGGGTAGTGGTGGTACAGGCCTTTAATCCCAACAACACTCGAGAGGCAGGTGCAGGTAGATTTTTTTTTTAAATTCGGAACCAGCCTGGTCTACAGAGTGAGTTCCAGAACAGCTAGGACTACACAGAGAAACCCTGTCTCAAAAAAACAAAAAAAAAAAAATAAAGGAGCAAAAATCTATAAACAATAATTATGAGAGAAATTCTTGGATTTCATGGTATTCATTTTTCTTCACTGTGTATTGGTGTTTTGCCTGCATGTTTTTATGTGCATGACATGTATGTAGTATTTACAGAGGCCAGAAGAGGGCATCAAATTCCCTGGAAGTGACATTAGAGAACCCAAGTCCTCTGGACTAGCAGCCAGGGCTCTTAACTGCTGAACCAATAAACTTTTAATGGTTTCAGTAGTTTAACTTAGAATATGGGATGATTCCTAATCTTCTAAACTCTAAAAATGTTACTAATATAGTGCACAAGTAAGACTGCTTTTACCATTTACTGTCAGTGAAACTGGAGCAGACAAGTTTCTTCCCCTGCTGCTGTCTTATAATCATTTTGTTGGTGGTCGTGTAAATAGATTGTACAGTCACCAAGGACAGTTCATACAGCAGAGGAAACATTTGAGTAAGAGGTTGATTTGTCAGTTGGAAAGGTTTGTTTTTTGTTTTTCTTGGTTTGCTTTTTATTTTGTAATGTTTTTGAGACAGGATTTCTCTATGTAGTCCTAACTGTCCTGGAACTAGCTCTGTAGACCAGACTAGCTTTGAACTTACAGAGATCCACCAGCCTCTGCCCCTGAGTACTGGGACTAAAAGGCATGCGCCTTACTGCCAAATCCCCAAAACAAGAACTCCACCTTTCTACCCACCTTATTTCTAAAGGTTTCCAAATAAAGGACTTAAATTTTGGTATGTATCGGGGGGGGGGGGGGAGAAAGAACTCAATTGCAACTCATAAAAACACTTAAACTTGGGCTGAAGAGATGGCTCAGAGGTTAAGAGCACTGACTGCCCTTCCAGAGGTCCTGAGTTCAATTCCCAGCAACCACATGGTGGCTCACAGCCATCTGTAATGAGATCTGGTGCCCTCTTCTGTCCAGCAAGCACGCAGACAGACAGAACACTGTATATATAATAAATAAATAAATAAATAATAAATCTTTAAGAAAAAATACTTAAACTTTAACTGAAAGTGTCAAGTGAATTTTATGTTATGTTCGTAACAAAAGCACCAAAAAAAATGCTTAGATGGATTCTTCCATCCATCCATAAGTATGAAAGGGCTTCTCTGTATAGTCCTAGCTGTTCTGGAACTCACTCTGTAGACCAGACTGGAACTAAATACATGAGTCCCCACACCTTGCTTGCTTTGAAATCTTTGATATTATAAATGAACTTTTGCATTAAATGCCTTTTAAATTTTATTTTTGAGTTTTGTTTTTATGACAAAAATCTTAGTAAAAAAAAATACTGGGTCTAAAGGTTTCTATTAAACAGTGTGATACGGGTATAGCTCAATAGGAGAGCAGCCCTGGGTTCAGTCTACAACATTGCAAAAAAAGGTTTGTGGGATGGGGAAGGAAATTATAACCATAGAACCAGAATATAAATTTTAAGGGAAAATATATAATTCTTAATTTTCACATTCAATCATTGTTTTTGCATGTTACCTATAATCTTTTTATACTTAAAATATCTGTATATACAAACATAATATATGCCTATAGTGTGTGGCCTGAAATGAACTTCTGATCCACCTCCTGTGTGCTGGGATTATAGACATGCACCTTCATGGCCTGCTTATGGTGTGCTAGAGACCGAACCCAGGCTTTGTGCATGTGAGGCACTCACTCTATCAACTCAGTTTTATAAGATATTTAAGTTGTAAAAGTAGTATACTAAGGGATGGCCATGGTGACACATGCCTGTGAGTGACCCGAGCATCTGGCAGAGACAAGAGATCACTGCAAGTTAAAGGCCATATTTTGCCATGTAGTGAGAACCTATGTGAAAACTAAACCAAAGACAGTAACATAGCAGAGAGAATATGGACAATGGATGGGAAATTATCTTTAATTTATCTTAATAATAAACATTTTACTATTAATTGTTCTTTTAAGCATTTTTTTCTATCCTAAAATCATATGCATGTACTGTTAGAGTTCATTTGCTTAATTTGAGCATTTTTTGTTTATTTACATTTCCTTCTGAAATATTTTTCAGCTTGCTTATTCATGCCCTTTATCTTTTAAATGTTCCTTGTAATTTAGAATCTTTTCACATTGACGTATTTTCTCCTTGCTTCAAATTAACATTGGACTAATAGTTAAACTTGAAACTTTTTATTGTTGTTTTTAGTTATTTAATGCAGCTGTGGATACATACTAATCTTACTTGACTTTACCTTCTAGGGTGATTGTGAAGACCATGCCAACCTGCTGTGCAGCCTTCTTCTTGGATATGGACTGGAGGCTTTTGTCTGTGTGGGGACCAAGGCTAAGGGGGCACCTCACGCATGGGTTATGACTTGTGGAACTGATGGGACCATCACGTTTTGGGAGAGTTTAACAGGGCACAGGTTAGTCAAATGCACAGGGATAGTCAAATGCACATCTAGGGCCAGTGAGTTGATTCTAAACGGCTGTCCTCTGGCTTCTACTTGTGTTGCTACAGCATGTGTGTATTCACACATTGACATCATACATGATAATAGAGAAGCTCTTAAACATTAAAGAAAACACAGGTGTAATTGGGCTGGGGATCAAACCCGAGGCCTTGAATTTATTTGTTTATTGATTCAAAGTGTTGGGGGTCAGAAGACAATGTGCGGAACTGATTTCTTCTACCATGTGGGCCCTGAAGCTCAAACTCAGGACAAGAGGCTTGGCAGCAAGCATCTTTATCCACTGAGCCATCTTGAAATTATATAAGTTTTGCTTGTTTGGCTGGTACTCTAAATTTACAGACTTTTTTACTTAATGTAACTAAGTAAATGACCTTTAAGAAAATGCTATGTACTTCTAAAATATTCTTTATTATCATGATATTAGGAAATATATATTGGATAATCACACCTAATAATATATAATTGTTTTAATTATTATATTCTCTAGGATAAACTTCCTTGATCTTCATCATAGACATAGAACATTTTCCCTTTTTTTCTATTTTTTTCATCTGTTTGTTTGTTTGTTTGTTTGTTTGTTTTGAGACAGGGTTTCTTTGTGTAGCCTTGGCTATTGTGGAACTCACTGTGTAGACCAGACTGGCCTCGAACTCAGGGATTCATAACTTTGATTTTTCTAAAGGTGTACCATGCAGATAAGGTAGAGTAATTGAGCTGAAGAGATAGCTCAGTGGTGTGCTTGCTAGTCAAGCATGAATTCAGACCTACAGAACTCATGTAAAACCCGAGTGTGGACATGTGCTGTAATCCCCAGATGTTGGGTAGGGAGCCAGAAGGGTCCTAAGCATGTAGAGACAATCTAGTCTATCCAGAGCTGTGAGCTCTGGGTTCAAGGAAAAACCCCATCTTTAAAAACAAGGAAAAAAAATAGATAGCTATGCAATATCAGCCTCTGGCCTCTTCATGCGCAAATATGAGCAAGTGAGTAAACACTCCCAGTCATCAGATTGCGACAATGCAGAGAGCAAAAGCATGGGCCAAACTTGAGTCTTGGCAAGTAATTACAGCATCGTTTTGGTTGTTTTGTTTTGTTTTGTTTTGTTTGTGGCTTAGTATAATAATTGCCTTTATAATTTTTAAATTCTCATCATATAAAATTATGATGTCTTTTAGGTACATCCACAAGCCTACTAATCCTGATGGACCTCCACTTGCTGAACAGCCCAAACCATTGTACCCCTATCGAACAATTGGTTGTGTTTTCAATCATCAGATGTTCCTGGGGAACTGTCAACCCTCGGATGCAGTAGAGACCTGCATATTTGATTTGAATGATGAGTCCAAGTGGAAACCCATGAGTGAAGAAGCAATTAAGTCTGTGTGTGCTCCAGGGGCCACCACGTCTCTCCCTCCCTTCCCACCTCTGTGTGCATCCACGATTGACGCCTCAGTCACAAGCAATGAAATCGAAATGCAGCTGAGACTCCTAGTGTCAGAGCACAGAAAGGTGACCAACAGAATTAGTTGTAGCTTCATACTTTTGTTGTGTTTAAATTTCTTTCTAATTTATTTTTTGAGGTTTTTTTTGTGGGGGGAGGGGTTCAAGACAGGGATTCCCTGTGTAGCATTGTCTGTCTTTGAACTTGATCTGTAGACCAGGCTGGCCTCAAACTCACAAAGATCCACCTGCCTCTGCCTCCTGGATGCTGGGATTAAAGGTGTGTGCCACCATGCCTGGCTAGAATTATTATTTTATGTATATGAGTATTTTGCTTGTAGGTATGTATGTGTGGCACTTGCATGCCTGGTGCCCAGTCCAAAGCGACTTTCTACATCCCGTGAGACTGGATTCACGGATAATTACAAGCTGCCATGTGGTTACTGGGAATTGGACTGTCTTCTGCAAGAGTAACAAGTCCTCTTAACCACTGAGCCAGCTATCCAGCCCAACTTTTTTTTTTCCTTAAGTGTGTTCAATACCAGTAGTCACTCATTATTCTAGTTCCTGTTTTTATGGAAATTATTGCGGTGGAAATCACGGGACATAGTTGTGAGACTTTGCCAAATGGAAAGATAGGGTAGTAGCTAAGAACATTTCTTGCTGTTCCGGAGGACCCAGGTTCAGATCTTAGCACCCATGTCCAGGGGCTCTCAGCCTATCACTCCATTTCTAGGGACTCTGACAAATCTGCCAAACCTTTAAAGTTATTACTTCCTCCTAGGTTCAAGAATTAGAGATTTGTTCACATTCTTCAGTCAGACTGTGGTTGAATGTCACTGTTTGGATTTCCTATTTGTGAAATGGTTTCTTCAGTTAACCAATACATTTTTAAAAGTTTTGTTAATTTCCTTTTGTCCCCACCCCTAGGCTTTTTTCTTTTTAAGATTTATATATTTTATGTGACAGTTTTTACCTGCATGTATATATGTACACCAGAAGTGTGCTTAATGCCTGCAGCGATCAAAAGAAGGCATCGGATTCCCATGAGAGTAAACAGGGAGCTGTAAACTGCCATGTGAGTGCTAGGAATTGAAACTTGGTCTTCCAGAAGAACCACAAATACTATAACTACTGAGTGACCTCTCCAGCCCTGTTCTTGTGTACTGTTCCACATGGGTTGACATAAAATTATATCCTCATTCTAGCTTTAATTTGTATTCCTTTAATAATAGAATCAGATGTCTTGTTTATTAGCTGTGTAGATATCCTTTAAAAAAGGGTGTTAAAGACAAGATGGCACTGATTAAAAGGATGAGATTAGCATGTTTTATGTTTTTGAAAATTTATTTATTTTGAGACAAAATGTCACTTTGCTCTAGCTGGCCTGGAACTCATCGAGTAGACCAAACTGTCCTTGAACCCAGCACTTCTTCCAGTGCACCACCACTAGTGAGATTAACATATTTTAAGAATTTCCCTTAAGCTAGGAGTTGTAGTCCAATGGTAGAGTGTTTGTTTAGCATGTGCAAAGTCCCCAGGATTGCACATGCACACATATACTGCCCAAACTTGACACTTTGACATTTATCAAAAAAACTGTTAGGAGACCAAAGCCTTAGAGTAGTAAGTTATTTGTAATTCACAGCCAACAAGGGACTGAAATCTAAAATTTTTAGAAAAATGTATTTCTAGTGTACCTTTGGTATTTTTAAAATCCTGTTCTTGGAGAAACTTTCCTTATTTTCCTAAAACTGTCAAAGGCAAACTGGTTCATTATATTCTCTGGACTTCCAATCACTGATAGCTTTGGCCTAGCATATTCCTTGCTCATCAGCTCATAAAGCATTTACGTGTTTCCAGCATCGAGCTGATGGGGAAACTACTAATTACACGGCTCAGATGAAAGTTCCTCCTTGTTTTCTCCTTCTCTCACGTTGCCTGGTAATAGAACAGATGAGGACAATATTTTATTGTACTATAAGCTTGTTTTCAACACAGTCCTGTGGTTTCACCATGGTGTTCTGGTATTACGTATGAGAACTGACATAGCTAATCAGTACCTGTTAGTAATCAGGGAAATATAAATTAAGGTCAGAATGAGGGTATCATTTCCCATTGACTTGTAGCTGAAATCAGTGTCATTAGCTAAAGTCAGTAGCACCTGTAACCCGTTAGGGGACTGTGGCAGGGAAAGGGTTAAGTTGATTCAGGCCTTTGAGACTCCTTTACAACAGCTAGAACCCTGAGTGGATGACAGGAGACTGTCATGATCAGTAATCACAGAATGAAAATATTTAGAATTCTAAGATACTTTTGATATTTGTACTTAAAGGTTTTTGCTTAGTTTATATATTAGTAGTTCACTTGTCTTTACAGATGAAATCATAATTGTCTTGAACATTCATAGAAATGTGTGTTTTAAGTTTTCTGTCAGCTGGTAGGTAGCATATTGTCTTTACCTTTTTAAAAAAATTTTTAGATTTATTTATTTTTTGTGTATGAGTATTTGCCTGCATGCCTAGTATCCACGACTTTCAGAAAGGGCTTGTGATCCCTTGGAACTGGAGTTACAGATGATTGTGAATCGCCATGTGGGTGCTGGGAATAGAACCCTGGATCTCTGTAAGAGCAACAAGTGCTCTTAACTGTTGAGCCAACTTTCCAGCCCTGTCTTTACCTTTTAATCTCTTATAGTGTAGAAGATAGTGCCTTTTAGGATCAGTGTTCAGGAAAATTCAATTGATTTATTGACTTTGTCCCCTATTGTAGGTGAATTTATGCAGATTGTCTTACTAAACTTTTTGAGGGGTAAGGGGGACAGAACAGTTTTTTTTGTTTTGTTTTGTTTTTTTCCCCTGGCCTCAAACTTTCTCTGTAGCTGATCCTCCTGCATCCACCTCCTGTGTATTGAGATTACAGGTGTGCACCTTCACACCTAGTTTTATGTAGTTCTAGCAATTGAACTCAGGGCTCCAAGCCTTACCAAGCAATTTAAATGAAATATAATCTCAAAGTTTATTGACATATGTCTTCTATATTAGGATGATTATGTGTATTCTGTCTAATTGGTATTTATTTTGTAGTTTTGAACTTTATACATGCTAGATAAATCATTCTATTGAATGATTTTTAGTTATTCCTAAGAATTAGAACATAATAACATCCTCTTATTTTTATTATTGTTCATCCCTAGAATAATTAATAGTAAACTGAGAAATTATGATACCTTAAAAAACTTCTTAATACAAAAAATTGAAATAACCCCATGTATCTTATTGGATCACCATGACTTAGAATTCAATAGCAACACTAACTTCAGAAAGCCCACAAACACGGAATTAAACAGTGCTCACCTGAATCACCAATGGGTCAAGGAAGAAATAAAGGAAATAATTAAAGACTTCCTAAAATTCAACAAAAATGACCACACAGCATACCCAAATTTATGAAGCACAATGAAAGCAGTGTTATCCCACAGAACCTTGACAACAAAGAGAACCCTAAGAGAGACATACATTGATCTAATCTACATAGGAAGTAGAAAAAGCATGGGATCATGGGAGAGTGTAGAAGGGCAGGGAAGAAGACTGGAGAAAAATACATAGCTTAATTAAAAACAATTTAAAAAATGTAAAGTGCAAAAAAAATTCTCTTCATTTGGACATGATGACAAACACCTTTAATCCTAGCACTTGGGAGACTGAGGTGGGCAGAATTCTGGAGGCCAGCCTGGTCTACATAGCGAATTCTGGGACAGCAAGGGCTATGTAGAAGAAGCCCAGTCTTTAAAGAGAAAACCTGAAAGCTTGGGAGGCAGAACCAGGCAAATCTCTGAGTTCCAGGCCAGTCAGGGCTACATGGCGAGAATTTATCTAAAAACAAACACAGATCTCTTCATCTCAGGTGTGATGGCACATGTCTGCAATCCCAGCACTCAGGAGGCATGAGCAGGAGAATCATTGTAAGTTAGAGGACATCTTTGAAGGCTAGCTAGGCTACAAAGTTAGATTCTGACACACACGCGCGCGCACACACACACACACACACACACACACACACACACACTCAATCCTAGTGTTTGGGAAATGAATTTGAGGCCAACCTGGTCTACAGAGTGATTTCTAGAGCAACCAGGGCTACACAGAGAAACAGTTTGGGGGGAAAAAAGCAGTAGAAAGTACATTTTTATGTACTTGGTTTTTAAGATCCTAATATTTTTCACTATTTTAATTGTTACAGGACCTTGGCCTCACTACTGTTTGGGAGGATCAGCTTTCCTATCTTTTATCACCAGCTTTGGCTTCATATGAATTTGAGCGAACAACAAGCATATCTGCAGGCAATGAAGAATTTCAGGATGCTATCAGGAGGGCTGTACCTGATGGCCACACATTTAAAGGGTTTCCAATACATTTTGTGTATAGAAACGCAAGGCGTGCATTCGCCACTTGTCTTCGGTAAGGGTTTTATGGATTCATAATGAAGAAATTTATGAATTCAGCCCGGTGCATTCCTTTAATCCCAGCACTCAGGAGGCAGAGGCAGGTAGATCTCTGTGAGTTCTAGGCCAGCCTGGTCTACAGAGTGAGCTCCAGGACAGCCAGAGCTACACAGAGAAACTGCCTTGGAAAACAAAATAAACAAAAGGAATCTAGAAAGGCAGTTATTCTGATAATTGCTAGGAGTGACAGCATACATACACGGGAGAGTGTCTACAGTGACTTTCTCTTTAAACACATTTTCTTTTTATATAGGTCTCCTTTTTGCGAAGAAATAATCTGTTGTCGTGGAGATCAGGTGCGACTGGCAGTTCGCGTTCGAGTGTTTACCTACCCTGAATCTGCATGTGCTGTTTGGATCATGTTTGCTTGTAAATATCGCTCAGTATTATAGGACTAACATTTCCTAAGAATTACTCCTTTGTTTTATTAGAATGGTATATGACTAGCTGTGTGAAGGTTTCTTAATGTAAATTCAGTCTCTGACTTTTGATGTCAATGTTTTGTATAGATCTGACTGATAATGTTTTAAAATATCATGTATGTACTTAAAAATTAAGTATAAAAAGTTTGTATTGAATTTAGTATAAATTAAGTGTATAATAATGATACTTTCTTTTGAGGGACTCAGTTTGACTGTGAATATAAGATGTTTACATTCATAAGTAAAGAGATTTGTCTAGTGATTTAAGCCACAGTTAAATCAAAATTATCATTATTTTTCATAAATAAAAGATTATTTTACACAAATTAGGAGAAGTTAACTTCATAATATCTTATTTATTACATAGGTGAAAATATATTTTGCTGAATTAGTATTTTTGTGGTTTACTCATGACATTAGTTAGGGATATTTGAGGCTTTCCAGAAGTTTTTGTGAAGACTTTGATGTAAGAAAAAGGGCCAAGTGTGGTGGCACAGGCTTTTAATTCCACAAGAGGCCAGCCTGGTCTACATAGCAAGTTCCAGGCCAGTTAGGGCTATACAGTGAAAACCTATCTCAAAAAAAAAGTAGTATCAAAAAAGCATAAATATTAATAACAAATCTCATATGAGTATGTGGGAGTGTACATAATTTATTGATATTATTAAAATGAATTGAGCACTTTAGAAAATACTAATTACACTTCCTAGTTACAAAGTGATTTGACTTTCTCTCAGGAACTAATGATAAATTTGTCAAGTTTGACTGTCCATTCTTCTGTGCAGAAGGTTCTTGTTTTGTTTTTATGATGATAGAAACCTAGGGCTTCCTACATGCTAGGCAAACACTACCAGTGAGCTATACCCACAGTATCTCACTATATAGCCTTTGCTGGCCTGCCTCTGTGTGCAGTTTCTTAGTTTAGTTTCTTTACCCATTGGTTGTCTTAAGATATAAGTGTATGCTAGTTCACTATCCAAATTATTTATTCTTTTCATTACCTACTGTTGGAAATAAAATAACTTTATTTATTTATTTATTTTTGGATATCTGACTTTTTTTATATTGACTTCGTGTGTGTGTGTGTGTGTGTGTGTGTGTGTGAGAGAGAGAGAGAGAGAGAGAGAGAGAGAGAGAGAGAGAGAGGTGGTGTGTCAGAGTAGGTGAAATCAGGAGAACTTTCAGGAGTAGGTGCTGTCTTCCATGCTGGAGAGTGAGTGGACTCAGGTCATCAGACCTGACAGCAAGTAAGTGCCTCTACCTGCTGAGCCACCTCACTGGTCTAAAGCTTGTTGAAATTATTTGAAATTATAATGTAAAGATTCTGTGCCGGGCAGTGATGGAACACCTTTAATGCCAGCACTTAGGAGGCAGGGGACAGTAAATCTCTGTGAACTCAGGGCTAGCCGGGACTATAAAGCCAGGTCCAGGACAGCCAGAGCTGCACAGAGAAACTCTGTCTTGAAAAATAAAACAAGGCTGGGTGGTGGTGATGTGTGCCTTTAATCCCAGCACTCGAGAGGCAGAGGCAGGCGGATCTCTGTAGAGTTCGAGACCAGCCTGGTGTACAGAGCAAGTTCTGGAACAGGCTCCAAAACTACAGAGAAACCCTGTTTGGGGTGAGGGAAGACTTCTTTTTGTGTCTCTTATCCAGGAACTAGCTCTTGTAGACGAGACTGGCCTTGAAGTCACGGAGATCTGCCTGCCTCTGCCTCCCAAGCTCTGGGATTAAAGGCATGCGTCACCACTGCCTGGTGAAAGGTCTTAAAACTTAAAAAATGACTTTACCTTATTTTTAGAAGTCTAAAAATATTCTCCCCTCACTTTTACCTCTTGTAAAACTGACATGGCTTTAAAGAATTAATCTGTTACCAGAATTACACATGAAGCCATCAACAGAAAATTGCTCGTAATGTATTAAGATCAAAGCTATTTCATTAGGTTGGGCCTCTTGCCTTCCTATATATTAATACATTTATTTCAGCATGCTTTGCTATAAATTCTATAATAATTTTTTTTTTACTTAATAAGAGTCTGTTTAAGAGCACTTGCTGCTTTTCCAGAGGACCTGAGTTAAATTCCCCGCACCCACATTGTAATGATCTGTTCTGTCTTTTTAAGAGACAAGCCATGCCCACCCCCTCCTCTGTCCACTGAGGCAGGCTGATCTTCAGCTTACAGCCTGAGTTCCTTCTTTTTTTCCATTTCCCTCTCGAAGAGGCATCTTCTGCCTCTCCCTACTTCTCCCCTTTCCCCTTCTCTCTCCCTTCTCTCTCTTTCTCTCTCTCTCTCTCTCTCTCTCTCTCTTCTCTCTCTCTCTCTGCTCTTCTCCCCTTCTCCCTTCCCCCTCCATAACCCACTGAATAAAATTCATCCTCACTCTGCATGGTGTGCCAATTCATGTCTCTGTCTCTTGCTGTCGCTGCATGTCTCCCTGCCCCGGACGAGCCGCCTTCGGAGACCTGTGGCGTGGTCTCATGACATGCCCATCTGTCTGTCTCTCCTTGTGGCCTGCTGTAGCCACATGGGGAACTGTGCTGTCCCTGCCTGAGACTGACTGCTCTCTGGACCCGCTGCCTGCCGCCACATGGCCCACTGCTGCCACTCGGGAACCTACAGTTTTTACCACTGCAGCTGCCAGGGATCCGGGGATCCTGCAGCTTTTTTATTAATCCACTACACGCATGGCAGCTCACAACTGTAACTCCAGTGACGGGGCCTGAAACCTTCATAAAGACAGGCAGGCTTGCAGGCAAAATACCAATGCACATTTTTTAAAAAGATGGTTATATGGTTAAATCACTGATCAGTAGAATGCTTGTGCTAATTTGTGTGTTGTGTCTTAGTTACCTTTCCTGTCCCTGGGATAAAGTGCCATGACAAAAGCAACTTAAGGGAGAAAGATTTTTTTTTGGCCCTAGTTGGAGGTTGCACTCAGTTATGGTGGTAGAACTTGAAGCAATGGTTCGCGTAGCAACCACAGTCAAGAAAGAGAGGGATCCAAGCCCTTCCCCTAACTGCTCACAGGTAAGCCTGAAGGCTTGCCTCCTAGGCTGTGGTTCCAGATCCTGTGATACCAGCCAACCATTGGTGTGTTCCTTTGTTGTTTTTCTGTTTGTTTTTTAAATAGGGTTTCTGTGTGTAGTCCTGGCTGTCCTGGCACTCACAGAGATCCACCTGCCTCTGACTCTGCTATTACCACCCAGCTTTTTTGAATCTTCTGAGAGACAGGGTCTTTTTATAGAGCTGTTGCTGGTCTCACACTGAAGGCAGTTCTCCTGATTCAGTCTCCCACGCGCTAGAACCACAGCTGTTGATGACCACACCCAGCAGTAAGTTTCACCTTTTAAAACTGGGAGCTGAGCGGTAGTGGCGAATTCCTTTAATTCCAGCACTTGGGACGCAAGAGGCAGGTCTCTGACCGGTCTACAGAGCTGGTTCAAGGACAGCCAGAGATACACAGAGAAGCCCTGTCTTGAAAAAAAGACTAATCATATGTATTTCTGTTTATTTCACATGCCACCCCTCCAGTCCCTGAGGTCCACATTTTTACTGCCTAATAAAGTTTGTGTTCAAGTGCAGGCTTATATTTGAAAAGAAAGTTGTTACTAAGATCTTTTTTGAAGCAGGGTGGACTCTAACTCACCTTGAGCTCATAATTCTCTGAGATTTCAGGCACGTCTGAAACCTAAATGAAACCTAAAAATCTGAAGATACTAGTTATGAACCTTCAATTATGTAAACTCAGAAACCCATTCTAGTCTCATGCCTGCCAAGAACTGAAAAACAAAACAAAAAGCCCTCAAATTATATTATGGTTTAAATTGATCTTTTTTTTTCAATGACTCTAAGATAACAATTTCACATTTTAAGTAGATAAATGCAGAAATTAGTTGTATTTTTAATGTCTCCCTAATTTTTGTAACAATGAAAGTAATATACTCTCCAATAGTTTTTATCTGATAAACAGATTTTCTAGACTATCTTAAAATAGCTAAACATATAAAGAAGACATCATGTTTTGAAGTTTTTTTTTTTAACATACTGTTAATATAGCACAGTACAGTTAAATCACAAGTTCGTGCATAATAAATGCTGGTTTTTTTGTTTGTGTTTTTTTTTGTTTTTTTTTTGTTGTTTTTTGTTTTGATAAAGGGTGTCTTTGTGTAGCCCTGGCTGCCCTGGAACTTAATTTGTAGACCAGACTGTCCTAGAACTCACAGAGATCCCCCTGCCTCTGTCTCTTGAGTGCTAGGATTAAAGGCATGCACCACCACTGCCCAACCCTAAACACTTTTATTTACTGGAGTTTTGTATTTTCTTCTGAGATTTTGTTGGTATATGCCTTATAATTATATTTGATTTATACTTGACATATGATGGATACATTTGGAGCCTATTTTCATATGACTTAACACAATGTTTGAGTCAAATGAAGTATCGACTTTATGTTTACAGAATTATCTTTGTGTATGTGTGTATGCTTGCTTGTCTGCATGTGCACTGTTTATGCTGTGCCCTCAGGCCAGATGAGAGTGTCCTCAGTACAAAACACTTGAATGTTTACAAAAAGCAATATAATTTTTTTTCTGTCGTTTATAGTTGGGACGGAAGAATCTGTTGCCAAATCTACAGCTGCACAGATACGCGTTCTCTTCTCAGCTCTAAGTTTTCAGTGAACTGTATAAGGTGTGGACTGAGGGTACAAGTGCAATGGCACTATTTGTTTTAGAAAGTTTCCTCCTTAGGTGGGCAGTGGTGGTGCACACCTTTAATACCAGCACTTGGGAGGCAGAGACAGGTGACTCTGAGTTCCAGGCCAGCCTGGTCTACAAAGGGAGTTTCAGGACAGTCAGGGCTGTTACACAGAGAAACCCTGTCTTTGATGGCAGAAGTTACAAAATGGTCCCACACTAGTTCTGAATTACATATAATAAAGGGTTATTTATTTAGGAGAGACTCACAGATCACTGTCCTAGATCACAGTCCTCTGCACCAACGGGGAACAGGAACAAAGTCTAGCAACCAGAAGCAAGAGAGCCACAGCATGCTTTACAGCTGCATTTATATGAGACCACGCCCAAGTGGGCTGGTATCTTAAAGGCTATTGGCCAAAGGAGCTCCCACCACATGTCTTGAAAAACAAACAAAAAAAACCAGCAAAAAATATTATTTAACCATAGATGTACACATTTTTTTCTTAAGTCGCACTTCTCTTCCTATTATGCTAATATCACACTTTAAAAAAATAAAAGCAATCTCATTAATGTAGCACAATTGGCCTGGGACTCATTAACTAAACCAGACTGGCTTGGAACTTGCTTCAGTTCCAAGTGCTAGGATTACAGGCGTGCCACCACACCCAGTTTGTGACAGTTATTTTTTGAGGCAGTGTCTCACATAAGCCAGGTTGGCATTAAATTCATTCTGGTAGCGGAGGGTTACTGAATTGCTGGTCCTCCGGACTCTGCCTCCTGAGTCCCAGGATTACAGAGGCGTGCCACCACACTCCGTTGTATGTAGTAGTGGAAATCAAACCTAGAGCTTTGTGCCTTCTCTTTACCCACGGAGCTACACCCCTAGCACACACAATTTTTTTTGTTTTGTTTTGGTTTTTCAAGATAGGGTTTCGCTGTGTTACACTCCTGGCTGTCCTGGCATTAGTTCTTGTAGACTAGGTTAGCCCCGAACTCACAGAGATCTGCCTGCCTCTGCCTCCTGAGTGCTGGGATTAAAGGCGTGCACCACCACTGCTTGGCTGTGCATATACATTTTTATTACTGTTTCCTTAAAGTTCTGAGCTTGGGAAAGTGTGGATTCACAATCTTGTTCTTTTCCAAGACCACTCAGATTATGGGTGTCTTGAGATTCCATATAAGTTTTAGAACCAAGCTGAGCGATGGTGTGCGCATACCTTTAATCCTAGCACCTGGGAGGCAGAGGCAGGAGGATCTCTGAATTCGAGTCCACCCTGGTTTACAGAGCAAGTTCCAGGACAGGCTCCAAAGCTACAGAGAAATCCTGTCTCGAGAAACAAAAATCAAACAAACAAAAATTTTAGAACCAGATTTTTAGTTTATATATATATTTTTTTTTAAAAAAAGCAAGCTGATGGAGAGGGGCAGGTAGAGGGGAGAAAGTCAGTTGGCCTTCTAATGGTTCACTTGGAATGTGTGGGTCACTTTGGGGAATGTTGTTTTCAGGATCATAGCCTCTTCCATTCTTAAACTTTAAACTGATCCGTGTCTTTGAATCTAAAATGTATCTTAAACAGATGACATATAACTGAATCTTTTTAAAAGCCAGTTGAAAGTCTGTGTGTCTTGATGGGACTGTTAAATACATTCAGACTTGGATTCAGAGGTATATCACATGCTTTGCATGTGGAAGGGTATGTATTAAATTCCTAATACCCCCCCCCAAGGAAAACACTTTCATTATGATATATTATATTCATTTTTACTGATGTAGTTGTACTTAGGTCTGCTGTTTTACTTTTTATCTTTGTCTAATGCCTATTTTGTTCTTTTATTCCACCTTTGCTACTATTTTATTTTGAGGTTTTTGGTGTCCATGTGTCCTGTGAGCCCCACTGTGATATCTCCTTCCTCAGGATAGAATCTTGCCATGCAGCCCAGATTGCTCTCAAACTTGAGATCTTTCTGCCTCAGCTTCTCCTGTGCTGGGATTACATATGCGCACCCCCAAGGTCCACTTCTTTTTTTCCTGCCTCACCCCCTCTTTTTTCTAATTTATTTATTTTTATTTTATGTGCATCAGTGTTTTGTCTGCATGTATGTATGTATGAGAGTGTAAGATCTTGGAGTTACAGACAACTGTGAGCTGCCATGTGGGTGCTGCTGGGTCCTCTGGAAGAGTAGTCAGTGCTCTTAAGCACTGAGCCATCTCTTCACCCTCCCCGACCCCATTTTTTCTTTTCCCTCACTACTGTCTTCATTTTCTGATGAGTGAGTGATCTGTATCGTGACAAGGACTCTCACCCATGAGCCATCTATCTCCTCAGCCCCAGATCCTTTATAAAAAGTATTTTCAGCCTTAATTATTTTGAGAATCTCTATTTTTTTTAAGACAGATTTTTTTTTTTCTATGGTAGCCTTGGCTGTTCTGGAGCTAGCAATGTAGACCTGGCTGGCCTTGAACTCCCAGGGATCGACTTGCCTTTAATCCACCTGGGCTTAAAGTTACGTTCCACCATGCCAGACTTGAGAATATGTCTTTAGTCGGATGTGGTGGCTCAGACATGTAATCACAGCACTCCAAAGGTTGAGAAAGGAGGATTGCTAAAGTATGTATAGAAGAGAGTCCAATCATTTGTTTGGTACTTGTATTGGTGTATCTGTATGTGCATTTTTTGTGTGTCTGTATATGTATATTTGTGTGTGTGTGTGTGTGTGTGTGCATATGTGTACACATGCATGTAGAGGCCAGAAGTGTAGTTACTGGGGATTAAAATTAGGTTCTCTGCAATAGCAACAAGTGCTCTTAACTGCTGAGCTAGATGTCCAGCCCGAGATACTATTTCCGAACTGTAAATTAGCCTTTATGATAATTCATAATTATTTTTATAGGAATGGGACCAAGTCGATCACGTGGAAAGCAATTACTATGGGAGATGACTATGGTGATGAACCCTAAGTGCCAAAGACTAATCAAGGAAGGATGGACTCATTTTGGGGTTTCAGTTAGTGGTTTGAAATATCAAGTTTACACAATTATAATCGTCTCCTATTGTCGTAGACTTGATAGGAGGAGGGATGAGTGTCAGCCCCAGAGGAAAGAAGCTGATCAGGAGGCCTGGACTCCACTCCCACCCTTTTACTTACTAGCCCTACATTTTGCCCTGTCACTGTCTCTTCCCACTTGTAAGACGGGGATAATAACTACCCTTTTAGTTTTTATAACCGGGGAAAGAAAGCATTAAAAGTCACTACAATATGTGGAATATAATGATTGACATTGGAAACTGAGGTTAGAAGATGAAAAAAAAAACACTGTTATATTTTTTTCCCCTTTTGGTGTACTTTTCCAGGTGAATGTGTCTCTTAGGAGCATTTGTCTGGGAGTGTCTGGGATAAGCCGGGGCTGCACAGATAGACCATGCCCTCCAAAGGCCTCGGAGCAGCCCGGCCTGCATCATGTCCAGAGCATCAAGCATGAAGTACATCTAGTCTACAAAAGTGATAAGTAAATCTAAAAAAAACTCTCAAGGATCCTATTTTTAAAATAAACATTAAAAAAATCAAGGAAAACTAAGATCATATTCTGAGTTACACGTGCCATTTCTTTTACTGGTGTCCTGACACTTTGAAAGTATCTTAAATGTTCAGTTGGGTTGTTTGAACATTTGAAGTATATACAGTCACTTTTAGAAATCCAAATTGATAGCAACTAGAATGAAATAAACATACAGGTGTTTGGACCGTTTGAGACTGAGTTGGAAATAAGAAGCAAAAAGCTGCCCACGAGGGCACAGGGTCCCACAGGGCCTCCACGAGGAGCACGGAGCAGCTAGCAGTCACTCACAAGGGAACCTCATGATGGTGAATGAGTAATGGCGAATCAATCCCACACCAGTTATGTTTTAAAGGGGTATTTATTTTGGGGGGTAAAACTTACATACACCATAAACCGTCAGGAAGGGAGCCTAGTCGCTGAAGCAGGAGCTGGAACCAAGCTCTGGAACCAAGAGTCCGAGCCGAGGCTTACCGCTCTTCTTTTAAAGAGAAATATACCACGCCCCAGTGGGCTGGTATTTCAGTGGCTATTGGCTGACGGAGTGGAAGGCACTCCCGCAGCACTGTGGGCTCGTGCTTCAGCGACTATTGGCTGAAGCAGCGGAAGGTACTCCCGCAGCACCTCCCCCTTTTGTTTAAGTAAGAGAGTTCTAAGCCTACTACAAAATTATATACAGTAAGTACAAACCTACAAAATTATATACAATAAGTATAAATATCCTATTCTAACTAGCTAAAGTCTTGTATAATAAATAACTTGGCCAAGTCATGAGAGGAAAATAGCTACATTTATCTAGTCTTCAACCCCATAGAAGATCCGAGAAGGGAAATAATGTTACCTGAGTAATTAGGAAGTGCAATCAAAGAACTTCCAAAACATGCAACAAATCACAGAGACAACTGGCTACCTGGGCAATCACCAAAGGCCTGTTTGCAGCGTTGAAGCAACCAACTTTGACTAAGGCCTAGAATAACTGACAGATTATTTTTAACAGGCAAGAGATTTTTCAAAACCATCTTACCCTGTCTTGGCAAGATTTAACAGTTCTGTTTATCCATTTCCAGATTTTATCCATTTCCGGATTTTAACAGGCAAGAGATTTTTCAAAACCATCTTACCTTGTCTTGGTAAGATTTGACAGTTCTGCTTATCCATTTCCGGATACCGTGTATTTGTCAGTAGTTGAGGTATGGGCAGTTCCTTGCCCAAAGGCCAATTTTGTCAAGAAGACAAGCTCCAAGTAGAGTATCTTTGGTGCTCAACAATCTCTCAAGAATAGGTCGGTGTTGCCAGGAGTGATTGTGTCTCACTACACAGAACTCTAAGATTAAATTAAATGCCATTTTCTACAGCTCTTCGAAGAGGTTGAAGACTATTTACATATAATCTCTATGTATCTAAAGAACCTGATTAGTCTAACCATAAATATGACAGACATAGATGACTATTGATCTACAATTCCTTTTTTTTATGACTTATTTATCTTTTATTTTATGTGCATAGGTGTGAAGGTGTCAGATGCCCTGGAACTGAATTTTCAGACAGTTGTGAGCTGCCATGTGGGTGCTGGGAATTGAACCTGGGTCCTCTGGAAGAGCAGTCAATGCTCTTAACCGCTGAGCCATTTCTCCAGCCCCTGATCTACAATTCTTAACATGTATCTAACTTAAAGACTAAGAGAATAAACAATTGTGTAATAAATGAGGACAATGACCTCCAAATGTAAACAATAAATATCAATACATAAACAATATATAAGTATCTTAATCAGAGGTAGAAATCTACACTGCAATATGATATACATATATCAATACAATATATATCAATACATAAAAAATGTTTTAAACAGGTAGAAGCATGCATACATACAATATTCAATATATGCCGATGTAATTATCTATAAACAATAACTCACAAATACCATTATTATCTATCCAATTATCCCCCCTTTTTTTCATCCCTGAGCTTATAAAATTCCTTTCCCGACTCTCAACCGTATACTAATTATAATCAATCCCTAAATATTGTTCCTAAACCTGAGAACAAACTTTGCTGAGAGAGGGGACATCGTCCTCTAGAATTACTTCCAGCTGTCATGGGGGTGAGGTTCTTTCTGGAGGATCCTGTGAAAGTAAAATGATGGTTAAATTTCAAGATCAATGTCTTTTAAAATTGCAAACAGTCTCTGAGTATTTTGTGGAGGTCTGGCCAGAATGTTGTACAAGATGTGCACCATTTCAGTTAACCAAGTTGGAATCATCTGTGCAGCTGATACCCGGAACAGGACTTGTAGTAGCACTATCAGTATCATGACGTCACCTCAACCATGTGGAGTTGTTGTTATGGGGGTCCCATCTTCTTCCTGGAAACTTCAAATGTCAGTGCAGAAAAAACTCATTGTTCATTGTAGAAAACTTAAACATTAATTATATAGACATATACAAACATATATTCAATGAAAGGTATGATAGACATATTCAGTGAAAAATATGATAGATATGAAGAAAAGCAAAGATATTTTCTAAACTCATATTTCTTTCTGTCTCATATCATGGCTCTTGCCATAAGACAGAAACTCCAGAAACTCTGGATTTTTCTCCTAACAACAGGCTTGGAATTAGAGAGGGACTGAGCCAAGAGTCCAACTCCAAAACCAGCTCTATAAATTCAGAAATATGATTTAGTATATTCCAGAGCTTCATACTCACAGAACCTATTCAGTTTTCTTGATAATCAATATTGGGTAGTTATTTTTCCATCTGTCAGTATTCAAACATCCAGGGTCCTTTGAATTTTTCAAAGACGAGTGTTTTTCTGTGGAGATAAGAACAGAACCCTGCCCCCATTCTATGTTTTTCTTACCACCTGTATGGTCGTCATCATTGTAGATGCTGTCATTTCTTCTTTCCAAGAGGTTTCTTCTCTTCAAATCTAACCTTTATTAATTTTGATGGTATCTACAATTTTTCTTCTCCTGTGGAAACAAGAGCAAAACCCCTTCCCCAACATAGTACATCTCCTGGCTTCCATTGAGAGGTCAGCACATCCTTGATATAAACCGGTTGATTTAGTTCAGCAGACTTTTCCATTATTCAATGTCTTTCTGCCGCTATTGTTCCCTTCTCATTAGCGTTAAGAAAATTCAAGGTTAATAAGGCATTATGTAATCTATTTCTGGGGGCATTTTCTACCTCTTTCTGTTTATTTAACATATCCTTTATAGTTCAATTTGATCTTTCTATGACTGCTTGACCTGTAGGATTGTATGGTATACCTGTAACATGCCTAATATTATAATAAGCAAAAAACCGTTTCATTTTCCTAGATACATAAGCTGGACCATTATCTGTTTTTATTTGTGCAGGTATACCCATAATGGCCATTACTTCTAATAAATGTGTGATTACTGAGTCAGCTTTTTCTGAGCTTAAAGCAGTTGCCCACTGAAAGCCTGAATAAGTGTCAATGGTGTGATGTACATATTTTAATTTTCCAAATTCTGCAAAGTGGAACACATCCATCTGCCAAATTTCATTCCTTTTAATACCCTTTGGATTAGTCCCTGCAGGCAATGGTGTTTGGTTATAAAAAGAGCAAGTAGGGCATTTCTTTACAATCTCCTTAGCTTGTTGCCATGTAATAGAAAACTCCTTTTTCAAGCCTTTGCTATTGACATGATTTTTTTATGAAATTCAGATGCCTGCAGCACACTACCAATCAATAATTGATCAATATCTGCATTACCTTGTGCTAGAGGACCTGGCAGACCCATACGGGATCGGATATGTGTTATATACATAGGGCAGAGCCTGTTCCTGATCATGTCTTGTACCTGAATAAACAATGAGGTCAGTTCTGTATCATCAGGTATAAATTCAGCAATTTCAATATGCAAAATAACTCTTTCTGCATATTGTGAGTCAGTAATTATATTAAGAGGTTCTTTAAAATCCCTAAGCACCATAAGGATGGCATATAATTCTGCCTTCTGGACAGAATCATAAGGACTTTGTTCCACTTTACTTAATTCTTCTGATTTGTAACCTGCTTTCCCTGATTTATTAGCATCAGTATAAAATGTACGGGCTCCGGTTATTGGAGCATCACAGACAATTCGAGGAAGGATCCAAGAAGTTCTCTTTATAAAGTTAAGTCTCTTGCTTTTTGGGTAATTGTTATTGATTTCTCCCAAAAAATTAGCACAAGCTCTTTGCCATGGTTCATTGTCTTCCCACAACTTTTTTATCTCATCAGCAGTGAAAGGCACTATAATTTCTGCTGGGTCTATACCTGCTAATTGATGAAGTCTCAATTTTCCTTTTATAATCAATTCAGAGACTTTTTCCACATAAGTTTTTAATTTTTTACTTGGTTTGTGTGGTAAAAAGATCCATTCCAAGATAATATCATCTCTTTGCATCAAGATTCCTGTAGGAGAAATTTTGGAAGGCAATATGACGAGAATACAACTAAGCTTTGGATTTACCTTGTCCACATGAGCCTCCTGTAATTTTTCCTCAATCATTGTCAGTTCTTTTTCTGCTTCGGCTGTTAATTCTCTGGGACTGTTTAAGTCTTTATCACCATCCAAGGTCTTATTTAAATGAATTATTAGATCAGGTGTTATCCCAACAGCCGGTCATAGGCTGGAGATGTCTCCTAATAATCTTTTTTTAAAATTTATTTATTTATTATGTATACAATATTCTATCTGTGTGTATGTCTACAGTCCAGAAGAGGGCACGAGACCTCATTACAGATGGTTGTGAGCCACCATGTGGTTGCCGGGAATTGAACTCAGGACCTTTGGGAGAGCAGGCAATGCTCTTAAACACTGAGCCATCTCTCCAGCCCTCCTAATAATCTTTGAAAGTCATTAAGAGTTTGTAACCGGTCTCTCCTGATTTGTGCCTTTTGAGTCTTAATTCTTTGTAAACCTATTTCATAACCTAAATAATTAACAGAATCTCCTCTCTGAATTTTTTCAGGAGCAATTTGCAATCCCCATTTAGGTAATACTAGTTTTACTTCTTCAAACAGCCTTCCTAAGGTGTCTTTATTTTGATCAGATATCAGGATATCATCCACATAGTGGTATATTATGGACTTAGGAAATTGTTTGCGTATAATTTTCAATGGTTGGCTTACAAAATATTGGCACAGGGTGGGAGAGTTTAAGATTCCCTGTAGGAGGATGGTCCACTGGTACCTCCTTGAAGGCTGAGAGTTATTATAAGTAGGCACTGTGAAGGCAAACTTTTCTCTATCTTTTTCTTGTAATGTTATAGTGAAGAAACAATCTTTCATATCAATAACTATAAGAGGTCATCCCTTTGGTAACAGGGAGGGCAGAGGAATTCCAGATTGCCGAGGGCCCATAGGTTGAATAACCTTGTTGATAGCTTTAAGATCTGTCACCATTCTCCATTTACCAGATTTTTTCTTAACAACAAATACAGGAGAGTTCCAAGGGCTGGTAAATTCTTCTATATGTCCAGCATCTAATTGCTCTTGTACCAGCTGTTCTAAAGCCTGTAACTTTTCCTCAGCTAAAGGCCACTGTTTAGTCCATATTGGTTTCTCTGTCAACCATTGTAGAGGCATGACTGTTGGTGCCTCTGAAGGGCCATCAATTGTGTTGTGTTCTTGTATAGCTCTAATGGCTGGTTTCCACCATCTGTAATATCTTGTAATATTGTCCTCAGAAATATAGGCTCTGGAAGCAGCAGGAATGTTAATTTTGGTATTCCATTGCTGCAATAGGTCACGGCCCCATATATCCACTGCAATATTGGCTACATATGGCCTTAGTTTTCCTATTTGTCCATCTGGACCTATACAATTGACCCATCTCATGCTTTGTCTTACTCGAGATAGGGTTCCAATTCCTAAGAACTGAATATCTACCTCCTGAAGAGGCCAATGCAGATGCCAAGATTCTGGAGTAATGATACTTACATCTGCACCTGTGTCCAGTAAGCCAGTAATAAATTTGCCATTTACACACACTCTTAGCTGTGGTCTTTGTTCATTTATAGAAGTCTGCCAGAATATTCGTTTACTTTGTCCTCTTAGATTTCTTGATTCATTCATCACATTTAACTCATCCTTCAGGCCGTTATCGCTTTTAACAGCAGGCATGGGGCATTCTAATTTCCCTGAAGAGGCATGTTCTCTGCAGTGATCGGAAATGACTGGACCACATTTGCCGTGGGGGCCTGTGTGATGGCCCCCATTGAGTTTCCTGATGGCAACGGGTTGCCCTGTTTATCTCTTGTTGACCTACACTCATTCGTCCAATGCCTGCCCTTTCCACATCTCCTACATAAACCTGAAGGCTGAGTCCTCCTATTCCTGTTATTCCTAGAAGAGGCATTATTCCTGGAATTCCACTGTCTGCAGTCCCTTTTCATGTGTCCCATTTTGCCACAATGAAAGCATTTTGTAATCTGATGTCTCCTTTTACCTTTGGAAATTGCTTCTTGCACCAATGTTTCATTGCCATAATCAAATGTACCAACATTCATTGTATGTAAAACCCATTCCTCCAAAGGCACTGATCTGATCTTTAAAGGCCCCAGGATCCTTTTGCATTCTACATTGGCATTCTCATAAGCCAAAGACTCAATTACTTAATATTTCAATATTTACTTAATATTTCAATATTTACTTAATATTTACTTAATTTCAATATTAAGTAAATTAATTACTTAATTACTTAATTTCAAATATTAAGTAAATATTTACTTAATTTCAATATTTACTTAATATTTCAATATTTACTTACTCAATATTTCTTGCTTCTGGATCAGGTATCCCTATTTGTACAGCCTTAGTTAGTCTTTGTAAAAAGTCACTAAAGGGTTCTCTCTGACCCTATTTGACCCTGATATACGATTCTACTCTCTGACCTGAGTCTTGAACCCTGTCCCAGGCCCTTAGAGCTGCTGTAGCACATATGGATAAAATGTTTTCATCATAAAGAGCTTGTTCCCGAGGATCAGAGTAAAGTCCTTCCCCTAGAATTTGATCTAGAGAAACCTCAATTCCTTTCGCTGATTCTTGTTGTTGTAAAAGTCTGGTCTCTTGTTTGAAAAGGCATTTGAAATGCCATAAAGGTCCGTTCTCGAGGACAGCTGACGTTAATTGATTCCAATCTTGAGGTGTGGCCCTGCTGCTCAGCGCTCAGGATTTTAACATCTCCCTAACAAAGGATGAATGTAGTCCATAATTCACAATTGCTTGTTTAAATTCTTTCAGATCATTCAGACGTATAGGCTCCCATGTATATTCTTTAATGACCTTAGGGTTTTTGGAGCCGGTTATCTTTTCTGATGTTATTACTGGAAAGGCAGGTATAACTCTATGTAGACTGAGAGTTTTTTGAGGTGAATGTTGCCTTTCTACCTTTTGCTCCTGTTCATCAGAGTCTATGATTTCCTCAATCTTATTAAATCTGCTCACCATTGCCTTCTGTAAGTCCTGAATCTCCTGTCCAGTATTATGCTCCAAAGCCTTCATTAACGATTCTAAGGCATGGAGCTTAGAATCTATGGCATCAGAGACACCATTTCCTCCTTGGACACAATCGCCTTCATTGATAATTCTAAGGCGTGGAGCTTGTCCGTTAGAGATACCACATCCTCCTTGGACATAATCCTCATGGCATGTACTGTGTCTTCTTGTATGGAAATCCTGTCAATTAATCTATCATACCCTTTTGATAAAGTCCAATTTTCACATTCAATGGTTATAATCCTCTCAGCTAATGTTTCAGCACTTACAGTCATGGACTGGAGGTTATGAGTCATTTTGGTTGTCCCCTCCTCCAGAGCAGTGAAGCTCCCTTCTAAAGAAGCAATATCAGACTGTACCTTCTTGATATTTTGGTCAGTCGACCGAGTCATATCAGACAAAGATCTAGTCTCCTCCTTGAGAACTCCAAACTCTGATCTAGTCTCCTCCTTGAAAACTCCAAACTCTTTTTTGAAGAAGTTGGTGTCAGTCTGAATTGTCCCTGAGGTTTTAATCTCTGCCCTCAGCATTGTGGATTCAATCTGTAAGGACTGTATCATCCTTATAAAATAGCCAAACACTAGAAAAGCGACAGATCCCAGGAATAACCAAGTAAGAGGAATATCAGAGACAGTCTTCAGAATATCCTCCATAGCGCAATTAAAAAGACCATTGAACTTTTGGATAGTAATATTTTCTGACATTTTCAATCAAAAGAAATTGTACTTGTATGTATGTATGTATGTATTTTCAACTGAAAAGAAAAATATTACCTGTAATTACCATTGCCTGCCAGTAGGTGGCGGGGGCACACCTGAATCCACGTGGCAATGGCGTCAATCCAGGAAGTAAACTCTAAAATATATACACTCAAATCCAGAGGTTAAATTCACAGATCGTGTGCTCCGGGGCAGGTCGAGCGCTGGACTCAGCCAGGCGGTGGGAAAGACAGTGCCTGATAGGGGTAGCAGAAGCCAAAAAGTTTCCTCCCAGATCCGCCTGAGGTTGGTGCCAGTCAGGAGCCAGTAGCGGTGTGCGGCTCTGGTTGCCTGGCCCACGTCATGAGGGGGGAAAAACCCACACGTTCAGGTACCAGATAATGGCGAGTCAATCCCACACCAGTTATGTTTTAAAGGGGTATTTATTTTGGGGGGGTAAAACCTACATACACCATAAACCATCAGGAAGGGAGCCTAGGGGGGGCCAGATAAAGGCCAATCAATCCCACACCAGTTATGTTTTAAAGGGGTATTTATTTTGGGGGGTAAAACTTACATACACCATAAACCATCAGGAAGGGAGCCTAGTCGCTGGAGCAGGAGCTGGGAGCAGGAGCCGGAACCAAGAGGCCGAACCAAGGCTTGCTGCTCTTCTTTTAAAGAGAAATATACCACACCCCAGTGGGCTGGTATTTCAGCGGCTATTGGCTAACGGAGCAGAAGGTACTCCCACAGCAAATGAGGGGCTCATCAAAACTGCAAAACATACCGAAGATCTCTGTACAGAAAGTGTCCGGTGTTCAGTTACAGCTTGAGTCAATACATACTAGAATATGGACATGGTTTTAAGGATTTTTCCTCCTACTCGTTCTGTGTAGAGGAGGCATGTCAGTGTTCTAGCTGTCATCTTGCTTCAACTTAATTACATGTCTGCTCACAAAAGGCAGAACATTTACTTTATATTACATATCAGAATTTGTCCTTAACCAAACTAAGCTCAAATCCCTCTTTGTATATAGCCTGCCAGTGATTCATGGTATTTTCCCTTTCAAAATGTTTACACTTTAAATTATTACCCAGGAAATGAACAGAATCCTAGGGTTGCAAATCAGTTTTCAAAAGATTTAAAAGATATTCAACTTGGGGGTTGTGTGTAGAGCTGAGTTGTTAGAGATATTGCCTAGCATGCAGGAACCCTGAGTTTGAGCCCGCATAAACCAAGCGTGGGTGCACAGTCAAGAGCTTGTCCTTGGCAACAGAACATATTAGAAGTCAGCCTGGGCTACATAAAAAAACAATTCTAATTCTATGGGCAGGAGAGATGGCTCAGTGGTTTAGAGCACTGACTGTGCTCTTCCAGAAGACCTGGGTTTAATTCTCAGGACCCACATTGCAGCTCATAACTGTCTGTAAGTTCAGGATCCAACACCCTCACACAGACATACATACAGGCAAAAGTACCTATAAAATAAAAATACTTTAAAAATTCGAAAATTTGGGTTTTAACAAAATTTTTGCTCACTTCCACCTCTTTCCTCCTTTCCCAAATTGCTATATTACTTGAATGTATGTTTACTGCCGTATTTGAGTGAATGCCTCATGGACTCCTTTGATCAATCCATTCAGTGTGTTCTGAGTGGGTCAGGCAAAGGACAGAACTGACTCGCGTGCAGTGGGCAGCAATACTCTGTTAAGTCAGAAGGTGGCGATGTTGTCCATAAAAGTGGCCCATTTGTTTCCCTGCATTGTTTGAAGAATTTTAAGCTCTTCTGTATTTTCAAAAGCCACACAGAATCCAGACTTTTAAAATAGCAAAATTTGGGACTATTAGCATATTAATGTTATTACATAATATCAACATATCATAGTAACTCTACTATTACTATGCATTAGTCTCACAAACCAGGAAAGAGGAGGGGCTTTTCCTCAGAGTTTCGTGTCACAGAAATGCTACATTAATTTTTTAAACATGTTTTTGTGTGCATTGTGTGTGCACACAGGCACATCGAGTTCAGGGACCGGCTTCGTGGACTCGGTTCTCGCCGGTATCTTTCTGGTCTGTCGGGCTTGGCAGCAAAGTCCTCTCACCCGTTGAGCCATCTCGCCGGCCCTCAATACTGCGTTTTTCCATTCAAGATTATGAACCAATAATTAAGTGATTCTACTGGAAGGGTTTGTTTTACCTTTCTTGACGTGAAAACGAAAGGTGCCTATGGAGCTTTTTTCCTTGATCGTGTCTCCATTTTTTACCCTTAACGACTTTTTCTTTCAATTCCTGCTGTCTGCATGGTGGCATCTTACTCATTATCAAACCATTATGATTTCTAGTATAAGATTCATTGTAGCGTGCAGTTTCCTGCATTCTACACAAAATGGTACCTACTATGATTTTCTTACTTGGTTGATGCTACAACTCTAGGGATTTGGAAGATTAGCATGGGTGGCACCTACCAATTAAAATCATCTGCCAATGGATGGACATATTGTTTAAGAATTACCTGTTTTATTGCACACTTAAACGGGTTCAGGGAGGTCCCTACCATTCTACTGATAACTATCCTTAGTTTTGTCTCTTGACACCAAGTCCTGTTCATATGACAGGCTGGGCTGTTAACTGGGCTAGGATTGAGCATGGTTAATCGGGACTACCTCAGGAAGGCTGTTGTAACATTCTGAAAGGCTGCTTTAACGAGCCTCTAAGCATGTACCGCACCCCAGGCCCTGATCAGAGAATTCGGAGAGGCAAGCCTAAGATCGCTGTCCTCACTGAACACTGAACGTGTGACTGGAGAGAATTCCCAAACACAAGAAAGCCAAGAAGGAGCCCGACGTGGTGGTGCACACCTTGCAATCTCATTATTCAAGAAGTCAAGGCTGAGCAGGGCGGTGGTGGCACACCCCTTTAATCCCAGGCAGAGGTCAGCCTGGTCTACAAACAAACAAACAAACAAAAACAAAAAACAAAAAAAAAAAAAGAAAGAAAGAAAAGAAAGAAAGAAAAAGAAGAAAAGAAGCCAAAGCTGACGAATAGCGAGTTCAAGGCCAGTCTGGGTTATCCGGGGAGCCTGTTTCCAAATAAATACATAGATAAATATATCTAAAAATTAATTTTACAAATGAGCAGGGATAGTATGTGTCGAGTGGTCAAGGGGCTAAGGGGGAAGTCAAAGCGGGGAGGTCCCAGGCAGCCCGAGGCGAGGACGATTTACGTGACCGTTTCTCTTTAGTAAATCGCCCCAGATTGAATTCAAGTTCTTAAATAGACTTAAATAGAGCGAGCCGAGGCGAGGCGAAACGGGTGACAGCGACTTGGCAGCCGGACCCCGCGGGAGCCACAGCCCGGGCCGCGACCAAGACGTTGCCCCTCACCGCACGTCACTCACTGCGGGGGCAACGCCCCCCGGCCGCGCTCGGCGCTCGGCGCTCGGCCGCGCGTCACTCAACACCGGGGACGACGTCTCCAGGCTTCGGGCAGATAGATCTCGGTCGCGCGCCCCCAAGGCGAGGCGGGGAGGGGAGAGGAGGGGCGGGGCGAGGCGGGGCGGGGCGAGCGGACGCCATCGCCGCGCTGCCGGCCGGCGGCGTGCTGGTCAGCGCCGAGCGCAGCGGCGTCCCCGCCTAGTCCCCGCGGCGGCGCGCGGCCGGCCAGGGCGGCGGCGGCCCGGAGATGCGGAGGCGGCGGCTCGCGGAGACGATGCTCCGGCGCTGAGGAGACGCGGCAAGCCGAGCGCCGGCCGCACAGCGACGTGGGCCGCATGGCGCAGCCCTCCAGCCCGGGCGGCGAGACGCCGCAGCTCGACGCGACCGGAGACTCCCGGGACGCGCTGAGCCTGGAGGAGATCCTGCGGCTCTACAACCAGCCCATCAACGAGGAGCAGGCGTGGGCCGTGTGCTTCCAGTGCTGCGGCTCCCTGCGCGCCACCGCCGCCCGCCGCCAGCCCCACCGCCGCGTGCGCTCGGCCGCGCAGATCCGCGTCTGGAGGGACGGGGCCGTCACCCTGGCGCCCGCCGCCGGCGAAGAAGGAGAGCCGCCCCCCGCCTCCGGTGAGGTCGCGGCCCGACACCCCCGGCCGAGCGGGAACCGGCGGGTGGCCCCGGGAGGGCGGGCGAGCGGGCGGGGCTGCGGGACCCGGGCACCGGGGACGCTGTGCGTGTCCGCCGGCCTCGGCTGTTTACCGGTGGCTGCGCTGGGGGTTGAGGGCTCAGAAGAGGCACGCGGGAGGTCCTGTCAGGGAAGATGACATCTTCGAGAATGAGCAATCCCCTCACACCATGTTTTGAATTTGTCACGAGTCCTTGGGAATGCTAGGGAAGCCACTGAGC
Organism: Myodes glareolus; assembly: GCF_982192425.1. Taxonomy (NCBI): domain Eukaryota; kingdom Metazoa; phylum Chordata; class Mammalia; order Rodentia; family Cricetidae; genus Myodes; species Myodes glareolus. The sequence goes on from NC_142038.1 coordinate 20,822,520, forward strand.
CCCGAGAATCCTGCTGTTTTGGGTAGGATTAGAATAAATGACGACTCTAGGTACTGAGTGTGAAAATGGGCTGGGATGAAAAGTACAGGCTTATTTAAAAAAAAAAAAAGTATACAGGCTGTTCAGATAAAATTGCTTTTAGTTAGTACGCTTACATTCTTCATGACTTGTCACCTAAACAGTGACACATAACCAGGAGCTTACTCACATGCTTTATTGATGGTAACACTGGTAATAGGTTTCCCCTATCCGGTTTTATCTAATTCATTCTTTGAGAAGCAAGTCTATTAAAAACATAGCAAAACAATCCACCTTCTCCTTTAGAAAGTTGATGGAAGTGTCAAAATGCTTAAGGTAGAAAATGTAATTAGACTAGTGTGTAAAATGACATTTAGTGAAAATCTTTCCAAATTCAGTATTATCAGCCCTACTAGAATGTGCTCTCATTTTTTTAAAAGCTAGTATAGCTTTATTAATGTATTTAAAGCCAGCCTTGTGATATATTAAAAACCTCAATGTTGCACTATTTTTGGAATACCGTGTGATGTTTTGATACACGTGTATCTTGAATGATCTTTAAAGCTTGCTTTTTAATGATTCTTTTGAATCATTAAATCATTCTTTTTTCTTCCTTTCAAAATTTTATTTGATCTGTTGCTTGATTTTAGACTTGGCCGTAGCAGATGGCAATGTCAGTTGCAATTTATTTAGAAGATGCCATGAAAAGATAATTTTCTCCAAACAAGGAGGCTTTGTTTTCACCCCGAACTGTTTGAAGAGGACAGAGTGTGTGCGACCTCACTTGAGAAGAATCTTGGTTGTATTGAAAGAACAGTCCTGGTTGTATGGTGTATCAAGAACTGTTGAGGAGCTTGATCCTAGAAGTGTTTATCAGACTGATAGGTTCTTTGGGGTGATTTCTCAGAAATCTTGTTGGAAAACTGAAATGAATTAGTTAGTTTTTGCGTCACTGATATGGCTATTTCCCTTCAGAGAAAACAGTAAATAGATGTTCCCCAGGAACTATAATGAGTTTTTCAAAACTTACTTCCAAATTTAACTTATCACCGTGTGCGTGGTGTGAGGAGGGACACTTGCCACCATCCATGTGCAGGTCAGAGGACAACATCCTGGTGCGGGTTCTGGAGGGCAAACATGGGTTGCCAGGCTCGTGCAGAAAGCTCTTTACTCCCTGAGTCATCTCATCCGGCCTCTATTTTATTTTTATTTTTGCATTTTTGGAGGGATTAAGTCTCCTATACGCAGGCTGAAGCTGTTCTTGAACTCTTGGTTCTTCTGCCTTCACCACCACACATGGGCCATCACACCCTACTTCCTAATGGATTTATAACCACCTACTTTCTCCTATTCCAGTCCATGATCTCTGTCCCAGATACAAAGAGAACCTGACCTGTGTAGTTGATAATCAGGCACGTCTCAGCCTACTGGTTAAAATAGTTAGAGATGAAAAGAGAGGAAAGAACAGAATAAAATACATTGTATGAGAAAATATTTTGGTAAAAATATTTGGGCTGTCATTTTCTTTCCTTTCTTTTTTTCTTTTTTCTTTTTCCTGAGACAGGGTTTCTCTGTAGCTTTGGGACCTGTCCTGGAACTCTCTGTAGACAAGGCCTGCATCGGACTCACAGAGATCCTCCTGCCTCTGCCTCTCAAGTGCTGGGATTAAAGGCATTTGCCACCATTGTCCGGCTAAGGTTGTCCAATTTCAAATGTTGTTCTATTAGTTTATTTCCTCCTGGAGTTTAAGAGTAGGTTCTTGGCTGTGGAACATACATGTCTTTAAACATTCATTCTTGATTCTTGTTTAAGACAGGGTCTCCTATAGCCTGGGTAGGTCTCAACAGTTTGTGAAACAGACTGGCCTTGAATTCATGACCTTCCTGCCTACAACTTCCCAAGTCCAAGCACTGGGATATAGACGTGTGCTATCATGCCCAGCTTTAAATCTTGTTTTTAATAAGTGATTAGTAATGACTGTTGGTTGCCTGCCCTAGGTTCTCAGGGAAAAACAATGATTAGTAGCTTGGTACTGGATAAATTTCTGTAAGTCTTTTTGTTATAATTTATTTATTTTTATGTGCATTGGTATTTTGCTTACGCATGCATATCTGTGAGGATGCCAGATTCTCTGGAACTGGAGTTACAGACGGCTGTGAGCTGCCCTGTGGGTGCTGGGAATTGAACCCGGGTCCTCTAGAGCTCTTTACCGTTGAACCTTCTCTCTAGCCCAAGGTTTTTTGTTTTGTTTTTGTTTTGTGTGTTTAGAAATGAAGCAAGTTTATTGAGTACACATCAAGGGGAATCAGACTGGGCAGTAATAAAACACTGCTTGCTTTTTTTTATTTCTTGTTTTATTTTGTCTCACTATGTGGCCTTGTACTCAGAGCCTTGCCTGCTTCTGCTAGGATGAAAGACTAGAGCCACCCTACCCTACTTTAGGACCTCATTTTCTAACCCAAGCAGGTAGCCTGTAACTTACCTTGAATAGCCCAGACTGACCTTTAACTTGTGACAATCCTCCTGCTCCCCAAGTGCTGGGATTACAGCCATGAGCTTCATCCCAGCTCATTTATTTTCCAAACTGAGGTTTTGAGAAATCCAGTACGTGTTCCAAGTCAGACTGGTGACCTCTCTGACTCAAGTCCAGGTCTAAATGTCACAGCTTTGTGAAGTGACACATTTTTTTGACTCCCCTCCTTTGGAGCTGAATGACGTCAAGAAAGTCCCCGAGTCTTCCAGTATCCTGGATGCTGTGGGGAATCAGTCTCTCTCTCTCTCTTTTTAAAATCTAGGCAGTATGTGCAGTAATATGTAAAATGATAACAGATTCATCCCCCCGCCCAGTCTCGTGGTCCTCTCACACCAGCATAGTGTCTTTTGTTCAGTTGTTGTAAGTCTTCACTAAAAATTGAGACAGATGTTGAGGACAGATGTTTCTTAATCTCAACACCGTTGACATTTTGAGCCAAATAATTCCCTGTTGTGGACTGTCTTGTGTGTCTTATTTCTCTTTGCAATATCCCAGGATGCTACCACTGGTTGACAGTAAACCCGTTTTTTTTTTCCACTGTGACAATAAAAGATATTGATTTATTTATTTTGAGATAAACTCTCTCTATGTAGCTTTGGCTGTCCTGGAACTCCCTATAAAGACCATGCTGGCCTTGAACTCACGAAGATCCTTATGTCTCTGTCTCCCAAATGCTGGAATTAAAGGTGTGTGCCACAGCCTTTGAAAATAAAAGATCTTTAGATCCTAAGAAATCTTTGGACTGGGTACTGGAGAGATGAATCAGTGACTTAGAGTGCTTGTTCTTGCAGAGGACCTGAACCTTGGGGGCTCAGAACCATTTAAAACTCCAGTTTCAGGGGATCTGATGCCCTCTCCTGACCTCCAAGTGCAACACATACCCACAGCGCATATGCATATGTATGCATGCCAGCAAAGCATTTGTACACATAAAATAAATAAATTTAAGAAAAATTAATTAAAAAATAAAAGGTCTTCAGACAGGGCTGGAGAGATGGTTCAGAGGTTAAGAGCACTGGCTGCTCTTCCAGAGGTCCTGAGTTCAATTCCCAGCACCCTCATGGTGGCTCACAGCCAACTATGGTGTCTTCTGTCATGCAGGCACGCATGCAAGCAGAATACTGTAGACATAATGAATAACTAAATCTTGAGAGAGAGAGAGAGAGAGAGAGAGAGAGAGAGAGAGAGAGAGAGAAGGTCGGTTCTTCCGTGCAGAGTAGTTCTGGCTGAGAAGTGCTGTTAACAGTTTCTGGGTGATACCCGCATTGTGGCTGTCAGAGTCCTTCACCTGAGCCTCTGGTCTGGCCTACCAGTATTGCTCCACTGAATCTCACCAGGAGAAACAGCTCCTGGTTTGTATGAGGTAGTTTTAAAAAAAAACCAGAGATAAAAGGTTTCTTTTATCCCCTTTGCCTTTGCAGTTGGTTGTTTATGTCTGTTTTAGTCTGTTTGATGTATGTGTGGAAACAATGTCCAGCAGTAAACAGAATTTTATTTTGCTGATTTGTTCTAAAAATAAAAGAAAGTTGCAGGTGATGAGATTGGGGACAGCCTGGCTCTTTCTGCGATAAAAGTGTCATTCGTCTGAGCTGTCACAGAGATGCTCATAGTGTCATGTCAGAGCTGAGAATCCTGCCTGGTCCCGTCAGCCTTTCGGGATTTAAATACCCATTGAATAGCACTCAGCTATTTCATCTTCGGCTCCAAAATCGACATCCCTTTAGTTTTAGATGTATAAAGAACATTTTAGAAATTGTGGCCCCTTTTTGATTTTAAATAACCTGAAGGGAGGTAGCAAGATAGATTTCCTGGGAGCAACAATGGAGGCTTGTGTGCATACTAATGAGGGAATCCCTTGAGGATGGTTTTTGGTATAGAGCACATTCAGGCTTTGTTTGGGATGTGAAAAGAGGATGGGATCAGTCAGGCTTCTCAGGAGGTTTACGCTAATGTGAGCAGAGTGGTCTCTTTGATTCTAAAGAAACAGTGTTTGTGGAAAAGGTGGACACACTGAAAAAGGGCTTCAAAATATTTCAGTCCACTCTTGCTGTGTTTCTTGAGTGTTCATAGCTTGATCACTATCAGCTGTCTGTGTAAGAGTATATGTGTATGAGTCCAGGGTAGATGTCTGGGAGTCAGTGGTGGAATTGCGGACTGCCAAAATCCATTATTGATTACAAGAGTAAGAAAGAGTCATCTTTGTTGCTTGTGTCAGACTAGTTCAGTTTAACAAACATATTTTGAATTTACAGTATGTACAAGTAGTATTCTGGTTTCCAGCGCAGTTTAAACATAAATAGTTGTAAGGAGAAACAAAATGTAAATACAGTGGCAAGTTACCCTTAAGTTAATACTGCTGAAATGTCAAGCCTCCTACTCCTCTAGTCTCTTTCCAAGTACTGGGTAGGTTCAGATGCTCACTTGCTAAACGAAACCTGATTGGGTAAAATCGATGTCATTTTCAACTTCACTTTACTCCTCAAATACTTACCGTGCTGGATTGTCTGGAAAGAGTCACAGCATTCTGGGGAGAAATTTGGGGATAATCCCTCATAGTTTTCTGTGTTTCTCCCTAAGCGAAAGGAAGTAAATAGTTTCATCCTATTCAGAGATTGATACTTAAGTTTGAACTCTTCTAAAAAATTATTAGTTTAAGAGTTTTCACTGAACAGAAAAAAAAACCCACATACATTTACCAGTGATTGTATGTTGATAGGCTACGTATACTCTGCATGCATGGTGACTCACATATCTGAAATTTCAGCATTCAGGAGGCTGAGACAGGAGGATTGCAAAAGGTTCAAGAATAGCCTGGGCTACATACTTAGAGATTGAGAGAACATGCCCAGAGAGGATAGAACACAGCAGACCAGTCAGTCACCCTGTTTATTCATCGCATCAGAAACATGCTGTGCCACAGCTTCTGTAGCATAGAAACAGGTCCCCTCTGTCTCCTGCATCTGTACATTAAAGCTCCATGTTTCCGTAGGGCAGGTATACAGCTTTAACCCCAGCTCTCAGGAGGTAGAGGTCAGTGGAGCTCTAGTTCAAGACCATCCCATCTGCATAGCAAGTTGCAGGCCAGCCAGGGTTACTTAGTGAGGGTCCTAAACCCAAAATGAACAAGAAAAAGCCACCAGTAGTGAACAGGAAGTGTTGTATTTACACACCATGTCCCTGTCTCTCCAGTCTGTGGGAGTTCTTTGCTTCTTGTCTTCGCTTGTGTTTTTGTGACTAGACAGGACTGTAGGTGTTTGAGGGGAGGAAGACCAGAATAGTGAAGGTCTCATCTCCTTACGTCATATCTGGGCACATGACATCCCGTGAAACAGTGATTTTAGTTCTGGTAGTTGGTCAAGACAGTGTTTACCAAGTTGTTTTTGTTCTTAAAGATAATTTTACCTTTCTTTATGATTGTTTAAGAATGACACTTAAAAAATAAATATAACTAAAAGTGTTGGGTTTTTTGGGGGGTTATTGTTACAAGTGTTATGTCCAGTCCTGAGCGCGTGCTGGCATTCACTCTGCAGCTAAGAACCCTACCGTCTCGAAACCTTAGTCTTTAATTTTAGTTCAGATTTGTTTTCGTTTAGTCTGACTACTGAAATTTGGATTTTATAAACTATTCTGTTTTACATCTCTTCTATATTAATTGTCTTATTGATTTTTGGTTTTTTTTTTTCTTTTTCAAGACGGTTTCCCTGTAGCTTTGGAGCCTGTCCTGGAACTCACTTTGTAGACCAGGCTATGCTTGAATTTACAGAGATCCTCCTGCCTCTGCCTCTCGAGTGCTGGGATTAAAGGTGTACACCACTACTTTTCAGCTAGTTTATAATTTAAAATGCCATAAAACAGTATTTTTTCTTGTCAAGACAGTATTTTTTTTATAATTTTATATTTATCTAGATTGTTCTATGTAATGTCATCTTGATCCTTCCAGGAGATCTGCAAGATGAAAAACTACTTTCCCTTCTTTTAAATTATTCTTAGCTTACAAAATAATGGGGTTTCATGTGTGTTTTCATGTGTATTATATCTACCATTGTACTTTGCTTATATTTAGAACCCATTTTTCTCCTGTGTCTACTAGTCCCCTTAACCCCACAAATACTTCCTGTTTTATTGTCTTACATATGTGTGTGTGTGTGTGTGTGTGTGTGTGTATGTGTGTGTGGGTGTTTTGTCATCTGAATTCTGCATATGAAAGCAAAGTTGCGAAATATTAGTTGAAGATGTTTATTTATGCTATGGAGCACTTGTTTAATAATGCAAGGTGTGTTGTATTTTTATGTTTCATTTGTTTAACTCTGAAGCTCTGATTCTTTGCCTGTCTAAAACACCTGATTGATCTTATAAAGAGCTGAATGGCCAGTAGGAGAAAGGACAGGTGGGGCTGACAAGCAGAGAGAGTAAGTACCGGGGGAATCTGGGAAGAGAGGATGGAGGAGAGACAAGGAGAAGGAAAGGAGGACTTGGGCCAGCTACTCAGTTACATAGCAAGCCAGAGAGTAAGAAGTAAAGAAAGATATATGGGGAAGAAAAAGATCAAAGCCCAGAGGCAAAAAGTAGATGGGATAATATAAGAAAAGCTGGCTAGAACAAGCCAAGTTAAGACTGGGCATTCATAAGGAAGAATAAGTCTCTGTGTATTTATTTGGGAGCTGGGTGGTGCCCCCCCAAGAGCAAATTAAAAAACAACACAAAAAACAACACAAACTATTTTCAAAATGCCCCCACGGCATTACAGTAGTCTTTCCCAGATATCATCAAGAGATTGGTTCCAGGGTTTCCCATCCCTTACCTTGCCAGATACCAAAACCCAAAAATACTCAAGTCCCTTATGTAAGATGGTTAAGTATTGCATATACTCTATGTTTATGCCCTCAATGCTTTAAAGCATATCTAGGTCTAAGGAGATACCTAATATAAGTGTCCTGTAAATAGTTATGCTATATTACTTGGGGTATAAGAAGAAAAAAAAATCTATGTATGTTTAGCAAGGATGCAGGGGTTTGTTTATAGTGTGTGTGTGTGTGTGTGTGTGTGTGTGAGAGAGAGAGAGAGAGAGAGAGAGAGAGGAGAGAGAGAGACTCATAGCCATCTGTGATTGACTGAATTCACCGGTGTGGACCTCATGGATACAGAAGGCCAACTGTTTATATTTTTTTGTTGTTTTTGTTTTGTTTTGTACTTTATACTTTCTGTGGTGCCATTTTTCTCTTGCCTGAACTTCTTTATTTTTTCGTATTATATACCTGTTACTGTTGAGTTTGAAAATACCCGTATTTTTTAATTTTATTTGATTTTTTTCCCTCTCTTTTGTGATAGGATCTTTCGTATACCAGGCTGGCCTTGAATTTACCATGTAACTGATGCTGGACTTGACCTTGAATATCTGTTTTTGTTGTTTAAATGATTTTTTCAATTTTGAAATTGTAGTATAATGACATCATTTACTCCTTCCCTTATTTCCTTTTTTTTTTTTTTTTTTTTTGAGACAGGAGACAGAGTTTCTTTGTGTAGCTTTGGCTATACCCGAACTAGCTCTGTAGACTAGGCTGGTCTTGAACTCAATAGAGATCTACCTGTCTCTGCCTCCCACATGCTGGAATTAAAGACCTGCACAACTAGCACTCGGCCCCTTTCCTCCTAGTCCCTTCTATGTATCCCCCTTGCTCCTCCTCAAATTTATGGCCTCTTTCTTTTTCTTTGTTGTTACATGCATCATATTCCTAAATGCATAAATACAATCTGCTCAGTCTGTTTACTGTTACCTGTATGTGTATGATCTCAGGGCTGCTACTGAGATTGGATAGCCAACTGGAGGACTCTTCTGCAGGAGGCTGTTTCTCTTTCTTTAACACTCCCCAGGTGCCTGTAGTTCTTGGTCTACTGAGGCCTGAAAGCTCCCCTCAGTGGTAGCATGCCCATTGATGTCCTCATTGTTGACCTTGAACTTCTGATCTTTCTGCCTTCTCTTGAGTGCTTAGATTACTCAGTGCTGGGAATCAGACTCTGGGCTTTTGAGCATGTCCGGCAAGCACTCTACCACCTGAGTTACATCCTCAGCTCATCTCCTAATTTTAAGGCAAATTTTAATTAAAATGAATCTACAGAAGAATATGTAATAATGTGAGCACACTTGTTCATGTGCCACCAGGACTCTGATGACAAGACAGAATATTCTAGCACCTGGAAAGGGCTGCCCTGCCCTGCATACCCTCATAGTTGGCATTGCCAGGACTTCTGATGCCTCTCATGGAGAGATTCAGACAAAATATGTTTTCTTTTCTAACATCTCTTGCTGAACTTTGTGAAATGGATCCCGAGTGTTGCATATAGTTGTGGTTGGTTTGTACTTTAGTGTCACATTCCTTTGTGGCCGTGTTGTTGATTCATTCCACGCTGCATTGACATTTGAGATTCAGATAGCCAATAGCATGAATAATGCTGCTGTTGAACATATCTTTTGGTGAAAAGATGTAGCATTTGTGTTGAGTAATGTGCCTGAAAGGACAGTTGCTCCTCAGTTTTGTGTTCAGTGTTATAGTCGATACTGTATTTTAGTTAAAGTTTTCCAACGTGATTGTACCTCGCAAACTTAAGAGTTATTTTTATTTTATGTGTATGGGTGTTTTGTCTGCATGTGTCTATACACCACATGCAGGCAGTACCCATGGAGTCCAGTAAAGGGTGTTGGTTTCCCTGGAACTGGAGACACACGCAGTGTGAGCCACCACATGGGTGCTGGGAATGGAACCCAGTGCTCTGAAAGAGCAGCCTGTGCTCATAACCACTGAACCATCATCTCTCTAGCCTACCTCACAGATGTTTAAAGCCCAAACCATTCTGGGGCTTGTAGGTGACTGTATAAATCCTGTCTATTTCAAAATGGTAAAGTGAAATGAGGTCTGGTGAGGTGGCTCAGTGGTAGTGCACCTGCTGACAAGCCCAAAAGTCAGAGTTTGATCCCTGGAATCCACGTAGTGGCAGAGAGAGCCAACTGCACAAAGTTGTCTTTGACTTCCTAGAATGCTGTGCCACATGGACCTCCCGCAGCTCCTTTCCTACTCATCCACACACTGTAATAATTCTTCAAAAGGTCTCAAGGCAGGACATGGTGGCATATGCCTTTAATCCTAGACTTTTGGAGGTACAGGGAGACAGATCTCTGAGATGGACGCCAGCCTGGTCTACTTAGTGAGTTTCGGACTAGTGAGGACTACATAGTAATACCTAGTCTCAACCAAAAAGAAAATGTCTCAGGTTTGAATAGACCAGGGAGCCATGACAAATAAATGATATGTGATATGTAAATACTGGCATAGGAAAAGGACAGTGGTGGAAAAATTGAAGAAATCTAAATTAAAAAAAAACAAAAACTTTTCAGAGGCAGGTTGATCCCTGAGTTTGAGGTCATTGTAGTTCATACAGGAAGTTCCAAGCCAGAGTGTGACTCTGTCTGCAAAAAACAAAACAAACCCAGAAATGATAACATTTTAAGGTAATAGGTGTAGATATTTGATCTTCTAGGATGTATTAAAATATCACTTTACATTTTATAATGTATATAGTTTGATTTGTCTACTTAGCACACATGGGTTTTTATTAGTGATATGTTGAGGAATTATAGTCTTAATAATAACAACCTCAGGGCCTATATTTAGCTTCTGAAAACTTGAAGTCTTACATGTTTTCACACTGCTTGTGCTAATCTTTTTCTTTTAATTGGGACTATTGTCTTCTCGTATTCGCCACTTTCTCTACTACACCCATTATGCTTCCTCAGTATGTTGTGCTTTTGAGGGGTAATGATGAGTACAGTTGGCAAGGATGGCAGTGTGTAATCAGCCTAGCACATGGGTTGTCTGGCTGGATTGGGCTTCTTGGGTTTTCAGTGAGAACCCCGGCACTGTATTAGAGGCATCCCTGCTGAAAGCTTCCATTTGCTCATTTCACCAGAATTCACATGTCTTTCAAGTGAACTGTGTTAGATGTTGAAGGTGCACAGAGGAACAGAGTACACCTGCACCCAGAAGCTCGCAGGTGCATAAGCTACCACCCTGTGGTGCAATACAGTAATTGAGAAGGCTAGAGACACAGAAACTGTGATCCCAGAGAGAGAGAGAGACGGGGTGGCTACCTTTGTCTCATGACTCTTTAACAAGCAAGTTTTAAATGGGAGACTGAGTTTAGAAGTTGTGAAGGCTGAAGTGTGAAATGGTGGACATACAGACAGAAATACGTAGGTAGAAAAGTTTGGAACTGTGGAAGGACTCCATATAGCAAAGGCCAAAGTGCCACACATGTAGACACTAAGTGTGACATTTGTCGTGCCCCCCTTTTTCAGGTTAGAAGCAAACACTACTTACTATTAGATCATGACTTTTTTTTTTTTTTTTTTTTTTGCTGCTAAAGTTATAAGCAGCCTCTTGAGTTCTCAACAGGATGCTTCAGGCAGCCACTACAATTATCTGGACTTGGCATGTGAGGTTAAACCTGTTTGTCTGCTTTGTGGTGGGTGTTCACTATGCCTGGAGCATAGGATGTGTGTGGGAGTGGTGGGGAGTGAGACAGGCTGGAAAGGCATGTTCATTGAGAGCCACACTATTGTTTGTGCCTATAGGTTGGATGGGCAGTGGAGAGCACATAAGGAATTTACACTGGAAAGTGGGTAAACAGATTACTCTTTAGAAAGACATCCAGACTTTGTAGAGAGTACCTGTCTTCTGGGATGCCTGTGTTCCCAGTACTTGGGAGGCGAGACAGAAGGATTATTTGAGTTTGAGGCTAACCTGGTCTACATTTTGAGTACCAGGCCAACCAGGGCTACCAGCAAGACCTTGTCTCAACAAAGCAAAAGAATAGGTATACATGTCTTCTACAAATGCTATTGGACAGACACCCAGTTGACATTTTGTACCACCTTAGGTGTTAGTAGCCTTTGGGCTGATAAACCATTTGAAATATTTCTGCTTCAGACCTGAAGTGATGAAGCTTTGAACTAGATCAGTAAGAATAGAAAGTCAGGTTGGTGCTTTAGAAATGGACCCTGGCATGGCTCTTTTGTCTTGATCTGTAGGTGGGAGAAGAAGGAAGCCTGGAAAGCTCTCAGACTCCTACTGGGTGATGGGGACGGCAGGAGGAGCAAGTTAGGGTGGGAAGATGATGATTTATGCTGCAAGGAAATTAAGGTGGCGTGGGACATATTTTCCAGATAGAGTCATGTTAATTTCCACCAAGTTCCTTTGCTCCTTCAGACGCATGCAAATCACCTTTGCTTCCCCTGGTGTCACAGGACTGCATTGGTGCTACAGGAGATGAGGCTTAGATTCTTGGTTCTGAGGCTGAATGTGTAGTTAAAGCCTCTGGTAAAGCCACTTAGCCTTTCTGGTTCTATTTGTTTGTTTGTTTTAATTTGTAAAAGTGGGAGTTGTGTTTGTCCAGCTTATAAGGCTGTACATGAGAGTATGTTGTCAGCATTGTACTAAGTTATTTTCCCATCTTTTGTGAAAAGCATTTCAAGATCCTTTGACTGGAGATTGATAAATTCTAAAACAATATCAACTCTATGTTTTGAAGTCCAGAAAATGAGACTGATAGAATGTGGAATGTAGATATTTTTAGGTCTATGGACAGGATTTTTGAATGGACTTATGAGCTATGGAGAATTTCTTCAGACTGCTGGAGAAAGTTTATATCTGATCACCATTCATAGTTCTGCATGATTTCATAAGTAGTTTTTGTGTGGTTCTATTTCTGTGAACTGTCTCGAGGAGGCAGCTCTTTTCAGACAAAGCATGTTGAATGATGGGGTCTTCACTTGGCTAATGATGCTCACTGCTTGATTATGGGCCGTTTGCAGAGATGCCCATTTAAATCCTTTTAACCAGATTTGAATTGGGGCGTTTTTCTTCTTATTGTGGTTGAGTTTTAGGGGGTTCTTCATATTAGGTCTTTGAAGCTCAGTTAATTTTTTTTTTTTTTTTTTGCTGGAATGAGATAAGGGTCTATCTTCATTTTTCCTGTATGTGGATATCCAGTTTCCCCAAGACCGTCTGTTGGAGAAACTGTTGTTCTTTCTTTATTAGCTGGCCTTGGCAGAGATACAAATAGCTTTTCATGCATATATTCTTTTTTTTTTTGTAATTTTATTAAATTATAAAAAGTTTCCATTTACGCCCCTCCTCCCAATGCCCTCCCACTCCCCCCCTCCCTCTCCTCCTCCCTCATTGTCCCCTAGGGAAGTCAGGGTCTCCTGCCCTGTGGGAAGTCCAAGTTCCTCCCCCCTCACTCCAGGTCCAGGAAGGTGAGCATCCAAACAGACTGGATCCCAAAAATCCAGTATATGCAGAGGAAACCAGTCCCAGTGTCATTGTCAATGGCTTCTCGGAAAGACTGCAGGCCAGCCACATTCAGAAAATCCGGCCACATTCAGAGAATCTGGTTGGATCACATGCTCGTTCAGTCACGGTCCATCTGGCCTTGGTAAACTCTCATTAGATCCGACCCCTTGTATCAGTGGGTGATAGTATCCCTCGCAGTCCTTCGTCATTTTCTTCCTCCTTTTGCTCCTCGTTTGGATCTTGGGGGGCTCAGTTCGGTGCTCCAACGCGGGCCTCCATCTGTATCGTCATCTAACGCCAGATGAGGGATCTATGGTGATAAGCAAAATATTCATCAGTATGGTCACGGGCCAAGGCCGGTTCAGGCACCCCCTCCTCTGTCCAGAGAACAATCTGGGGATCTCTCCTTGGACCTGGGATCCCATATATAATCAAGTTTCCTGTAATCTCTAATATGACTCCCTTAGTTGAAATATATTCTTCCCTGATCCCACATTCATCCTTCCTCCCTTCCCCCCATCCCGGTCAACTGAGCTTTCTCCATTCCTCCCCTACTCCCTTCTCTCTAACCCTCTCCCCTTCCATCAACCCTCCCACCCCCCACCCCCCCATGCACCCAAGGTTACCTGGGACTCTTGACTATTTCCTACCTCCTGGCGGATAGGTAAATAATCTTCATCAGGATCGTCTTCTTATTTAGCTTCTCTAGGATCACGAATAATAGGCTCAAAGACCTTTAATTATGGTTAGAATCCACTTATGAGTGAATACATACCGTGTTCCTCTTTTTGGGTCTGGCTTACCTCACTCAGTAAAGCGTTTTCTATGTCCATCCATTTGCATGCAAAATTCAAGATGTCATTATTTTTTACCGCTGAGTAAAACTCTAATGTGTATATGTTCCACACCTTTTTTAACCATTCTTCTATTGAGGGGCACCTAGGCTGTTTCCAGGTTCTGGCTATTACAAATAGTGCTGCTATGAACATATCATGCATATATTCTTAAATTCAGATTCTTTTCTTTCCAACTGATGGTTAGTTATGTGCTGACTCTTTAGTCTAGCTTCTTTAAGTCCTCTGGGAAGTAGGACTTCTTTACATCAGTAGTAAAACTGTTCAAGTGTGTTTCTTAACCTTTCATTTGAGGTAGGGATGAAATGAGACATTTGGACTATTGCCTGCTGTATATAGAATTAAATCTTGGGGGAAATGACCACTCATTAGCTTAGTGGCTCTCAGACTCTGATGTTCTTCTTTGGTTTGTGCTTATTTTGTTCTGTTTGTCTTTAGAGAACTTGGGCACTAGAGGCTGAATACTAGTGATTTCCATGCAAGGCTGGGTAACCTGGTGAGACCCCTTACTCAAAAACAGAACAAAAACTTAGTTTTTTTTATTTATTAATATAACATTATGTAAAATTAGAAAATTACAGAAGGCTTATTTCTTGGTAATATACATAGTAAAAGTTAAACAGCTAAGAATGTGTATGTGGGCTCATTTATTTATTTATCCTTTTCCTCTTTCACTATTGGGGATTAAACCCAGGGACTTGCATGTACTAGTCAAGTGTTATTCCACTGACCTGTCCCGCAAGCCAGCCTAGAGAGCTTTGATAGTTCAGATAACTCACACCTTCCTCTGCTCCTCTTTCTTCTGGTTCTTCTTCACTTCTTCCGCTCCCTTTTTCTTCTGTTTTCTTTTTTCTTCTTTTGAGTCAGGGTGTCACTGTGTAGTACCAGCTAGCCTCACACTGGAAATCCTCCCAGCATATTTCTTTTAAGTGCTGGGCATAGAAGTGTGCCCTACTACTTAGCAGCCTTTCGTTCTTGATAGAGAGTTGGTTAAAAAAAAAAAAAAAGAGTTATGTGGAAATCCAGGCATGGTTTGCACTGCTTTATCCCAGATCTCAGCATTGCTCCGGAGGCGGAGGCAGGCAGATCTTTTTGAGTTCGAGGGCGCTTGCTCTACAGAGGAAACTCTGGGACAGCTAGGGCTAAATAGTGAGACCTATATCTGCAGAGACAGTGGGAGAAAGGGAGGCAAGGAGAGAGAGAGAGAGAGAGAGAGAGAGAGAGAGAGGTGCTGTGCTTGGGCTCATGTACAGACACGCACACACACAAACACACACACCAGAAAGCAAGTAAGTAAGTAAATAAATAGGTATGGGCTGTGTTTGGGCTTATGTACACACACACACACACACAAGTAAGTAAGTAAGTAAATAAATAAATAAGTATTGCTGTGTTTGGACTTATGTACACACACAAAATAAATGAGTGAGTGAGTAAATAAATAAATAATGTTGGTTTGGGTTTTGTTTTAAATGGGACAGGGTTTCTCTGTGTAAAGTCCTAGCTGTCCTGGAACTCACTCTGTAGACCAGGCTGGCATCTGCCTCCCAATACTGGAATTAAAGGTGTGTGCCACCATGCCTAGCTAACTTTTGATATTAATAGGGAACTAAAATATAATGGTGTTCATGGATGGGTTCCAGGTCCTCAGTGGCCGTGATCCTTTAAAAATTCAGTTGTTATTAGTTTGCAGAAAGTTTCTTAATTGTCAAATTTCAACCTGTTCATTATTCAGAATTATGCTTTTTTAATTATTAATGTGACAGCTATCTTAAATCCCACCCACCCCACCTCTCCACACCCACCCGTTTTGTAGAAAGTGTTATATAACCTATGCTGGTCTGGAGTTTGTAACTATGTAGCCACAGGTGGCCTGAAACTCAGGACCGTCCTACTGCCTGAGCCTTGTACTTAAAGTTAGCTTCTATGCTAGTACTGGGAAATTGTGTCTGGTGGCTCTACTCCATAAACACACATTCTGCCACTGAATTAAATCTCCAATCTCTTCAGTTATCTCTTGACTCCTCTTATCTTTCACATCCTGTAGCTGTACCTTGCTTGGACTCCCCATCCCCCTTGCTCTCTAGAATGACAGAAGCCTCCTGGCAGGCCTGTGCTTGCACTGTGTCCCTCTGGACGAGGCTGACCTGGAAATACAATCAGCTCATTCTTTCATTTTTTGAGCCAAGCTCTCACTGTGAGGCTATGTAGCCTTGGATGGCCTGGACCTTGCTGTGTAGACCAGGCTGGTCTCACTTATAGGATCTGCATTCAGTGCTGGGATTGTAGGTGTGCACCATTCACTCTTGGTTAGTGCCCCTTGTGTTTCAGAGCAAACCTGCTTTTCCCAACACAGTCAACTACCTGCCCACCAGCTGTATCAAAGACTCCAGAAAGATCTAATATCACCTAAGTAAACAGGAGGTGCATTGTAAGCAACTTCCCAAACTCCAGAATTGACAGAGACTTGCTACTGCCTGGACAGTCGCCCAAAGTTCGTCTGTATTGTTGGGGCATCCATCTTCAGCCTACAGACCCGTAGTATCCAGCAGACTTTTCCATGAAGCAGGAAATTTCAAAGACAGTTCCATATAGGCAGTTTGTCTATCACTTTTTTCTGTATCCTGAAGAATATCTAGCAGACTCTTTCATGAAGCAGGAACCCTGAAGGATCGTCTCACCTTTAGGCAAGTTTAGCAGTCATTTCTCTGTGGGTCTTGCATGTCCATGTCCAGTTAAGCAGTCCAGGCAAGAGCAGTTTCTTGCTCAAATAGCTAGCAAACTATATAAGGAGCCTCTTCGATGCCCATCTTCTGCTTGAAGTAACTGGTGCTGCCAGGAGCAGACATGTTTCCGTCATGAAAAATCCTAAGTTCTTAAACATTTTAAATGCCATATTCTATGAAAGATTTGAAGATTGCCTATCCATCTGAAATACATCTCTGTACATCTAGAAAAATCTAACATGACTACAAGCTTGATGATTATCAATTAACCTTTATTTCTTAATTATATATTATAGTTTTAAATGAACTGGACAAACAATACCTTAATCAAGAGCAGAAATATACATTGAATATTTACATTGAATAAACAAAATTGACTTTAAATTTGCATCAATAAACTAAGATCCATACCAATGCAAATCTCTATAGCATTACTTAAACCAATTGTATTCCTTTATGGGAAGATCTGTCTTCCTAATTGGTAGGCCATGAAGGGGCCTTATCTTCATAGCAGAGCAGATCTTTTACATTGAGTTAAAAATATGAGTTTAAGGGCCGGAGAATGGCTCAGCAGTTAAGAGCACTGGCTGCTCTTCCAGAGGACCCTAGTCAATTCCCAGCACCCATATGGCAGCTCACAACTGTCTGTAACTCCAGTTCCAGGAGTTCCAATATTGTCATATAAACATTCATGCAGGCAAAATACCAATGCACATTAAATTAGAAATAAATAAAGAATTAAAAAATATGTGTTTAAACTGGGTGGTAGTGCTGCATGCTTTTAATCCCAGCGCTTGGGAGGCAGAGGCAAATGGATCTTTGTGAGTTTGAGGCCAGCTTGGTCTACAGAGTAAGTTCTAAGACAGCCATGCCTTTCCAGAGAGATCCTGTCTTGAAAGCCCATCTCGTCAAAACAGTGGGGGTGTGGGTTGCAACACAGCCATTGTTCTTATATTCTTAAGAAATACAGAGCTGAGCTTTTAACAGCTTTCTGAGAAAATAAGCCCTTCTGCATTTTTGAGAATTTTGAAATATTTGAAAGCTTAATGATTAAATGCCATTTCAGATTTAATTAACATCTGTCTTAGAGGACAGTAGTAGTAGTGCACTACTTTAATCTCAGCATTTGGGAGGCAGAGGCAAGCAGATCTCTTTCGAGCACAGCCTGGTCTACAGAGCAAGTTCCAGGACAGCCAGGGCCACACAGGGAAAAAAACAACAAACAAAATCTGTCCTAAATGTAATCTAGTGAAATTATTACTCGATTCAAAGAGCCAATTCATTGTGATTATAATCTGAAGATTTGTTAAGGCCTACTATAGCTTAGGTTATTGAAAACATAGAAAGTGGAATCATGGATTTTTGAGTTTGAGAGGGATTCTTTGGATATATATATATATATATATATATATATATATATTTTTTTTTTTTTTCTGAGGCAGAGGCAGCCAGCCCTTGGAGGAAGACTCAAAAATGATGAGACATAACTCCCTGACACTAAACAGGCGGCTGCAACTTAAGGTGTTGGAAAGCAGCGGGGTGCTAGGATGACATGCCTGCAGTTTCCCCTCCTGACCTTGGTGGTAGCAATGGAGAGTGGGTAACAAAGCCACGCTGGCATGTATAACAAGGCTAGATGAGCCCTGGAGTGTTCCTACACCTCCCACCTGCCGTGTTGGCATGTGAGCTTGTGCTAGCCATGTGACTTCTCTGGCTGGCCTTGTCTCATCTGCAAAGTAAATGGATTGTGCAGTCCTGTCCAAGGCCTTTGGAGCTCTGATGATGTGTGATTAGGATTCCCATTCCTAGGTCAGCACCTGGGCGTGGACTTGGATGACAGAATTTGTGGGTGGCTGGGAATGTTGTGCTCCTAACCGGCATGTGTTCTTGCGTGCTCAGCAGTTCGTGTGGGGTAACCAAGTGTAGTTGCGTCTTACACAAGGATTTGGTATTCTTAAGAAGAGTAAGTTTTGTTTTGCATCAGGTGATTACAAGGAATCTAATTTCAGTAGCCTATGTTTTTAACATCATATAGTAATTCCTTAAGTACTTCATTATTTTTCAGGTGCAGAAAGTTGTTCACAGCTTCTTCTAGTTGTCCTAGCCAGCACCAGGAGTCTGCCGAGGGTTCCTGAATCAGGCAGGATAGGCTCATTGTGCCTTTGCAAAGTGAAGTCTCCCATTTTTGGTGTACAGAGCTAGTTTTTCAAGTTGGGTAATAAATACCTCTAGTTCCAGATCAGCACCCAGAGTTTCCTCTCCTTCCCACAGGTTAGGTTTGTATATTGTCACACAGCACAAGCCATGACTTCCCAGCATTGCTCTGTTTTCTCCTCTGCCTATGCTGTAATGGAAATGGATTTTAGAATTTTCACCGATAAAAAGCGTATTTGCTAGGCATGGTCGCACACATCATTAATTACAGCACTGGAGAGGTAGACAGAGCTCTGAGTTTAAGGCAGCCTGATCTATATAGGGAGTCCCAGGCCAGTCAAGGCTGCATAACCAGACCTTGTCTCAAAAATGAAATAAACAAACAAGCCCAAATTTCTAATACTTGTTTGTTTGCTTGCCTTCTTTCATGGGGGTGGGGCAGGATCTTATGTAACTCGCGCTGGCTTCAAATTCACTATATAGCCAAGGATGACCTTAATCTTTTGAATCTCTGATCTTTACCTCCCAAGTGTTGGAATTATAGGCATGGTTTACACAGTGCGGGAAATGAACTCAGAGTGCTTTCTGTGAGCACTCTACCAACTAAACTGTATTCCTAGCCCTTGGTTTCAGAGTTCTTGTGATTTTTTCTTTCTTTCTTAAGGATTATTTCTTGGGGCTGGAGAGATGGCTCAGTGGTTAAGAGCACTGGCTGCTCTTCCAAAGGTTCTGAGTTCAATTTCCAGCATCCATATGGTGGCTCACAAACATCCTTAATGAGATCTAGTGACCTTTTCTGGCCTGCAGACATGCATGCATGCAGAACGTTGCATACATAACAAATAAATAAATCTTTGCTGGCCGTGGTGGCACACGCCTTTAATCCCAGCACTGGGGAGGCAGAGGCAGATGGATTTCTCTGAGTTTGAGGCTAGCCTGGTCTACAAAGCAAGTTCCAGGACAGCTAGGGCTGTTTCACAGAGAAACCCTTTCTCAATAAACAAAAAACAAAGCAAAAAGAATTATTTCCTACTGGTGATGTGATCCGTGTTCTTTAAAGGATGTTGCTTTCTTCTGTGTTACAATTTGCTATCCTATCCTCCTTTTCCTCTCCTACAGATTACTCAGTGTTTCCCCACAGATAGACTCTGTGCTCTACTTTGAGCTGTTTCTAATGGTGTTCTTAGGTAAATTAATTACCAATTCTATAGAAGTCTTAACTCCTATAAGTAATCTTCCACAATATTGTGGTCTGAACAGTTTTATGCTTATATAACTAAAATATATATCACCATATATGAGTATAATTTTATGTTAGCAACAAATTTATGCCATATATTCACTTAGTATATAAAAGCCTTATAACTTAAAGTCATTTTATATGCATGCTCATATAATTTTTATTGCTTGTATATACTTTTTATTTTACAAGACCCAAGGTCCCGTTTTCTAGTCTGAGTTTCAGCCACTGTTTTATATTACATAGGATTATATTAAGATCATTAGGCATTAAGGAACTGTGGATTTCAACTGTACTTTTCATTTGAAGAATTGGGTGGCATACAGCTATGAAGTTTTCTTTGATGATGTCACCATGAACAACAAGATGGCTAAATCCTTCTGAGCATTAAAAATTTCGTCGTGGTAGAACCATACTGTGAATAGGTACAGATGTAGCAGACTGGGAGAAGTTACTAGGGGAGTAGTCCTGGGAGGGAAGGCTGTGCAGACATGTATAAACCTTAGACATGATGTGTAAGAGGAGTAGATGGGGCTCATGAGGTGGCTTAAGAAGTTAAAGGTGCTTGCTACCAAGCCTGCTGATCTGGGTTCAATCCTCAGGACCTGGATGGTGGAAGGCCTTCTCAACACGCATGTGCTATGGCACCTGTTTGTGCACACACATATGTAGATAAATAATTGCAGGAAAAATATATGGAAAAAATTAAGTTTCTGCCACCCCATGTAAAGTTATTACCTGTTTTTTGTTTAAATAAATTACTCTTAAAGTAGCTGCTTTTATTTTCAAAGTATGATTTTTGTCACTAATTGACAAAATATATGGTTGTACAAGTTCTTGGGTATTATGTCTCATTGATGAGAAAACACTATTGTTGTTATAGCAAACTGTTGTTGAGTTCTAGGGATGTCTTAGTTAGGATTTCTATTGCTGTGATGAAACACCATGACCAAAAAGCCAGTTGAAGAGGGAAGGGTCTATTAGACTTCTACTTCCACATCATTGTTCATCACTGACAGAAGTTAGGACAGGAACTCAAACTGGGCAGGATCCTGGAGGTAGGAGCTGATGCAGAGACCATAGAGGGGAGCTGCTTACTGGCTTGTTCTCCCCCCCCCCCACCTGCTCAACCTACTTTGTTTGTTTTTCTGGGGTTTTGTTTGTTTGTTTGTTTTTTCGAGACAGGGTTTATCTGTAGCTTTGGAGCCTGTCCTGGAACTAGCTCTTGTAGATCAGGCTGTCTTTGAACTCACTTTGAGATCTGCCTGCTTCTACCTCCCAAGTGGTGGGCTCCAAGGCATGCACCACCACTGTCCGTCCAGCCTGCTTTCTTATCCAGGACCACCAGCCCTGGGATGGCACCATGGGCTGGGCCCTCCCCCATTGATCACTAATTGAGAAAATGAGTTACTGCTGAATCTCATGGAGGTATTTTCTCAGCTGAGGCTCCTTCCTCTCTGATGACTCTAGCTTGTGTCGTGTTGACACTCAACCAACCAGTACAAGGGGTTTCTTCCTTCTTTTTCATTGCCAGAAATTAGATTTTCCAGCCTTAGCCCAAGAGTTCGTCAATGTCTATCTGTCAGTCTCCCTTTCTCTCCATTGTCTGTTTGCATTTTTGAGACATTGTCTCACTGTATAACCCTGGCTGACCTGGAACTCACTATGTAGGCCAGCCTCCTTGAATTTATAGAGATCCACCTGTCTCTGCCTTGGGAATTAAAGGTGTACCAACCATGTGTGGATTTTTTTCCCCTTCCCCCTTCTTTTGATCATAAATGCAGTGTTTTCTTTTTCTTTAAAAATTTCTTTCTTTTTTGCGACAGTCTCATAAGTCCTGGTTGTCCTGACCCTGCTCTGTAGACCAGGCCAGCCCAGGACTCGCAGTGACCTTCCTCTCTGGCATCTGAGTTCCAGGATTATGAGTGTGCAGCCAGCTTGGTGACTGAATAAACCAACAGCGTCGTACATGAAAAAGTTATCCTACCACTTGTTGTTTTCACATGTTTAGGAAGCTGTGGCTAGAGTTGCTTGGATATATTATTGATGACTTTAAAAGCCCTCAGTCATTTGAAAGTAACTTTTTGTATTTTTATTACAGGTAAATTGGGATATTCACATTGTACAGAAACAGAGGTAAGAGAAATGTATGGATATTTCTGTAAAACAGTCTTATACTTTTTGGCATGCCTTGAGTAGTGAACTTTTGCTGTGGGTTTCTCAGTTTTCAGATAATATTATATTTAGAACAGGCACGTAACTTCACTATTCAGGAAGAGCAAATGTGAAAAAAATCAATTATCTTGTCTACTTGGCTATAGCATTAGAAGAAATGACTTTAACGTAGCTTATTTCCTATATTCGTAAAATGATTTACCATTCAAAGCCCTGAATAAACATTATTTAAGTTTATCTTATTTTTTCATAATTCACTCTGGTGTGTTAGGATCATATGATATGTTATGCTTGGTTATGGAAGCTTCCATAGTGCATCTTTAGTAGAACAAGAAAATTAAGACATGGCATGGTTCAGTGAGATTAATAATGTGAAATGCTTGGGTATTTTTAAAGGAGGTTTATTATTTTAAAATACATGTGATAATTTTATTCGGGATTCTCATGTGAAATTTGAGGAGTTTCTGTGTGATTGCTTGTGCTCCTTACAGGGTTTTCAAGGATAACATTGGACGCCGGGCTGCCTATATGTGTGTCATCCTGTCCAGTAGCAGGGTGCCATCTAAGACAGAATATTAGCAACTTTGTTAATGCGTACATATTTAAGAAATTGTAGCCACTGGTGGTGGTACATGCCTTTAATCCCCAAATTTCCAGCACCTGGGAGGCAGAGGCAGGTGGATCTCTGTGTTTGAGGTCAGCCTGATCTATAGGGTTGAGTGGCAGGACAGCCAGGGCTACAGAGAAGCCTTGTCTCAAAAATAAAAAATAAAGAGAGAGAGAGAAGAATTGTGTCTACTTTTATAATGAATCTGAGTGCTGGTAATAGGTTTCAGCAAATTTTAACTCCTTTTATGTAAAATGTAAGCTTCCTAAAAGATGTTGCATAATTAAAAACTGTAAATACATTTTTCTTTTTAATTCAATTCATTTTTATATTTTCTGTTCAACTTTAAAAGTATAAATTTTTCAAATTAGTTTTTTAAATGGACTAAAAATTTAGTATTTTTTTTTTAAAGAACTTACTGTTTTTGTTTAGTTAGGGTTTTTGATGTGTTTTTCACAAGATAAAAAAGAGTAGGTTCAAGCAGAAGAGAGAAGTATTGCTGTAGTTTCAGGGTCTCTATATTTATAGCTATGAAATTCTGAGCGATGAGTTTTCCCCAGACCTTTGACTGTAAAATATTTAATATAATTTCTGTTAAGCTCATAAGACCGTGGAATTGTCAAAAGAGAATATATCACTATTGTAAATTAAGAGTCTACAAATACAGTTCACATCCATCTGCATTTGACCTTGAAATGCCTAATGCAAAGCTTGTCTTGAGCTCCTTCTGTCTCGTGTTGTATTGCTGTGAGATCAGCATGGTTTTAACACTGTGTGCTATCTGAGAGGGTGGCTATCAGACTAACTGCAGAGGCAAACCTGAGACCTGGCTGCCCACTACCGAGCCCATTAGAGTGTTAGAAAGGTGTAAATTTTTATTATTATTATTATTTTTTGTTCACCAGTAATTTTTTCTTCCTTAAAAGTTTTATTTATATTAATGTGCTGCAGGTTTAATTGATGAAAATTAATTAATTTAATTAATTAATTGATGAAATTAATAAGTATCTTTAAATTTTGTTTTGATTTCTGGAATTATGAGTGTTAGTAGTTTACAGGCTGCATCAATAAAAGCTCTTTAGTGGTGATTTTTTGTTTTGTTTTGTTTGTTTGTTTGTTTTAGAAGAGTTTCAAGGTTGGAAAACCAGGCACTCTTGGGCTGGAAGAGAGCCTGCAAGTACAGCTTGTTCCTGAGAAGTGGGGTTGGAGGGAGAGAGGAAGCTAGTATGCTGAGGCAGCAATATGGAGTCCCTGATAAATGACCACAAAAACCAGTCCTGGAGAGTGGTTGCACTAGGCTGGAAGGGTGCTTTTGAGATCCTGTCTTGGTTTCTGAATTGATTTTCTCTTGAGGAAGGAGACTCCCATATACTATTGTGCCAGCAGGAAGGCCAGACTAAGAATGTATGGAGTTAGCTGTGTCAGGACTGTGTACATGTGTTGTGTGTGTACATGCCTGAGCTTATGAGTGGGTGTGGGTGGTGGTTGAAGGGATGGTCAGTGCCCTCTCTTCCCAGCTTCCTAGAGTCCTGGTGGACGCTGCAAAGGACGACTGGATGAAGGTGAAGAAGCATGCCTTGATAGAGCATGTTGTTAGAAGGTCCTGATTCCTAAGCAGGGTTCATAGGCTCATGAAGGGACAGAAGGGAAATTACCTTTTCTGAGGCTGTAGTAGTCTAATCAAAGCAATGTAGTCAACTTAGAGTTTTAATAACACATAAAAACCATGTTATGAATTACCTTTTTTAATATGAATTACCTTTTAACTATGAATTTTAGTTTATTCTTTGAGATTTCACAATCGTATACAGTGTATTTTGATCATGTTTACTCTTATTTTCCCTCTCCAACTACTCTTGGATCCCCTTTCCCCCCATCTCTAAGTTTCATGTCCTCTTTATTTTCATGTCCTCCTAAAACGTAACTGCTGAGACAGTTTGTGCTGCCCATGGGTACGTAGGTGTGAAGCTATCCCCTGGAACACTCAGGCTACCAGGGGCCAGGCCCCTAAAGAAAGCTGACTCTCTGTGCTGGTTAGTTTTCTTGTTGTCTTGACATAAGCTAAGTTTTTCTGGGAAGAGGGAACAAATTGAGAAACGCCTCCATCACAGTTTCTTGACTTTCGTTTGTTGAGAGATGGTGACAGCCCTGGGTAGATGATCCTCAGTTGTATAAGTTGAACAAGCCAGAAGGAGCAAGCCAGTAAGCAGTGTTCCTCTGTGACCTCTGCTTTAGTTCCTGCTCCAGGTTCCTGTTTGCACTCCTGCCCTGATTTTTTTCCATGCCGGACTGTAAGTGCTAAAATGAAATAAGCCCTCTCCTCCGTTGCTTTTGGTTAGGGTGTTTATTGCAGCAATAGAAAGCAAAGTAGAATATTTCCCTAGCAACCATCAACCATCAGTAATAGCTCCTTAGCTAAGGGTAGAAGCTTATGAGCCCCTCCCCTCAGCCCATGCTAGAATGCTCTCTGAATTCTCTTCCAGGGCTTGTCACCTCACTAGCCATGAGTTTATGGCCAGATTACTGTATCAGGTACCTGGTTTCCTCCTGTGGAAAGGCCTTAAATTCAGTATAAAGTGCTGGCTACTCTAACATTCGCGGCAGTAGTGCAGCCATGAGGATATCAGTCACACCATATTCTGGTCATTTTGTGACCCACAGGGTTCACAGCTGGGTAAAACTGTTGATGGCCATCCCCCGCAGCAGTCTGTAGATCACTTTCTGGTACCACAAGAGCTAGCTGTTAAGGACTAGCTTCATTTCTCCTCGTCCTGTGACCAAAGTGTGTGATCCTACCTGGCTTAAAATTTGGGAAGACAAGTAGGAGCAGTGTCTATATCCTGTATTGTTTGGGGACACACACTGTCCCCACCCCACACTGATTAGTTTGTTGTTGTTTTATTGTTGTGAGTTCATATCTGTTTATGTAACCATACTGTCTTGGAACTCACTATGTAGACCAGGAAGATGTTGAATTCTTAGAGATCTGCCTGTCTTTGCCTCTTGAGTGCTGGGATTAAAGGAGTATGCCACCATGCCCAGCTGGCTAATTTTTTTTGTCAATTTAACACAAGCTAGGTTCATCTGGGAAGAGGGAATTTAAATTAAGAAAATGTCTCTATCAAATTTGCCTATAGGCAAGTCGGTGAGGACATTTTCTTTATTAATGATTGATGTAGGAGGGCTCAACACACTGTGGGTGGTACTTCTCTTTGGCATATCGCTCTGGGAAGTATAAAAAAATTGTACTTCTCTTTGGCATATCGCTCTGGGAAGTATAAAAAAATTGTAGCTGAGCCGGATGGTGGTGGTACATACTTTTAATCCCAGCACTCAGGAGGCAGAGGCAGAAGCAGGTGGATCTCTTTGAGTTGGAAGCCAGCCTGTTCTACAGAGTGAGTTCCAGGCCAGCCAGAAGTTCCAGAGCTACAAAGTGAAACAAAACAAAAAAGAACAGCATTGAAAACAAACAAAAAGAAATGAGAGGAAACGTAGTGAATCTGGGCAGCAAGCCAGCAAGCAGAGTTCCTCTATAACCTCTGCTTCAGCTCCTCTCTAACTTCCCTTCATGATGGACTATAAATTGTAAGATGAAATAAAATAAACCTTTTCTTCTTGACATTGCTTTTCATCATGGTGTTCATGGTGTTTATCACAGCAATAGAAGCTTAACTGAGATGCTCCCCGTCCCAACGACTCAAGGGGAGGTATTCCATTCTGGATTTTTTATTAGCAAACTATGGCTCCTGGGAGGTTCCTAATCCCCTGTGTAGTGTAATTTCCATTTAATATCTTTCTCTTTGTGTGTGTGTGTGCACGTGTGTGTGTTTAGGAAGCTTATAAAATAGTATTGTTCCATACGACTTTTCCAGACATCCCTAGTGTTATTTCTCTTCTGCTCTCTCCTCTGTCTGCTCTCACATCCCTCCCATCTTCTTGTTTTTTTAACGTATAATTCCTTTTTTAGAATTCATTTTATTTTTGTATGTTTTACTTTTATTTACTTATTTTGTGTGTATTTGTGTGTGCTCATACATGCATGTAGAGACCAAAGAACAGTTTTTGAGAGTTGTTTCTCTCCTTCCACCGTGTAGTTTCTGAAGTGTCACTTTCAACACCAGGTTTGGTGGCATGTACCTTTAACCATGGAGCCATCTTGATGGCTCCTATAATCCTTTTTTTTTTTTTTAGATTTTTAAAATTGATTTTATTGAGCTATACATTTTTCTCCATTCTGCTCCCTTCCTCTCCCCTCCCTTTCTACTCTCTCCCATGGTCCCCATGCTCCCAGTTTACCCAGGAGCTCTTGTCTTTTTCTACTTCCCATGTAGATTAGATCCATATATGTCTCTCTTAGTGTCCTCATTGTTGTCTAGGTTCTCTGGGATTGTGAATTGTAGGCTGGTTTTCTTTGCTTTATGTTTAAAAACCACTTATGAGTGAGTACATATGATATTTGTCTTTATGAGTCTGAGTTACCTCACTCAATATGATGTTTTCTAGATCCATCCATTTGCCCGCAAAATTCAAGATGTCATTATTTTTTTCTGCTGTGTAGTACTCTGTTGTGTAAATGTACCACATTTTCCTTATCCATTCTTCGATTGAGGGGCATTTAGGTTGTTTTCAGGTTCTGGCTATGACAAATAATGCTGCTATGAACATAGTTGATCTCATGTCCTTGTGGCATGATTAAGCATCCTTTGGGTATATACCCAAAAGTGGTATTAGTGGTTCTTGAGGTAGGCTGTTTCCTAATTTTCTGAGAAATTGCCATACCACTATAATCCTCTTTTTAATATTTTTCCTAATTTATAGAAACCAAATTGAAATGGAGTATAAAGAAAGCCAGGAGAAGCTGGGCGATGTTTGTGTCTGCTTTTAATTCTTTCACTCAGGAGGCAGGTGGATCTCTGTGAGTTCAAGGCTAGCCAAAGCTGTACAGAGAAACCTTGTTTCAAAAACAAAAAACAAAAAACAAAAAACAAAAAAGCCAGAAGAGTATATGTAGGTATGCAATTAGGCCTTTTTCCTTAAGGCAGCCTGATGTCTCTTAAAATCAAGCATTTTTACCACACCTCTTTCTTTGGGAAGGTTTTATTATTTTCAACGCTGGGTATTAATTAGGCTTAGGTCCTGGCACATGCTAAGTCAGTGAGGTGCTACACAGCTATCCCTCAGGCATCCTGGAAAATGTTTTCATATACTTGACTCATAGTGTTCTCAGTGTTGAAATTTGTGAAGGAAATATCCCCTTATCTTGTTCTGTCCCATCTTATTTTGACTTTGAGACAGGTTGTGCTGTGATGACCAGGCTGGCTTTGAGTTCAGCGTGAAGCCCAAGATGACCTTGCCTGTGCAGCAGGACTCCTGCCTCAGCCTTCTCTGTGTCAGGGTCACAAGGCACAGCACTTGGCTAGCACAGCTGTATTCTTTTTCTTTTTTTTTTTTCTTTCATGGCTGTTGGACCCTAAAGTCCAATCACCGAGGAGAAGTTGCCCCAAGAGACCATTCTCACACTGCAGTTGATGTAAAAGCAAGAGAGTTTAATTCTGTCGCAACAGGGTCTTTCAGTATTCGAGAAGCTAAAAGACTCCAAATGTTTGTCACAAGCTAATTTTAAAGTAAAAAGCCATAGAAACAAGGGGGGTGGGGAAACTCGGGGGTTGTTCTTCAACTGTTAGGATTGGCTTATTCAAAGAGCTATTAACAATAATTGGTCTGAGCCAGGGCTGGAGGGTGGTTACCAGATCAGGTGAGGTAAGAGGAAACATTTGAGGGTTTCTTTGACCCCTTTCCAGGGACTGAGTCAAAACATCTGTGGACATCTGTGGGTTATCTTGTCCCAATTCCAGGAGCAGAGCTCTATTTGGAGAATATCCACAAGGACACAGGGAGGTGGAAAGTCCCCAACATTCTAGTACATGCAGGTGTAGTTGTTAGGTTCTCAGGGGAAGGGGGGAAAGCATTAAGGCTGAGAGGCCTCAGAAATGGCTTCAGAATTTTACAATGACCAGCTTTTATATGATTTGTTTTAAGGAATGTTTCTGTAAATAAAAACAAGGTTTTCACTATGTAGCATATGCATCTACCACCTGAGTGTTGGGAGTTCAGGTATATGCTATCATGCCTGGCTTCTATGTGAATATTTAAAAGTTTTTAATAGGCAATTAAATTTCACCCATTTTTTTGGTTCTTAATATTTTTAAATTTTAGTTGAAATATAATTACATCACTTCTCTCTTCTTTTTCCACTCATGCTCTTTCCCTCCAACCCTTCCCACCCCCCATTGCCTCTCAAATTCATGGTCTCTTTGATTATTACTGTTACATACATACATATGTGTATATCAACATAAATATATAGCTACAGCCTGCTGAGTCTGTTTTATAATGTTTTTATGTGTGTAATTTCAGGACTGACCACTTGGTTTTTGAAGGCAGTTTTTCCATTGTTTTATGAACATACCCTTTTGTTAGGCATCGTCATGGTCAGATCCAACCATTCCCACAAGTCCTACCCCCATAATTTTCATATTCCCATGACTAGCAGCCACCCACTTCTTGCTGCTCTTAATGCTTTAAGGAGCCCTGCACGCTCCCTTCCAGAAGTGGCTCGCGCTCCAACTAGTTACTTATAAACTTGTAAATGGTGACTGACCTGTGCTTGCACTTGCCTCTCTAGAAGGCAGCTCTGACCCAGGGTTAAGGACAGCTTTAACTGCTGCCATTGTACAAGTTTTCCTGCTACCATTATTGAAATACTATATATGGATTGGAACCCTTGAAAATTGCCAGACATTTAAAATTCCTGGGTTGTAGCTGGACTTGTAGTTTCCAATCTGAACCTGTTCCATTCCATCGTGGACTAACTGCTGCCAGTCACAGAGCACTCAGAGCCTTTTACCTTTGCGGGAGAACCCGTAATGAATAACTAGAGCGGACTGCTGTTCTCGTGGACAGTTGGCTATGTTTTAAGTGGAATAGGTTAAACCATTATATAACACGGAGTTAGCTTTTGTCATTACTTAATCTTGATAGAGCTCATTTAATTGAGCACTCATTGATAGAGCTGATTGTAATCTGTGCAATAACAGAAAAACAGGAGCGTCATTGAAGGGAACTGTAAAAACACTCATGACCTATTTTTATTTTTAAATATGTGTATGTGTGTGGGTATATGTGATTGAGTGCAGTGACCATGAAGGCCAGAGACATTGGATTCCTTGGAGCTGCGGTTATAGGTTATTGTGAGCCACCCGAGGTGGCTGCTCTGCAAGAGTAATGGCTGCTTTTTACTTCGGAGTCTGCTCTCCACCTCCTCCTCTTATATTTTAAACACTGTTTAAGTGTTTACATGCTTATGTCATAAAAACTGTTTGTAATACTTATACTTTTACATTCATTTTAAAAACTACTGAGGGTCTACTGTGGTGGGCATTGATAGAAACATTATTTTAATAACAAACCTATGAAGCTAATTTTATGATTATTGACATTTTGGAGTTGAGAATTAAAGAACAGAGAGACATAGTATCCTTTGATGTTAGTCTTCCCTGTTGAGTTTAGGATCACTTGGGAGACACACTTGGGATATGCTTGTGAGAATGTCTCTAGAGAGGTTCAACTGAAAAGGGAAGAGTCACCTTAGCGGTGGGCAGTACTGCCCCATGGGCAGGGGTCCTAAACTGAGTAAACTGGGTGGAGAGATGAAAAGGAGAAAGCGAGCTGAGTACCAGCATCTGTCTCTGCTTTCTGTGAACACAGTGTGCCGAGCCACCTCATGCTCCTGCTGCTGTGCCTGCCTCCCGTGATGGACAGGACCGGCCAACTGTGAGCCAGTAAATCACCTTCAGTTGCTTTTGTCTGGTGCCTTGTCACAGCGGAAGTCAGTGATAGAACTGCCCAGCTCAGATGGCCTGGTTCCCTGTGTCGTTGTCGTCCAGCTTGTTGTTGCCTTCAGTGTAACACAGCTGCACAGGGCTGGAAGTCATCTTGCTGTCCCTTTTCTGCACGTGCCTCTTACCAGTGAGTACTGCAGTGACGGCCTTTTGAAGCCAGGGCTGTGCTTCAGCTAAACTGAAGCTTGGGAAAAGGCTCGAAGGCAGCCCATGAGCCCTCAGTTCTCGTGGATTAGATGGGTGCAGGGTTTTTCTGTAGGAATTTATGAAATAGGTTGATTCTAAATCAGAATGATTTAAGAATTGTCCTATATATTGAAATCCTTGGGGAAATTGGACCTGTAATTCTAGGTGTGCCTTGGGGAAATTTAAATGCCTTGGGAATGAGTCAAAAACTACATTGACGTTAGTATCTTAGGCTTAATCCCTGTGGTTGTGAATAGTTTGGGGCATATATATGAGTAGATGAAAAAGTTTCCAGATAACCTAAATCACTAAAGGTACTATGTAGGGTTTGTTGCTTTAGTGCAGAGTATAACATTGGAAAATGTGAATTTGGTCTTTAGGTAAATCTGCCATTCCATTTTGACTTCGCCTCTATCTCATCATAAATGCTCATGTGACAGGTGTACACTGCTTTTTAAGTTGACACTGGCTAAACCTTGCTTAATTTCAGAAGTGATAAAAAAAATCTAACCTGAAGTAATGGGATATTTTTATTAAAAGTAGCAGGTTGAGGAAGTGGCTCAGCTGGTAAAGTGCTTGCTGCACAAGCCGGAGGGCTTTGTTCACACCCCAGCATCTGTAAAGCTTGAGCATGGGCACCAGCCTGTAACCCTGGCACAGTGACCAATTGGAGAGCATTATTGCCTTTGCTGGAAGTTGACCCCAGCTGTCTGAAGTTCTGTGAGATCTTCTCCTCAGAGCCAGTCAAGACGCTCCTCCAACACTGGGTAACATGGCCATGGATTTGAAACCTCAAGCATCCCATGAGCCTTGCTCTGTTCTGTTGCCTGGAGGCATATTGCAGGTCTCACATGATCATCAGGATGTGGAGACCACAGGGCCACATAGAGTCTGTCTGTATGATCAGGGTCACAAACCGTATGGAATGCCTCTCACTGTAAGGGCTACACTTGAGATGTTTCTGAAGCTTTAAAATTATATCAAAATAAAGTTCCCCAAACTGACTTGAGTGGCAAGGACACGTCTTCGAAGTTGGTAGTCTAATTGGGGGTTGACCTTAGTTAATGCCGGTCTTTCACTTACCAGTTCTAATCTCACAGGAACTTCAACTGAAGCGTGTCGTCTTCCACGTGCCAGGGATCCATAGGGGCTGCCTCCTTTCTCCTTGAGTCAATAAATATTGTTGCCCTTTAAGTTGAAAGCTGCTAGGTGTGGTGTTGCACACCTTTTATCCCAACACCCGGGAGGCAGACAGGCAGATCTCAGAGTTTGAGGTCAGTTTGGTTTACAGAGTGAGTTCCAGAACAGCCAGAGCTGTAACAGAGAAACCCTGTCTTGAAAACAAACAAGAAAACAAACAAACCCAGACCTATAAGCAGTGCTTTATGTTATACATCCATTGAGACAGTACAGCCTGAAAGCAGGTGAGAGGGGAGAGTCCTTTCCTTTCTTTCTGTGGTCGTTAAATGTCATTAGACTGTGTCTTGTCTGAGGGAAATCTTAGAGGTAAATATTGTTTTAATAAAACCTAGGAGCATGGAGAGTATTTGGAAAAGAATCAGTGCTTCTGAGGTAATCTTAGATTTGAGGTGCCTTATACACATTGTATATATGTTGCTGGGTGGTGGTGGCACACGCCTTTAATCCCAGCACTTGGGAGGCAGAGGCAGGTGGATCTCTGTGATTTCGAGACCAGCCTGGTCTACAAAAGCTAGTTCCAGGACTGGCTCCAAAGCTACAGAGAAACCCTGTCTTGAAAAACAAACAAAAAAAAAACTAAACAAAACAAAACAAAAAACATTGTATATGTCTAGTTTAGTTTAAAATATAATTGTAGACCTGTAGGGTGGCTTAGCAGGAATAGCTACCCTGACAACTTGCGTTCTATCAAGCCACATGGGGAAATGACTCCAGAAAACTGTCCTCTGACCTCCACAGGCATGCCATGATGTATGTGTGTCCCCTCCATACACATGCACCCAGCATAAATGAATTAAAGTGTAATAAATAAAAAATAATTGCATATAGTTAGAAAGACACAATCATATCAGGCAAGTACAAGAAAATATGTAACTAAATGTCACAGTTATTAGTTTTTACCATGAATTTCATAGTTTTGAAATGTCAGTGATTTGATACCCTTTCTTTTGGTGACTCAGTCTGGTCTGTTGTATAAAAATGCAAAATATCCAGACAGTGTGCTGCCTTGGCCTGCAGACACCAGTGCAGGCCAGCTGTCTTCACACCCACCACCTTATTCAGCTTCCTGGAGTTCCTAGTAGATGCGATGGGGCAGGGCCTACACACCCAGCTATGCAATAGTGTGGGTATGACAGCCACTGGATTCCATTCTTCTTTCCTTCATCTAGCATATTTAATTAGGCACTGGCCCTGTTTGCTTTCTGTTGTTGTAATAACAGCAGCCAAAATCAACATGGGGAGGAAAGGGTTTACTTGGTTTACAGCTTACAGCCCAGTGCAGGAGCTCAAGTAAGAACTTGGAGGCAAGAACTGGCACAGCAACCATGGGAGTACTGCTTGCTTACTGGCTCACTCTCAGGCTTGTGTTCTGCTCCCTGTACAGCCCAGGCCCTACTGCCCAGGGATGATACCACCTGTAGTGTATGGGGATTGCTTGCATCAGTTAGCAATTAAGAAAATGCCCACAGCCATGCCCACAGGCCAATCTGATAGAGACATTTTCTCAACTGACTGCCCTCTTCCTAGGTGTGTCAAGTAGACAACCAGTATTAGCTGTCACTGACTTCCAGGAAAGTGTTGTCAAGAAATTAACTCAGCTATTTCAGGCCTTTGAGAAGCTCAGAAAAACCAATGGAAAGCCTATCTACTTTGCTTCTTGAGCGCTATTAGTACAAGAGAAACGGGGAGCCACAGCTGTTGATACATAATTCTCAGCAGATTGTTACGCTGCAACATTTCTTCCTTGCCAAGCATGTCTTTTAAATAGTCAGGTTTATTTTGGGGACCCTGAGATGAAACAATCATTTACCAAATGCAGAGCCACCAGGCACAGACATTCAGAATTAGTCTTGCCCTAGTTGTTGGTACTGGTGTGACACAGAAAAGCTGTTCTGGCTCCTACCTGTCTCCGTGAGTTCTCAGTGCCTGTTCATGGTTAAAGCAGCACCTGCCACCTGCTCTGAGCACAGGCTTTTCCTCCACATCATTACCCCTTGAGCCCAGACAGGAGGAGTGGCTGCTGGGAAAGGAAACAATGACAAGCTTGAGTAAGGGGTGCTCTGGCTACACAAAGAGACCAGAGTAGCAGGTCTGGGGCACCTTTGTCAAGAGCTTTCATTGGGAAAGCAACAGGGCTGTGGATATTGGAGCAGGGTTTGCTTCTTAGCGTGGAGAAGGAAATGAGAGGTTAGCAGGGTCCCAAACGGCTCACATTTGCAGTGAGTATGTATTTCATGTATCCCAGGGCAACCTCTTAACTTGCAGTAGGAGAGTGAAGTTCTGATCCTGTCTCTACTTCCCACATGATGGGATTACAGCTATGCACCCCCCTGCTCAGCTTGTATTTTGGGTTGAACCTAGAACCTCCTGCACCCTGCCCAGACACTACCAGCTGAGCTACATCTCTAGCTTCTGGTGACTTCTTACAACATGACGTTAGTCACTAGAAAATTAATGACAAAAGTCCTGCTTCCCATTTCTTTTTTTGTGAATTATTTGATTATCATTTTAAACATTAAGAATAATCAAAAAGGGACAAAACAAGGACAAAAAAATTGTCCTTGGAATATGTGGAGTTCTATCTAAGCTACAGATTTCCCGGTAAGATTTCAGTGTGAATTATTTGTCATAAGCAACAACAATTCTGTTGCTTACGTTGATTACTCAAAATACTCCCTCTCTAACTTTGCAGGGAAACATTTCTTTCTAAGCTTCTATACAGTAAAAATTTAAGTACTCAGTGACTTGCCTTTTGTGTCTGATTTATTTTTTTTATATTTCTTATGGTTTATTTAACTTTATTTTATGTTCATTGGTGTGAAGGTGTCAGACCCCCTGCACCTGGATCTTCAGACAGTTGTGAGCTGCCATGTGGGTGCTGGGAATTGAACCCGGGTCCTCTGGAAGAGCAGTCAGTACTCTTAACCACTGAGCCGTCTCTCCAGCACCTTGTGTATGATTTATGTATTGCTGTATTTTTGAAAATTAGAAGTAGAATGATAAAAAGAGTAATGTGTGCCTGTGACCCAGAAAAAGGCAAAAGGAAACTGGAATGACAGAGTGGTCCAGGAGTAGAAGAGTTCATGCTGCGGTGGAGAGGGGGCTCCTGTTTTACTAGACACTCGAAACAAGACAGAGTGCTCGCTGCCTTTGTTAGCTTCTATTTAAGTCCTTACCTTCTTTTCATTAAGTAAAAGGTGGTACTCTAGGCCTTCCCCTTTTCTAAGCCTTTGAATTTACTCGGAAACTGTCCACGTGGAGTCAGATCCCGCTGCACACCTGTCCTTGACAGTCCAGAACTCTGCAGAGTGGGCCAGGGCTGGAGCAGTGATAAGGACTCGTGGTCTGGCCATTGTGTCCTTCCAACAGTGGCTCCTTGTGAGGCAGGTTGAGTGCATCAATGCCGCATTGTAGTTTGGTTTGTGTAATCGGTACAGTGTCTCTTCCAGCCCTCTCCCCAACTTTCTTCAGGTGGCAAATAGGTCAAGGTGATGTCCGATGAATGTGACTCCCTGAGGTACATGAGGAAGATAGCAAGGGCGAACTTCTCAAATGACAGTGGCCTCTGACCTCAGAACTCCACAGTTACTGCTATGTGCCTTCTCTACTGACAGTTACCTCCCCAAGCCAGACTGCCCCCCCCATGTGTGTGCACGCTCATGCATGTGCCAGAGACTGACATCAGGTGTTTTTCTTCAGGAGCTGTAGACTAGACTGGCCTCGAATTCAGTGATTCCCTTGTGCCTGCCTCCTCAGTGCTGGGATTAAAGGTGCCTGCCACCACTGCCTGGCTTGTGAACTCACTTTTATAAGGCATGTTCTTTGATTTTTTTTTCTGATGTTCAAACATACAAAAATATTTTTGTGTTTCAGCTGTCAGTTTTGTTTTCAGAAGTATGTGAGTGAAAACTGCCCTCTGCCCCCTTCCAGTGAGCGCCTGCTGAGCTGCAGCCGGAGCCACCTTCTCCCTGCTCTGTCTTCCTGCAGTCCAAAGGCAGGGTGGCGTCATGCCTAGTGCCACTCTGCGGGCTTTCAGGGCTCCATCATCCCTTCATAAGAGTGCTTACAGGAGTTGGCCAGGACTCTGTTGGTCTGCAGCAGCCTGTCTTCTCAGGTGGTGTCGCCTCTCTTGTTCATCTTCACACACACTGGCCACCGTCTTGTGTGACAGACATCTCAGGCACCTTCTGTCGCAGGGCCTTTGTACTGGCTGGTCCTGCTTCTAATGCTTTCTCAGATGGTTGTGTGCCCAGCTCTCCCTCACCACTGGCCCGCTTCCCTTCTGCTCTGCTGTAGCCATGGGGTATGGTATGCGTTAATTATTACAATTTTATACTGCCGCCTTGAAATACCTGTTCTCTTCACAAGATCTCTCACCTTTTTCCTACGAGAACGTGAACTTTAGAGAGCACAATTATTTCTTGTGTCACTGCTGTCACAGTTTCTGTGGCAGTCGCAGGTAACGTCATCTTCAGAGAGTTTTCTCAGCTGTATAAAATGGGAACATGTTTATAGTGTTTGTAGGCATCATTTTAGCTAAGCACTCCTCCAGTGAGCTTATGTTATGCTCATAAAGAGATAAAGAATTAGCCAGGTGGTGGTGGTATATACCCTTAATCCCAGTACTTGGGAGGTAGAGACAGGTTGATCTTTGTGAGTTCGAGGCCAGTCTACAGAGCTGTTACACAGAGAAACCCTGTCTCAAAAAACCACCAAAAAAAAAAAAAAACCTTCATAAAGAAATCATGACACTAGTACAACCCATTTCACAAACTGCACACAGAAACGCAGGTGTAGAAAGATCCTGACTCAGGAGAGGTATCCTGGTATGCCATGTTAGTCTGGGGGCCTGTAGAACCTCCCCTCATGAGGATGGTATCCTCAGGGACCCCCCTGGGGACCCTCACACTACTGTCTTTCCTCCAGAGAGCTCATGCTGCCCTTTCTCTTGTGGCTTGGGCTGTGTGGTAGACGTGAGGCTCATGCCTCTTTTGAGCCGTGTCTAGTTTAAGTGTTCTACTGTGGCCTCACACTGGTACGCTTTCTAACTTCATGAGGAAAATTCATTTCTAGTTTTCCGACCACATCGGAAGAAAACTTTGAAGCTTAATGTATTCAGCAGTTAAAATGGCTATTCAGATACTGGTTACAATGCCCTTATGTGCCATTTAGTCTAAACTTGAACTTGCAAACCTCTTTGTCAGTGTTTGCTTTATGCAAATAAAGTGCGTGAGCAGCTAATGGGAAAGGACTTATTTGGTTAACATTAAACCACCCTCCATGTAGCAAAAGGTAACGTGGTCTTCAATGACATTAGGTCCCTGCTTCCTTGTTTTGATGCATAAGGTAGCAGAGGTGGTGGCTGTCACTGGATTAGACTAGAAGGAGCCTGCATCTGTCTTTGTCCTGTTTCTCCTCTGGCTGGAACTTCTTGTTTGTTTTCTCAGCTTGACACAGAAGCTCTTTTCAGAAGTGATGCACCGTAAACCACTCAGAACAGGCTGGTTTACTAAGAACAGTTTTCATCCAAGTGCCTGGGACTGAGGACCTCGTTCCTTGTATACTGCTGATGTGTGTGTGTGTTCAGAAGCAGATCATGGTGACAGTACCCCTGACTTCTTCCTGATATCCTTAGTCTAGATTCTGAGTCTCTAAAACTGGGGGAGGGGAGCGGGATGAAGGTTAATATGTATAATGCCTATTTGACAATGATAATTAAGTATGATAATTAAGATGTGGGGAACTAATTGACATGGGACCTTGTCGGTCACATGGCATCACAGTTCAGTAAATGTCAGCTGATAGGAAGATGTACTTTAAGTTGTATTTCTTTCTTTCACATTCTCTTTTTATGCATATTAACTTATCCGTATTTGTGAATACCTATCTGATCTCTGCCAGGAGCTGAGTACACAAGAATGACCGAAACAGACCTGACCTTGAGCACAGCATCCAGCAGGAAAGACAGGTGTGCTTGAAACCTGACAGTTACTAGAACATTTATGTTGAACCAGGAATAGAGCTTTACAATTACTAGAACATTTATGTTGAACCAGGAATAGAGTTTTAAATACAGACTTTAATTTTTAAAAGCTTCTGCAGTAGAAAAGTGATAAAAAATCAGTGTAGTTTTCCAGAGTTTTGAGAAAGAGGTGCTTACGCGAGCGAGCTTGTGTAACTGCCCTTCAAGGACAGTTAGGAGGTCAGTAGAAACGGAAGAAAGGGGTAGAAAGAAACGGCTTGTAAAACAGACTGGAGCAAGTCCATTGAGGATTTTCTAAGTGAAACAAGGAGAGAATTGTGAGCTGGAAAGTGAAGTTTCTAATTTCCCAGCACTGAAGTCATAACTCTGACAGCAGAGTCAGACTTAGTAGCTGGTTTGCCAGAAAGAAAATGTGGTTTAAAAGTGTGAACAAACCTCAACAATTCTAACGTGGTGTAGTGGTCATTTTGTTTTTGGTGTAACCGAATACTATATAAAAGTTTATTGTTAACTGTAAATAATATATCATTTAAACATTTAATTTTATGTATATGATTTTTTTTCCTGTGTGTATGTGTGTGTGTAGCATGAATTCTAATTGGTCTTAATAATAAAAACCTAGAGTCAGATATCAGGGGGTGAAAGCTGAAAGATCAGAGAAGCAGAGCAGTCAGCCACTAGTTCTTACCTCTCTGACATCTTCAGAGTATCCTTTCTCTACAAGACCTCAGACTCAATGCCTGAGCTCCTGCCTCCTCCTGCCTTATATTCCTCTCTCCCCAGCCATTTCCCTTCCTGTCTCCACCTGCCCAGTGCTGGGATTAAAGGTGTGTGACTACCAAGTACTGGAGTTAAAGGTGTGAGTCACCACCATCTGTGTTTGATTCGCTTTTAGACTGAATCGATCTTGTGTAACTCAGGGGTGGTCTTGAACTCACAGAGATCTGTCTGCCTCTGATCCTGAGTACTGGAATTAAAGGCGTGCGCCACCACTACCTGGCCTCTATGGCTAACTAGTGGCTAGCTCCTCACAGTAATATTCAGGCAAGCTTCATTTGTTAAAGCAAACAAAATATCACCACATGTGTGTGTACACACACACACAGACACACACAGACACACACAGACACACACATCCATGGTTCCTACGTATTGGATCCTCAGAAACTCTGGTTGCAGATGGTTGTGAGCCACCATGTCGGTGCTGGGAACCAAATCAGGTTCCTTGCAAGAACACTGAGGCATCACTTCAGCCTCTTACACATCATTTCTATAATGAGTAAGATTTAGCATAATGAGAACCAGGCACAGTGGCTCATGCCTTTGGCGAAGATGAATGTCTGTTCCCAAAAATGCAAACCTTCCAGTCAGTTCCTCACAAGAAGAAAAGGTTAAATGGCTGAGTAAACTTTTTGTTTTTGTTTTTTTGACAGCAGGATGCAAATTAAAACTACTTTGAGATTCTGTTTTACTCCAGTCAGACTGGCTATCATGAAGAAAACAAATGACAACAAGTACTGACAAGGCTTTGGGATGGAGACCTTTTCCTTACTCATTGCTGGTAGGAGTGCAAACTAACGGAACAACTGGAAATCAGTATAGACCTTCAGAAAACTCAAACTATGAAACCATGTGACACAGTGTTATCACTCCTAATGAAGATGTGCTATATATACATAAAGGAATTTAAATTAGCTATCAAGAAAAATAAAGTGATGACATTTACAGGAAAATAGATGGAACTTCAAAGTGTATTAAATGAGATGACCCCATATTAGAAAGACAAAATTTGCATATTCTCTATCATGTGTGGTTCCTAACTTTTAATATTTATGTGTGTAAATAAGGAGGCATGAGAGTAGATGTGACTTATGAAACTAGATAGGAGACCAGGGAGGAAAATGAGATACTGAGAATGGAAGGTAGGGGAGAGGGAAAGGAGGCTGTTGGGGGTCATAGGACAGGAGAGGAAGGAGCAGGGATGGGGAGGAATTTGAGGGAAAAATAGCAAATTTTGTGTAAAAAAAAATGCCATAGTGAAACCTAACCCCATCCTGGAACTCCGCTTCAAGGACTTCTGGCCAGGGACTGGATTTCTTGGTAAGGGCACTGACATTTGTGGGTGTTTGTGCCTTTACTCATAGCTGGGCTGAAAGAACTAACCCCAAATTCTGGGTGTAGAA
Source organism: Myodes glareolus (assembly GCF_982192425.1). Lineage (NCBI taxonomy): Eukaryota > Metazoa > Chordata > Mammalia > Rodentia > Cricetidae > Myodes > Myodes glareolus. The sequence continues at coordinate 20,862,626 of NC_142038.1, forward strand.
TTAGAAAGCCAGTGGCATTCTCATTACAACCAAAGCTGTATTTCAAAGAGGAAACTAAAGCAAAATAAAGTTTCCCTTTGCATAGCTGGCTTGTCTTTACTATTTTTTGAAATATTTCTTCTTGCTTTCTTCGTTAAATAATTTTGTTAAATAGTAAAATCATACTATTTTTGTTAAGCCTGTTTTTTCCTTTCCGTTTATATCGTCTTCTGATTTGTTTTTTTCCTGGCATGGCAGTTCTGTCCCTTTCACCGTCCTGTGCTGTATTTTAGGTGTGTTTGTAGTGACTCGTGTGTTGTGAAATTGCCTGTTTAAAACAATTCCCACTTGAGAATCTGCCGCCTAGGTGTCTCACCTGTTTGCACTCATTAGGATATTGAATATATGTGGACTAATTTCTGTTTTTGGATTGTTAGGCCCGTTTTGGTCTTAATGCCTCCTCCCACCGTGCAGAGCACATTTTGCAGTCAAGCATGTACTTCTGCATAGAAGCAATGACAAAGAAAAGCCATGGGCACAGCTCTCTCCAGTTGATCAAAGTCCCCACAGCTCTTTCTGTCCTTCTGACCCGTGATAACAGGACCCAGACTGAAAGTTCCTTCAGAGAATGAGTGAATCAATATCAGACAGATCTGGAATTATTTAAACTGATTTATGAACTTCTCTACCCATTGTTGAAAATTGTGATGCAAAACATTGATTACTGGGGAACTTAATGGGATTAGGGTCAAGTTTCCTATATAAAAACATACCAAGCCACAATTTTAGGGTTTTTTTTTTTTTTTAAAGTTGAGGAATAAATGGGCATCACCGCTTGGGTAATGTAAAGCAAGGTTAAATATTTCCTTTTGTTAATTTTTTTTCTCTACAAATGTTCTTTAAGCTTTCCTATACCTTTTCATGTGATCTAGAAGAGACAGTTCCACACACATGCTTTATGCCTTCTCATAAACAAGAGCAATAACTGGCAAAGCCAGAGGGTACCGAAGCAGAGAAAATGCGGGGTTGGACTAGATGTAGTTTCCACTTCCCAGAAGACAGAGTTATCATGGGCATGAAGTTGACCTGATTTCTATGGTGCTCCGTTGAGTTGTCCTCAGGTGACTTATTTGTGTTGAGCCACCTGTGGAGCTGGGGGATGGCGCTCACTCTGAGAGCCTGTGAACCTTGCCGAGTTGTAGACAGTTGTTAGTGAGACCTGTGGTTGAGAAGCAGTTCATCGAGTTTCTTGTCTGTCTTCTCAATCTCATCACCTAGGCTCTCCGAGTGAATTTTTTTCAGTAGATAAATTTAAAGAGAGGGGATGTTTTCATATTTAATCAGAGTAAAGTTCAAAAATTAACAAGCAAGTTTTTTTCTTTCAACGTCTTTATCTTTTAGTCATGGTTAGTATTTAACCTTCTAGTGCCTTGGCTTTCAGAATGGAGATTATAATTTGTGCTGTATGGAACCTTAATTAATACTTACTAATCATGTGCTTTAAGCCAGAGATGAAAGTCCCTTCAGTTCAAAGTTCATAATAACATTTCAAATAAGGAGCTGAACTTGCTGGAGGAATGACTGCTCTCAGATCATTAACTACGTATCATGATTATTTTGTGCTGTTTTGATAAGGTGGGCCATTCTTGTTCTTTTTAAGATATTCTCAGTTTCTTTTAGAGATTCTAGATTCTTCTAGAGTTCTTAAGTCTTTTTATTTCACTCAGTGAAATATTTACTTAGTAGTTGATGGGCAATGTGTGAGATATTGTGCTAGGAACAGGGCATAGATAGATCTTTCCTTTAGACAAACAAAAGTATGGGAAGAGAAGAATTGGCCTGCAGAAAATGTCTCATTTTCCTTACTTTTTCTGTAAGTGTATTGTGACAAAGCACCATGTCATCCTAAATTTACTTAGTACTTAGACATCAAGTGTGTTAACTCATGCTCACAATATTGGCTTCCTGGGACTGTGGAGGTGACTCCGTGGCTAAAGGCTCTTGCTGCAAAGCCTGAAAACTTGAGTTTGATCCTTAGAGAGAAGTAAAATGAAAATGGTAGAGGAAGGGAATCACCCTCTGACCCCACCACATGCCCACGCACAAACATACACACACATAAATTTTTAGAAATGATTTGGTTCTTTGTTCTGTAATATTGGTGGTTGAAGCAGTGTTTCTCAGGCCTGTCCTTACGCTTTGGATGTAAGCATGTGAATGTGCTCCAGATCCCAACATAGTCGTTCTTGTAATGCTTAACTTGTTTGTTATGTCTGTAACTTCACCTTAGACTCATACAGAAAGCTTTGTTTTCTTTACTCTGTCGACCTGTGTTGTTTAGTTTGGTAGCTACTTCCTACCTTTTAAAATTAAAATTAGATAACATTTAAGCCTATCAGTGGTTCTTTGTGCCCAGTGAACAACAGCCTAAATGTAAAGCACATCATGCTAGAATGTTCTAAAATATTAGACAATGCTGCAGTTTAGAACAAAGCTCACTGTGTAAGTTTATGTATATTTATTCATCCAGTTGGGTTCTGCCCAGCAAATCCACATTTTAAGATATCATTTTAAATATACTATATTGTGGTTTTTTGTTTTGTTTTGTTTTTGCCATTTTCCATTTCTTACTATAACTTCAGCAATATTTTTAAATGCTTTTTTTTTAATTTGAGAATTTCATAGTTGGCTGCATTATATTTGCATCATTCCCACCCTGCCTTCTCTCGGCTTTGACTCTTCTTGTGTTCCCACTATCCCCTCTCTTTCCTCCCTGACTCCCTCTCAAATTCATGACCTCTTTTATAATTATTGTTATACACCACCTCCTACTGAGCCCAATTAGTGTTGCTGTTATTTAAATGTCTTTGGGGCTGACCACTCAGGGATTGAGGTTTGTCCCTGAAAACCACTCGTTCCCTGTCCCTGAACAGTCATTGACTTCCTGTAGATTTTTATAGTTTTTTCAAAATACAATTTACATACCACGGCATTTGTCCATTTAAATGTGTAGTTCATGATGTTGCGTATATTCTTTTGGGAAGTGGGAGGAGAAGGTTTATTTGCTTCACACTTCCATGCCACAGTCTATCATTGAGTGAGGGAAGGAGGGGCAGGAGCAGGCAAAAACAGCTGGAGAACAGAGTTCCCCTCAGTGTATTTTTGAGCTATGTGAGCATTACAACCACCAAGTTTTGAATATTTCCTTCATCCCAGGAAGAATTTTTCTGTGAGTGTTTTGGTTTTTTGAGACAGGGTTTCTCTGTTTAGTAGTCCTGGCTCTCAGTTTATAGACCAGGCTAGCCTGGAACTCACAAGAAATCTGGCTGCCTCTGCCTCCCTAGTCTGGGATTAAAGGCATGTGTTAGCACTGCCTGGAGATTTTTTTTTTAAATTTTCCATTTTTTATTTTATGTGTTTGAGTGTTTTGATTGAATCTAGTAAGTGAATCATGTGCGTGCCTTATGCTGCAGAAGGTCTGGATTTCCGGGAGCTGGAGTTACGGGAGGTTGTGAGCCACCAACGTGGGTGCTGGGAACCAAAGTCCGCTCCCCCAGGACAGGAGGCACTTCTCACCGCTGAGCCATCTTACCAGCCCCAAGGAGTTTTGTACCTTTTGCCAGTTATCACACACTTCTCCTCAGTAGTCTGGCTTTAGGCAATAAAAAATCTTTCTGTCTCTATAGATTTATCGGCCATAGATATTTCATATAGTGTGATTTCTTTTGCTTTTCAGGGTCTGTGTGTCAGCGGGGCATTTGTTTTTATGACCCTCTAATACGTTTTGTATGGATACACCAGACTTACATGCTGCAGTTGATGGATTTGGGCTTATACTGGAGTTTATAGCCATTCTTATATTTTTGTGATATTCAAAAATAAAACTTGCTGTATAAGGAAGTTAGGGTGCTGAGGCTATAGCCCAGTGCGTGTTTGCTTAGAGCCTGTGGGGCTCTAAGGTGTGGTGCCAGCGAAGCCAAGAGGGCACTGGGGAGAAAGTCTAGTCAGTGGCATGCCTGTGTGACTGGGAGGCCTGAGTGTGGATCTCCACTGGTGAGGGAGGAAGGACAGGTGGGTCCTCTTGAGTCACGGGGTGTTTATTTGGAGATGAGGATCTACAGCACCACCACACATGTTGGCTGTGTGGTTTAGCATCAGATATATATATTAATCAGAAATGAGTCTGTGTGGTAAATAGAAATTACATTGCATCTCACTCCCCACATCCTCTTGTAGTAGACGCTCCTGTGCCTTCCCTGTCAATCTGAGGGTGTGCTGGGCTCCTGGGCACATCCTTTCATCTAAGAATGACTACCACGTTCTTCCCATTGCAGAAGGCACTTCTCCATGTGACTCACACTTCACTGGAAAATTCCTTAGTCGTCGTCGTCGTCGTCTTCGTCGTCGTCTTCTTCTTCTTCCTCTTCCTCTTCCTCTTCTTCTTCTTCCTCTTCCTCTTCCTCTTCTTCTTCTTCTTCTTCTTCCTCCTCCTCCTCCTTCTTGTTCTTCTTCTTTTTTTCTTTAAAGCAGTGTTGCCTTTGCAAGAAAACTTTAGCAACCTTGTGTCTTCACCAGACCATGTCCCTGCTCAGCTGGGAGGCACTTTCAAACCTTGTCTTTCTCTTCACCACTCTCCTCCTTCCACACTCCCAGCTCTAATTGCAGTTTTCTTTACTCAAGAAAACAGAAAGAGCCCGAGGAGAGCTTCCACCTTCTCCTCCACCCAGTGTGCTGCTGAGTCTGCTGAAATACCTACTCAGGAACAGCATTTCTCATGCAGGCTGTGGTCTGGATGGAAAACACTGTAGAGTGTGAAATCAAGAGAAGAAACTGGCTCCACAGGAGGACGGGCAATGTGGGGCCTGTGCAGCCATGATCCCTTCCGAGGCCTGCCCAGGGCTCTGCAGAGTAGCGGCATGAGCTGCAGCTGCCCTCCTGAGGTGCTGATTCCCGGAACAGTTGTCTCATTTGGAAACTCCAGGAACCACAATAAATAAGATTTGGGCCTTTTGAATGCTGCCAAGTGGTAACACCTTCTTAGAATTGAGTTAAGCTCATATAGTTTTTAAAAATTTTATAATTTATTTGTGTGTATGTCTGAGGAGGCCGGGTTCTGGAGTTACAGGTGGTTGTGAGCTGCCTGGTGTGGGTGCTAGGAATGAACTCAGGTTCTGTGTGAGACCATTCCATGCTCTTCACCACCGAGCCATCTCTCCTGCCCTAGCCCCAGGATTTTTGTTGTACTGAAATACACATACCATCTTAACTGTTTCAAGCATACACCCAGTGGTATTAAATCCATTTATAGTGATTCACATCTGTCACTGTCTGCTTCCAAAACTGTTACATAAACTCTGCACTCAGCAAACCTTAACTAACCTCTCCCTACTAGTCTCAAGTATGCTTTCTGCCTCTATAAATTCTGTTTCTATAAAGTCTAGATGTTTCATTTAGTGGAATCCTAGCTTTTTGTGTGTCTTCCTTTACTTAGCATGACATATTAGTTTGCTTTCTATTGCTATGGTAAGACACTGACCAAAACCAATTTGAGTTGATTTCATCTTACAGCTTACAGTCCATTATGAAGGGAAGTCAGGGCAGGAACTCAGGCAGGGACCTAGAGGGGGGAACTGAAACAGAGGCCATGGAAGAATTGTTGTGTGTTCGCTCTTCATGGCTTGCTCGACCTGCTTTTTTATACAACCCAGAACCATTCTTAGAGTATACTGGATCCTCCCACATCAATCATTAATTGAGAAAATGCCCCAACGCTTGCCCACAGTACAATCTGATGGAGGCAATTGCTCAGTTAAGTCCCCTCTTTCCAGATGACTCTATCTTGTATGAGTTGACAAAAGAACTAACCAGCACATGTTTTTAAGGTTCATCCATGATATTGTATGGCTCAGAATTTTGTCGCTGTAAGGGCTTAGTGATGCTTTATTGTGTATATAGCCTCAATCTGTTAGTTTGTGACAGTATCTCATATTGCCCAGTCTGGCCTTGAACTTATTTTGGAGTCAAGGATGGCCTTGAACTCCTGATTCTCTATTCCAAGTGCTGAGATGACAGGCATGTGACACCATGCATGCATTTTAAGGAGGCTTCATTACTGATCAGTAATGTATATATATGACCCTTCTCAGTAGTGGAAAGTTCCTTTTTCTCGGCATTGTTCAGATTTGATTGTATTTGTTTCTTCTACACATGACCTTAAAACCTGTTCGGTTTTTTTGTTTGTTTGTTTGTTTGTCTTTTGTTTTTCCCAACTGAAGGAGAGAACCAGTTCTAAACTTGAGTATTTCTTCAGAGAGGTCAGGCAGGGTCTCATGATGACAGCTGGGTTGCTAATGTAGTTCCTCTTTACATTATAATTCAGTTTAACACCTACTTGTAAAAACTTTACTTGACCTTTCTCTTAATCAAAATTAAAGTATTGTATCTGTGGTTTTTCATGTTTTAATTCTGTGTTTATTACTCATCATACTCATTAATGCTGGTGTAAGCTAAATAGTATCACATGGATTGAGTGGTTGGTCTGAGGTCATACATCAGATAGCCGGTAGAATCCCGTCTCATGATTCCTAGTCCAGTGTCCTCTTCACAGTAGAATTAACTCAGCTAGTTTTCAGCAATCTCGAGAGCTAGGATCTGTGGCTTACACCTGCAGTTCCAACACTTGCAAGGTTGAGGCAGGAGATTATAGAAAGTGCAAGACCAGCCTGGACTGCAGTTCCAGTGAGTTCCAGGCCAGTGTAGGCTACCAAGATGAGGCACTGCCTGAAAACAAATCTTGAGGCACAGAAATTTTAAATGTAATACAGTACTGCTAATTTAGATAGTTTGACGTATAAACAAATCTGTAGTCTTGCATAAATGCTATCTGAATCTTTTCTTCACCACAGAAAGTTATCTCTCTTTGCAGTCAATTCCCACACCCTACCTCCAATTTCCTGTATATGGGATCATGCAGGATATGCCATTTATATTGCCTTTATTGTTGCTGCTGGGTTGTTTCTTTGTTCTTAGTTTTGTTTCAGGAACAGTTTTTGCAACTCATCATCAGCAACATTTTGCAGCTATATTATCACATTCTGTAGTAATGTGTTCTTTTGTCTCCAGCCTAGTATTCTGTTGTGTTGTAGAATATTATTTTAAGATGTGTTACATTTGTTTATACTGTTGAACATTTGTTTCAATAATGCAAAGATATGTTGTGTTATTTTATGTTGCATTTGTTTAACTCTGTGAAGCTGTATTACTTTACCTGTCTAAAACACCACATAGTCTACTAAAGAGCTGAATGGCCAATAGCAAGCCAGGATAAAGGATAGGTGGGGCTGGCTGGCAGAGAGAATAAATAGGAGGAGAAATCTGGGAAGAAGGAAGAAGGATTAAGAGAGAGCAAGGCTAGCCTCAGAGTAAGAGTGAAAGTAAGATATATAGAAGCAAGAAAAGAAAAAAGCCCATAGGCAAAAGGTAGATAGGTTAATTTAAGAAAAGCTGGCTAGAAACAAGCTAAGCTAAGGCTGGGCATTTATAAGTAATAATAAGTCTCTCTGTGTGAGTTATTTGGCTGCTGGGTGGTGGGCCCCCAAGAGTAAAGAGTAAAAACAGCAACAATAAATTGGCACCCCACTTTGGGCATCAAGGTAAAGAGGGAGGGAACTCCGTGAGCAAGTTAGATTTTTAACAGGTGCCAATCACTGAAGTACACTCACAGTACAGAACAAAGCTGCTGCTGCAGCTTCAGTTGATACACCATCACCATTTCCACTGCTGCTCATTTTAGAAGGGGACAAAAACTAAGCCACCTGCCACATGTGTTCCTGTGGCTCACTGCCAGCTTGCCTACATCCAAGAGAGTGTCCTTCGCCCCACCCTCACCTTTTATCTGAGTATTTGGGTTATGTATCCCCAGAGAAGACCATGCTCATTAGGCCAAGCTACCCCAATACAATTGGCCATCAGATCAAGTTCCCACAACACTATTATATAATGTTCCTTTGTTTATGTTGTTGAATAGTTAGATTGTTTACAGTATGTGGTTATTATGAGCATTTATGTATGAGTCTTTTAAAAATCCTTGTGCATGATGTGTGTGCCTGTAGAGGTCATAGGACAACTTTGGGTATTGGTTGTTGCCTTCCTCTTTGAGATAGGGCACTTTCCTGTTTACCCATATGCTAGCTGATCTGAGGGCTTCTAGGGACTCTTGTTTCTGCCTCCCATCATGCTATAGGAACATAGGAGTTACAGGTGTGTGCTACTATCTGCTTTATATGAGTTCTGAGGATCAAACTCAGGTCTTCCTTTTGGCAAACAGTCTATCGGCTGAGCCGTCTTCCCAACTTATGTGAGTCTTTGCTTGTTTGTTTGGAGACACGATCTCTCTATGTAGCCCTGGCTGTCCTAGATCTTGTTACATAGACCAGGCTGGCCTTAAACTCAGAGATGTACCTGTCTCTGCCTATACCTTCCAAGTGCTAGGATTAAAATTGTGCCCTGCTGTGCCTGCTTTGTATAAATCTTTTTATAGACGTACATGTTTACTGCTCTTGGGTAAATATCCTGGTTGGGTTTTTGCCAACTTGAGGAAGCTAGCATTATCTGGGGGAGGAACCTTAAATGAGAAATCGTCCCTATCCAGATTGGCTGTAGTCCAGTCTGTGGACATTGGTTGGTGGTTGATGTGGGAGGACCTACCCAGCCCAGTGTGGAAAGTGTCCGTGAAATAAACCCCCTTCTTTCCAACTTGCTTTTGGTAATGGTGGGCTTTTGGTTTTTTGTCTGTCTGTCTCTTTGGTTTGGTTTGTTGTTTTGTTTTGTTTTGTTTTTTTCCCAGACAGAATTTCTCTGTGTAACAGCTCTAGCTGTCCTGGAACTAGCTCTATAGACCAGGCTGACCTTGAACTCACAGAGATCCGCCTGCCTTTGCCTCCCAAGTGCTGGGATTAAAGGAGCACGGCAGCCAGTAATAGTGTTTTAATCACAGTAATAGAAATCCTAAAACAGTAAATAGCTAGAAATGTAATTGGTACTTAGTGTGGCAAATATGTTTGACTTTTAAAAGAAAGGCAAATATGTTTAGACTTTTGGTTTGGAGCCTGTCTTGAAATTCACTTTGTAGATCAGGCTGGCCTTGAACTCACAGAGATCCACCTGCCTCCTAAAGGTAAGGCATGCACCACCACCACCTGGCTAGACATTTTACAATATAGTTGTAGTTGTATTATTTCCTGTTCATATTAGCAAATATGAAAGTTCCTTTTGTTCTCATCCTTCCCCAATACTGCTTTTATGGGCTGAATGGAGTTGGGATTTGTCAGACAAAATGTTAGGTGAAGGCAACAACAGAGGGTACTGTGAGTCAAAATGGAAAGTACAACCCAGGGAAAGGGCTCCAAGTGATATACACTGGGACGCTGGGAGCCTGGGGACAACTTGTAAATTTTGAATGACATGTGAATGAATATATGATATGTTGACCTAGAAAGTCCTCTAGTGTTGGTCAAGGAGTAACTACCATGCATGTGCAAATAGACCTTTTGTCACTTAACAAAAGCACCTGGGCCAGCCCTTGAAGCTCCAACTCTGTGTTTAATGCCCTCATTACTGCACCAAAACCAAAATCACACAAACAGGTCAAATCTACTTCAGGGAAAGTGTTTGGTTGGTTTTTTTTTGTTTTTTGTTTTTTTGTTTTTTTTTTGTGGCGGGGGCAGTCCTTAAGCTGTTTGGGAGATAGAATTGGCCACCTGATCATTTCAGTAATCTTGACTTTTGTCTTCCCATTGTCTTCAACTTTTTCCTCCCTACTTCATCACTATTTCCAGACATAATACCTAGTTGTCTTAGACACACACACACACACCCCTCCCTCTGGCTAGTCTCGTATCACTGTTATTCACGTGGACTGTCCTTGCAGAAGTTCCATGGCCACCATTTCCCTGAGCCAGGTGTTGTGCTCTGTGCATCCCCTTCCCTCTGGACCACATTCAGCGTACAGGTATTCTCTCTTTGATTTTGTGACTGTCCCTTATTTCAGCCTCTCACTCCTTCTGCTCCTGTCCCTCCTTTGTAATTTGGTCCTGGGCTTTTTAGCCTCTAGCTGGTGGTTCAGCATTTAGTTCCTTCCCTATGATTTCTCTTTAGACTCTCATACAACTTCACTGTTTTATAGTTAGTTTAGATCACACAGTTGCCTACCTAAGGTCTAGGACTGTATTCCCTGCAGGTGTCTAAACTGACCAAAACGCCACCACAGTCTCTACGAGCACAAGCTAAAACTAAGACTCACTTGGACTCCTTCTTCCTACGTTGAAAACATTGAAAAGTCTTGTTCATTCTTCCTCCTTCCTTTGGACCCACTGTTGTTCCATTACCCTTCCCCTTTTAATGTCTCATAATTATCTTAACAGTTGACTTAGGCATCTGCCATGGTGATGTCAGCCTCTATTCCTGGCTCAATGCTGGTAGAAGCTATCTGCTTGCCATCTCAAGGCAAGATGAGAGTCAATGAGTTTTGGATCCTCATCTGTTAACTTTCCCTGAGAGTTTGGGGGCTCCAGCACAGGTGTTTTTGTTCCTGTTTTCACAGTGATTCCCAGAGTCTTTGTAGGAATCTAGACTGTGACTGTCACTTAGATTTATCACAAGATTCCTCCAGCATTTTCATTTTAGGATAATTCTAATTGCATGATTCCACAGTCATCTTTCAAGTATATTTAAAATCCTTGCTGTCTCAGATATAGATTAGGAGTCTGAGAAGCAGACACCCAGAGACAGTCTCTGATCCCACATAGAGTCTGCGAGCATGGGATCTGACTTTGATCCCCAGCACCCACATGCAGTGTAGCACATTCTAGCCCTGGAGGAGAGGCCAACAGGTCAACCAGTCTAGCTGAACCAGCTCCAGGAAAGATCCTATCACACAAAAATAAAAAATAAAAACCAAGATGAAGGCCTGGTAAGATAGCTAAGTAGGCAAAAGTTCTTCCACATAAGCCTGATGACCTGAGTTCTATCCCTGGAATCCCCCCAGTGGAAGGAGAAAACTGACTTCTGAAAGTTGTCCTCTGACCTCCGCATGTACAACCGTATGGCATGTGTGTGCCCCATTCTCATGCTCTTATCATATACATATGCAAGTAATTAAAATTGAAAGATGAGGCAGAGAATGCTTGAGGAAGACACTTATAACCTCTGGGCTTCACATGAACGCATATTTACTTGTGCTCTCAGGCACACATAAGTATGTACACACAACATACATGTGTGCACACACACAAATGGAAGTTACATTTGAAAGCCACTAGATTTCTAAGAGATGAATCTAAGTGTGACTAATCACATTACAGATGCATGTGTGCTATCATTTTTCCTCTCTTAATTGTTTGGATTTTATACCAGTGCTTAAACTTAACTGGGCCTTAGCTTGAGATTGTTTGGGGTGGAAGTGGTTTTGCTGTAAGAAGTGAGACCAGCTCGACCCAAGTGTTGCTGGAAGCATGGCGATATTCCAGTATAGCTCAGCAGTCTGCGGCTATTCTTTCTCCATATTTCACTCCCTCTCGAGTCGTTTAGAATCGAAGGTAGTTTGCAAAGCGCCTGTCTGTTTACTCTGTCTTTCCCACTGCTTTCCCCAGTCCTCCCTCGTTGTTTTTCTCCTCTAGCTCACCCTCTTCTTAAACTTGAAGGGTTTGTACTACTCAGTTCAACTGGAGACACAGGTAGGAATTTTTACCATGTGGAATTGACATTAAACCTAAACAAAACATTCAAAGCATCACATGATGCTTTTATAGTAAATAAATAAATGAAAGCCATGTGCAGGCTGGCTTCCTGACCGACTGGTTCCCCAGTGAGAGAGTCATGGGCAGAGGTAGGAGTGGAGGGACTTGCGCTCAGCATCACCTGCCGCTGCCTCTTTGCTAAGACAGCAAACAAACAAAAATGCTGTTTGGGCTGATTTCTAATTTGTTCTTTGCCACCATGCTTTTTAAGCTATAGCTTTTGTGTATTTATTCCAGCCAGTAGGCTTCTTTCTCTCAGAGCATAAGAGTCCCCACACAGTCCTCTCCTCGTCCCATAATGTTCTGCGTAATCTATTGCTGAAGAACCAATATTGGCATATTGTTATTGATGGAAGTCCATAGTACATTAGGGTTCACTCTTTGTATTGTACATTTTTTGGATCCTGGCACATACATAATGACATGCCTCCCTTTACTGTGTCTTGTAGATGTACTCGTTGATGGAGTACTTTCATCACCCTAAAACCTCTGGTGCTTTACTGCCTCCCTTCCCCTGAGCCCTGGCAACCACTGTTTATCTCCTCCAGAGTGTGACATGGTTAGAATGATACAATGATAGCCTATCAAATTGTCTGCTTTATCTAATAAAATCATTAAAGGCTTACATTTCGTACAGTTGTTTTGAACTTGATAGCCTTTTTGATTGTTTGGCTCAGGCCTCATTTAGCTGTACCCAGCCTTAACTTGGTTTTTTATCTATGAGTCATTTTCCTTTGTCTCTATGTGCTACACATCCCTTGTCCACTTATTTGCTCAAGGTTGTCTTGTCTGTGTTTGGACAATTGTGAACAAAATTGCTGTCAATATTTCATGTCTTGATTGTTTTATATGGACAGAAATGTTCAGTTTATTTGAATGTAATTGCTGGATCATATGGTATGAAGATGTTTGCTTTTGTAAGAAACTGCTGAACTGTGGGCGTGACATGGTGAGCATGCCATATTGCATTCCTGGCGTCAATGGATGAGTTCCTGTTGGTCATAGCTGGTGAACTGACATGCACTTGTAGTTTCAGCCACTTCCTAGCTGAGGAAGAAGGATAACTTGAAGCCAGCTGTAGCATCATAGTGAAACTCTGTCTCGGAAAAAAAGAGAATAAAACAATTCCAATTATCTACATCATGTTAGCACTTGTTGCTGTCAGCTTTGGCCTTTCTAGTAAAGGGATATAGTAGTGTCTCATTTTTACTTGAAGTTCCTTTGAAAATTATACACTGTACATTTTTTTAAAAAGTTTTATGTTTGTTTGTTTAGTTTTTCAAGGCAGAGTTTCTCTGTATAGCCCTGGCCATCCTGGAACTCACTCTATAGACCAGACTGGCCTCGAACTCAGAGATCCACTACCATCCCCCCTCCCCCTGCTAGGTAGCTGGAATTAAAGGTGTGAACCACCACTGCCTGGAGTACAGCTTCTTCTTATGTGTCCGTAGTCATCTGCTTTATCTTTGATGAGGAGGCCACACACTTACCTATTTTACTTTTTAATATTTATTTTGTTTTTTATTGTGTGTGGGGGGTATGTATCTATAAGTGCTCGTGCCTGTGGAGGCCAGAGGCATCAAGTTCACTTGGAGTCAGAGTTACAGGTGGCTATGAGTGTGCTCAGAATTAAACTCGAGTCCTCTGAAGAACAGTAGTTTGTGCTTTTAGACACCAAGCCATCTCTCCAGCTCCTTAAGCTTTTAAAATGTTTCCATACGATTTGGCCAGCGTTCTTCTAAAGTTAATTTTAAGTAGTTGTCTATAGGAGCTGCTGTGTCCAGTTATGTGTCAAATACTCTGAAATTTTCAGTAGTTTTTCTGTTGGTCCCCTCTTATCCCAGCTCAGGACTGCAGAACTGCTTACAGACTTCTTGAGGGTCCTTCATTCCCAGCAAAGGGAAGAGCCACCTGGTGTGCATGCCTGTCTAATGAGCCCAGCTGTGTTATGCCTGTATCTCTAAGAGGCCGACTTACATTTAGAGATACCTGTGACTCAGACAAAGTCAGACTTAAGACCAACAGTTCTGGAATGCTTAAATGGACTAGATGCTGTTTACTCTTAGGTCGGAAATCCTCCAGGATGTTTCAGAGCCGATCAGGTTGGGCCATCTGTGTGGTGGTCAGTTGGGAGGACAGAGATTGAAGTGAAAGGTAATCCTACCTATGACCATAAGATACTTACGTAAACATAAACCTTGCATCCATGAATGGAAGGAATTTATATCTTACTGACTTTGTTCATTAATTGTTAAGTTCCTACTGCTCATAAAACAGTTGAACATATGACGAAGTCTAAAGGGATTTTTGTTTTCAATGAGCTCAGTCTCCTTGTTGGAGAATTAAGATGTGTCCATAACAGTTCTCAGTCTGTGAATGAGCCACAGAGAGTCACAGAGCAGTGTCATGGAGTATTCCTGTTCTTATTGGATTAGTGTCAGCTTAGTTTATTTGTCTCCGTTCCTTTAAGAGGGTTTCTTTTAGACAATATACTGGTTTTTAGTTCATCTTTAGACTCATATTCGAGGGATGTAGACTATTGATGCCCAGAATTATTGCTGATAGAGTTGTATTAACATCTACCACATTTGTTTTCTATTTTTTTAAACCTTTTTCTCTGTTCCTCTCTTTTACATTCCATGGACCGTCTGTCTTTTGTGATTTTAAAGGAGCATTTTACATGATTGTGCTTTCTCACCTTTCTTAGCACACCAGTTGTACTTATTTTGCTGTTGTTCTCTTTAGTGTCTGCCCTAAAATTTGCAGTGTGCATTTACGATTCAAGCCCAGTTTACTGTAACACTATTTCATCCGCATTGTAGGCAGAGCAAATGACCCATCCTATCAAGGTAATCCCAGTTCTTCCTCCTATCCCTTGTATTATTTCTGGCTTACATCAGGCATACACATGCAACACGGGAGATACATATATATAAGCACACATAATTAATAGTATGGCTGTTGTTCTTTTAAACTGGTATCTGTTAATAGTTAGAATAAAAGTTTTTACTTGACCCTGATTCTTTCTTCAGTGGTTTTCTTTCATAGAGATCCGAGTTTCTGACTTATTTTCTTCCTTCCTAAAGAATTATCCCCCACTCCCCAGACTAGTGATGGCACCTAGGAATTGTATTATGCAAGGCTTATGAGAAAGTCTCTTTCACTTTTGAAGGATAACCTTATGGAGTATAAAGTATAGGTTGGGTTGGTTTTGTTGTTGTTTTCCTTGAGGCATTGAATATTTTGCTTCCATCTGGTTGAATGCTTTCTATTGATGCAAAAAACACAGTTCTTACCCTAAAGAGAATAAGAGATAGTTTATTCTGGAGCCATTTGAGTGACCATGGCCTAGGAGCCAGAACAAGTTTCATGACGTTTTACAGGACATTGGTGGATACATCAGAGTGGCAGGTACAGCAAGATGAGGGAGACTTTTCTGTAGGCCTCAGGGGCTGTCTGATGACATTCTGAGCTTTTGGGCTGGTGGAAGCCAGTGTATCTACTAAGTCAGTAGATTCCAAGGGTTTTATTTATGACTCACAGGATGCTAGTACAGATCCACACAGGTGTGGACAAGGTGGACTATTCAGGGGGTTAATGTTAGCCCAAGATAAGGTGACTAGCCTCTGAACCTGCATAACATTTCAGTCTCTGCAGACAGTGCTTTCCTGAAGTCTTCACGTTTCTGAATCTGTTGCCCTTCATCTCCTTACCCCATTAGTAAGATGGCTGCTCCCCTACTAGCTTCTTTCAGAATAATTTTTCTTTGATTTATTTTTGGAATTTTAAAATGCATGTCTAAATTCAATTTTTGTTTGTTTCTATGCTTGTTTGGTTTTGCATTTATGCTGCTTGGTGTTTACCAAACAGACTGTATCAGAATGTTCTTCCTGCCAAGAATTTGTCAAAATTAGTTAATAGTTTCCTCTTTCAGAGCTTGGGATGGCACTTAGTTTCTCGCCACCATCTACCAGCTACTGCTTCTCTATGGTTTGCCAGGTCCACACTTTCCTGGATACATGAGTTCTCGGGTCCAAGATTCTAAGGAAGTGGGGACAGTGGATGGCTTGTACTTCCTTTTGCCTCTGGGTGCTTCTGGTGTCCACTGTCTTTGCTGAGGCTGTCTGTGTCCTTGTGGAGTCTCTTCACCTGTCTTACTTCTAGTGCTTGTGCTCCCAAGTTGTCAGCTTGGGTGTTGGGTAGGCTGAGTTTTCCCTTCAGGTAAGGCATTCTGGATGGTGGTAGAGTAAGATGCAGCCTTAGGCTGCCACATTCCATGACCTTGCAGACTGCCCCTTCTAGGATCCTTCCATCTTTTTCTGGCCCCAAGTCCTTATGTTAGGTGCCATGTGTCCTAGCCCAGCAGTTGCTCTCAGTGGACAAATCCTGCACTAATGGCAGCTACTCTCAGGCTTCTTCAAGTATGGAGGACTTTCCGAATCTCCCCTCCATATACTTCTCCCCACATCGTTCTGTCCCTCCACTTTCTGCTGACCTGGGGTGCATTCCTGATGCTTAGCTGTTCTGTCTCTCTTTGGAGCAATCCATTCTGTTGTATCTTGACTCTTCTCCCTTCATGTCACAGAGGCAGCCTCTAATCTGCAACCTTACACAGAAGTCTTTTTTAAAAAATAGTTTCATTGCTTCAAAATTAGAAGTTAAGAATTTTAAGTAATGGGGCTGGGGAGATGACTGAGCTGTTAAGAGCACTGACTGCTCTTCCAGAGTCTGGAGTTCAGTTCCCAGCAACCACATGGTGGCTCACAACCATCTGTAGTGGGATGCCCTCTTCTGGCATAAAATCCATAGAATATTCATATCCATAAAATAAATTAAAAAAACTTTTAAGTAATATTATATGTATTTTAAATGCTTGTATTATTTCCTCTGGTAATAAAACTTTGAGATTTTGTAGAGTTTGTTAAGTAATTGTGTGAATGCTTTTCCAGGGTATTGTATATATGACATCAGTGCTATTGTGTTTAACTCGTCTTACAACCCTTGTATTAAAAAGTACTATACAGATTATTTTTTAAAAATCATTTCATTGAAAAAAGTAGAATAAATGAAATGAAGTTTCTTTACAATTTTGAGGTTGGTAACTGGATCAACATTGGAAACAAGTGAATGTAGGGAAGAGGGGAACATAATCATGCATTTAATGCCTTCAAGAGCTCATGACATGTAAATGTTACTAGTACCCATTTTACAGAAAAATCACCAAAAATTATTTTCCTTGAGCCAGATGACTGTTATAAGGGTCATTTAATTCTAAGCCTTTGGTGTTGTTGACTCTACTATTTTCTTTTAAAGGAGAAGAGCTAAGATGGAAGGAATAGTGCTGTTGGTGTTACAAAGTAAAATACAGGCACTGCGTTTATGATTTTACTGAGCGAGGGAGAAAGGCAGTGTTGAGGGATAATCTAGCGTTCTCCTTGCTGGCCATGTCTGGAGCACTTGTCAGGGCGCTGTTGGTAATGGATGGACCCGCCCTTCACAAGTCAGGTTCACATGGATGGAGGCGGCCACAGGAAGGATTCTTGTGTCTTTCATTGCAAACTCTGGATTTAAGAAAATAAATGAATCTCCCATTTGTTTGTGTCATTTGAGAGAGATGTGTTTCCAGTGAGTGAAACTCATTGAACAATCTGTATATTGATATGAAGATATTTCTTGTTATTTGGGCTTAAATGAATTGCTACTTAGAACTGAATTTTTAAGTCTCAGATACTTTGGGAGATCTATGAAGTCTCTAAGCAATGAAATAAAATATTTTTGAAAATACTGCAAGTCAGCTTGGTCAGTATTTTGTGTGTGTGTGTGTGTGTGTGAGAGAGAGAGAGAGAGAGAGAGAGAGAGAGAGAGATGAGTGGGAAATACTGATCTTAACATCTAGTATAAATTTAAGAAAATATGAAAAAGGTTTGTGGATATGTTATGAAGCCACACAAAAATTGCTGTTTTCAAAATTTTAAATACATGTGTTGGTAAAAATTTTTAAATTTCTTCTCCAAGTATTATGTCCAAAATCATGAACGTTTCATGTCTTGCAGTCCTTAGAGTATCAGTCACCTCCATTTTCCATCTTTTTTAATATCCATAGGTTATTGAATCCCTGGGAATTATTATTTATAAAGCATTGGACTATGGCTTGAAGGAAAATGAAGAGAGGGAGCTGAGCCCTCCTCTAGAACAGCTCATCGACCAAATGGCCAACACTGTGGAGGCTGATGGTAACCATGATGAAGGATATGAGGCCGCAGATGAAGGCCCCGAGGATGAAGATGGAGAAAAGAGAAACATCTCAGCTATTCGGTCCTATCAAGATGTCATGAAGGTAAAGCCATAGTTCACTTTAGTATCTGTCCCTCTGTGAGTCATTGTCTCATAGTTTAAAAGAGTGGCATAGTGACTCAGCATTTGACAACAGTTCAGCAGCCTGGCTGTGGCCTTTTGCTGGGTCATGGCTCTTGGCCACTTGTGGGTGTGTTGGGTGTTGGTTATCTTTCTGTCATCCGGCTGACTGGGCATGATTCTGTCAGCTGGCCTCTGTGGAATGGACGGCATCTGTGAGCAGGTTCTGTACCTGAAGACTGAGCCGTGCCAGTCACAGCTGATTGGTGTTTGGTTTTTTGTTTTGGCCTTCCCATAGGATTTTATTTGTTTGTTTTTACTGATTTTATTGAGGTCTACATTTTTCTCTGCTCCCCTTCCTTTCTCTCCTCTCCCCTTCTACCCTCTTCCGTGGTCCCCATGCACCCAATTTACTCAGGAGATCTTATCTTTTTCTACTTCCCATGTAGATTAGATCCATGTATGTCTCAGGGTCCTCTTTGTTGTCTTGATTCTCTAGAATTGTGATTTGTAGGCTGGTTTTCTTTGCTTTATGTCTAAAAGCCACTTATGAGTGAGTACATATGATAATTGTCTTTCTGGGTCTGTATTACCTCACTCAAAATGACGTTTTCTAGCGCCATCCACTTGCCTGCAAATTTCAAAATGTCATTATTTTTTTCCTGCTGTGTAGTACTCCATTGTGTAAATGTACCACATTTTCCTTATCCATTCTTCGATTGAGGGGCATTTAGGTTGTTTTCAGGTTCTGCCTATGACAAACAATGCTGGTGTGAACATAGTTGAACACATGTCCTTGTGGTATGATTGAGCATCCTTTTGGTATAAACCTAAAAATGGCATTGCTGGGTCTTGAGGAAGGTTGTTTCCTAATTTTCTGAGAAATCGCCGTACTGATATCCAAAGGACTGTACCAGCTTGCACTTCCACCAGCAATCCTGAAGTATTCCCTTTACCCCCACAGCCTCTCCAGCATAAGTTGTCATCAGTGTTTTTAATCTTGGCCATTCTTACAGGTGTAAGATGAAATCTCAGAGTTGTTTTGATATGTATTTCTCTGATGACTAAGGATGTTGAACATTTCCTCAAGTGTCTTTCAGCCATTTTAGATTCCTCTGTTGAGAGTTCTCTGTTTAGGTCTGTACTCCATTTTTTATTGGATTATTTTTTCTTTTGGTGACCAGTTTCTTGAGTTCTTTGTATATTTTAGAGATCAGACCTCTCTGTCTGATGTGGGGTTAGTGAAGATCTTTCCCCATTCTGTAGGCTGTCATTTTGTCTTGTTGACCGTGTCCTTTGCTTTACAGAAGCTTTTCAGTTTCAGGAGGTCCCATTTATTAATTGTTGCTCTCAGTGTCTGTGCTACTGGG
Organism: Myodes glareolus; assembly: GCF_982192425.1. Lineage (NCBI taxonomy): Eukaryota > Metazoa > Chordata > Mammalia > Rodentia > Cricetidae > Myodes > Myodes glareolus. The sequence continues at coordinate 20,882,124 of NC_142038.1, forward strand.
GTTATATTTAGGAAGTGGTCTCCTGGGCCAATGCGTTCAGATGTACTTCCCACTTTGTCTTCTATGAGGTTCAGTGTGGCTGACTTTATATTGAGGTCTTTGATCCATTTGTACTTGAGTTTTGTGCATGGTGATAGGTATGGATCTATTTTCATTCTTCTACATATTGATATCCTATTACGCCAGCACCATTTGTTAAATATGCTTTCTTTTTTTCCATTTGATATTTTTTGCTTCTTTGTCAAAAATCAGGTGTTAATAGTAATAGGTATGTGGATTAATATCCGGGTCTTCGATTCAATTCCATTGGTCCTCCTGTCTGTTTTATGCCAATACTAGGCTGTTTTCAGTACTGTAGCTCTGTAGTAGAGTTTGAAGTCAGGGATTGTGATGCCTCCAGAAGTTCTTTTATTGTCCAGGATTGTTTTGGCTATCCTGGTTTTTTTGCTTTTTCATGTGAAGTTGAGTACTGTTCTTTTGAGATCTGTGAAGAATTTTGCTGGAATTTTGATGGGCACTGCACTGAATCTGTAGATTGCTTTTGATAAGGTTGCCATTTTTACTATGTTAATTCTACCTACTCAAGAGCATGGGAGATCTTTCCACTTTCTCGTGTTGTCTTCAATTTCTTTCTTCAAAGATTTAAAGATCTTGTTATACAAGTCTCCCACTTGTTTGGTTAGAGTTATGAGTTGTAGAAGTTCTTTGGTAAAATTTTTGGAGTCGCTTATGTAAACTATCATATCATCAAATAGTGAGAGTTTGACAACTTCTCTTCTGATTTGTGTCCCCTTGATCTCCTTTTGTTGTCTTACTGCTCTAGCTGGGACCTCAAGTACTATATTGAATAGATGTGGAGAGAGTGGACAACCTTGTCTTGTTCCTTATTTCAGTGGAATCGCTGGGAGTTTCTCTCCATTTAGTTTGATGTTGGCTGTTGGCTTGCTGTATTTTGCCTTAATTATGTTTAGGTATGCTCCTTGTATCCCTGCTCTCTCCAAGACCCTATCCTAAAAACAAAAATTAATTAAACATTGGAGTTGGCAGACCAAAAATGACCTTCTAATTCTGTGAAGACCACTGATAAATAGTAACGTCAAATGTGAAGAATAGAATAAGGTATTGCATGAGAAGCAACATTTATATTCTGACAGTGGCTACAGGCTTGGCTGTGTGTGCTTTGGAGGCTGCACAAAGAATAGAGGAAGAAGGGACAGAATCATGGTCTATCCAGCCATCTGGCACCGTGGCTGAGGAGCAGCAGACTGCTCCCACAGTACAGGGTAGAAGGTGAGGGAAGTCTTAGAATTCTTGCTCAGCAGCATTAAGCATTAAGCAGCACATTAACTTTTTCTTTTTAAGATTCTTGGGCACATATTAGTTGGAATGAATTCATTTCATCTATTATGTTTTAGATTTGAGCCACTATGCCTATGAAAAAATATGTCATTAAAAGTATACTTAAGACATATTTTATAGTTTGAAGGAAATCTATATCTTTACCAATTCTATTGTTGGCACTTTTGTTTGAGAATATCATAAACTCACTATTTGCTTTTTGGTTTCTGTATTAATCAACATTCCTATAAGTTTCCTGTCTCTGTAAATATTATGACTGTTCTTTTCAACTGAATGTAAGGGCGAAATTGCCAAGACATTTGACAGGTTTTGAAAATTTGAAATACAAATATCATAAAATCTAGAGACAGACATAGGAGTCTTCAGTGGGGACATTGAAAACCTCAACAATGACTGATTGGCTTTGCTGAGAGAGAAGACAAAGAGTTAACTGAGGAAATATGACCGCCCTTTGTCTTTTTAAAAAGTTTAATTATTAGTGTGTGTGTGTGTGTGTGTGTGTGTGATGCTCAGAGTACTTGTAGTCAATTCTCTGCTTGTACCTTTACATGAGTTCCAGGACCACACTTAGGTCATCAGGCATGTGCAGAGTGCACCTTTACCTGCTGAGCCATCTCACCAAACTGTTTGCCTTTGCCTTTTTATTGTTAAATGTAAAAACATGAAGCTAAGTTGGAATAATTCAAATGATAGGGCTTGTAGGATCTTGAAAATTTGTCTAATTTTAGTGATCAAGATCTCTGAATATATAACAAATATAAACTTCATATTTTATCATTGCCTGTTGATTATGGTGGAAAGAAAGAGAATATACATAGGGTTAAGCATGAACACATATATGTAATTATTTTTCTGACTCATTCTGGTGCTCTTTACTGCTGACTCTAAAGCCACATAAATTGCACATACAAATTTAGACATGTTCTCACCTTGAATAAAGAATATTCTCTCTGGCCTGGAGAGATCGCTCCGTGGTAAAGAACCCTTGCTCCTCCTCCAGGTTTATAATAGTCTTTATAAATGTGGTTTTCATTAGTTTGCTTGTTATGAACATCTTATGCAATTTGATTCTGAATTACTGTCTTAGAAAATACATTCTAGGATTGGGGATTTAGCTCAGGTGTAGAGCACTTCTCTAGCAAGCACAGGCATTGGGTTTGTTCCCCATCTCCAGGAAGAAAAACAAATCTTAAGGAAATAATTTTGAATTAGAGTAGGGAGCTGTTACAGTTTGGGTATGGGATAACCCCACAAAGGCTCTTGTTAAAGGCTTCGTCCAACCTCACAGTGCTATTAAGAGGTGATTGAATCATAAAGGTGCTGTGATACCTTCATCAGGGGATTAGTCCTCTGGTGAGATCATAATTGGATTGACCTTGGAGGAAGTCAGCCTTTGTAGGGGTGCTTTTGAAGGGTGTTCTCCTCTGCTCCTTCCTGTCTCTATTTTATTTATTTTTCTCAGTACTTTGTCAATACACACACACACACACACACACACACACACACACACACACACAGTAACACAAGAACCTTGTGTGTGGTACCAAAAAAAAAACCAAAAACCAAAAAACTAAGAAACATGAAAACAATACAGCTATCGTTGAATGTCTTTTATTCTTTGTTGTTGTTCTTTGTTTTGTTTTGTTTTCTTGAGACTTGGTTTCATGTAGCTTTGGCTGGCCTGGAGCACCCTATATAGACCAGGCTGACCTCAAGCTAATAGAGTTCCTCCTACCTCTGCCTCTGGAGTACTGTGACCTTTGTTGTGGACCATCATACCCTCTTTTGACTCTTTTAGTAAAATAGTATTTTATGGAGCCCAGGCAGGCCTTAATCCTGGTCTCTCTGCCTCTGACCACATCGTGGAGGATAGCCATGGACTCCTGGTCTCTCTGTCTCTGACTGTGTAGCAGTGGGATTGATCATAGGCTTGGATTCACCATACCCTGCTCTCTCTATTCTTTCTAGAAATTGTTAAAATATAGCAGATTTCTTTCCAACAATTATATTAATGTCTAACTTATTAAGATACGTTAACAGCTTTTTATTGCAAATGAAGTGGTTTAAAATGTGACTATTAAACATGGATACATAAATCTTATTTTTTAGAAGCATAGCATTATTATTTCTCCTATCTCCAAAGAGGCTATCTTTGCAGTGTGATAAAGGACCTGGTGCGCATTTGTTTCCAAATCACTTTGTGACATGTTAAGTTTTCTCTCTTACAGCTTGTGACAATGAGGGCCAAACATAGACAGCACTGGAATGCTCGCTGGCTCCCTGCCCTCCTCTTCCATCCTCCATTCCCACTTCTCTAGGCTTCACAAGAGAACAAGTGTGGGCTTCAGAACCTAGTAGAAGTGTGCTTAGGTTCTCCTTGTGGATAAAAAACAAAACAGGGATGATTCAGGGTTATATTGGAGAGTACATGGTATTGTGCTGTACATATGCCATGTCAGACATGTATCCGGTATGAGAAATGCTCAGAAAACAGTAGCTGGTTGTCCTAGTTGCTTTCTGTTGCTGCGATAAATATCATGGCCAAATGCAACTTGGAGAGGAAAGGATTTGTTTGATTTTACAGGGTACAGTCCATTGCTGAGGGAAGTCAGAGCAATAATGAGATAGGAACCATGAAGGAATGTTGCTTACTGGCTTGCTCCCTCTGGCTGGCTTAGCCAGCTTTCCTATACAACCCAGACCTGGGGATGACACCACCTACTGTGGCGTATGCCCTGCTACTCAATCCGCAGTTAAGAAAGTGGTCACAATTAAGACTTTGCTACAGCTGAGCAGTGATGGCACACGCCTTTAATCCCAACACTTAAGGAGGCAGAGGCAAATGGAGCTCTGTGAGTTTGAGGCCAACCTGGTCTACAAAGTGAGTTCCAGGACAGCTAGGACTGTTACACAGAGAAACCGGTCTTGAAAAACAAAAAGAAAAAAAAAAAGGACTTGGCCACAGGCCAGTGTGATCAAGGCAACTCTTCAGTTGAGGTTACCATTTCCCAGGTTTGTGTTGCATCAAGTTGACAGCTGAAACTAATTATGACACTGTTAAAATACCTCGTCAATATTTAGCAAATCTTTTTTTTCCCTCTCAGGCTAAACATTTTCCCATGGGATCTAATTCTAGTCAGCTTATCTTTCCTGCTAGGTGTCCTTTAGTTAAACCATTTTCCCACATGATTGTGTGGCCTTTATCCATGGTCCTATGGTACATAAACCTCGGGTGATGGGACTTAACTTCATCAAAAAGAAAAAATTCAGGCAGACTTGTGTGTCTGTTTTAATGGTACCTAAAATGCCAGTGATAACCAAATTCCATTATTTCCTTTCTCTTTTCTCCTGTAGATATGTGCTGCTCATCTCCCAGCTGAGTCGGAGGCACCAAATCATTATCAGGCAGTATGTCGGGCACTGTTTGCAGAAACCATGGAACTGCATACATTTCTGACCAAAATTAAGAGTGCGAAGGAGGTGGGTACAAGCACTAATATTTATAGATATTGAAATAGGTAGCCTCGATTTTCAATATTGTCCATTCTGTGCTTTTTGGTTTGGGCTTTGTTGTTTTTTTTGTTGTTGTTGTTGTTGTTGTTGTTTTTGTTTTTTTCTTTTTAAAGACAAGGTCTTACTGTATACCCAGGTTAGCTGTGGACTCAGGACCCTCTTACCTCGACCTCTCTGGTTTTAGGATGACAGACATGTTCTATAATACGTATTCTTGAATATTAACACTGTGACTCTACTTCATAAAACAAAAACTTTCATAAAGCTTCCTTCTAAGTGCAATAACAGTCGAGATTGTTTTCATCTGTTTCCTGTGGGACTGGCTTTTCACCTCATTCTGTACTCTTCTGTTGTTCATCCTGGGACATATTATCACCTCCTTCAGGAAGTTGTGGATAAGGTGGAAACATTCTTATCCATAAGGCCACATTCTCTTTTCATCATTCAGTTGTTGAAGTAGACTTTATTAAAGATTTAGTGGAGGACACCAGAATTCCTGTTCCGAAAATCTGAATAATTCAACTATTTTGTTTAGTTACTGTTTGTTCATGTCTAAGGTTTAAAATGTTGTGTTCAGGGAGAAGCATTCCAGATTATTTGGAAGGAGAGTCCTATTTTATATTGCACAGATGGTTGTGAAAATTCACTGAGATAGTACGTAAGACTTGTTGGCATCTGCCCGAGAGAGCTGGTTTCCAGTATGGCAGGAGTGCAGAGCTTGTGTGCAGCACTAGGCTAAGACGTTTAGAAAGAGACACCTGTGGGGTGTGCAAGCCAGAAGGGAGAAGCTGGCCTGCTTAAGTAGCCCTAGTAAAAAGTAGGTGACATGTCCATCCACTAAGCCGTATTTCATAAGCTCAGCTGTGGATACAGGTGACAGTTCGAGGTTTTCTTCTACTCTTTCTGAGTACTGTTCATGGCAGGGCCAGTGACAGGCCAGGGAAACCTGTGCCTCTAAAAAAAAAAAAAAAAAAAAAAAAAAAAAAAAAAAAACCACGCATGATAAACTGGACCCAAGAGGAAAGCTGTCAAGGAGCTAAGAGTGGACTGAGTTGTTGAAGATCTTTTTACCTCTTTAGAGACAGAAACAGGCAGTACTCAGTGAACGTCTCAAATCTGCCCTCAGCCAAGAGTTTTTTAGAGTTGTCCTGAGATAAGAATTTGCCTTCCCAGAGCATTTTTTTTCAGACTAGTATAGCAAGTTAAAGGAGTTTTAAAATTTTTCCAACACTAGCATTCTCAGAAAACATTTTTAAACTTAAAGAATGGTAGGCATTTTTAGCTCTCCATTCTATTAGCTTGAAAAACTTCTCTTTGCTCTTGATTAAATTTTGCTTTAGGTGGCTCGAGAGATGGCCCTGTGGTTAAGAGCTCTTTATACTCTTACAGAACACCTGGGTTCTGTTCCCAGAGCCCACATGGTGTTGAATAGCCGTTTACTTCCAGAGGGCTAAGATCAAAGGTGGGAACCACCGTGCCCATGCCCAGCCTTGGTACATAAAATTTGAAGGTTAGAAAAATCAGTGCATTTTACATTCCCAGCATGCACTGACAGTCCTTGTCTCCATGGTGACAGACTGCCCTTGTTTGCATCGACTTCTCCAATATACCAGAAGTGGATTCATATAGGAAAAAGCTCAATGTCCCAGAGAAATAGATGTTTTCAGAAGGAACCCTGGTAGAGGCAGGAGGACCTGTCTACCAGAGGCAGGGCTATCCTCTGCTATATAACAAATTAATGGCCAGGCCAGCTTGAACCACATGAGTCCTTGTCTGAAACAAAAACAGGGCCTTTGTTTTGAAAAAGAACGTCTTTTTCAAAGAAACAACTCATTTTCAGTTTATAATTTTAGATATGATACTAGCACTGATCCATTTTTTAAGGTCTCTGTGGATGAATTAAATTCTATTTCTGTTATTATGTATACACCACATTTTCTTTATCCCTTTATCTGTTGATGGGCATCCAGGTTAATTCATAACTTTGCTGTTGTGAATTACGTGGATGTGCAAGTATCTCTGAATTGTGTTGCATTTAATTCCCTGTGCTATGTATCTAGGAGTGTTATAGTAAAATCATATGGTAATTCTATTCTTAGTTTTTTGAAGAACCTCCATACTGATTTCCATATTGGCTGAACTAATTTGCATCCCCATCAGCAGTGTATAAGAATTCCTTTCTGCTGTGTCCTTGTTTCCACCGTGAAGGAGATACTAGGCAACTCTTCTTAAGTACCTATCCTGTTTTAGGGAGCTGTTTCTGTACTTCTTAGTAAACTTTGCTTGCTTGTCCTTTTAAAAAGAAGAAAGAAATTGGTCTGGTAAGATAGCTCAGTCTGTAAAATGCTTGTTTCATAAGTAAGCTTGGGACCGGAGTTTGGTCTTCAAAACCTATGTAAAAATAACTCGAATGGGGGCTGGAGAGATGGGTCAGTGGTTAAGAGCACTGCTGCTCTTCCAAATGTCCTGAGTTTAATTCCCAGCAGCCACATGGTGGCTCACAACCATCTGTAATGAGATCTGGTGCCCTATTCTGGTTTACAGGAGTATATGCAGGCAGAACACAGTATGCATAATAAATAAATAAAATATTAAAAAGAGAAAAATAAAGAACTGGCATGGTGGTATAGCTTGTAATTTCAGTGACGGGGAGGCAGAGATAGGAGGATTCCTGGACCTTACTGGCCAGCCAGCCTAGTCTAACTGGTGAGCATCAGGCCAATGAAAGACCCTGTCTCATGAGGTAGACATCATTCCTGAAGGTGACAGCTGAGGTTGTCCTCTGGCTTCCACATGTGGGCTTGTAGACACATTTAAGAAGAAGAAAGAAATTATGTCATTTGCAGAAAAACATTATCAGGAGCTTATTAGTATAGTAAAATAATTCCGTTTCACAGAGAGAATTATCACGTTTCATTTCATGTATAGAATTTAGAATGGAAAGAGAGAGGACATGAAAGTAAAAGGAAGCCAGGCATTGTTGCAGGTTCACAGCCTGCCTGGCCTACATTGCTAGTATTAGGCCAGCCAGAAGCTACAAAGCAAGACCCTGGGGGCTTGTATAAAAATATCATAATGAAGCCCATTGCTTTATAATAATTAATTGTTATTTTCTTGTTGTTGTTTTGAGACAGTATCTGATTATATAGCCCTAGCTGGCCTGGAACTTGCTCGTGTAGGCTAGGCTAAGCTTGAATTCACTGAGATCCCCCTGCCTATGCTTACCTACCATGCCTGGCTAATCATTAATTTTTAAAACATTCATTTACTGTTGTTAATTTCCTACCATTTATTAGTCATATGACTGATTAAATAAGTTAACCTGTGTTAGATACACCCCCATACACTTTCACTTTCTCTCTTCTTCCCTCTGTCTCTAACTCACTGTTTCTTTCTCACTGCCTGATGTCAACTCTGTGTCTATGGATTTCTTCTCTTTCTTTCCTAATGTCTTTATTTCTCCCTCTATCTGTGGTTCTTTGTCTCTGCCTCTTTTGTCCATTATTGACTGTTTCTGTTTTGCTGTCTGAAGGAGGCTTCTTCTTGCTATGGCCTACTATTTCAGACCACCAGCATTTCTTACCTGGATTATATCCATGGTATCCTCACCAGTTGTGTCTTTGTCCTCAGATTCCAGTTGGAAACTGGAATGATGCTAGTGGAGTATAAACCAGATCGCAGCCCTTCCAGCTCAGCCCTTCACAGGTCTCAGAGGGCTTGGAGTAGAGCCATAGCCTTTAAGACAGTTTGAGGTTTTTCCAGTTTCCAGGACGAAGGCCTGTGGGAGAGGAAAGAGTGGGTGTGCAGAGGTTATTTCAAAAGTGTTCTTGTTCTGAGAAAACAGGCTGGTTCTGACCAGACTGCCCCATTCCTGTCTCTGGTTCTTAGGTTCTCCAAGTCTAGCAGAGAAGTCTTCACCTCTCATGACAGGCTAGCTGCCATGACCTCTTTAGCACCCTCCTCCCTAAGCTCCTCTTTTATCTGCAGGCTTCTACATAGGCCTCTTGGTTGCCTAGATTCAGCTGTGTTCCTAAAACTGCCCTCAGCAGACTGAGTAAAGGGGACTTAGCCTCCAGGGTCCCAGAACCCTGTATCTCTTACATAATAGGGATACTCTTACCTAACCCCTTCCTTACCCTGAAAAGCTGATACAGAGGTGGGAAGACATGAAGTCATAGCCTCATGGAGTCATAGCCTCTGCTCCCAGGCTAGTGGTTCCTCTTTTGGTCATTCCTCCATCTCACTTTTACCTTTGTTGCCTCCTCTGCCCCAGTCAAGCAGAGAGTTTCTTCTGCTCACTCATGTCTGACATCAGAGAAGGAACGGTTAGATTTGCAAAGGTTCATGAAGCCTATGCAGAAAGATGGAGTAGCATGACTTTATCATGCTGTACTCAATAAACCAGCACTCCTTAGTTCCATGTCAGTCTGAGCTGTCTGTGCACATACAGACATTTTAAGTTCGTACCCAAACTCTTACACATTTTCTTCAGATTGTATCAGTCTTTGATTCTCAAGTGAATGCCCAGTAACATTTATTTCCCAGAGTGGGGAGAAACCCCTCAATAATAGTTAAATAGATAGACAGGGTCAATAATTGAGTGTTGTGAATTATTATGTACTTTTAATTTTTTTTAATTTATGAGGTTGGGAGACTGAGGCAAGAGAATTGCCAATTCAAGGCCTTTTTGTACTATAGAGTGAGTTCAAGGTCATCTTATCAAGACTTTACCTTTTTTAATTACAAATTTATTTATTATGTATGCATTGTTCTGTTTGTGTGGGGACCTGCAGGCCAGAAGAAGGCTCCAGATCTCATTACAGATGATTATAGGCCACCATGTGGATTCTGGGAACTCTGGAAGAGGAGCCAGTGTTCTTAACCACTGAGCCATCTCTCCCACCCTCAGACCTTATCTTAAAAATAGAAACTAAAAATATCCCACACTAGTGAATTAACAGAACATTTGAGAACTTTAGAACAAAAAGAAGCAAGCTCATCTAAAAATAAAGGGGATATAGCTTGGTGGGAGCATGAATGGTCTGGTGTTTGTTCCTCAGCACCACAGAAATAACAGAAAACTTTGTAAGTCATGTAAAATAGTTCTGGGTTCTTTAAGAAACCCTGCTTTTAAAAAAAAGGTAGCCTTTGATAGAGGGAGATATCTAACACATACATGCACACACGTGCACACGTAATAATATTAATGAAAATGGAGCTTGAGATGAGAGACCAGAGCATGACAGAGGTTTCTGTCAGTCCCAGTGTGAGAAGCAATGAAGGAGTTGGGAATGATGGTGAAAGTTTGACAGGATGCAGTTACTGTTGCTAGTTAGGCATGCTCATGAAGGAAGGAGGTACTGTACTTCAGGAAACCAGGAATGTGGGCACAATGATTTCCTCCCAAGGCAGTTCTTTAGTGTGCATCGTATCGGGCTACGTTTAGTCACTTATTTCTTACTTATTCTGTGCAGATAGCTTCCTAAGGTGTCTGTGCACATTAATTCATTCAGTCATCACAGAAGTCGTATGTTAAGTGCTCTTGCTATTTCCTTTTGCCTTGGAGGTCCAGTGGTGAACAAGATGAATTTGGTCCATCCTCACAGCAGGTTAAGCAGGAGTGTCAGTCCAGGAGTCAGCTCAGCACAATGTAAGAAAGCTGTGATGGGTGCATGAAGGGAGCTAATTCAAGACAGAGGGCTTGAACTGCATTCCAGAACTGACTTTGGCCTGAAGCTAGAATGCTGCTGAGCATAGAGGTGAATGAAGCAGCCCAAGCAAGGGCTAGGAGATGAGGGCCGAAAGACAGGAAGAGAAAGAGGGGGGCAGCTCTTCAGACCCAGGGACCACTGCCAGATAGGGCATCTCATAAGGGTACTCCACAGGGGAAATCGGGCATCTGAAATCGGGTGGGTCATAGAGTCTATATTTTCGTGACTGCTTAGTCTATGAATGCATTCTTTAGCACTAAGCAAACCTCTGTATGTTTGGAACTGCATTTGGTTAGTGTATGTGGCTAAATACCTCTGTGTTTAGTCAGGTAGTAAACCTCTGAGCATATGCAGATCACTTTGTCTCCATGGAGATGCCATGGACCACTCCTCCTGAACAAAATACATGACACAGAAGATGAACTTGTATATTAGGAACAGTCTTCTTTCTGGTGCTATTTATTTATTTATTTATTTTGGTTTTTTTGTTTGTTTGTTTGTTTGTTTTGAGACAGGGTTTCTCTGTGTAACAGCCCTGGCTGTCCTGGAACTCACTCTGTAGACCAGGCTGGCCTCAAAATCACAGAGATCCTCCTGCCTCTGCTTCCCATGCTTCCCAAGGCATGTGCCACCATCACCCACCATCTCTGGTGCTATTTATGACTAGCACTTAGAGAATATAGTTAGAAGACTGGGGAGATTGGCCAGTCAGTAATGGGCTGAGGACCTGAGTTTAATCCCTATAGCCCAGGTTCAAAAGCTTGGCCTTGGCTCATGAGTTTGTAATCACAGGTAGATCCCTGCAACCTCCTCAGTAAGCTTTGGGGCAGTGTGGGGCCCTGTCTCATTAAAACAAGGTGGGTGACTCCCAAGGGGCCTATACCTGGGGTTGATCGCTGGCCTGCACACACACATGCACACATGTAAGCCTGCAGGAACACACAGGGAAAGAAACAAAATATAGTTAGTCTTTAGTGACTCGGTTTTCTAGAAATGAAGCTTCTTTTTTTAAAAGATGGCTTTCTTTTAAAATAGAGATCTTGATAAATCTGTGCTCATAAGGGAACTTCGGCCAGAAAGTAGGGTGAGAAAGCAAGCTGCCGCTTTTGGTGTTTGATGTTTCTGGACCAGTGCTAAGGCCTGACATCCAGAGAGGGCAGACTTGAGAGAACAGGAAACCAAGCTTGCTCTGTGTAGGCTGGAGGGGGAAGGAGAGAGTTAATGCTTCTATTTTTCCTCCGTGTTCTCTTCTGAAGGTCTACACTGGGGCTGAGCAGTTAAGAGAGAAGACTGAGTCTGGTTTCCAGCACTGGCGTCTGGGCTCACAACACCTGTAACTCTAGCACTGCTGGCATCTGTGGACAGATGCACTCAGTGCACACCTCCACACATACTACCTATAGTTAAACATAAGGTAGTTTTTAAAAAAAGATAGAGTCTACTCAAATTCGATTTAAAAACCTAGAATTTAGATTTATGTTTATCAGTTTTTGACTCATAATCCTTTTTTTGTATTTTAAAGGTCTATTTTTATTGTGCCTGCATGTATATAAGTGCACCATGTGTGTACAGTGCTTATAAAACACAGAAGGGGGCATCAGATTCCCTGGAACTGGAGGTAGACAGTTTTGAGCTACACTCTGGATGCTGGGAACCAAATGTGGGTCTGTGCAGGTGCAGCAAGTGCTGAGCCGTCTCTCTAGCCCAGTCCATAACTTTTACTCTCATAGAACTCATGAAAGGAGCCTGAGACTACATCTCCGCCCCCCCCCCCTTTGCTTTTTAACTTTCTCACCTTCTCTCTTCTTAATTGGAGGATGTCGGGTGTCCTGCTCTGTCACTCCCCACCGTGTGCCCTTGAGATGGGGTGTCTCCCCAGCAGTCCTCCTGCTTCTGGCCTCCCCCCACAGTGCTGAGGTTACATGTGTGCTACTGCACATTCACTACTGTGCCCAGCATTCTATGTGAGCTCTAGGGCTTTGAACTCAGAACTTCATGCTCTGCAGCAAACTCTTTTACCACTGGTCCATCTCCTTACCCTAAGGACATGTGTTTCTAAAGTATTTATTTATTGGTTTTAACTTTACAAATTAGAAAATGTAATTGAGGATATAATAGTTTCATTATTGAAAAAGAGCAAGGTTAAATTATTCACCTTTGACTTTCTAATCTGTTATACTGAAAAGTAAATAGATTTTTTTGGTTTTTCATAATTCAAAATTTTTTAAAAATTGTCCTAGAGAAGGAAATACTTTTCTCCTGGCTCAATACTAATAGTTAACTGTTGTTTTAAAATGGGATTATTCAGGGTTGAGAAGGACCTTAGTTCAGAACCCCAACCATGTGGTGTGTGCCTATAATAGTAGAACTAGGTAGATAGAGACAGGAGGATCCCGTGGGCTTGCCATCCAGCTGCTCTTGCCAAATTGCTGAGCTCCAGGTTCAGTAAGAGATGTTATCTCAGAATGTGAGGAGAGTGATGGAAGAAGATACCAGCTGTTGACCCATGATCCTACACACACACACACGTCTATGTGCACCCACATGCATGTGTGCACATACCTAGCATGCACACCTTCCACAAATAATGGCATTATTCTTATGACTTCAGAGTTTGAAACAATTCTCACATATGACATTGCAAAAACTTGTCATCAAGTTCTTCCAAATGGCTTAATGTTGTCCTACGCTTAACAAAACACAGTAAGATAGAAAGATGACTGCCAGGTGTCAGTTAGTGTTTAATTACTAATAGTTCACCAGGCAATGAAGTTCTGGGGTGAGGAACTAAATTGAAAATAAGAATGGCTCTTTATAGATTTTTCCGAACACTCTATCCGCATCTTACACTCTATGCTTTGTTATTACTGAGAAGCTTTACTCAGTGACTTATATATACTGATTTACTTAGTCCTGTGTAAGTAATCATGACTTCCGTGATGAACTCTTTGATTTCAGTTTATCTTGAATATGACTTTGACTAAAATATCTTTCTTAAAATAGAATTTATATATGCATATATTAAATGCTCTGGGAGAGCATTTTTGGAATTGGTTCAGTTGTTATTAAATCATTTTTAATACTATAACTACATTTTAAAATGTGAAAGTTGGTTTTTCAGAAGACCTGTGTAAATGTTTCCAGTCCCATTCTCTTGTCAAGCAAACAGGCACCTCCACCTGTGTCATAGTGCAGACTCCCATGTCAGTTCACACTGAGATGCTTGCTTGTGAGAATCAGAGAAACAAAGCCACAGACCCCTGTCTCTTATGAAGAACATTTTATCAGCTTTCTCTCTCTCCTTGCCTGCCCCTCCTTCAGGCCTGTTCTCTACACCTCTTGCGATACAACTGTGGCATTTAAGTTAGTTGGAAATGTATTCCCATTCCTAGAATGGGTTTATATCCCTCCAAATGGTGAACATATCGCTTTTTGACAGACAGAATCACGCCAGATGTCTGTGTGAATGGTAGCCATTTGTTCGTTTTAATTAGCTCATTCATCATTTATAACCTTCAAGGTCCTTGTTGCTGCTTGTGTTTTTTCTTTTGTTGTAAAGTCGGTATACACGAGAATGCTCACTGAGCCAGCGACATTTAAATAATCTTTGTCCAGGTTATCCTTGTTCTTGTCACTACTGTCCCGCTTTAATAGTGTTTCACAAAAGAAGATGACAGATTTCTTCCAGGTCCTCATGCACAGAGAAAATGACGCCTGGGTTGAAATGGTTACCAAGTTGAGAAAAATGGTGATCTTTAAAATCAAAAGGCATTTGTGTAAGAGCTGACATTGAAGCTATTGAAATAAATTATACTCTGAGCATTTGGTGTGTATGTGATTTACAGAGTACATTTTATTTATTTGTTTTTGAAGATGCCAATAACCAGTATGTTGGCATGGAGATATTTTAATTGCTAGCTGAGAGTGGTTTCACCAGAAAGGGAAGAGTTAATTGGCAAGTGTGTGTGTGTGTGTGTGTGTGTGTGTGTGTGAGTGCGCGCGCTCCCAATTAGAGCTTTCTCACCGCACTCCAAGCTAGGCCAGCATCTGTCATTACGTTTATGCAAGAAATTCATTCAGAAGCTAAAATAGAATCAATAAGAGGACAGAAACTCATCTCTGAAATAGGACAAATTTGTAGTTTGCCTTCAAATAATTCAACTTCTTTTTTGTTAACTGGAAAACTAGACATTTTCAGCCACACATTTGATCAGGCCTGTATGTACAATTGTAGTATTTACAGACTTTCAACAATTTTATTGATTCATTCTGAGTCAGGATTTTAGCTTCATGGAGAGATTAGAAAGAGGTATCATCTGAAACAAATCTGCTAAGAATAAAGCGTTCTGGAGGTGAAATGTGAATTCATAAGTAGCCCCTTGCTTGCACTCCTCGGCTCACACATCTATATTGCCCACGTGACTAAGTCTCTGGATGAGCCGGCTGCATCCTTTATCAAAATCTAAGAGTTCTTTTTGTTTTGGTTTGGTTTTTTGTTTATTTGTTTTTTCGAGATGGATTTCTCTGTAGCTCTGGCTGCCCTGGAACTTGCTCTGTAGACCACACTGGCCTTGAACTTAGAGATCTGCCTCTTCTGTCTCTAGAGTGCTGTAATTAAAAGCATGCACCATTACCACCTAGCTAAAATCTAAGAGTTCTTATTGTGCCCCTTCTACAAATGACAAAATCAATTGAGGATCAGAGCAGTTAGCTAAGGCATGAGAAGTCACACAGCTCGTATCTGACAACCATGTTTGCTGCTTTTCAGGAAAGTTAAGACAAAGATGTTCCTTGGCCATTCATTTAAATTACCTTTAATATTATAGAGAACAGATTGTTTTTCTTAGTAGTAGGTAGGTATGAATTTGATCCCAATGAAGTAAAGACAAGGAGTGTAAAGACCTATATTTAGTCAGAGAGAGAGTAGAGATTGAGCCATGGCAGACAGCAATAGAGTTTAGAGGGAATATATCTAATTATTGTTTCTTATGCCATTCCACCATATGACTAAAAGTCATAGAAGTTGATATTTCTGGAATTATGTGAGCATATTAAATCATGACTTTCAGTTGCTAGGCCTCCACTGCATCTATATAATCCAGCATCTTGCTCTGCTCCTGAATTTTGTTAAGTTTTGGTTTATAATTATTGAACAAACTGTAGTGCTTACGGTGGGATGAGTCTTTAAATGACAAGAAGAACATGATAGAAAAAACTTGGTTCCTATTGGACCTGAGAGAGGCCCCATACTGAACTCTCAGTTATGTGTGAGCAAAGGGGTATTGGTTAAAACATCAGACCACCAATACCTGGTGATTTTTCTAAAGCACTGAGATGTCAAGCCAGTCGATTTTGATGCTGGTTGAATCTTGCTGACATGATAAGTATTGTAACTATAACCAAACTGTAGATTCTTTCCTTGGAGACTGCAAAGTCAATAAGCACAACTAGAAGGTCAAAGAATAGAGGGAGGTTTATTACCTGCAACTGACCAGGAGAGTTCTGTAGTTGTTCCAGAAGCAGCGAGTGCCTTTCAGACAAAGGAAGCCTGTATATACTTACATACAAAATCACCTGGGGTGAGCACAGTTGCAGGCCTACTACATTTAAGAAGTACACACTGTTGAGCATGTTCAGTTTAAGAAGAGAACATGGTGGATGCATTCCTGGGCCCGTGCAGTTCAGAGTCATAAGGCACATACATATCATCTTAAAGTAAGTGGTGACCATAACACTTCTAGGTGCTTAGCTTACATTACAAAGACGTCAGACTGGAACTCTTATGGGCACACTTAACTTTTTTCAGTAAGTCTTTAGCTGAACCAAAGGAAAAGACCCTGTAAAGACAAACAAGTTTGCCCTTGAGCCGGCTGGCCTCATGTGCTGCTGACATAATTACTTGATTCTTCTACAGGTCTTAGAAATAAATTTCTTTTTAATTATTTATTTGTTTCTATTTGGCTGAATGTAATACTTGTACATAATATGAACTCAAGTTAAATATTTTCCTGAACAGGCACATATATCTCTACTCCTAACTCTCACTTAGGATTTTGAATGTCAAGGCCAGAGATTTCCTCTGAATAATTCTTTTCTCAGATTGGATTTGCTCTAGTTAAAGTTAACTTATTTAAAGCTGTTGAAGAAATTTAAGTACTAATATATGATATAAAGTGTCTTTATTTATAGAACAATTACTAAGTGCCAACCTTGTACAAAGCACTGCTCTACATATTTGAGAATCCTATTACTGAATAAAATAAACTTTTAAAAATGCTGCTCTTACTATAGGAGGTGAACAGAATACAAACCCAGTCCATCCTATAGACTTCTAAGGTCAGGGTGTTCTTTGGAAACAGTGTAGACAAGGTTAAGAGCTAGAGGTGAGGGGCGGAGCTTAGGGTGTGATCAGGGTGGCCCATTGAGAAAGAGCTATCAGAGGTGAGCATTGGATACAGAGGGAGCCCTCAGAGCGGTGCTGCAAATCTGGAATGGCCTGGAACAGCAGGAAATAGGCTCCTTCCAGCTCTGTGGGCTGGACAGTGCTGTTTCCCTAGACTCTTAGTCTGGAAAGTGTGGTCCCAGGCTGCCCAGAAACAGTTCTTCTCCTCAACCCATTTTCTTCTGCCAGTGTAATTTAAGAACCCGGAAGACTCTTTCAATCAATAGAATAGTATATACTCTCAGGCATTAAATCCTTTTTGCATAGACCTTCAATAACATCTGGGAAACCCAATAAGGGTTTCTGCCTGTGAATGGTTCCTCCCCACTATGCTGTGATTCTGATACTTCATGGAGAGTGTGCACTTCAGACTATAGTTTTGAATCATCAGGGTTTTTTTTTTAAATATCTAACTTCTAGAAAATAATAAAAAACAAACCCAGGGATTTTGAATATTATAAATACTGTTTACCAGGTTGGTACATCTTAAATGATAGACAATGAGGAATCCTGATTTTGTAATAATGATTCCTGTTCAGATTTTGATGTAAGGCCATGACATTTTTTTGCAAAGACCAGTTAGTAGTCATAAATTTTATTCTTTTTCCTTGTGTGTTACTAGTATTCTTAAGTATTCATGAATGTTCCTTTTAACAAAATAAGTAGAACTTGACCCAGCTGTTTTATGAGGATATCTCAGCCAGGGTGGGGTGGGGCAGATTCGATGGCAACAGCTGGCCCTCTTGTCACACTTCAAAATCATCCCACGTATCCGAGAGCCTGGGGCGCTGTCCTTATCCCTTACCAGTCCCGGTTCCTCTATAAAGTGAATTAGGGTTTCTCACTTACTAGCTGTCATGAGTATTGCTCCAGGACCCTACTCTGGGCCTTACCAGTAGACAAACACCTTAGGAAAGAGCCAGGTTTCAGATAAGTGTAAAGATCTAGAGCTGAGGGCTGGAGAGATGGCTCAGAGGTTAAGAGCATTGCCTGCTCTTCCAAAGGTCCTGAGTTCAATTCCCAGCAACCACATGGTGGCTCTCAACCATCTGTAATGGGGTCTGGTGCCCTCTTCTGGCCTGCAGGCATACACACAGAAAGAGTATTATATACATAATAAATAAATAGATAAATAAACAAATAAATATTTTAAAAAAGATCTAGAGCTGAGATAACACAGAAAAACTCATCTACAGGCTTGAGACATTGCTCCTCTGAAGAGGCTACAAATGCAGAAATTGAGTATGTTTTAAGTTTTTATATATTGTGTGGTATAATGAATTATGATTTTTTTATATTTAGGAAGTATAGGGAATTATGCTAGGTCTCTTTTCTGTGTCCAGTAGTGTGTCAGTAATTTAATATGTGACTTCCTTTAATACAGTAGAAGAGTGGATAGTGATACTTCCATTTTATAGGTGAACAGAAGACCCAGATTGGGTAACTTTAACAAAGCCACAAACCTGAAGAATGGCATGTGTCTTATTTCAGCATCTCAGAAGGAATCCTGACTTTTAAAGAAGATTGTGTAAACACATTCTGAAATAACTAGAAACAAGTTGTTTTTTTTTCTTCTGTTTTCCCCTAAGATAGAAGAAAGAATGCATTACTTGTATCACATTTTCAGTGTCCAGAGGCATCTTTTTTCCTGCATTAATGTTTCTTTATTGAATATTTTAAAAAAGCTGGTGGTGTTATCTTTGTTTTGCACATGGATAGTATGAAATGTTAGGAAGCTAAAAATGTTTTGTTTATAATGTCATGTAGAACAAGCTAGGTTTCATATAATACGTTTAAATCCAGTCTGTTAGCAAACAGACAAATAATTCAGCCAAAGGTAACATGTATTAAAGTTGAATTTTGCTATTAGTAGATATGGAATACAGTGTGTTTATAATTAATTTGTAAATAATGCTTTTCAAAATCTTTATTGCATTTATTTGTGTGTGTGTGTGTGTGTGTGTGTGTGCACATGCCTGTGCATGCATGCACACATATATGTGCATTACATTTGTGTGGAGGAACTTGCAAAAGTAAGTTCTCTCTTTCCACCCTGTGGGTCCTAGAAATCTAACTCAGGTCATTGGACTTAGTGGCAGGAGCCTTTGTCTATGGAGCCATCTCACTGTCCTATATTTATATGTTTTATTAATCAGTATTCTCTTACAAGTTGCCAGTGTTGAGTTGATGCTATTTAAAAGGCATTTTATCAATTGAAGTTTATAAATAAATTACTTGATAAATATTGTATTAGTTGCTTTTCTTGTCACTGAGCAAAAATACCTGACCAAAAAAAAAAAAAAAGAAGAAGAAGAAGGAGATTTGTTTCTGCTTGGCCTTTAAGGGTGTGTGGTTTGTGTTGGCGGCAGGGAGCATGGCAGCAGGAGCATGAGGCAGAGCTGTGCTCATGTTTCCCCAGGAAGCAGAGATGGGGACGCTGCTTCTCTCCCTTTTATTTCGTTTTCATCACCAGCGTGTAGAAGGTGGCATCCACATTTAAATTGGGTCTTTCCACCTCAATTAACCCAATTTTTAAAAATAACTCTAAGACACACCCAGAGATTTGTTTCCATGATGATTCTAAATCCTGTCAAGTTGACAATCAAGATTAACCATCACAAATGCATGCCAAGCATCCCAGAGTTCCAAAACTCTTCTTAACTTTTCCTCAGGAAGCTTAGGGGGAGCCACAGACAAGTGTGAACCTAACGTGAAGCTAAAAGCCCCTAGATGAAAAGAGATTTTGTAATAAAAGGGAAGAAAGGAAGTTCTGTTTGAAGAGCTAGTAGTTTCAGTTGAACTGATGTCTGCAGAAAAGGAGCGGGCAGTGGAAGAGAGGCGGGGTGGAGACTGCTGGAAGAGAGTCTGGAGACTGCTTCCCTAGCCGGTAACATGCAGAGCTGTTTTTAGGAAGAGATTTCAGTAGTCAAGAAGAGAGTGTAAGTTACAAAAAAAAAATTTAAAGAAAAGAAGGAAATAATTATCCATGAGATTTAATGAACTGTCTTCTTCATTGACAGGTCTGTCTACATTTTCTCTGAAGATAACTTTTTAGAGTTATAATTTGCTTATAAAAAAGCTTAATACAATTTTTATGATTGGTTTTTAATTTTTATTTTAACCACTAGAATCTTAAGAAGATTCAAGAAATGGAAAAGACTGATGAATCTAGCACAGATCTGGAGGACCTGAAAAACGCAGACTGGGTAAGGAAATTGGGTATGCTTCTGGTCAGTTTAGCTTTTAAAATACTGTGTTTTTTTTTAAGTGCTGATTATTAAGGACTGAATTATGAATTAGTACATAAATTTGAATGCTTGATTTTAAAAGTGAATAAATATTTTCATTAAATTTTTGAAAGAGCTGCTCCATTGTGTCTGGAAATATTGTTATTAACATTTATAATTACAAATACCTTAAATAACACCTCTGTACCCAAAACAGAAGCTCTGTGTCAGGATGTGAGACAAGCAGTGCGATGCAGTTTTTATCCAGTGAACGTTTACTGGGTGAGAGACCTATGGATGCAGAATGAGGGATGTGGGCTCTCTGCCTTTCTTAACACAGTCTGGACTTAGGAGATACTTTCTAGAACAGGTGATTATGGTGTTTCCAGATGACACATTGAGTATCCACTCCTTTCAGGCACCCTACTAAGTCCTGTCGGTACTGAGTCCCTGCGCTCAGGCCTTGGGCACAGGACAGTAGATGTCAGGAAGTGCTAAGTAAAGCATTTCCAGATATCAAGGGAGGCACACGTTAGGATTCTGACTTTTGAGATTAAAGGTAGTGAATCAGGGGCTGGAGAGATGGGTCAGCAGTTGAAATCAGTTACTGCTTTTCAGAGGACAGTTCAGTTCCCAGCATAGTCGGGCAGCTCACAGCCAACTCCAGTTCCAGATCAGATGTTGTGTGGCTTTCAGGGCTCCTATACACACAGTGCACTTAAACTTACTCAGGTTCACACACACATAAATAAAATTAAAATCTTTTTTAAAGGGATAGTAATGGTATTATTAAGTGAAAGAGCTTTTAAAATAGATGCAGATTTGAGAACTATGAATAAGTTCCCTTGACCATATTAGTTTTTGTTTGCCATAGTCCTCCTCCTCCTCCTCTTCTTCCTCTTCCTCTTCTTCCTCTTCCTCCTCCTCCTCCTTCTCCTCCTCCTTCTTCTTCTTCTTCTTTTCTTCTTCTGTTTTGTTTTGATTTTTTGAGACAGTGTTTCTTAGTACTTTTGGAGCCTGTCCTGGAACTAGCTATTGTAGACCAGGCTGACCTCAAACTCACAAAGATCCGCCTGCCTCTGCCTCCCAAGTGCTGGGATTAAAGGCATGCACCACATGGTATAAAAAGTATTTGTAACATAATATTTCTGTAGTCTTCCCCATTCATTGAAGTCAGACAAGTAACTTCAAATATTCTAAAGCTAGTAAACAAAACCAGGCATGGTAGTACACACCTGCAATCCCAGTGCTTGGGAAATAGAGACAGACCTCCAGGGAATTCAAAGTCATCTTTGACTACTTAGCAAATGCTAGACCAGCTTGACTACTTGTGATGTGGTTTATGGTAGGGTAGGAAGGGGACATGGTGTGTGTGTGTGTATGTGTGCGTATAGATTAGCAACAGTTGGGTGTGGTGGCACATGCCTTTAATCCCAGCACTCAGAGGGCAGAAGCAGGTCAATTGCTATGAGTTGAAGACTAGCTCTTGGGCTACGTTACACGTTTCGGGCCAACCAAGTCTGCATAGTGTAAGAGCCTGACTCAAAAGTAAACAAAAACTAATGTGGGGCAGGTGTTATGGCTCAGTGGATAAAAGACTTGCCTTCAATCCTGTTTGATCTACAGAACCCACAGAACTGACTCCTGGAAGTTGTCATCTGGCCTCCACAGGCATGGCACGGCACACAGATGCTCATATACACACACACATGTGCATACAAAATACATAAATAAATGTAAATTCTTTAATTAAAGAAGAAAAGGTGGAAGGAGAGAGCTGACTGTATAGAGTTGTCTTCTGACTTCCATATGCTCCATGGGGTTGCACACCCACGTATATACATCACACCTAATAACAGTAGTAAGTCACTTAAGTTTTGAAAAATAATAATTAAAATAATAATCCAAATTGAAGCATTCATTGACCAGAACTTCACAAACTTCAAGGGGAGTTCTTTCTGCTAGATTACGCCTCGTCTTCCAGTATCACCCAGGAGGACTATCTAGGAAGATGTGAGTGCAAGAAGGAAGAAGGGGTGGAGAACTCAACATCTTTAGAGGCAGGCCAGCAGAGGCTCAGTGGGCAAAGTTACCTGATGCCCAGCCTGATGGTCTGAGTTTCAGCCTCAGAAGAGAGTGAAAAAGTGTATTAATATATTATAAATGAAAAATCATTTTGAGAAATTAATCATTTATTTTATGTAGAGAAAGTGGTTTGGTATTGCAGTTAGAATTTAGAAGCTCGTACATACAAACCACTTCCTCTGTCAGTGAACTGTATACCTGAATGTGGAAAATTCTTATGACTTATCTTTTTTTTAAAATTATGATTTACTTATCTTTATTTTATGTGCATTGGTGTGAAGGTGTCAGATCCCCTGGAACTGGATTTTCAGACAGTTGTGAGCTGCCATGTGGGTGCTGGGAATTGAACTGGGTCCTCTGGAAGATCAGTCAGTGCTCTTAACCGCTGAGCCATTTCTCCAGCCCCATGACTTACCTTATAATAAACATTTTTAGGTAGCTATTGAAGACACGTTAATTTTGATAAGTTACATTTTAAATACTGTATTGGTTGACTTTTCTCTGATAAGACAGGACAACAACGCAGTTAAGGAAATGATACACATTTTAGTGTTTGTTATGCTCAGTATTTGATGTAAATTTCATCTTATTAGAACTCTGCAAGGTGGACAGAGCATCTTATTATTTGTAGATAGGAAAACTGATTATAGGATGTGTACTAGATAATATAAAATTGTAATTCTGAGCATTTCATATTTATAAAACACAAGATGTCAATTCTTCACTATTTATTTCTTGTTGATGAGACACACTTAGGAAAGGATAGCAGCTGCTGGTACAGAAGCTGAAGAGTAAGTACATGTGTCCTACAGCTCTGTGTGCAGCAGCGCTGTGCACTAGCCACAGCACAGTCACGTGACCTTACCTAGCTCACTCACCAATCTGCAGGGCAGCTGTGGGCGCAGAGCCAAGCAGGCTTGAAGAAGCACAAGAACAGCTCGCAGTACTTGTGCTTTTGAAGTCTTTAGTGTCCACTCACTCTCACTATTCACTGACCACACTGTCGTATGGCCAGACCCCAAGTCAGGGTGTGGGGAATACATGCTTTCAGGAAGCAGTGTAGTAATGGAGACTGTCTTAGAGTTTTATGGCTGTGAAGAGACTCCATGACCACGACAACTCTTACAAAGGAAAACATTTAATCGGGTGGCTCGCTTATAGTTTCAGAGGTTCCGTCCCTCATCATCATGGTGGGGAGCATTCAGGCAGAGGTGGTGCTGGAGGAATAACTGAGAGTCCTGCATCTTGCAGGCAACAGGAAGTTGAAGTTATACTGATTGAAGCTTAAGCAAGAGACCTCAAAACCCACCCCCACCGTGACACACTTCCTCCAGCAAGATCACGCCTCCTAATAATGCCACTGCCTATGAGGTTATGAGGGTCAGTCACATTCAAACTACCACAGGGACGTGTGTCTTCTAATGCAGCCTACCGACTTCCTACACATCTAATAGTATCCTAAAATCTAAATTGTTTCCTTTACTTGTTGTTTGATATTCATGCTTTTCCTTTATTCTCTATGACTGTAACCATTCAGAGAAAACTAGTGGATTTATTTATTGATAATGATCCATACTTGGTTCTTTCAGGCACGATTCTGGGTACAGGTGATGCGGGATTTGCGAAATGGGGTAAAACTTAAGAAGGTCCAACAGCGGCAGTACAACCCGTTGCCCATTGAATACCAGCTTACCCCTTATGAGATGCTCATGGATGACATTCGGTGCAAAAGATACACCTTGAGGAAAGTAATGGTAAGCACTCCGACGGTTGCCTGTGGGTTATTGGTTGGAAATGAGCTAATCAGTATTCTTTGTTCTCATAGGATACTTGGTCACTGCCGGGCAGTGGTGGCACATACCTTTAATCCCAGCACTCAGGAGGCAGACACAGGTGGATCTCTGTGTTCAAGGCCAGCTTGTTCTACAGAGTGAGTTCCAGGACAGCCAGGACTACACAGAGAAACCCTGTCTGGGGGGAAAAAAAAAGAAAGAAAGAAAGGAAAATAAAAAATAAAAAAGAATATTTGATCACTGTAGAAAACCTGGAAAATACATTTTCTTCATATAACTTCATAACCAAAGAGAAATTTTATTATTATACTGGCTGATTTTGTGTATCAACTTGATACAAGCTAGAGTCATCAGAGAGGAAGGAGTCTCAATAAAGAAAATGCCTCCATGAGATCCGGCTGTAAAGCACTTTCTCAATTAGTGATCAATGAGGAGGACCCAGCCCATGATGGGTGGTGCCATCCCTGGGCTTGTGGTTCTGGGTTCTGTAAGAAAGCAGGCTGAACAATCCATGGAGAGCAAGCCAGTGTGCAGCACCCCTCTATGGCCCCTGCCATCAACTTTTGCCTCCAGGATCCTGTCCTGACTTCCTTCAGTGATGTAAGCTGAATAAACCCTTTCCTCCCCTACTTGCTATCTGTCCCAGTAATAGAAACCCTAGGACAGCTGTGCTGCTTCGTCTTTTCTGCGCTGGGTTTTCTGGTGGCTGTTGTTATCCTTGTTATTTTGATACAGGGTCTTGCTATCTTTCACTGACTGTCCTGACCTGTGATAGACCAAACTGACCCAAAAGTGATCCTCATGCCTCTCCTTTGCCTCCTGAGTGCCAGGGATTCAAGCATGTGCCATTCCGCCTCTCTTAATCCTCGCTCTTCTTTCTACATTTTATTAGACAAAATGGGCTGATTTCCGTTTCCAACCTGATATCTTGTTTCACGTTGTGAGTCTTCTTCTGTATCATTAGTGCTATTAAGTGATTCCATATGTTCTAGTTTGTGGATGTATCAGAGTTCATTAAACTCATCACCTCAATATCAGGTATAAGCTGGCTGTTTTATGTATCCTGTTCTATACATCTTTGTTAATAGCTATACAGTGAGGTCCTCCAGCCGCGTTCTGAGGAAAGGAACATCCAGCTCCTCAGCAAACCCTGTAAGCTGTGCCTTAAAATCTCTCCTTTGTGAGCCTCTTCTCCCCATCACCTCCATCTCTCGTTGAGACTCTCGCAGTACCCTCACTGTCCTCCTGTTTGCTGGGGCTACAAGTGTGGAGTTCCGCATCTTTTAAATTTTTAGCCTAGTTTTGCTGTGCTGGAGAAATCTTGAGCCCTTAAGAAAAATATGTATTCTAAAGCTGCCAGGTGTAGTAACATGCATTTGGGATTCCCCGTACTCAGGAGGTACAGGCAGAAAGTCTGTCTCAGAAAAGAGTAGGAGGGAGGGAGAGGCAGAGGAAGTGAGGGGAAAGAGGGAGATATTCTTTTACTAGTGGGGAGTTCTTCTAGTTAATTTATAGAGTTGTTCAAATCCCTTTTCGTTGTTGTTGTTGATCTTCTGTTTCGAATAGTATTGTAAATGGAGTATTAAAGTCTCCAGCTATTCTAGAAATTTTCATCTCACTTTCAGTGTTTAATTTTTTACTTTGGTACATGTATACCTTTGGGTTTTTTTTGTTTATTTTGTTTTTTGTTTTTCGAGACAGGGTTTCACTGCGTATCTCTGTCTGTCCTAGAACTAGCTCTATAGGCCAGGCTGGCCAGGAACTCAAAGAGAACTGTCTGCCTCTGTCTCTGCCCCTCAAGTGCTGGGATTAAAAGTGTGTGCTACCACCACCTGGCTGCAAGTAATTATTAATACTTATAATTATTACATTTTCGGTATCTAGTGTCTCTTTTTGTCTTTTTTGTTAGCTGTTTCCGAGGCGTCTGTCTTATCTGCTGTTAATATTGCTGCCCTAGCTCTTTCTTTCCTTGCTTACTGTTTGCATTAACATCCTTTGTTCTTGAACTAAATTGTGTTACACATTTCTTTTTCTATGTTTTTAAGATTTTTTTATTTATTCATTTGCGTACTTTAGCTGCATGTATGTAAGTGATGTAAGTGCACTGTGTATATGCCTGGTGTAAAAGGGGCCAGAAGAAAGTGCCAGATCCCTTGAAATTGAAGTTACACCTATATGCCCCTGAAATATGATCAAGTTTCTGTATTTTCTTGAAATCTATAATTTGTTCATCTGTAACCATTTCTTATTTCAGTTGGGACTGCTTGTTTTGTTTTGGCAATTGTTCTATGAACTGAGAATGATCTGCTGGCCCAATAGCAGTGCTTTTGTTTTATACATACTCTAGCTTACTTTGTCTCCAGACTCACTCACCTCCTGTCCTCAGAATGGCTGCTAGTACACAGTGGGTTGAGAGCTAGGTTGTAGCTCAAAGACACTGAAGATAAAAGCACATGCATATAATCTCAGCACTTGAGAGCTGGATAAGAAGGATTAGGAGTTTGATATCATTCTTAGCTACGTAACAATTGGAGGCCAGTCTAGGATACATAAGACAGTCTCAAAAACAAAAGCACCAGAAACGCAGCTCGTGTGATGTGTTTGTGTGGATGTTGAACTTGCAAGCTGACTTTGTCCATTTCTTCATCTTGTTGTGGTGGAGACACTATTAAAAGCATGTGAAAATTATTTAGAAGGACATATTAGTCTGTTTAGAGTTAAAATTCTATACTTAGAATGTCAGATTAAGTTGTATAATACCAGTGGATTTTAAAAATCTCAACACTAGGAAATCCATGAGTAAGTGTCATGCTGCATCAGGCCTGTGGTAGGTCCTGCAGCTCCCCTTATGCTAGGCACTGACACTCACATGCTGGGCTGTGCTCTGTAGCGATTGCTTCTGATGGCTGCTATGGGACCTGGGCATAGTGCACATGGAGGAAGGGAGTGGTGTTGGGTAGATCCCAGTGCAGTTGTCCCAGGGGAAGAACCAGGCCTGAGGTGGTAGCTCAGCCTGTTTTATTTAAGTTAGACTGGGAAGCAAAGCCATGTTTGATGACACATATCTGTGACCCCAGCACTTTGGATATAGAAATGAGAAGTTTGGAAAGTTCAGGGTCACCTTCCACACTACCTATGAGTTCAAAACCAGCCTGGGGTACACAAAACCTTATCTCAAAAACCCACCCCTTAAGAAAGAGTCACACCCATACTATCTGGGAAGTCAGAATCTCAGTTACTGAACATACAGTGATAGGTCCTCGATTCACATGACATGTTTTTATTTTTTGTCTCCTTTTAGGTCAATGGTGACATTCCCCCTCGGTTAAGAAAGAGTGCTCATGAGATCATCCTTGACTTCATCAGATCAAGACCTCCTTTAAATCCAGTATGTAACTTAGCACACTCTCCCCAGGGACAGGAGCTCTCTACCAAGCTCTCTCTTGAGAGTATGAAGCCCACCTGTAAATCACGGTCTACAGCACAGTGACATACCTTCCGTTATTCAATACAATTCCAACAATCTGAGTCATAGTGCACACTCTGGCTGAATACCTGCTGTAACAGCTGGAAACTCACACCACATGGCTTCTAGCATGGCTGGCTTTCCAGCTCATCATGCTGCTACGCTGCTCAGACCGCACTGTCATGCTGATGCTGTTTTACAGTGAATGTGTCCTCACTTTTCTGTTGGCCAGGCTCTTCCTAAGCCATAGAATCAGAATGCTGTTCGAAATGCTGTTTGTGTTTCTCCTTACTTCTTTTCCTCCTGGCTGAGTAGCCGGCTCCCATCAAACCATGTCAAGCCTATGTGCATAAAGTAACAGCGAGGGTAAAGCAGTGTTCTCCCGGTTTGTAGACTGTTGTGTGTGTACTCAGCCTTTCAGACCTTTCTGAAGGAAGGGGCAAGAGTTGTGCAGTAGAGGGAAGTCATATGAGCTGGATAGTTCACACTAGCAACACAGTCTAGCTTGATGGAGCTCTAAACAAGTTAACCTGCCTCTCAGCCTCAGTGTCCTCCTTAATAGACTGTAGGCAGTAGTACTTCAAGGTGGTGAGTTACTAATGGTTCTGTGGACAGATTGGCCCTGTAATCTCAGCACTCAAGAGGCTGAGGTGAGGGGTTGCCACAAGTGTGAGACCATTCTGGACTCTAGAATAAGACTTGAGTCTCAAAATGACAACAGTATAGTTAGTTTTCAAAACAGTAGCATAAAGGGGACATGACTATAACTTTAGCAGAGTTAACTACTTCAGTTTACCTGAGTACATGTGATCAAATCACTGGGAGACCCAGTAGTCTCCTATTGCATTAAAAGTCTTGACATTGGGGGTTGTGAGATACAGCTTAGTAGATAAAGGTGTCTGCCACCAAGACTGATGGTCTGGGTTCTTTGCCCAGGATCTCACAAAGTAGAAGGTGTAAACTCACTCTCTTAAATTGTTGTCTGACTTATATATAGTAACATACATATAAAATTTAAAAATTTGAAATCTTGGTATTGAATGACTTGAATAGCCTTTTATTGTACAACATGACAGTCAGTGAAATACAGTTCATAATTCTGTATTGTATGGATGACTATATTAAGCCAGAACAGCTAATCAAATCTCTAACCATTGCTGTTCCTTTCCAAGGCATCAGCCAGGAAATTGAAACCAACCCCACCCCGACCACGAAGCCTCCATGAAAGAATATTAGAAGAAATTAAAGCAGAAAGAAAGCTGCGGCCTGTGTCACCAGAAGAAATTAGGCGGAGCAGACTAGGTAAGTCCCCACTTCCTGTGCTCATGAGTCACTGCTAGGAAATTGTGTTTCCACTCATACATGTAAAAGTAACCCACAGTTCTCTGTTCTTGTCTCTGGATTCCTCCTCTTTCTCCTGTGTCTTCCCTTCCTTCCTGCCCCTCCTCTCCTAGCTGTTGTTCACTAACATGTACCCTCACGTTTGATATGACAGTTCTTCCCTTCTCTGGTATTGAACAGCGTGAGAACACTGTGCCTACCACAGCAGAAAGGGGGATAAAAGTTCTAACCTCTAGGATATACTTACATGCAGACAAAGCAGTCATACATACAAAATTAAATCTTTAAAATATTTTTTTTTAAATGAAGATTCTCTGTGGGCCTGGAGATATAACTCTGTATTTGAGTGTTTTCCACATGCCTTTAACACTGGAGAGGCAGAGGAGGTGGACGGGTGTGTATGAGTTTGAGGTCAACCTGGTTTACATGGTGAGACCCTTCCTCAAAAAAAGTAAAGCAAAGAGAAAAAGGATTTTCATGGGAATACACATCTATAATCCCAGCTCTCAGAAGGTAGAAGGATCATGAATTCGAGGCTAGTCTAGGCTGTATAGTGTCTAACCTTAAAAAGAAAGTGGAAGGACAAGGGACAAAGAGAAGGGAGCACAGGGAGAGGAGAAGAAAAAGAAACTGTATTTTTTTGGGGGGGGGGGTCGAGTTGAATCTGTAGGTGACTTTGTGTATATGGATTTTCTTTGTTTTGATTTTTGAGACAGGGTTACCATGTAGCCCTAGCTGTTCCCAAACTCACTCTATAGACCAGTCTGGCCTTGAACTCACAGAGATCCGCCTCTGCCTCCTGAGTGCTAGGATTAAAGATGTATACTATCTTTACCTGGCTGGTATATGAATATTTTAACAATATTAATTCTTCCAGTCTGTGAACATTAAACCCATCTTTGTCTCTTATAATTTTCCTTGTTATTAATGTCCCTAAATAGTTTCTTATTTTTCAGTGATGTAACAAATGGTACATTTGTTTTTTTGTGTTCCTTTTTGCATGTTATATCAACACACAATACATTTGTCTTACATTGACTTTCTATCAAGAAACTTGACTGAATTTAATAGCACTTTAAAAATGATTTTTATTACTATTTTTCTTTATGTGTTTTGATGTTTTGTCTATATGTAAGTTTGCACCATGTGTATGTCTGATGCCTGTGGAGTCTAGAAGAGACATCCGAAAAAGGAGGTGGTGTTACAGATGATTGTGAGTCACCATGTGGGTGCTGGGAATCAAACCCAGGTCCTATAGAAGGGCAGCCAGTGCTCTTAACTGCTGAGCCATCTCTCTAGCCCCTGAATCTATTAGCTTTAGCCATTTTGTTTTGTTTATAATGGCATCTATAAGGTTTTCTTTATATAAGATTTTGTCTGTAAACTGAGACAATATTATTCTTCCTTTCCAACTGGAATATTTGTTCAGTCTATCTGTATTGTTTTTCTTGCCTGATTGCTTTAATTAGGATTCCTGGTACTATGATGAATACAAGAAAGACCATATTTGCTTTGTTTTTAATGTCAGCACTGTTAGGAGAACGTAATGTAGGCTTTTCATATGTAGAATTTATTATGGCAAAGTAATTTCTTTGTATTTCCAGCTTTTTGAGTTTTCAACCAGAAAGTGTTAATATTTTGTCAAATGCTTTTTCTGCAGTTTTTGAGATAATCGTGTTTTTTTATCCTCTATCCATCATTAATTATGTATCACATTAATTGCTTCTAGTTTGCTTTTTCTCTTACTTTGATAAACACTTTGACCAAAAGCAATTTAGGTCAAATTGCTTACACTTCTAGGTCACAGTCCTTCATTGAGGGGTGTCAGGACTGGAACTCTAGTGCTGAAGCAAAGACCATGGAGGAGTATTGCTTGCTGCGGCTGCTCATTGGCTTAGCATAGGCCAACCTGTATGGAGGTCGGTCATCATTTGAGACAGTCTCTAACAGACCAGTCTGATTGAGGCAATTCTTCAGGTGAATCTAGGTTGTGTCAAGGTAGTAAATACTAACCAGGACACCATCCTTGTGTTTCAGAAGTAAATCCCACTTAGTCATGATGTATGGCCTTTTAATGTGCTGTGGGACTGGCTTGATGGTATTTGTTGAGGTTTCGTTTTCTTTCTTTGTGTTTTAGCTTCAGTGTTCCTCCCTCTTCTGTGTCTTAGAACAGTTTGGAAAAGATTGGAATTATTTCATCTCCAAGGTTTGGTAGAATCATGGGTGAAGCACTCTAGTCCAGGACTTTTCTTACTGGGAACTTTTTGTTTGTTTTATGTTATGAGACAGCATCACATAGTTGAGATGCTCCTCAGACCTACTGTAGCTGAGGATGGTCTTGTTTTTGGTGCATATATTACAGGCTGTGCCATCGCTCCAGACTCTTTGTTTGTTTTCCTGAGACAGAGTCTCATTATGTAGATCTGACTGTGTAGACCAGGCTGGGGCCTCCTGCATGCTGAGATCACAGATTGGAAGCTTCTGGACTTCTGACCCAGTCTTTCATTTGTATTTCTTCATTTCACTTCTTAAGATTGTATTTAACTGTGAGGAAGGGGACCCTGCTTTAGTAAAACTAAACAACACATTTATGTTGAGTTTGCCATATTTTCAGCATGAACTTTGATGTTTCTCAATGTTTAGAATCGAGCAGTCATGGTATGTGATTATTCAGACTGATGATATGGTTCAGCCACTTAAGGCACTTGCCACCGAGCCTGCTGATCCAAGTTTGATTCCCCAGTAGTGCCCAGTAAGACCCACTTGACAGAAGGAGGATTGCCTCAAATTGTCTTACACACACACACACACACACACACGCACACACACACACACACTCACGCATGCTTACATGGCATGTGCACATATACAGATTGAATAAATAATTTTTTAAAAAGAAAGAAAATGATTATTCTGAGATTCTTGCTTCTAGAATTCTGAGTTTAAACTAGTCTTAAACCTCAAATGGAAAGTAAGAGATTGCATTGGGTTTTACTATGTACTTGTATTTTGGGGTGTTGGTTAGAATAGAATTGGCAGGATTAACTTGAAAAAACAAATTTCTCTAGATATTTTTATGTTTTCTCCTTGTAATTACAAGTAGAAACAATGCAGATAGTGGAAGAAATGTCTTAAGATATTTCTAAGAGAGTATTATTCATGATTTCAAAATCCACTGGCATCTTCTGTAATCTTGGGCATTACAAATAACAGTGAGGGGTAAGGAATGACTCAGTCAGGAGAGCACCTGCCTCCAAGCAGGAGGGTTTGTGTTTGGTCCTAGAAGCCATATACGCAGTTCCAGCATGGTGGTGTGTGCTTGGTACTGCTGTGCTGAGGGAGATGGAGAAGGAGGGTTCCTGAGGTTCACTGCCAACCAGTCTAGCCTCATTGGTAAATTCCAGGTGTAAGCAGACTTTTCTTTTTCCTTAGGCTTCTCCCCCAAATAACCACACAGAGACTTAATATTAAGTATAAATACTTGATCAATAGCTTGAGCTTCTTTTTTACCTAGCTCTTATAAATTAAATTAACCTATTTCTGTGAATCTGTGTGTTGCCCCAAGGCTCGTTTACCTCATGTACATACTTCCCACCTTGTTCACTCTATATCTCATGGTGTCTCCTCTGACTCTGCCCTTTTTCTCCCCAGCATAGCCATCAGCCAATCAGCTTTTAATTTTATTCATTCATTCATTCATTCATTCATTCATTGGTTTTCTGAGACAGGGTTTCTCTGTAGCTTTGGAGCCTGTCCTGCTGTCCTGGAACTAGCTCTTGTAGACCAGGCTGGCCTCGAACTCACAGAGATCCACCTGCCTCTGCCTCCCGAGTGCTGGGATTAAAGGCGTGTGCCACCACTTTTTATTACTGTAAGAGCAACTCATCATCACAGTGTATGGGATTAATCCAGAATATCCAGGCCATTGAAAGACTGTCCAAAGAAGGTAAAAGCATCCTGATGGTGATATTCAAGCTTGTCCTTCAGCCTCCATACACACTTTAATTCATAAAAAATAAAATTAAAAAGTTTTAAATGATGACATAAACTACAAAAACTACATTCTCTTTGTTTAACATTGATTATGGCTGAAAATCTTTCGTCATTAAACATAAACTAAAACATAATTTATTAAGACATAATCTCCCAGCTGATGCCTAAATAATGTATTTACTTACTCCCTACTGTTGTATGGGCCATTTCCTTCTTTTCCTAGTAAATCTGTAGTTACTATTGTTTGTTGTACCTCAGCCTCTATTTGTGTCGCTGGTACTTTTTTCTAAACATCTT
This sequence comes from Myodes glareolus, assembly GCF_982192425.1. Lineage (NCBI taxonomy): Eukaryota > Metazoa > Chordata > Mammalia > Rodentia > Cricetidae > Myodes > Myodes glareolus. Next base: position 20,915,351 of record NC_142038.1, read on the forward strand.
ACTATAGCCTTCTCTCTTGTCCTTTCGGTGGTATATGGAGCTGAAAAATGAAAGCCTCAGTTAGGGATTTCACTCAGACCCAAAAAACAACAAAAAGGGGAGCCAAGAATATAGCTGAGTTGATAGAGTACTTGTCTACCCTGCATAAAGACCTGGTTCGGTTAGCGTGGGGAGTCGGGGGATGAACTTCATTACCCAGGAACTGATAACATTCCTTTTGTATGCGTGGTCATTTACTCAGAAGTCATGTTCGTGAGCCGGAAAAGAGCTCAATAGAAGGTACTGGTAGACTTGGTTAAAGAATGGTTTGGGAATATATATTATTTTATTTGCTATACTTAGCAAGGGAAATCTGGGATATAGTTGAGTGTAGAACTGAATGTTTTATTTTTTTGAATGGTAGGTAGAAAATTATTCTCATCAACACAAAATCCCTGTTCACTTTCCTGAGAGATCTAAAACTCTTGCACATTGAATGGAAATGCTTAAATTCTTAGTCCTGGCAATCAAATGGTATCGTTTACAACATACTTATTATTTGATGAACATAACTTTTGAATAAAACTGACCACTGCATACAAAAGGAATGCTATCATTTCTTGAGAGATGAGGTTCATATTTTTTCTCATTATCTTGTTTTCATTCTCAGTGTATTCTTTAAAATGTTATTTTTTCTTCAAATTGTTTTTGTCTAGAACTGGAATTAAGACTCTTGTGTGGTTTTATTATATTTCAGAATTGTATCCACTAGCTTCTAGCTAGCCTCCAAGGACTGCCAGTGAGAACTCTGCCCCTTCTCTCTGTCCTGTCTCCCTGTGGATCCCTAATGGTTGAAATACGTTCTCTTTATTGTTTGTTTTCTTTTTTCAGCAATGCGGCCACTTAGCATGTCTCACAGTTTTGACTTGTCAGGTAAAAAAAAAAAAAAAAAAAGCACTTTCACACCTGACATGGGCTGTGTGGTTTCTGTGAATCACATTCATTTGTCTGCTTGTTTAGACATGTCAGAAAAGGAAAATTGAAAAGCTTTCTTCTAAGCTGTGGTCAGTAAAACAGAATAGCTTACCTATTTCAGAGCAATCCACGTAATTAAAGCCACAGGGAATCTGCGGCTCCCAGAAGAGCTGTGCTGCCGTCCGCAGACTGGACGTGGCTGCTGCCCCGGACGTGGCGGCTCTCACGGGGTCAGACCTTTCCTGTAAGGAAACAGAAAAAGCTGTAAAGAAACCATTTTGAAGTGAGCTTCAGTGGGCAGAACGGCCTTCTGTGCCCTTCTGCCTGTCATTCACGGCTCTCTTTTGGTCCCAGAAGATGGCTGTCAGGGCTCTCTGTGTGCCCTGACTCTACAGTGTGCTTCACAATTCCTGTTTACTAATCCGGGATAATGGTTAAATGAAAAATTGAAAATGATTACATTTTATTGTAAAACTAGCTCCTTTTTAAAATAAAAATTTAAATACATTTATGAGCAAATTTTCATATTTTTCTTAATTCTTATGTTTTCAAATTCAATTTTTTAATTTCACAAGTCACCATTTCCAGCTATAATGAGGCAAGATGTATTTTCCCATAATGTTTCTGGAAATGTTATGGAATACTTCCTAAGTTAAAAAGAATTGTTGCACACAAATTCATGCATAACAAGCCAGTGAATTCCAGTATCTTTTTCTAGTGTCATTATTGAATATTTATTGTCTTCTAACTACAAGTTAGTTTCCACATGTTTTTTTAATTTTCTGTTTGTTTTTGTAGCACTCGAACATGACTTTAGCAGTTTGGTCCTCATTAACTATTTTTGACTGACCACCAGAGAGCCTTTTCTCTTTTCTTTATCCATTTAGCTAATCTTATTTATTTTATGAACTATGTGTGCAGTGAACCTGTAAAAATTTTAGATTGGAAAATAAAACCAAAATTTTGGACCGTGTGTGCTATGCCAAATCTCTAAAAGCTAGCCACTGTCACTCTGGACATCTGCTGGTCACGTTTCCATTGGCTGGATAATGAGTAAAAGGCCACCTAACATAGGGATTGCAGGCTGGTATTGGCTGGTCAGGACAGCATGCATGCTCTCGAACATGCTTCTGCACATGATCTCTGGTGTTCTTACAGGCTCATGGTGGCCCTGTGTCAGGAAAGAACCAGGGCAGAATAGCTTTGTTGTCAGTGTCCATTGTCTGCTGTAGTCTGTCCTGTGCCCTAGTGGTGTCCTGTGTGATATCTCGAGCCTCACTGTCGACCGCTTATGCTGCTTACATGGTTTTCACTGTCGCTTTTGACTGTTAACTAAAATGTTCCAGAGTATAAGTGGAAAAGATTAATCCATTCTTCCAACTTTAAAGACTAAAGTACATCGTCTTAGTAGAAAAATGAGCAACCCAACAAGTAAACAGTCTAAACATGTAGCGTAGATACTAATGACTTTGACCTTGAGTGCAGACTGAGATGAGGGGATGCATATTCTGTTGTCCAGGGGTGTCTTAGAAATATTTCTTAGTGAAATCCTAATAAGCCATTCAGCATCAATTGAGGTAAGTCTGATTTATTTTTCCTGTGCAAATATTAACTATTTAGTCCATGTTCTAGTCACGTGTCTTCCAACTAAATAAAGCAGCAGACACAAAATTACTCAAGTATTTAATGTCATAGATATGCCTTCTAGACTCTGAATTTAAGATGTGGCAATTACTAAAATCATCTCTATTTTATATCTTTAATATTTGCTCTACATATAGATGTTTTTTCTCAGGAAATTTTGTCTTCAAGAGTTTGACTGTTGCCATGCGTGGTGGCTCACACCTTTATTCTCAGACCAGCCTGGTCTACAGTGCAAGTTCCAGGACAGCCAGCGCTACACAGAGAACCCTGTCTCGAAAAAAACCCCTGTCTTTTTGAAAACAAAAAGAGCTTGACTCTTTTCACTTAATATACTGAAATAGTAGTATTTATTATTTCAATAGTAAATATAATAATCAAACTCCCTAAATTGTTGTACCGAGTCTTATAGGAAATGATTCTTGCACAGTATCTCATCTTGGAGATCACTGAAGCCTCCTGGAAGAAGTTTTTACCAGTACATTCCCCTCAAAACTTTGAACTTACTATGGATATTTGTTTCAATCATCTCAGTCAGTGAGGCACATGACAGATGTTGGTCTCATAACATCTTCTTCAGGCAACCATCAAGCTTTTGGAAAGCTTCTCCTGTCCCCCACTCTGACAATGAAATGAGCCCAGGGCAGCCTTTGTCATTTAGTGGCTTTCCCTAAACTTCAGTTCATATGTTATTTTGCCAACTGCACAGGGTGGGCAAGGCTAAGCCACCTCCCTAGGTCTTTACTTTTTTGAGTGTGTTTTAGGTCTCATGTGATTCACACTTGCTGTGTAGCCAGGGATGACTTCTAACTCTCCTGCCTTCACTTCTAAGCCCTGAGATTACAGGACACACTACTGTGCCTGATATTATGTGTGCTGGGGCTTGAACTCAGAGCCTGTGCACACTAAACAAGCACTTTTTCAATGGAGTCCGTTTTGTTTTGAGTCAGGGTTACTCAGATTTGCTTTGAGTTCGTTCACCTTATATCCCAAGCAGACCTTGATCACTGAACTTGGCCATTGTCTTGCCTCAGCCTCTCAAGTGCTGAAATTGCAGGCATGTGTCACCATACCACACTTTTATTTTTGCCAGTTGTATTAGTCAAGGTTCTATAGAGAAACAGAGCTGACAGGATGAATTATACACATAATATATATTATATGTAGATAATATACATACATATGAATTGATAGAGTGTCTTAACTTACAAGTTGTGGTCTGACTGTCCCAACAATGACTTTCTTCTGTTGGAAAGTCCAAGAATCTAACATTGTTTGGTCCAAGAGGCTGGATGTCTCAGATGGTCTTCAGTATCCCAGTGAGGAAGTGAACTTGCCAGTGAGGGTGAGGGCAAACAAAGTGTAAGCCCGTCCTTCTTCTGTGCCCTTCATATAGACTCTCACCAGAAGGTGTGGCACAGTTAAGGTGGATCTTCCCACCCAGAAGGATCAGGATTTAGAGTGGGTCTTCCTGCTTCAAATGATTTAAGAAAAACCCTCACAGGTGTATGCCCAGCTGCTTGGATTTTAGCTAATTCCAGATGTCAAGTTGACAACCAAGAATAGCCACCACACTAACACTACTTAAATATTTTTAACCTAAACAATATTAAATACTATCAACACAATTTAAAAATTTTAATCTATCCTGGATCTGGAGAGATGGCTCAGTGGTTGAGGGGACTGACTAATGGGTCACTCTTCCAGAGGACCTGGGTTCGATTTTCAGTACCTCAGTAGCAGCTCACAACCATCTGTAATTTCAGTTCCGGGAGATCTGACAGCCACTTCTGGTTTGTACAGGTGAATACCTGAGGCACATACATACATGAGGCAAAATACTCATACACAAAAAATAAAACTAAATCTTTTTTTAAAAAGATTAATCTACCTTAAACGACTTCTAAATTTTCTTAGGCAATAACATCCACAGAAATGTAGGTATGATACAATAGTTTGGGTTTTTTTATGCAAGATAGTAAATGGATATATAGCCAATAAAATCTCTTTGCCTTGACAGCATGAGCCCAGTCTTGGGAACTGGGTTTGTTCTTGTTGCTAAATCTCTTTGTGGGAGGTGAGTTGTCTCACTGGCTTCTGCTGGGACACAAGAGGCTGCGAAGACACATGAATGTGCAGTTTGTCTTTTCTTCCATATATTTATTTGTTTTGTTTTGTTTTTTGTCTGTGTTTTGTTTGGTTTTGAAACAGAATCTTATTATGTAGCCCCGGCTCTCCTGGAGCTCACTCTGTAGACCAAGCTGACCTTGAATTCACAGAGACCCTCCTACCTCTGCCTCTTGAGTGCTGGGATTAAAGGCAAACGCTACCACCGCCTAGTAATAAAATTATTTTTTGTCCAGTAGATGGCTTGCTACTTGCAGTGTATTCCAGGCTATCAGTCAAGGAAAATGTAAGAACACAGGTATAAAGGGGCTAAAGATGTAGCTCAGCTGATAGAATACTAGCCTAGCATAGACAGAGCCCTGGGTGAGATCACCATCATCATACAGACTGAGCATGGTGGTGTACATTTGTAATCCCAGCACAGGAGAAATGGAGCATGAGGATCAGAAGGTGATCCTCCTCGGTTGCATAGTGAGTTCAAGGCCAACCTGGTATACACTAGACCCTATTCCAATAATAATAATAATGAACATACTTAAACACTGAGTGTTTTCTCCTTCAGGGATAGAGATAGATAGCACTTGTTGAGAGAAAAAAACCTTCAGTTCCAATGTTTTCCCCCTCCCACAGTCTTTCTCAGTTTGGTGTCTAGAAGGCCCTCTACCCAAAAGAAGCTTCATAGATGGTTTTGTTTGCAAAAGCCGCTGATTGCTCTGGACTGCACATTAAACTGCACTGTTTGCCACATTTTCACTTCTCTGAATTTATAGTTAGCTATTTGAGGTAATCCATGTTAAGTCTTTATTTGAAATGCTCAAGAAAATCTATTCCGTTTTCATCGGAGGATTCCAGGCTAGAATACTGAAAAGCAGGCCTTGGGAATCAGCTCTGGCCCACACCACTGTCAGTCAAGGGCTTGGGTTACTTAGAAGGAGAACTGGAAACTAGTGTTACCGTTGGCTAACATTGACTGTTCTAGGCACAGGATGTTACTCACAGTTACTGACCTGCTTAATCCTCTCAACTAGCTGTATCTGTACTACTCTGCCTCTCGGGAGGAAGTGGAGGTTAGGGAGCTTACCCAGACAGCTAGCAGTCGAGGAAGGACCTCGAGCCCTGTCTGTGTTATGCCAACTGGATACTGCTGTTTTCTCCCACGTGTTGAAGGGCTTTCTCATTGAGATGTAAGCCCTGAATAATTTAAATCTGATGTCTTGAGATGCGTCCCAGATTCTTTATGCTTACATAAATGTGCTTATATGAATATAGATTCTTAACTTCTTTGATTTTTAGGACAAGACATTTTAGATCTGTCCCTAGGGAGACAGTGTGTGCTGGGTGTTTCCTCTACCCGGTACCTTAGCATGAGTACAGCTAGCTGCTCGGAGCCTCCGCGTATTTGTCTGGGGAACAAGAAGTCAAGGTCGTTTATCTAGGGTTCCCCCACTCTGAGTTGTGAATATGTAATTATCCTCCTTAAGTTTTCCTGACAATAATCTGACAGCAGCTTTAACAAACGTTCCATATGCACAGGCATGACATCACTGTCCTGAGCCTTTGTGTTTTATTTGTGTGGCACAGAAGTGCTGTCACCTGACTGTGCTTCCAGCACAGATCACCTTTCCTGGCTCAAGAAGAGGTGAGCTCTTGCCTTTCTCTTATTAGACGTCACTACCCCAGAATCTCCGAAGAATGTTGGGGAATCATCATTGGTGAATGGAAGCTTAACATCTCAAACAAAGGAAAATGGGCTAAGCGCTGCCCAGCCTGGGCCTGCCCAGCGGAAGAAACTCCTCAAAGCTCCGACCCTGGCTGAGCTGGACAGCTCTGACTCTGAGGTAAGGATGCCAGGCACGGAGATGGCCCGCTGACCCTGTCCCCCTCCCAGTGCCTTGAGCTGTTTGCTCATCTATTCATGTTTCAATCAGTAAAGGTAAGATTGAAGTTAATGTGGCCCACAGGAAGGATAGTTACTGTTACTACCACAGACCTGTGCGGTAGACATGCTTAGGAAATAGCTACTGAAGTTGAGATCTGTAGTCTTAGATTATAGGTAGGGATAAGATAAATCAACAGTCTTAAAACTCCTATGGCCTTCATCTTTGCTTTAAGAAGGAGAAATTCAAGTTGAAACATATTTCTGCAGTTTCTTCTTCCTCTGCAGTACACCCAGACACATGTATGTCTATTCTTTCTGTAATTGTCATGCCAGCAAACAAAGCTTCAAGAAGAGAGTTGTTTTCCCTGCAGTCTGTACTTTACCCTGTACCCTTCAGGGAGGAATTCCCATCTGCTCAGTTTCCATACCTGCATCCATGCTGCCCCTCCTCCAGCTGCTAAGTTACGAGTGTCGAAATGGTGTGTTGCTGCTTGCTAGGTCTTCACTGCCTGGCCCTAACTTAGATGAAAATGACGTTCTTCTACTCTTCTCCATGGTGCATGGACACATATATCATTGTCATTGCTGGCTCCATCTTCCCCATGTCCATCTGAGTTAGAAATTACTACTTAATTCTTTTTTCAGTCACCACCACCATCTACAACATTATCAATAATATGGTTTCTCTAGTAGAGGTGTTTCCCAACAGGGCTAGGGAGATGGTCCAGTGGGGTAAAAGTGTTTGCTATGCAAGCATGAGGAACTGAGTTCAAATCCCCAGCACCTAAGCAAAAAGCAGAGTATGAATACACCCATGCCTGTAACCCCAGCATTGTTGGGTTATGGGGACAAAAGGATCATTGGGGCTTGCTGGCTGTCAACTTAGCTCCAGGTTCAGAGAGAGACCTTGTCTCAAGGGAATAAGGCAGAGAGTGATATCAACAGATAACAGACATCCTCTTCTAGCTTCTTTGAAGATGTGTATGCTTGTGTAATCAAGTACATTTAAATGCACACACACACACACACACACACACACACACAGAGAGAGAGAGATATCCTTGTTATTGATATCAGTGACTCCCTGTCTTACCTGTTTGATTTTCTTTTTAAGATTCCCAGATTATACCCTGCACAGATCTTCTTTCATTCCTCCTTGAACGCTTTGGAAGGCTCTATCCATACAGCAGATAGTTCATGTTTCATACAGATAGAGATGTCAGAGAGCCGCCTCATCCCTGCTGTGAGATGCTTGTGCCCATTAATAGTTAGTGCCCAATGCAAGCAGTTAGGGCTGAGAAGGGAAGTGAATGTTGGGTAAAGTAACTTTAGTCAGTAATAGGAGAAATCACAGTGCTGTTGGGTGGTGTTCTTGTACAGTGTAAAGATTTGTCACTTGTATTGTTTAATAAAATGCCAATTGGCAGTAGCCAGGCAGGAAGTATAGATGGGGTGACCAGACTAGGAAAATTCTGGAAAAAGGAAAGGCAGAGATGCAGTTGCCAGACAGAAACAGAGGAAGCAAGATGAGGATGTCTTACTGATAAAGGTACCAAGTCACTGGCTAAACATAGATAAGAATTATGGGTTAATTTAAGTTGTAAGAGCTAATTGATAATAAACCTGAGCTAATAAGCCAAACAGTTTATAAATAATATCAAGCTCTGTGTGTTTCTATGAAACTGAACGGCAGTGGGACCAGGCAAGACAGAAACTTCTGTCTATATCGCAGGATTATGGAAGGAAATAAGTGATCTTGAAAAAGGACCTAGAATTAAGCACACTCTGTGTGTGTATTTTTAAGTTGATGTTTTTAAGTATAAGGAAAGATTAATCAAAGGTATATTCAGGAGTGTTGTGTTCTTATTTTTAGACAAAAATTTTACAACTTCTCATTACATTAAATCTTTAATGTTTAAAAAGCACAGATATGCAGGTGACTTATTTTAAATCGGCTGTTGTTCACATTGGGGCTTTGTATTATGTTATCAAAGTTTCTATGGATGGAACTGGAGAGATGGAACAGCAATCAGCAGTGCTTGCTGCATACGCACGAGTACAGGAGTTCAGGTTCCCACATGGATCTGTGGCTGGGACTCTAGCTCCAAATGGGGCAAAGAACGGAAACAGGAGAATTTCTGGCTTATTGACTTTCCCATGTTCCCAAAGAAACTTTGATTGAGTATTGAGTAGGGGATAGGCTGAAGGATCGTGATAGGGGAAGATGTCCTGCATCTTCTTATACACACATAAATGTTTTTTGTAAAAACTTCTATTGATGAAACACAGCTAGATAAATATTGGTAGATAAATTGTATTTGTCCTAAACATCTCTCTCAACATTAGCTACTTCCAGGATATCTTTTACCTGATTAAAGCCATGAAATATGTCTCTTGTAAAAGCCAGATGTTTACCCAGGTGAATGAAACACCTGATCTTAATAATGTAAAACAGTGGAGACAGTTCTCCACATGGTACTTGCCCTGGGTCCTCGCTCTGAGTATGTAGAGAGAACACTGGGACCAGCACTTCATCTTGTTAGCTGTCAGTGTAGCCTCATGTGCTGAGGGGTGTCTGTCCCTGCATCCTCCGTTGTCAGCTTGTATCAGTGCCACCTGATGGGGACAGTTGATTCTGTTTGATCTTCAGTCTTCTGGATCCAAAAATAGGAAGTGAGGAGCACAGTTTCCTAATTTGGCAGATGGGTATCTCCGTACTCCTCTATTATTTTCTGAGACAGGAAATCCCTAAACCAACATTGATTTGCTTGCTTGGTCATATTTGCTTTCTCATAATGGCCATAAATACAAAACTATCAAGTGTTTCCCATATCACATAGTAGACTATTTACTTTTTTTGCTGGTGTATTTTGTTCCCTACTTCATGTATTTTTCCACTCTTCTTTTTACCAAATTCTTATCCCTTAGTTTTTTTTTTCCATTCAAAGTTTACATTTATTGAATGTCTTCAGTAAGTATCAAATGCAGAAGCAAAAGTGTGGTGTCATTAACACTCCAATTGCTTCTAATTTATACAGGAATTAAAAACATGCCTGATGAGACACATGTTTGCTAGGCACTGCCTTTTGAGAGACTGAAGACTCTGGAAGGACTAGGGACGCCTCAGTGCTGATTACAGGCATATAGCAGACAGGCAGGGTACTTGCCATGTTTCTGTGAGATGTTGGTCTTGCTGTGCCATGGCATGCTCATGTAGTTCTCCTCACTGGGCAGACTCATCATGCACACATCCTCCTCACCTGTGTTCCTCACTCTGCCTGTGTCTGTGGTAGCTCTGCTGACTAGCTGAGGCTGTACAGTGAACATATTTACATAGAGAGGAGTCTCAGGAGCGGGGAGAGGCCCACCTTCTCCCTTCCTTCCTACCTCCCTCCCTTCTCTCTCTCCCTTCACATTCACATACTTTCCAAGTTTACCTGAATATTTCCTCCTATCTTGAGCGTCCAGGTCCCCTGTTTTAAACACCAAAACATATTTTTACCTCAGACGCACACAGAAGTATGATGTTCAGCAGGTAAAAATGGAATGGGAACTACAGCTAAGTCCATCCAGCACGAGCTCCCTGTCTTGCAGGATCTTGTGGAACACTGGGAAGTTTATTGTCCATTATAAGAGCAAGTACTGAGCCTGGGCCCAGCGGATAAAGCTCTTATTCTAGTTGGCTTTCCAGTTGCTATGGTAGGCACCACACCCCAAATTAACTTGGATTAGAATGGGTTTATTTCAGCCCATAGGTTACAGTCTACCATTAAGGGAACCCAGGACAGGCACTCAAGGCAGGAACCTGAAGGCAGGAAGCAAAGCAGAGACCATGGAGGAATGCTGCTTCCTGGCTCGATCTCTCCTGCCTGTCTCCCTAATTAAAAATTAATCACTTTTAATTAGGCAAAGTGCGGACATGAGCCCATCCCTAATTTTAGATCCCTTCTAGTTTCTCTTGAGCCTCTGGCATCATAATTTGATGTCTTGTGTTAAAGCATCTGTTTGCTAGGATGTCATTCAGTAGCAGAGGATCTGAAGTTTACAAATTTGCCTTTTTCAGGAAGAAACTCTGCACAAGTCAACCAGCAGCAGCAGTGCATCTCCCTCCCTCTATGAGGACCCAGTACTGGAGGCCATGTGCGCAAGGAAGAGTGAGTGCATACCTTACAAAAACCTCGACCTAGAGCAAGAGCCCACAGTGCACTGTGACCATTTGGGATATGTAGCACTAACCCTTGTACCTCAGTGTCAGGAGCAGACAGGCTGCGTGGACTAGATTAGGCAAGTTTATTTTTGTACATACATAGCATGCATATAAATAAATCAGCAGAGAGTGTGTTTGTGCATGTGTATGCACACACTTTTCAGATTAATGACCTCCTAGTCTGAATTTAAGCTCAGAAGCACTTGATAACCATATTTGCTCCCTACCTGCCTGGTGTAACATACATACAGCCATGCCCAATACATGTGTAGGTGGTAAAAACATTTTTATAGCTATTGGGCAGTAGATTCTGAATACAGTGTCTAAAATTAAGAGATTTCTAAAGACTTTTAATAATGTGAAATTATTAAGAAGGGTTAGAAAATTAATTCATTGAATATTAAGATGGTCTTAAGAGGTGGAGAGATAGCTCAGTAGTTAAGAGCACTTGCTGCTCTCACAGTGGCCCTTAGTTAGTTTCCCAGCACCCACATAACAGCTTACAGTCATTTGTAACTCCCTCTGCTGGCCCCCATAGGCACCACACATGCATACACACACACACACACACACACACACACACACACACACACAATTAAGTCAATAAGAGTTGTCTTGGTTGTTAGCTAGGCCCATTAAACCTCACATAGACCCTTGAGCTGGAGCTTTAACTCAGTTGTAGAGTGACGACTGCCTAGCATACACAAAGCCCTAGATTTGAACTCTGGTGGTGAATAAAACCAGGTATGGTGGTGCAAGCTTGGAATCCCAACACTCAGGAGATAGAAGTAATAGGATCAGATCAGTAGATTGGGGTCATCCTCAGCCATATAGCAGATTTGAAGCCAGCCTGGACTACATGAGATCTGTCTCAAAATAAATAAGTGAATAAATTAATATTATAGCATGCCCATCAAAATGTGTAAGCAATTTCAGTATCATTTTATTTATTGGAAATTAGTAGGTTGCCTTCTTGGGATAATCCAAAGACATGGATCCCACTTAACTGTGCTGACTCTTACCTTCCTCCCTACAGTATGAGCAGCCCTGCTTTACGGGTAGAGTAGAAGGAAGTGCTAAATAAAACTGTAACAGTGTAACTTATTTTTAATATCCTTATTCCTTCACATAATGCATCCAGAACCATTCATCCTAAAGATTATCCTGAAAATTGCTAGTTAGTATTGGGAATATAGTTCAGAGGCTGAACGCTTGCTTGGCAGATCCAAGAATGTAAAAATAGGGTTTTTGATATAGTATATTAGTTATACTATATCAAATATATATAATTATACTATATCAAGTATATATAAATAGGAATTTTGATATAGTTAGGGTTTCTTTTGGGCCATACAGAATATATGTATTTCTGTGGGGATTTTTTCGATTGGTTGGTTTTTCAAGACAGGGTTTCTCTATGTAGCCCTAGCTGTCCTGGAATTCACTCTGTAGACCAGGCTGGCCACAAACTCAGAAGTCTGCCTGCCTTTGCTTCCCAAGTTCTGGGATTAAAGACATGTACCACTGCGGCCAGCTGTTTCTGTATTTTTAAAATGGGAATGGAGAGGTCAGTTGTAAGGTTTATAGAAAGTAAAATGAGGGCATTTGCACATACAAACCTTAAGGATAATCATAATGTGTTTGAATGTGAACTTGAATAGATATTAAAAATATAGAACTTTCCCCCATTTTCCTTGCAGTTTCTGTAGCAAGTTCACCTAGTAAGCAATTTTTGGAACAATTCTGTGTCCATCCCCAGAGCTGCCATCTTAAAACAGCTCTCCCCTGAAATAAGTCCTTAGTCTTTGACTACAGTGTCATCATACAGTGCAAAACGTTATCTGATGGAAAATTGAGAATCTAAGATTGTATTTTTTAAGAAAGTTTATTTATTTGGTTAAATCTTTAGAGCCTCCGAAATTCTTACCTATCTCGTCAACACCACAGCCAGAGAGACGGCAACCACCCCAGAGGCGCCATTCCATTGAAAAGGAAACACCAACCAACGTGAGGCAGTTTCTGCCGCCATCCAGGCAGAGCTCGCGCTCTCTTGTAAGTACCAAGGAACGAGCAGAGGTGTCTAGGGAGGAATAGTCAGCTTGCTCTCAAAACGAAAAGGAGTAAAACCCGCACAGGTTAGCCTGAGCTTTAGCATCTTTGTGCTTAGTGTCTAAAGAAAATGTGCTCCGGCTACAGACCAGCCTCTGGTTGGCTTTGAGTACTCATTTTCAAACGCTTTGTCAGTGAGTTATTATTACAGAAATGCTTTCTTTTTCTTAGAGGGTAAAATTGTCAAAACGTTCTCAGCATATTCTGACTGAGTAGGTCATTTTATCTGAACGGAACAGGAAGAACTGTACCTGGCCTGTCAGTGTCTGTAATGCAGGCAGAACGGCTGTCTGAGCTGTCCATCAGTGAATGTTGCTCCTTACACTGGGGTCACACACAGAAAAGTCTGCAGAGATCCTTTTGGTTTTCCTCATGAACTTCCAAAATACAACACAGTGTATGTAAGAGGTCCAACATTCCAGCCACAGTCAAATACAGCGGTTCTCAGCCTGTAGTCACAACTCCTTCAGAGTTGCATATCAGATGCTTACATTACAGCTCATAACGATAGTAAAGTAATGAAGTAGCAACAAAGTAATTTTATGGTTGGGGGTCACCACAACACAAGGAACTGAATTAAAGGATCACAGCATTAGGAAGGTTGAGAACCACTGGTCTAATAGCTAATGTTTTCTTTCAGATACTCAGGAATAAAAGTCACATGAACATGCTTATATCTCCACCTTTACCTGTGATGGGTCATGTGTGTTTTAATTAAGGCAGCAGACAGATGTCCTTCCTTCAAGGAGAGGACACAGTGGTCAGTATAGACAGGAAGTGTGAGCAGAATTTAGAATCTGACATTTGATGTCACATCTATTACAAAAATAATACAATTAAAAAATTTATGGGTTGATGGCCATTTTTTTATGAGATTTTTCTAACTCTCTCATTTGAGCCACTGCTCTCATTTGACATAGTGGTATGCTTGGTAATGCTAACATTTAGAGGGTCACCACAAGTTTAAGGCCAGTCTGAGATACATAGTGAGTTCCAGACCAACCTGGGCTACAGAATAAGAACCTGTTTTAAAGACAGAAATTCTTTGGTGAAATGGAGACTTGTTAATGTCCTACCAGCAGTAAAGCAACTCAGGAAAGTAAGCTCGGATTTAAAATCCAAAACCTGTTAGCTAGTGTGGACAGATTTTTACTTTACCAAATTACATAGCTGGATGTGGTGATGCACACCTGTAATGTATGCACTGCTTTGGAAGCTGAGGCAAAGAAGATCAGAAGTTGAAGGTCACCCTTCAGGTCAGCCTCCTGGGTTCCATGAGACCCTGTCTCAAAAAAGGAAAAAAAAAGGCAGAAAGTTATGAGCATAAGGGAGCTGTAGTGGCATTTAATTTGTAGTTTAATAAATAAAACTTGCCTGGAAATGAAGCACGGTTAATAAAAACTCAGAATCAGATATTGAGGTTCATCCTGAAGGTCAGAAAGGCGAAACAGCCAGCCACTGACTCTTACCTCAACCTCAGTCTGAAAATGGCGATTCTGCCTCCAGGAATCTTAGAATGAGACTGTGTCTGAGAGCTGTTTCCTCCTGTTTTAGAATCCTCTCTAGGGCTGGGATTAAAGGCATGCACTACTCAGTTTCTATGGCAACAAATGTGGCTGCTGGAATTAAAAGTGTGTGTCACTACAGTCTGTAATTCTAACTGGTTGGGCTGTTTACTCCCTGATCTTCAGACAAGCTTTATTTATTAAAATACAAATAAAATGCCATTACAAGGAACTTTAGATTACTACAAAGTAGTTTGTTCTAATAACATAAATTATGCCAAACATGCAGACATATGCCGGGCACACAAAGACTATTTGCTGGAGGAGAACTGTGGTGTGTGCTTGGTCAGACTGTAGGCTCCTGTGGAGGAGGAGGAGGAGGAAAGAAAAATATTTGCACTCACTGACGAGGGAGGGTCTTGGGAACAGGCAGTGGGGAAGGGGCCTGGCCCACAGATAATGGTGGTTAAAGGGTAGGGAAGGAGGTCATGCTGGGGACAGCTCCTTCGAATTCATGGGCACCAGCTGAGAGGAAGGAGGCCTCCTCCACACAGTGACTTTTCTCTGTGTTTGTAGAAATCACTGACAGTGAGTGAAGTCCTCTAGTTCAGGACATGATGTTCTTAAAGCATAGTCATGGAGAACTTTACCTGCACTGTAGAAAAGGAGGAAGCGTTTTGTGTTTATCTCTTTGACTGAAAATGGCAGGAATGTTTTCACTGTAAATAAATTTTATTTTGTTATGTTTAAATACTATTCTATTATTTGGTCAGATTACTGATGTTGATTGTTCGTTCAAGTGAAAAGCAGTTGTTGTTAAGGACCTTCCAAGGGGCAGAAGCAGATGGGCTGTGGGCACAGGAGCCGGGAACTCTACCCTGCATCTCAAACAGCCTGATTTGGGAGAATCAGAGTCCTCACAGATCACCAAATGCAGCAGCTCTAAGTGTCTCTGCTGAGTGTTTCTTACTGGTTGATTCCTGACTTATACAAATGAATGGGATGTCAGCATGGACCATTGCCATCCACATGTTGTTTTTTGTTTTGCTTTGTTTTGTTTTGTTTTTCTTTCACAGTCTGTAATTGTCATTTGTAGGTCACTTGTTCAGCATTTTCTCCTTTTCTTCCCCCTGCTGTTTTCTTTTTCCCTTCCATGCTCAGGTTCCTAGGATAACCAGTGTATGGCCAAGGACGCCTTTCCGACCGCTTTTCTCTACCATACAAACAGCTTCTCTGCTGAGCTCTCATCCTTTTGAAGCAGCCATGTTTGGGGTAGCAGGGGCTATGTATTATCTGTTTGAGAGAGCTTTTACCAGCAGGTGGAAACCCTCAAAGGTTGGCCTCTTTCCGCTGGTTCTGGGAACCCTTTTCTCTCTGTGTCTCTGACAGTGACACCTTAGCTATTGCACTCTGCAAGAATTAACAGCTCAGATGGGCACTTCGCTTTTGATTGCTGATTCCAATCTTGTGTAGGACGTATAGATCATGCTGTGATCTCATTGGAGAAGAAAATAGCTGAAAGGACAACAAACTCAAAATGCAGCATCAGCTAGAAAGCCCGTGGGTGTTTGGCTCTGGGGGTGACTCACTGTCAGCAGGGCATTGCTTCCTCCTGACTCTTGTGCAGGCAGGCACCCCTGTGAGGGAGGGCCTCAGTCACCTCCCACCTTGGAGCCTTGGGAAGGGCTTATTCACTCACCCAGCTGGCAAACCAGTGCCCTGCTGGCCAAACAGCTGTGGTGGTCACGGTGGACACCCTGCCACACCTGTAGAAGTGCAGGTGCATCCCTGGTGTTTCTCCCACACTTCATCACCAGCTCTGTGATCAAATACCCCCACCTCGCAGAGTGCTACTTCTCCAGGAAGAGAAGTGAGTTTTCTTCTTACTGATAGTTATTCAAAGCATTTTTTAAAACTAGCTCTCATTTTACCACATTTTGGGGGATTTTTTTCCCTCACAGAATAATATGTTACTGTCATTTGAATGTTTTTGAAAGGCCACATTAAACCCTCCCACCCCTTCCCCAGTGGTAGAGAGCAGCAAGGGCCAGGCTCTTCAAGGAGCTATTATGAAACAAGCCCTTAACAGACAGAGGACCCAGCAGCTGGGTTCTCTGTTACTCATCTCAATGTAAAGGACATAGGGCACAGCGAGCATGATCCTAACTCTGTCATTTGTCCCATCTGTATTCACCACTCCCCACCTAACTTCAGACTATCCCTTAGACAAAATAGGTGGCTCTTTAATTCTCTTACTGCCACATGTTGACATTGTATTGTGAACATCCGCAAACAGAAATACCTATGTGAGGTCCATAGACTGTTTGAAGCAAAAAACAAATTCACTTTCAGTTTTAAAATTGAATTTAAAGAGATGAGTTATTAAATGTAAGTCATGTTTTTAATTAAGTTGGACAGTTTATAAATATCTGCTACTGGTATGGCTTAAGCTTCTTTCTAACTGAAGCAATTATATTCAAAGATATAAAAGAAAAAAAGATATAAAAGATCTCTCTTCTCAGCCTGCAAGATGGCTCAGAGGTTAAGGTACTTGTTGCCCACCAAGCCTGACAGCCTGAGTTCAATCCTCAGGGCCCACATTATGGAGGGAGAGAACCACAAGTGTCCTCTTATGTCCACAACCTCACTGTGTGCACATGTGCCCCGCGCTCCACATTAAAATAGGTAGACAGAAAGACAGACAGACAGGTCAGTCCTCTCATTTCTCTGTGGCTGGTAACTAATAACCAGAGTTTCTGCTCTCTAATTTCCGTGCCGCCTCATTCTGACCTCTTTTGTCTGGTTAAACTATAATCAGAATATTCAGTAACATTCAGCTTATAAACATGTAAATAAGGGGCATGCCTGGCCCCATTGTCAGAGTCTTTGCTGCTCTCCCCCACCCACCCATTATGAGTTACTTTGGGACATAGAACAACAGGGGATAGTATACAGGGTCATATGGGGAAGGCACTCTCTTGTCTCAGCGCCTGGGATACTCCTCAGCTGGGAGCATAAGATCTGTTACAGTTTGATTTGGCTTTAGAGATTTTGAATTAATATTGTCAAATGGAAAAACAGTTAAAACTATTGTAGTCACAATGTTGCATTAAAGTCTTGTTGTCCTTGGGCAAGCTCCAGAGTTAAAACATTAGCATTTGACATGATGGAAATTATTTTTACTAAGGGTAGTCTGCATGAAATTTTTAAAAAGAATAAAAATAAGCAAGCTCCATGATTTCTTACTGTGAAGCACTGGATTTGCAAGTGGTTCAAAGCAGAAAGTTGAAGGTATTTTGACAAAGTAGGCTGTTTGTCACTTAGACTGCAGAGAGGGAAACACAGCTGGGAGCTTGTTTTGTGTGGCAGTCTGTCCTCAAGTAACACTTCCCAGCCAGGGAGCTGCAGGACACAGGGATCCGAATGCTTGCTTCGTTAGTTAGATTAGCAGAGTATATTGCTACGGCTTAGCAGGTTTGTCATAGTTAACTAACAGCTACCTTTTATTAAATACTGGTAGAAAAACTTCTCTGACAAAAAATTGAAAAAGAAAAATCATCACAAAACCATGCTCAGCCAGCACCACTAATTTAATAGCCCACTTACGTGGCCTATCCTTCACAAGGGTAGCTCATTGTGACCCTGCTCTGTTCTCCGGGTAAAACAAAATCAGGGCATATTGAACACACTGCTTAATCCTGTAATCTCTGAAAGTGTTTCCACTAAAGGGGAAATTTCTGTGATGACGGCTCTTTTTGAACACCCATTGTGGGCATCTTAGAGCAAATGATACAATCTACTTGAGCAAACCCTGACCCCTAGCTACTGAGAAGTTCCTCATCTTAACAACTCAACTGCAGATTCTTTCCAAAGCATCTAAAACAACCCAGCCCCTTAAGTTAGTTGAAGCAAAGTGAGACAGACTTGTTTTTTTTTAGTAAATGCTAATGTTTGTCAAATTTGCAACCTAGATTTATTTTTGTTTCTTTCTGATTGAAAGACAGAACTGAATGTTAAAACTCCATAAACTGATGCCCTCATGGTCATGTGCTTTCTCATTTGGCTTATTTGGTTCCAGAATGCCTGGGAGCAGTGCTGCGGTGTGTGGGAGTGAATTGTAATGTGTGTGCTAAGAACATTGAGTTTCAGTGTCAATGCACCACAATGGCCCCTTGAAGCCTGGCAGGGCCTGAGTTCACAGGGCTGTTCTGTCTTTCTCTTAGATCCACCAATCAACAGCACCGGATGGAGGACGGATGGTTCGAGGCTCTTATTCAGTGGATCAGTTACATCAACATTTTTCACAGCTGTTTGTAAGGAGGCCATTAACATAAGAAGCCAACATAAATATTTATCATGAAAGGCTCTGTCTCCATCTGTGCTGACTGTGCATTCAGCAGCCGGTGAAAAGACCTTGGGTGGCTGGAGAGATGGGCCTCGGCAATAAGCTGTCCGTGCTCCCACTTCCTGCTGCGGTTCCACTCAAAGCTGTAGGGAATTTTGAGAGTGTGCTGATGTAACTGATCACTCAGCGATGCTTATCTGTATAAAGTACTAACTACCTTCACTTGGCTGTTCTGGGTACCACAAGCCAGTTTGGAAAACAGGACCAAACTTGTAGATTTGCTTCATTTCCAGTAGCATGTAGTTCACAACACATTTGCAGAATCATCTGTGACACAAAACTTGATTTGATTAACAATGTTTTCTCAAGCTTTCAACCAGAGATACCTGACCAAATGTGAGGAACTTCGGTTTATTGGAAATTGCATTAGGCTGCAATATTTCACTCGGTCATGGTCCTGTTTTCTATGGTGCACTTAGGAGTGATGTGGTCCCCAGAGGGAGCCAGCTCTGTCCCGGTGATCATGGGACTCCTGTCCTCTGAAGCTACTAACCTGGTGTCTGATCTCGGGGGAGCACTGCAGTTCTAGAGCAGGGCGTGTGCTCCTCACTCACAAGGCCTTTGAATTTCAGGAGGAATTCTGCTACCCAGTGGAGTGCCTTGCTCTCACCGTGGAGGAAGTGATGCACATCCGTCAGGTCCTGGTGAAAGCGGAGCTGGAAAAGTATCAACAGTATAAGGATGTCTACACTGCCCTGAAAAAAGGAAAGGTAGACTGGTTTAAAGTTGATTGAACTGTACAAGGAATGGTCTATTACGAGGCCTGATTGCTAGGCAGGTGGTCCAGGTCTTCAGGAGTCTTAGGAGGTCAGGTATTTATATTCTAGGCTATTCCCTGTTCTTTCTCATTCAAAGAGGAGTTTTTTGTTTCTCCCTTGGCAAAAGTAATAGAAGGTTTAAAAACGACCCTAAGAGATAATATATGGCTTCCTAAAACCATGTGTACTTGGGTTGTACTTTTAAAGGATCAGTATTGAAAGATGTCTGAGAGACAGGAGTGTCTTCCCTCAGAATTGATCCCATGACCATGAGATGCTTGAGCACTGAGTTTTCGTTATTTTCGAAGAACTGTCATTAAACATAAAACCGGCTTATGTGTCACAGCCAAGCATAAAAGCTAGGTTTCTGGGTTCTTGTCCTCTTCTGTCTGCAAACATACCTGAGATATCCCCTAGATGAGCAGGAAGCAGATCCACCATGGGAGCCGGGAAGGGTTGGCCCCATTCTCTTCTCCTTTTAACTTTGTATTTTTTAGCTCTGCTTCTGTTGCCGAACCCGGAGGTTTTCCTTCTTCACGTGGTCTTACACCTGTCAGTTCTGTAAGAGGTAAGGCTTTTATCACTGCAGAGCTCCAGCAGACCACGGAAATGCCAGTTATTCTTTTGTCCCATCAGTTTCCCGCTTGAGAGTGGCATTAGAAAGAACCCATTCTGTGGCTTTACTCTGTGCCTGCCTTGGCACTGCAGTTTCTTCAAGAGTGGGTTGAACTATTGTCCAACCTGGGAAAAACTCTGGCTTTGCCTACACCCATTGTGTCCACCAAGTAACATTTCTTGTTTTGTACACAGGCCCGTGTGCTCACAGTGTTGCAAAAAGGTAAGCTTCACTCGGTGGAATTCCCAGTGCATCTGTTTGCCACCCTGCCCATCCCGGAGCTCACTCTCACTTTTGTTTGGGATGACAGATGCGGCTGCCCTCCAAGCCATATTCCACTCTACCCATCTTCTCGTTGGGACCTTCTGCCTTGCAAAGGGGGGAAAGTTGTACGAGGTCAGAAAAACTCTCCACTGGTCACCATAGGCCACTTCGGAGTATCGCCAGGTGAGCAGGGATCAGGAGCTTCAAGAGCATCCTCTGAGTAAATAGCCCATAGGGTTGGGGTGATTATGACAGGGCTAGGGTTTGGATCAGAGTATGTTGCTGGTTCTTTGATTTTTGGGGTGTTTTTTGGAGGAATTGGGTTTTGGGTTTTGGCTTTTCAAGGCAGGGTTTCTCTGTAGCTTTTGGAACCTGTCCTTGAACTTGTAGACCAGGCTGGCTTCGAACTCGAGGAGATCCGCCTGCCTCTGCCTCCCGAGTGCTGGGGTTAAAGGCATGTGCCACCACCACCCAGCTTGGTTCTTTGGCTTTAATAAAGTTTCAGTCTTGCACAAATCTCCGAAGTTCCTCCAAGGGTACTTTTTGGTTGATAATACCTAGTTACTTAAAAGATATTGTAACACCTGGCATTGGTAGCGCACTCCTTTAATTCCAGCACTTGGGAGACAGAGGCAGGCGGATCTCTGTGAGTTTGAGGTCAGCCTGGTCTACAGAGCAAGTTTCAGGACAGCCAGAACTGTTATACACAGAAACCCTGTCTTGGGATTGGGGGAGATATTTTAGCATAGTTTTGTGTAATTATATTTCAAAGTAACTTTTATGCCTTTAAAAAGTCATCTTTAAAATTGACTTTTAGGCTCTGTGGGCCATGCCTGTGATCCCAACAGTTGGGAGAGGGCAACAGAAAGATTAGGAAGTCGTTGGGGTTTGAGAAGTAGCTCAGTAACTAAGAGCACTTACCACTCTTGCAGAGAACTTGAGTTCAGTGCCCAGCACCCACATGAGGTCTTACGACTGTAATTCCGGGTCTTGGGGTTCTGGTGCTCTGTTCTAGACTGTACAGGCACTACACACATACATGTAGGCAAAACATTCATACAATTAAATAAAAATCAATCTAAAGAAATAAATTCCATTTCATCCGAAGCTGCATAGTGAGGGCAGTCTATGTTTCCTGAGATGCTATCTACAAAAACAACTACAAAACACATTGTCCTTGTTTTTTCAGTCTTGTCTAATCTTCCTTTCCTCCTTCTCTAGTTTAAAATAAAATCATTGTCACTTGTGTTTATAACATCTGCTATAGCTGTGACTTGCTTTATTATTGTAAAGGCAGAGATAAAGCTTTATGCCAAGAATTGAGTCTCAAACCATTCAGAACAGGGTAGGCCACTATTGTCCTTAACAGAAAGGGAAGGTCCCCCCAGACCACGTGCTGACAGGGCCAAGAGATCCCTGGCTCTAGACTGTGGGGTTAGAAAGCCATGTGCATAGTACTTAACCTGAGCCCATGAAGCCCTGAGCCCCTGCTCTCCTGGGACTTGGCTGGCTGGCCATGGGAAGCACTGAAGGGTCAGGAACAGGCCCAGGACAGTCATCAGTTGACCAGGGCATTTGTACCTACTGTGTCTTCCTTTAGCTTTCCCCTTTGGAAAGCAGTTAGTTGGCACAATAGCTGAGTTAGATGACCTGCAGTTTCTGCAGTCTTGGAAGCATTATAGTTATAATTCAGCTCCCTGGCCCCACCTAGTCAGTCACGCAAACAGAATTGTTGGGGATGCGTGAGCATAGGAACAAAAGAGGATAACAGAAGAAGAGTGGTGAGAAGGTGTTTTTTTCAGGATCAGAATCATAAATTACTTCTGCTTTTATAGTCTGACCTGTTTCTATCTGCCATCTACTCAAGTTGATTAGTAGTGATATAGAACACTGGACCTTGGAAAAAGACTATGAGTCAATAGAATAGTTGAGTAGAATGTTAACAACACATATTTGTATTTCATTTAAATGCTTAAAACCGTAATCCATGCTGGGCGGTGGTGGTACACTCCTTTAATCCCAACACTTGAGGCAGAGGCAGGTGGATCTCTGTGAGTTCAAGGCCAGCCTGGTCTACAAGTTTCAGGACAGCCAGGACTGTTACATAGAGAAACTTTGCCTTGGAAATTCAAGGAAAATAAAGAAAAAACATAGTCCATTGATGTGTGGTAATCAAGAAAATACCTGGACACCCTATTTTCCTAAAATTCTACAAGAGAAGAGAATTTCCAGTGATCTCATTCTCTTTGTTTCTTGTTTGTTTGTTGTGTTACTGGTGTTAAACCCAGGGCCTTCACATGCTGGGCAAGTATTCAACATTGAGCAGCTAAGCCACAGTATTGGATTTTGCTGTTGGCTTTGTTTTGGTTTTGAGTGTTTATGTATGTGTTTGCATGTGTGTGGGTACACAGTGTACATTTAAAGGCCAGAAATTGACATCCCTTTCCATCTCATGTTGAGACTGGATCTGAACTTGGAACTCCCTCTAACTGACCACTTGCTGCAGGGTCTTCTGGCTCTGCCTCCTGAGTACTAGGGTTACAGGCAAACCCCCACGCCCATGTGGCTTTTACACTCCTATCTTCATCTTTTCAGGGCACGAGGTTTTACTTGCTGAGCCACCCGTCTTCCAGCTCCAGTATTGCTTCTGTTGTTTTAATTACTTTATTATTTTATGCATATGGGTGTTTTTCTTGCATGTAAGTCTGTCAGCCATTTGTGTGCCTGGTACCTGTGGAGCCCAGAAGAGGGCTTCAAATCCCGTCCATCTAGAGTTTCATATGGGTTCTAGGAGTTAGGTTGAGGTCCTCCAGTAGAACAGCCGGTGCTCTTAACCCCTGAGCCATCACTACAGCTCCACCCACCCCACAGATTATTATTGTTGCTGTTATTATCATTATTTCTTCTTTCTTTGTCTTTCTTCTTTTTCCTCCTCTTCCTCCTTCCTTCTTTTTCTTCTTTTTCTTGAGGCAGGGACTCACTATATAGCCCTGGCTGTTCAGGAATTCACTCTGCAGACCAGGCTAACCTTGAACTCAGAGATCCCTGCCTCTGCCTTCCTAGCGCTGAGATTAAAGGTGTGCGCCACCACTGCCTGGCTCTCTTACCTATTCTTAATATTGCAGTTGAACTATTAAGAATAGTAAATATTTTTAGTTTTCTCCCATAGGTTTTCTTCAAAATCGAGGTCGGTGGACAAATCAGATGAAGAACTCCAGTTTCCCAAAGAATTGATGGAGGATTGGAGTACAATGGAGGTGTGTGTGGACTGCAAAAAGTTCATCTCCGAAATCATCAGCTCCAGCCGGCGCAGCCTGGTGTTGGCCAACAAAAGAGCCCGGTTGAAAAGGAAGACACAGTCTTTCTACATGTCCTCAGCGGGCCCCTCGGAGTACTGCCCCTCAGAAAGGACTATCAATGAGATCTGAGCCCTGTGCCTTCCCTTTGCGTTCGTGCCCAGGGGCAGCCTCGGTGCAGCCATGCTGCAGGACTTCCCAGGGGTTTTCCTTAGCGGGCTCCATCCGCAACAGGTCAGGCTTGTGCTGCACCTTGTGGCACAGATGCAAGGCTGTGTTCATATCGGTTCATATCGGTACGAGGCAGGTCAGCCAGTTGTTCATTTGCACTCAGAAAGCCTAAAACTTGATTTTGTGTGTGTGAATAGGGAAGCCAGACACTTCCTTAGTTCAGTTCCTCGATGTTCTTCAGATAATTTCCTGACTAAGGCAAAAAGCTTCTTGTGTATGAAGTCAGTCTGACAGAGTGTTGATGTTAGCACAGTTCTAAGCAGTAAGTCATATTGGCATTCCACTTGACAGTGTTCCTATCCATGTACATAAGGGTCCAAAGCCCTGCCACACTCCGGCTCCCTGGGGTGGGCCAGGGTGTCTGTTATCTCACAGCACAAACCTAGAAGGCCTTGCTGATACTCTCCTCCTTTGGGGCTCTGGCTGCACAGCGCAGAACATCAAGTAAGCCGTATAGGTGGCCACTTCTGTGAGTTGCTGGGTCTGCCCAGGTACCATGTCTCAGTGTCTCCCGAGCTGCTAACAGGCCTCCATTCCCTGTTGTGAATTTATTATAGTTCTGAATAGTTTTATAATACACATTTAAGAATTAAAATTTTGTGGACGTTTGAGGAAAAAGGAAGACTAAAATTTTGTCAAGCAACTTAGTGCGTTGGTGACCTGTGACAGGTGTGGCTGCAGAGGAGCCGCAGCTCAGATGGTTTTAGCAACATTTTCCATAACTTTATAGCGTGGCCATCATGACTCAGTTAACCACAGTTTGATACCTGAGACTCAAACTGAAGATTATTTTTATAAATGAATTTTAAAAGAAAAATCCTGACTCTTTAAAACTTCAAGAAAATTAACCTGCTGCCATGCATAATTTTTGGATGCTTTTGCACTAGTTGTCTTGTAAATGCTCCTGAGCATCTGAGCGAGGGCAGTTGGCAGGTCGTGTGGGTTCCTGTGACTCATGCCTTGTCTGTCCCTCGTTCCCATATGCTTAGAAATAGCCAGGCAATCAGATTGCCACTAACGTTTGGAAAATCAGTTAAGGCACATGCACAGTAATTCCTGAAAGCTATTAAAAATGCTCTCCTAGTCACCACCGATGACAGCTCCATTTAATAAAGGGCATGACAGTTGCATTTCATACCAACATCAAGGTAAAATAACATTTCTACATTAAATTGACAGCGACACCTCAGAAATGCTCCCATAGTCATTTCTAATGCATTGAAATTTATAGTTTAGTAAATGGCTTTAAATTACTTATAACTGACGAAATAAACTTTACCAGTTGTCTAAAGTCATGCATGTTAGTAGTTCCTCTGTACTGCATGTAGAAGTGGGCCACCAGAAGACCCTTACCAACTGCATTCCAGCTGTTTTTAAGACTGTTGTCTAAGAGCTATAAAAATTGCATTGTGTGAATCCCAGTTATATAGTTTTCCCTGAGACCACTTGAACTTTACACACTCTGGCCCCAGGCATAAATAAAAAAAAAAAAAAAGGATGACCTCCTGGAAGGGAGCAAGGAAGAAGGAATGGAGGTACCTGTGTAGGTTTATAAGCATGCATGTAGGGTGACCTGCTTCTGTAAAACAGTGACTAATTACTGTGTGACTTCCCACATGAGACACTGAGCCCCATTCCCCAAGTGAAAATTTCATTTACATTTCCAAATCAATGACCTAGTAAGTCTCATGGCTATGACTTCATTCCTTCAGGCTTATGGTGCTGTGCATTGTAATTTGGGCATCATGAGCACTTTTCCTAGAGCATCAGGATGTAAATCTTTCAGCACATTAATGGGATTTACCAAGTGTGTGAAAAGTTCAAATGTATGCCATGCTCAGTGAAACAACCTGCGAAGAAGTGGTGGAAAAAATGGCACATAACAAGGTTGAGCTGGTAGAATAAAATTATCGTTGTTTGAGGAACACCAAAATAGATGCGTGTTTAACTCTACCTTGTCTACAAGACAGACTTCACTCCCCCAGCACTCGTGAAGCTAGGATTCCATAGACTTAAGCACTCCAGAGCTGGCTCAGCTTGTGCGCAGCTTGCTTCTCAGTCCTAGCTGCCAGTAATCAGCTTCCTGCCTTCCGGTAGCCACATGTGCAGGCTATTCGCCCTGCTTTCCTGCTGCGCTGCTGCTTTAGTTCAGCAGTTGTTTCTGGCCGACCCCAGAGTCCAGTGCATCTCCTGAACACATCTGGATGTTGTCCCTCTTGACCCCTCTAGGTGTGAGCACAGTTCCATTGGTCCCACAGACCATGAGGTCAGAGTATGTAAGAATGTTTGTAAATATTGTAACATATTCATTAATATTTGAAAGGCATTTGTTATTGGCAATGGGAATTAGTTCTCCCAAGACAAGTAAAAATTAAATAATTGATTTGTACATTGACTTAATTCCTAGATTTCAAGTCTCAGTCCTTTCAAATTAAACCAGAAAGTTGTTTTTGCAGTCGTTCTAAAAACAATCCATGTTGAAGAGATGTGTGGTACTATATGTAGTATCATGAACTCAACACTACAAAGTTGGTAAGGTTTTTATTTTTCTAACTGCTGATAGAGGACTGAAGTTTAGGTAATATAGGGAACATAAAAGTTTTGAATTACATTGCTGTTTGTTAAAATAAAACAAAAATTTACACATTGAAGGATCATGGAGAAAGTATACTGTTCTGTGTACTGACTGGTCTCTGACCTGGCTTCCCAGATGTGTAAGCAAATATTGCTGACATTCCAAGGTAAATGATACTGCTAAATGTGTTCCATAAGAGTATTTTATTTTCCTGGGCGGTGGTGGCTCACACCTTTAATCCCAGCACTTGGGAGGCAGAGGCAGGTGAATCTCTGTGAGTTCGAGGCCAACCTGGTCTACAAGAGCTAGTTCCAGGACAGCCTCCAAAGCTACAGAGAAACCCTGTCTCAAAAAGCAAGCAAACAAACAAACATACAAAAAGAGTATTTTACCTT
This sequence comes from Myodes glareolus, assembly GCF_982192425.1. Taxonomy (NCBI): domain Eukaryota; kingdom Metazoa; phylum Chordata; class Mammalia; order Rodentia; family Cricetidae; genus Myodes; species Myodes glareolus. The sequence continues at coordinate 20,942,313 of NC_142038.1, forward strand.
AGCAAGATGTGTTGCCACACACCTTTAATCCCAGCGTTCCAGAGGCAGAGGCAGGAAATCTCTGTGATTTAAGGGCCAGCCTGATCTACACAGTGAGACCTTGTCTTCTTCTTCCTTTCCTTTCTTTCTTTTTTATTTTTAAGGCATTTTATTTTAAAACTTATGTAGGGAAAAATAAAATGGTTTTCGTCATTTCTGTGTTGAGTTCCTATTGTAAAATGGTGAGGTCTTCCAGGAACTAGCTAGCTGTTAGAAGTCATGCAGGTTGTAAAATTTACAACAGAAGTTTAAAAACACTTTAAAAATAAGTTCCCAAGGACCAAGTAGAAAAATAAAAACAGTTCTCCCGTCAGTGGCTTCAGTTAGGAAGCATGTGACTAACGGAAGAAAGGGGTAGTTGTCAGGTATGGTGGAACATTTGGGAAGTGGAGACAGGAGGATCATGAGTCTGAAGTTTGCCTGGGCAGTTTGGCCCTGCAGTGCAGCAACCTTGGTCCTGCTGCTTCCCTTAACTGTAAGCATCCACTTGCTCAGACATGACTTCTCACCCATCTGCCCTGGAGAAAGGCAGGAGGAAGAGTGTATGTGCACGAGGAAGTCTCAGCCATCATCCCCAAGAATGTTGCCATGTCTTGAGAAAGGGTTGTTGCTCTGAATTAATCAGTTAGACTAGGCTCATTTCCGTGAGTTTGTATACGTTCTGCTGTTTCTGTTACTGTTGATACCCAGCTTTAATCTTAACATAGATACGGGATGTTATTTAAATTTCCTTATATTTTTGAGATTTGCTTTGTGTCCTATTATGTGATCAGTTTTGGAGAAAGTTCCATGAGCTGCTGAGAAGAAAGTAGATTCTTTACTGTTTGGGTGGAATGGTATGTAGATATGTTAGGTCCATTTGATTTAGGATGTGAGCACCATCATTTCTTTGCTTAGTTTTTGTCTTGATGACCTGACTGTTGGGCCACAGTATTGAAGTGACACGCTGATCAGCATGTGCGGGTCAATATGCGATCTGAGCTATAGTGGCGTTTCTTTTATGAACTTGGGTGCCCTTGTGCTTAGTGCATAAGTGTTTAGAATTACGATATCCCCTCAGTGGATTTTTCCTTTGGTGAGTCTGTAGTGTCCTTCCCTATCTCTTCTGATGAGTTTTAGTTTGAAGTCTATTTTGTCCCATATTAAAATGGCTGTGCCAGCTTGCTTCTTGGGTCCACTGCTTTTTTCCATCCTTTTACCCTGAGATGAAATCTGTCGTTGATGGTGAGGTGTGTTTGTTTCTTGGATGCAGCAGTCTGTTAGTCTGTGTCTTTTTATTGTGAAATTGAGGTTATTAACAGTTATGGGTAGTGTTTATTGAGTCGTGTTATTTTGTTATGGTTTTAGGTTTCCCCTTTGATTTATTGTTCTGTGATTATGTTCCTTTTGTCTTCTTGGGTATAGTTAACCTCTTCAGACTGAAGTTTTTTTTCTAGTACCTTCTGTAAAGCTGCATCATGGAATGTTTTTCTCTGTCAATTGTGATTGATGGTTTTCCTCAGTGTAGTAGTCTGGGCCGGCATCTGTGGTCTCTCAGAGTTTGAAGAACATGCATCTAGGCCCGTCTGGTTTTCAGACTCTTCATTGAAAAATCAGATATTGCTGGGCAGTGGTGGCGCACACCTTCAACCCCGGCAGTCAGGAGACAGAGGCAGGCGGATCTCTGTGAGTTTGAGGCCAGCCTGATCTACAGAATGTATTCCAGGACAGCCAGGACAACACAAAAGAAGCCCTGTATTGAGAGAGGGGAGGAGAGGAAGGAAGGGAGGGAGAGGGAAGGAGGGAGGAAGAGGAAAAAAAGAAAGAAAAATCAGGTATTATTTTAAGGGACCCGCCTTATTTATGTTACTTGGTCTTTTCCCCTTGTACCTTTTAATGTTATTTCTTGTTCTATACATTTAGTGTTTTTATTATTATGTATCATGGAGAATTTCTTTTCTGGCCCTGGTTGATGTTCTGTATGTTTCTTGTACCTTGATAGGCATCTCCTTTAGATTGGGGGGCATTCTTCCCCTCCCCCCCTTATTTATTTTTTTTTTTTTTGAGAGAGGATATCTCCACATAGCATAGCCCTGGTCATCCTGGAACTCACTATGTAGACCAAGCTGGTCTGGAACTCACAAAGATCCACCTGCCTCTGCCTCCCATGTGCTGGGATTAAAGGCATGAGCCACTACACCTGGGCCAATGGGGACATTTTCTTCTGCGATTTTATTAAAAATATTTTCTGTGCCTTTGACCTGGGTTTTTTTTTCTTCTTCTTCTTCCTCTATCCATATTATTCACAGGTTTGGTCTTTTTTTCATAGTGTCCCAGATTTCCCTGTTGTTTTGTGCCTGAGTTTGGGGGTTTTGTTTGCTTGTTTGTTTAATGGTTTTCTTTGCCTGAGCTTTCCGTTTCTTCTACCTTCATCTTCGACACCTGAGATTTTTCTCTTCCATGTCTTGCTATCTGTTGGTGAGGCTATCCTGAGGTATTTGTTTGATACTCTAAGCTTTTCATTTCCAGTTTTATTTCAGTTTGGGTTTTCTTTAGTGATTCTCTTTCTATTTTCATATCTTGAAATGTTTTCATTATTTGATTCAATTATTTATTTTTGTGGTCTTCATTGAGACATTATTCATATTCTTTTGAGGTTCTTGAAATACTCATTGTAGCTATTTTGAAGTTCTTGTCTTGTCTCAGAGCCTGGTGTGGTGGGATTACTGGCTTCTAAAGGAGGCATATTGTCTTGACTATTTGAGTTTGTGGTTTACACTAGGACCCAAAGCATGTGGAGATATGCCATGTAAGGTGCTTCTTGGTATGGATATTTTGCCTTGCCTTTGTTGGGGCGGGGGGGTGTTCTGTTCTTTGATTGCTGTGCCTCATTGGATCCTAGGCAAGTGGGTAGCTCTGGGGTCTTGGTACAAAGTACTTCCGTAGGTCTGCAGGTGATACAAAGGATGGGATGGGCTAAGAGGGACATAGGGGAAGTGCTAGGGGACCAGGGCATGGAGATAGGGTGGGAAGAGATGCTCCTGGCACAGGCTACAACAGGATGAAAAGTAAACCTAGATAGGCCAGAATGAAGGCTGTTTGTTGAGACAGGATATCATGAAGCCCAGGCTGGCCTTGAATTCCAAATTCTCCTTCTACCTCCCCAAGTGTTCGGATCACAGCGGACACCACCAGGCTTTGTGTGCAAAGTAGTTCTTCTGACCATGACTCTGGAAAGACTCACATCCACAAGCGAGCAGCTTGTAATTCTCAAGGAACTGATGATGGTAGCTTATGGTGCCCTGAGTGGCATAGAACAAAGCCAGCTCTGTGTTGAGTGAAGGCAACTCAGAGGGAGAGCAGATGCCATCTGCCAGCTACATCCCGCCGGTGCCAGGACCTCAGTCTTCACTTTTACTGTCCTCAGAAAAGAGGAAGCTCTCTAAAACAGAAATTAAAACACAGACGAATGACTGAATAAATACATGGAATGAAGCATCCCTAAAAGGCTTTCTAGTCAGGGGAGTCCAGACAGGAGAGCTTGGAGTGGATGGAGCAGTGCGCAAGGTTGTAAGGTGACACGGGAGCCATCTATGGCTGCGGAACAAGTTATCTAAAAGCCATCTCAATTATAAGCCTTTATTATAGCGAACATTTGTGGGTCAGGAGTTCAGCAGCAGCCCAGGACCACATTTTCATGGAGAGTGACATCAGAGATTCATTACTTGAAGGCTAGACAGCGCTACAACTCTGCTTCCAGCGTGGCTCCTCGCACAGCTGAGTTCCCGAAGGACTTGCTGGGCTCCTCCGTGACCTTCCCATATGGCCACCTGAGTCACAGGCACCACCAGTCCATGCTGCTGTGGGACTGAGTGCAGTGGCCCTGATGCATGCGGATGGCAGAGCTGGGAGGTTGAGGGGTGTAGTCTCCCGGGGCCATCATTGAAGGGGCTCTTCAGTGTATTCAGGGACGGTGAAAATATGAAACAAAATGGATCTGCGGCCTTCCAAGGGAAGGTTTGCCTGTCGGGTGACTGCGCAGAAGCTTTGGGAAAGATTCTTAGTAGGAGTGATGGAAGAACTACATATTAATGAGGAGAGGAAACCAGTCTGACGAAACAAATTTGGTTTAATTTAAGTGATTGAACAGTGGGATTCTTGACAGTAAAGGGCCAGATGGGAAGTGTTTTCAGGTTTTTGTGGGCCTCAGCATCTCTGTCAGATGGCCTGGAGTTGAGAGGGTTTTTATTTATTTATTTACTTACTTATTTATTTTTTTTTTCATGACCCTCTGAAAATAGCAGAGCTATTCCTGGCAGCAAGCTTGACTTGCCAGCCCCTGCCCTGGTAGAGTGCTATAACCAGCAGCTAGCCCAGAACTTGAAAAAATACCTCAGAGAACCAAATGGCTTTACTAAGTGCTAATTACTACTTTATAGTTTCACAGCTGACTGCCCTTCCTAATGACTTACAATTTAACAAAAATTAAAAATACCCTCTCTGAATAAGTGAGCTCCATGGCTGTAGCCTTAGATTCTCAAGCCTGCTCAACACCAGCAACATCATGGACCAGTCCTGAGCCACGCCCAGGGGCCTGCTCTCTGCTCTGATACCCTTACAGCCCGTTGGAGTGGGTAGTGAGTCCACGTTTCTTGCATGTTCAGCAGGCACATGTCTACCTGAGTCTTCTCAGATCCCTGTAGAGACCATACATCTCTTTCAGGATATCTCTTCCCTAACTCAAGTTCCCAGCACAATCCAGTTTCAGATCCGGTTCTGTATAGAATTGTTTGGAGCCTGGGGGTGTGGCTCACAGCAAAGAGAACTTGTTTAGGAAGGCTCAGCCCTAAAGGAGCCCATAGGCTGGAGAGAAAGTGGTGGAGAAAGGACACAGCAAATTCCCATATCAGAGTACTCAAGCCACTGAATTACAGGTGGTTAGGAGCTTCCATGTAGGTGCTAGAAACTGGGATCCTCTGCTCTTAAAAGCTGAGTCATCACCCCATCCTACAGATAGAATTTTACTATTGATTCCCAAGCCAAGTGGGTAGAGAAGCTTTTAAAATTAATCCCAGTGATTGTCTGGGGCCTGGGTGTTGGGGCAGATGGGCTTGCTCAGAGGTGTAGAGGGAGACCGGCGCTGGAAGAATGGTAAGGTCCTGACATGGATTGCTCATCAGTTCTGCAGGAGGCCCGCTGGAGTTCTGGGGGAAAGACGGCTAGAGGCTCTGTAATCTGACATGATTTAACACACGGGGAAATGTCCAGAGTACATACAAACACTCCCACTTCGTGTAAAGGGCTTGAGGATCTGGAGGTTTGAGGGCCCCTGAAGATGGCGTGCGACAACTGCATGTGTAAAACAGAAGTCTCATGCAGCTGATACTAGCAAGGTAAACTTGAGAGACGTTAGCTGTCCCCAGTCTAGCTGAGGGTGTTTTCGCCCTGGATATAAACCACGGGCAGGCAGCTTTCATTTCCCTGAGCAGCAAGCGGTGGGCACCGTAAGCATTGGGCACAGCCTTGGTGTCACCCTCCAGTATTGCAGTCACTGAACTAGTCAGGGACCTTTAACCCTGCAGATGTTACCTTCCCTGTGTGGGCTTCGAGTAGCAGGCAAGCTCTCAGCAGCTGAATGCCCTGACTCCTGAAGACACCGTGCAAGCCAGTGCTCTTTGAACTGGTTTGTAGCCAACATTTGGGAATATAAAGCCTTCGTTACTGAGTGGTGCTTGAGGCGTCTGGCCTGACAAATGGCTATGATTAGGCCAAACACTGCTTCCTGGATTTCATAAGCAAGCTGCTAGGCTTACTGAGTGGGCTAGACAAGTTCCTGCACTTCCTCCACGGTGTCGGTGTCGTAACAACCAGTCCCATAAAGACTTTTCTCCCGGGGCGGCGAAGAAATGACTCAAGGGTCAAGAGCACTCGCTGTCCTTCCAGAGGACCAGAGTTCAGTTCCTGACACCCACACCGGTGGTTCACAGCCGCCTGCACCTCCAGCTCCAGAGGAATCTGGTCCAGTCCATCTGCTTCTACAGAATCTACACTCCTGTGACACATCCATGCATAAAAACAAATCTGTTTTAAAATAACAGCAGTTTAGTGACTGGGGAGATGGTTTGGACAAGGGAGGGCCTGAGTTCCTATCCCCAGCATCCATGGTAAAGAGTCAGGCATAGTGGATTGAACCTGTAATTCTACAGATTCAGTAGAATAAGTACAGTAAGTACAGAGGATGCAGAGATGGAGACCCCCCGACCTTCAAGTTAGTTGGTTTTGTCAAGTCTGAGCTACAAGTTTCAGTGAGAGACCCTATCAGAAGGTAGCTGGGCATGGTAGCATTAGCTTTTCATCCCAACACTGGTGTGGATCTGAGTTGGGGGCTAGCCTGGTCTCTATGGGAGTTCCAGACCAGCCAAGACTACATCGAGACTTTGTCTCAAAAATCTGAAATAAGGTAGAGAAAGATAAGGAAGACACCTAACGTTCTAAGTTGTAATATGAAATAGAATTTTCTTCTTGTTTAAATTCTTAAGCTAAACCAGTTAGCTTGTAGAGAAGAAATAAAGGGCAGTTAAGAGTTATTAAAAGTTTGGTTATTGGGCCACTTCCAGTGGCCCACACACAAATTCACGTACACATAAAAGTAAATGTAGTTTTAAAAACGTTATTTTCCCCCTGTGTATGTGGTGTGCGTGTGTGCACGTTAATGTCTGTTGTTTGTGTGTGCCCCTGGAAGAGAGAGAACAACTTATATAGTCTGTTATTCCTTCCACCATATGGGTTCCTGGTCCTCAGACTTGGCAGCGGGTCTCTCTTCTCACAGAGCCAGCTCACTGGCCCATAATGAAAATATTAACAACTCTTTCTAACTGCCCCTGTCTTTCTCTATTTCTCTTCTGCAAGTTAAACTGGTTAAGCTTACAAGTTTAAACAATAAAGAAGAAAATTCTAATTCATTTCTGACTGGTAATGAAGCCGGTATTTTCTATTACTTATTAGACACACCTGAACTTAACAATCCACATCCTACACTCAAATTAAGGCTGGTGGTCATGAGAAGACAATGGCATGCGCTGGTGACAAAGGCCTAACATTAGGAAGACACAAGCAAGCAGGAAAAGTGATCCAACAACTCAGGTGGGAAGCCACACACTAACAGGTCCCTTGTTTCTCAGCCGTGTGCCCAATAGCTGTATCAGAACCAAAACCAAGGCTGGGCAGTGGTGGTGCATGCCTTTAATCCCAGCACTTTGGAGGCAGAAGCAGGTGGATCTCTGGGAGTTTGAGGCCAGCCTGGTCTACAAGAGCTAGTTCCAGGACAGGCCTCAAAGCTACAGAGAAACCTTGTCTCGGGAAAAAAAAAAAAAAAAAAAGAAACCAACATCAAGCCACTGCGGAATGGGTTCTGTACAGACCACCCAGAGTTAAGAAGCTCACAGGGGAACTATGGACTCTATTTAAACCATATATCCAGCTCTCTGAGGACAGCGTGCTTTTTGAGAAAACGAAGTGTCCTAGGTACCGTTTATCCCAGCCATGCTGGTCAAACGGCACTACAAACGCCTGCTGGAGGGTGAGCGTGCACTGAGAGCCCTTTCCTGACCTGGGGAAGGATGGACTCTGGGCAAGCTTAATCAACTTCCTAAAACCAACAAAACAACCTTCCTACCAACAAAAGAGGCCAGAAGCAGAGCCAAGAAAGTGAGCCCACCGCCTTCCTGGCGCTCCTTTCTTAGTGTGAGCTGACTGCAAACCAGGGAGGAGTGGGAACAACACCGTGGCAGTGGGCCCAGCCCTAGCCTCCATCCCAGCATGGTCTCCCACTCAGGGCTGTAGCCCACATGTTCTGAGTCTGCATTCAAGGGTCAGTGGCCGAACTCCCAGGCCTCCCAACCCTGCCAAGATTACGCCAGCACTGTGGCACACCCTAGAGGCCCCCGTGGCTTCCCACACACACTATATTCTGTTTTGTACCCCCCCCCCATTTGGCTTCTAGTTTGTGCTTTTCAGTGGGGTTTGTTACTTTGGGGATCTATGGAACTCTTCTGTGGAGAATCCTGGGATACGAGGCTGTCCTTTGAGATGTCTCTTCCAAGTACCCAGGGTACTGACTAGCTGTGGAGTGGGATGTGTGAGGCTGACGTGATACTGTATTTTTAGAGTTGACTTTTGCCTATTTTCTCAACTTAAAAATTAAGGCAGAACACTAAATCATAAGACATTTACTTTTATGCTGATGAGATCCCTAAAGAAAGAGTTGTGACTGTGGCCTTCAGTGGTCTCAGGAACTACAGGCCAGGCTTTCCGCAGGGACTTTTCAAAACACTGCTGTTTAGGACTGGAGAGATGGATCAGTGGTTAAGAGCACTGACCGCTCTCCCAGAGGACCGGGGTTCAATTCCTAGCACCCACATGGCAGCTCATAAGTGTCTGTAACTCCAGTTCCAGGGGATCAGACACCCTCAGACAAACACACAGACAGGTGAGACACAAATGAACACTTAAAAAAAAAAGACTCTTGTTTAAAAGTAAAAAGGAGACAGTCACAAAAATAGTTACAGTATGAACCCAAGTTTAATGAAACAAAACTAACTTTCATAGGCATAGAAAAATTCTAGGTCTATAAAAACGGTGATTTGACCCACAGGGAGAGCAGAGGTCTATACTAGTCAGTAGATTCAATACCTCTTTTTTAGACTGCAAGCATGAATTGCCTATACATATATACATGTCTCTATACACATCTTTAGTGTTTTAAACCTTAATTTGATGACGGTAGGAAGCCAGGCATAATGATCCTCACCTGTAATTCTGGTCCTTGAAAGGTGGAAGGAGCCCAAAGTCAGCCTCACATCCACGGTGAATTGAAGGCCAGATTGAGTTACTCATATTACTACAAGGAGAGGCCCGGCGGATCTCTGTGAGTTCAAGGCCAGCCTGATCTACAGAGCGAGTTCCAGACAGCCAGGGCTACACAGAGAAAAAGAAAACAACTACAAGAAACTCTGAGGTGGGAAGGAAAAGTGAGCTTGGGGGAGGAGTTTCAACCTAGGCCAGGAGCACAAAGCCCCCAGTCAGAGCCAGCAGGAACCCAGGACCACGGAAAGTAGAGGAGGGAAGTAGGCTCTTTGTTACACAGCAGGTCCCCAACCTCTCTTTTTAGCTGGTAGAAGCTGAAAAGATGGCAGGGACTTGACAAGGATCCCAGTCGGGGCATGGTAGTGCACACCTGGGATTATTCCAGCACTTGAGATGCTGAGACAGGAGTTTCAGGAAAACCCGGGCTACAAGATCTGTCTCAACAACAACCAAAAAGAGCCAAGTATAGCAGCCCAAGTCTGTAATCCCAGCACTTGGGGAGATGGAAGTAGGAAGATCAGAAGTTCAAGGTCATCTTCAGTTCAAGGCTAGTCTGATCTTGAAAATCCCAGTCACCGCTGGAACCCATAGTGGCCTCTGTAGAGCGATCTACACCATTATTTTGGATATAGTACACGATGGGGACGCTGAGGGTCAGAAAGCAACTTCTTATCCACCTTCTTCACAGAGTGGAGCACTATAAGGTCATGCGGCCACCAGGAAGAAAGGACAGCAGCCAGATCCCTGGGGAAGGTTCGGGGAAACCCACCCTGGCTTAGCTGGCAGTACATGAGGAGAGGGGAGCTCTCCTTTGGTGAAGTGACTGGAGTCAGCAGGCAGAGGTGGCGCTCCTGCCAGGGGAAGCAGGCAAAAGCTTAAGACCAGTGCAGGGGAAGTGCAGCCCGGTCCTGTCCCAGCCCAGTGCTGTGGCGGCACAGTACCTACAGCAGAGGCTGGGAGAGAAGGGCTCCGGACCACTCCCAGGAACCACAGCCTCACACTGCTGGTGCCGGGCCCCAATGCTGGACTGGGTACCACGGACAGGGAAGATTCCAGCAGGTCCCAGCTCTTGCAGTCTTGACAGGAACCACATTCATCCACACTTGCCTTTCCTCTTCCTTGTCCAGCCATTCTTCCTTCCTTCTTTCTTTTCTTCTTGACTCTTTTTGGTGCGGTATCTGACTGAAGGTGGGGACAGGTTAGCTCTAGTTTACAAAGAACCTGAGGATTCACCTCAGGCCTCCCTCCCTCCACACACAGACCCACACACAGCCCCCACAACAAGCTCAGCTCCGTTTGAGGCTAAGAAGTCCCGTGGCAGGTCTTGGCTTGGGACTCAAGGTAAAGTTCTCGGGCAAACTTTGCTGACTTAGGAAAAAATGAAACTGTCTTAAAGACACCTCAGACCCCACAGATTGTTGGCTGAGGGAAACGTGGGAACAAACACCCGCTGGGGGCAAGGAAGGGAAACAGGGTGTAGCTGTCAGCAGCAGACAGGAAGTAAGGAGGTCCTGTCCTAAAGGGAAGTGGGACTCTTTCTGTGACACCAAGATGAACCCCAACCAATCCATCGTCACCTTCCTGGGGGCTGAGGAAACCAAGGAAAGTGTGTGCAGCTCATTAAGAGAAATGCCTTTCCCACTACAGGGACACAGTCCAGTAGCTGAACACTGGCTTGTACCAAGCGACTAAATAAGTACAAAGTATACAAAGTATTCTTTATAGAAACATGTGCAGACCCAGAAGGGGAGTGGAGCTCAGAGATAGAGTGCTTACTCAAGTCAGCAGGTGTGAGGTTCCAGGTCCCATGATGCCCCAGCTAATAAAAATGATAACATTTTCAGAAAGTATAAATTTTTCCCAAGACAAAAAAAAACCAACCAAACAAACAAACAAACAAAAAACCCTCAAGATTAACTCTGCCCATAACACTGTGGACCAATTCATGGAGGCTCTTCATCAGCGGTGACAATCCTGAGGAATGTTCAGGAAGCCAGGTCCTGAGACCTCAGGGCAGCAAATGCAACACTGCCTTCCTCAGACTCCAGCTTGCAACTGCTCAGGGAAACCCTGGGAAGAAGTCTTGGCACAAACCAAGGAAATGAAAGAGGCCGAACCTGTCTGTGGGGACAGACAGCAGGAAGCAGACAAACAAGCGTTCTCTCATGTACTGCATGCACATCGGTAATGAAAAGCCAGACTGTACCAGGTTAAGAAGTTACGGTGGTTGCCCCCTGTGTCACCAGGCATGGGTGCAGACCTGTTAGCTTATGGCACTCTCGGAATGTTCAATTATCCACTCGATGGCAGCCCAGCCCTGCAACAACACAGAAGGACTTCAGTTCTTGCTACGTGCAGCAAGTCACCAACCTGCGACACAGAGAGACTGGGACGGACTTCAGGGCAATAGTAACGGGCTGGGACAGGTGCCTTTCCCCTCAGATCCTGGTTAGCCTTTCTATGTTCCCACCAGAAAAACACAGTGAGGAATGCTGTGGCCTTAGGAGCTCAACTACAAAGACCCCAGTTCTCAGGAGAACCAGACATGTCACCACTTCATCTGTCACATTGCCCCTGAGAGCACCAGACCCCCGTCCTGAGATATCACCTTCTTTGCATTGGAGGATATCGTGCTGGCCATTAGACTTTCCAGGTAGCTCCCGAGGCTAATCCCCTTCACAGTGATGATGGCTTCTTGGGTGAGCACAGTCCTGCAGAAGAATTGAAGTGAGGGGCTGACTGACCCTGGGAAGGAAGCTCTGTCCACCCCTGCTGTTCAAGGACCCCATCCCAGGATGAGATGACTCACTTTTCAGGGTTCTCTGGATGAGGTGTGTATACCAACCTCTCATTCACAGACACCAGATTTGTGAGCGTGATCTTTAAAAGACGAAACAAACAAACACATATAAAAAATTAAAAAATAGGCCAGCAGGGCAGTGGTGGCATACACTTTTAATTCCAGCACCCAGGAGGCAAAGGCAGGGGAATCTCTGTGAGTTTGAGGCCAGCCTGGTCTACAGAGTGAGTAGACCAGGACAGCCAAGGGCTACACAGAGAAACCCTGCTTCAAAAAACATATGTATACATACACATACGCATACATATATCAATTAATAACTGGCTTTAGGTTTTAATTTTATTGTATTTCTTTTCAAACCATCTACACTTTCAGCCCCAAATGAACACTTATGAAAGCCAGAGAAAGGAAATATCCTGTGCCCCCTCCCCTCTACACCGTATGCTAGGAACAGCACTGGGCAGCTCCTTCTGGTGATTATTGATCCCTCCCTCCCCACGCCTGAGGAAGGACCTGCCTTCAAGGCACTCACACACAGCCACGCCCACCGGCAGCTGTGGGACAGACAATCCACTGGTAGTGTCCATGGCAACAGTAGTGAACTTTCCAGCCCGTGTGCCACACTGGATTGGAGGTCCTGGCTCTGGACTGGATGAGCTGGAGCTTGGGATCCACACAGAGGCTTCAGCAGCCTTATCTCCAATCCTCCTTCCTGTCAGCCAGCTGACTTACTGTTGTAGTTGCTACTAAAACCTACCTAGACCAGCAAGATAGCTCAGCAGATAAAGGTACTGATCACATCAGCCTAGCAACCCGAGTTTGATTCCTGGAACCCATGTAAAGAGGAAAGGACAGAACTGACTTCATAAAGCTGTCCTCTGACTTCCGCATGCATGTAATGGCATGCTCACACAGACTCACACCACACACACACACACACACACACACACACACACACGGGTTAAAAACAAAACAAAAGACCTAAAAACTGCCTCTAGAACAGCATGGTGAGCAGAACTCCCCATGTGCTACAACGTTGCACTTGTATGCCAGCTACAAACACACACGGCTAATGAACACCCAGGGTGCAGACCAAGGAATGGCTCTTTAACATTTTATTTAATTCTAATTAAATGGCCACATGAGGCTGCCACACTGGTCAATGAAAGTGGAGGGTCCCTGCAGTCTTTCTGTACAGCAAGAAAGCAGTTCATGAGGAGAGAGAAATGAAACTCCAGCCTCATTTCGGTAACCAGTGCTGGGCCAAGACTTCGAGAGTCTGACATCAGCTCATTTATGTTTGCCAAATTTAAGCATAGCACAGTTTTGGAAAAAAATGTTTTCTGATGACAATTAACTCAGCCCTGTGAGAATAACAAAGCTAAAGACGGGTTTGCACTGAAGCTCTTTACAAAGTACATATGGCTTCGTCCATAAGATGGATTCTAGACTTAGAAACAGGGCTCAAGGTAAGATAAGGGTCTGGAGAGAATGAGTGAGGTAAGCACAATGCCCACGGAGTCAGGGTTGGGCCTGGCCTGAAGACAACACAGAAGTCACTTAGCTAATCCCAGGACTAGGAAGGCAGAGACAGGTGGATCTCTGGGAGTTCCAGGCCAGTCTGGTCTACATAGTGAAACCCTGTTTCACAATTAAAAGTAAAATTCAAAAGTCAGGGTAAACATATCTGCTTCCTCAAATATTTACAATTTCGTGGTGAAGACATTCCAAATATTTTCTTCTAGTCCTTCCAGTTCTACCAATATATATTGTTAGCTGGGCATGGTGACACACATCTGAAGGACATCTATGCATTCAAGGCCAGCCTGATATCGTAGCATACTCTAGGCCAGCTAGGGCTACATAGTGAGGCCCCCCTTCTTCTCCTCCTCCTCCTTCTTCTTCTTATATGTAAAATACACAGTCATCTAGGTGTGCAATAATACACCCAGACTCAGTTCTCCTATCTAGCTGGTTATTGCCCTTTTCTGTCTTTCTATTTTATTTGTTTATTTTTACTTACTTTGAGGCAGGGTCTCACTATGTAGCTGTCTGTCCTGGAACTCACTATGCAGATCAGGCTGGCCTCAAACTGAGATCTGTCTGGTACATACACCACCTATTTTATATGTTGATTATACATGAATAAAAAGACTAGAAAAAGGCAGGCGGGGCATAGCCTCAGCACTCCAGAGGCAAGGCAGGGGGATTACCATAATTTTTTTTTAAATACTTATTTATTTATTTGTTATGTATGCAATATTCTGTCTGCGTGTATGCCTGCAGGCCAGAAGAGGGCACCAGACCCATTACAGATGGTTGTGAGCTACCATGTGGTTGCTGGGAATTGAACTCAGGACCTTTGGAAGAATAGGCAATGCTCTTAACCTCCGAGCCATCTCTCCAGCCCTGATTACCGTAAATTTAAGACCAACTTGTGATATCCAAAGAGTTTCAGACTGACCTGGGGTATAGTGAGACCCCCATCTAAAAGCTTTGCTTTTTTTTTAATTAATTAATTTATTATGTATACAATATTCTGTCTGTGTGTATGTCTGCAGGCCAGAAGAGGGCACCAGACCTCACCACAGATGGTTGTGGGCCACCATGTGGTTGCTGGGAATTGAACTCAGGACCTCTGGAAGAGCAGGCAATGCTCCCAACCACTGAGCCATCTCTCCAGCCCCTAAAAGCTTTGCTTTTAAAGATAAAATGCCACTAAATAAATTCAAATCTCCTATTAAAAATAAGCATACCTCGAGCAAAAGGCAAGCTGGAAATACAATTTAAGGGAGGCATTAGCGCCACCGCCAAGAAACATTTAAGCACCTTTCTCATCTTAGACCTCTGCTTACATTGGTGGAACACAGTTCCATTGTCCTTGCAGCCGGATCCACAACGGAGCGCTCTTTGATGTATGTCAAGGTCCTGTTGGCTCCCAAAATCTAGGAGACAAAAAGAAAGCTACTATAGCGACATGTCCAGTTACTCATTTCTTCACACGAAATGCTCTTTACCTGCCGATATAGCAGTGGGCAGAAGGGTCAAACCCTGGCAGACAGAGAACGGATTTCAGAGTTTAACACTTGACAAGAATGAATGTTTTGACAAAAAAAATTAAAACCAGGGAACCCCGGGGATCCCGAGAAGAGAGGCTTCTCTGCTGGCCAGAGCTCTGAAGGAAAGACTCAGCCTGCAGGATTCTATGTCACAACCTGACACAGGATCCAAGAGTGGTAAAAGGGCCACAAGGAGACAGCAGGAGATGGTAGGGCCTTGTAAGGATCTGGGCTCTGAGTGGAGGGGAAGCCAGCATGCAACCATACAGGGCAAAGCTGTCCCGGCTGTTATAGTCCCACAGTTCTCCACCGGACCCCACCCCACCCCCATCCCTGACTCTAAGAGCAATGTGTCTACCTGAAGTTCCTCTGTAAAGACCTAACTGAAGCATTACAAAATAGGGGGTTCTAGGCCTTGACAGATGTCACTGAAGAAAGGTCACCCAGCTCACTTATCTCAGAGTGACTAGTGTGCTTCCCAAAAAGCGGAATGGGACCCGTGGACAGCCCAAGGAGAAGAGGGCACAGGACTGCGGCAACCATGCCCAGCCGTTCGTGGCACCCCTTAGTAGTAAGGACCGGCGGCCACGCAGGGAGGCTCACCGCTCGCACGAGGCCGGGCAGCCCCCACTCGGTACTGAGCAGGCGCAGACTGTGCAGGCGCCCACAGCCGTCCACACTGCGCTCCAGCACGTCCACGCCCACCACGCACGGGTTCATCGGGTTTGGGTACTTCCGCATGGCAGCCTTGATCACCGTGTCCCAGGGATGGCTGGCAAGAGAACACAATCAGCAGAGGAAGTGGCCCTGAGGCTGAGGATCTGGGGTTCTGTCTGAGCCCAGGACTCCAGAGGAGCCCCAGGTCTGTGCTGGGCCTATGCAGGGCCATGGAGCTTAACTCACTTTGAATTTTTCCTCTCCTTGCTCTCCTCCAGCTCACAGGAGGTAGAAGCCTTTTGTGGGGACTTATCAGCAGTGAGACAAGCCTCCTTGTCTGCGCCTTGCTGGAAAAACACAGGCGGCTGTCCTTAATGCAGGCTGGACCCTGACTTCCATTTGGGCTTACAGGTAGTGTGGCATATTGGAAACACCCACGTGTACCCAAGCAGGCTTTTGTTCCTACAGGCTCAATGCTACCAAGAACCAAGGACAGTTCCCAGCTGATTGAATTTGGGCCATTATCGACTTTACAATGGTACAAAAGTGTATCTCAGTCCTCCTCTTCCACTTTCAGAACAGACTAAAAGGACCTCAGACCCCTTGAAGCTGGAGTTACGGCAGTTGTGAGTGGCCCCTCCAGGGCCCTCTACAAGAGTGGTATACACTTTTGAACTGCTGAGCCATTTCTCCAGCAGTTCTTACTAATAACACTTTCTTTCTTTCTTCCTTTCTTTCTTTCTTTCTCTCTCTCTCTCTCTCTCTCTCTCTCTCTCTCTCTCTCTCTCTCTCTCTCTTTCTTTTTTTTTGTTTTTTTGTTTTGTTTTGTTTTTCGAGACAGGGTTTCTCTGTAGCTTTGGAGCCTGTCCTGGAACTAGTTCTTGTAGACCAGGCCTGCCTCTGCCTCCTGAGTGCTGGGATCAAAGGCATGCGCCATCACCGCCTGGCCAACTAATGATATTTTCAACCTGCAATCTGGATTTGACAGAAGTATCTGCACTTTTAAACCTCTAAGTGGTACGTGGCTTGAAGCAATTTAAGTTTTTCCTATGTATGAGCGTTCATGTATGTCTGAGTGAATATTTGTGCACCACGTGTGTGCCTTGTGCCTGAGGAACATAAAAGAAGTCTTCGGATCCATGGAACTGGATTTCCAAGTGGTTGTAAAGCTGCCATGTGGGCCTGGGAACTGAACTCAGGCCCTCTGCAAGTACAGTAAGTGCTCTTAACCACTGAGAATCCCAGCCTCACAGAGCTTTTTTTTTTTTTTCTTGAGTTGGGGTTTCTCTGGGGCTTTGGAGCCTGTCCTGGAACTCACTCTGCAGACCATGCTGGCCTCGAACTCACAGAGGTCCACCTGTCTTTGCCTCCCGAGTGCTGCGATTAAAGGCGAGTGCTACAACCACCCGGTATTTTTAACCTTTTTGTTTCTTTATTTTAAACTGTTAAAAAACACCTTTAATCCCACCATTTAGGAGTAGAAGCAAGTGGATCTCTGAGTTCCAGGCCACACATGGTGCACAAACATACAAACAAATACAAAACTTAGAGTTGTTTCAAGCAACGTACCACTTAGAGGTTTGAATGACGTGAAGATTCTCCTGCCAAATCCAGAGTCTGGGATTAAAGGCTGTGCCACCACTGCCTCAAAACATCTTTATTTTCTAAAGATTTTATTTTATGTGTAGTGTTTTATTTGTATGTTTATATGCACCAGTGTGTGCCTGGTGCCCATGGGGGCTAGAAGAGGGCATCGGTCCCCTGGCTGGAATTATTGGCAGTTGCGAGCTGCCTGGTATCTTTAAAGTGATCAAGTCCAACCGGGTTTGGTGGCACACACCTTTATACCAGCATGGGGGGGGGCATAGGCAGATAGAGCTGAGGTTGAGGCTAACCTGGTCTACAGAACGAGTTCCAGGACAGCCAGCATGCAAGCCTGGCAATGCTGGGTGTTGAGAAGGGCGTGGCTGGCTGGAGGCGTGTGAGCGCCCCACGGGAGCATCTGACGGGTCATTTGCCTGCAGAAGCTGCAAGTGCACAGAGCACTCTCTGGCACGTTTAGGCAGACGAGTTGGACAGAGACCACTCTCAACAGGCGGAGTCCCAGCTATACACTGAAGTGTGGTGCAACTGAGTCAGATTCCAAAGGAAGGGAGGCCTCTGCTGCCACCCATTCTAGAATGGCCCCAAGCATCCATACCAGGGTCTGCCTGGAACCACAGAGAGCAGGTGAAAGGTTGAACGCCGGCTTCCACGCTGTATTAGAGTTCTCTAAATAAAGAGAACCGATAGAATGTATGTGTGTAATATATATGCATTGTTTTCTTATATATGCTGCGTATTATATATTAAATATAATATATTTATATTATATATTCTATGAACATATTATAATTTATAAATATTATAATAAAATAGTATTATATATATATATATATATATATATATATACACACAGCCCTCTATCTGTGTGAGCCTGGACTTTATACACACACCTCAACCAAGGCAATACGTTACAAAACACTGATGCAGAGGTAGATAAGAGAATCAAGCTACAGAAACCCAGAAATCATGGATATTATTTTTCAAGTGCCAGTCCTCCAATTTTTGGAAAGTGCAGTTGTTAAGTTTTTATTTTTTTATTGTTGAGAGAGGGTCTCATATACGTTCAGCTGGCCTTAAACTTCTGATATAATATAAATAGTATATCATATATAGTTTTATATATATATATATATATATATATATATATTTTAAAGGGGATCTATTAGACTGGCTTACATGATATGGTCTGGGTAGTCCCACGATCACTTTCTTACACTGGAGAATCTGAGAATCTGGCACCAGCCCAGCCCATGAGGCTGACTGATCCCAACAGTCCCAGTCTGGTGCTGAAGGTCTGGAGGACCCCGGAGAGCTGCTGGTCTTCAGGCTGTGCAGGAATCCAGGAGAACTGGTGCTGATGTCAGTGAAGGGGTGCCTTAGCAACAGGAAGCAGGGATGCCTTAGCAACAGGAAGGATGAACTTGCCAGCAGGTATGAAAGCAAGCAGACAGAATGCAAAGCTTCCTTCTTCCATGTCCTTTGATCAGTGTGGCCATAGGGTGAATCTTCTGGCCTCAAAAACCTGATCATAAAAATTCCACGCAGATTTACCCAGCAGTTTACACTTGAGTTGATTTGAGACCCAGTGAAGTCAACAACCAAGATCAGTCATCACCCTAGGCAAAGCAGGATGGCAGAAACTGATGTCCAAGATTTGCCTAAATCATCCAGGAAAAGGTCAGTGGTAGTTGGGGGCTGTGGACCCCCAGACCCTGAATTTCCTGTCAACAACTTGTTTTCCTGTGTTTGATGCTACTCTGAGCAGGAGACCCTCTAGAGTTCCTGATAGCAGGGGAGTGGTTTCTGGTGGGTTTGGCTGGGGCGTGGCTATCAGTTAAGAATCCCTATATAAGCTGCCCCTGAACACAATAAAGGGGGTATTCTTGTTTCAAGGATGACCTGTGTCCCCATGTCTCTGTCTCTGTGAGTATGTATGTGTGTCAATCTCAAGGTCCTTTGCCCGAGACTCGTGAACCATACCGTAGCGCGTAGTAGCATGGATGGTACAGTGGTGGGAATGCAAAGGAAACCAAGCAAACTGTAAGAGGACCAGTTAGCTCAGGAGACCCACCATGTGTACAGGACTCTGCTCTTTTCCATGTTTGCTTATTTCTAAAAGTTGTAGAGTTAAAGGTTTAGAGGTAGGGTGGCTAAGAGGCAGTCACAGGACCAATAGCTCAGCCATACCCTACCTCCAGTGGGTTCCGAAGAGCGTGGGTCATCCCCTGGGAGCTCTAGACCCTCTTAGGAAGTGGTTGTCACAGCGTGATTGGGACTTTATAAGCTCTCTAGTCCTATCAACATTTACAACGATGGCTCTTAAAGCAATGGGGAAAAGTGCTGGGCTCTCCCAGCAATGCAGGCCAGGCTCCAAACCACAGCCTGGTCACGGCTGCTCACACACGCACTCAGGGAAACAGCTCAGGATTCTCTTAGGAGTATGTGATGAAGTGGGAAAGTGGTTAATTTTATCATCACTTGACCTCTGAGGACTCTTTGTCAATCTGCAAGAGAGCAGGCTGTGTGCCAGAAATACTTCGGCACAACGAGCCGCACTCAGGCTGCCCTGGATAGATCAGGCTGTTGTGTGGGCAGCCCCCCAGCTCAGCGCTGCCTCCCTCCCCCCAGCTCACTGCTGCCGCCCTCCCCCCAGCTCAGCGCTGCCTCCCACCCACAGGGGAGCTCTCAGGCTGTTGTGTGGGGAGCCCCCCAGCTCAGCGCTGCCTCCCACCCACAGGGGAGCTCTCAGGCTGTTGTGTGGGGAGCCCACCCAGCTCACCGCTGCCGCCCTCCCCCCAGCTCACCACTGATGCCCACCCAGCTCACCGCTGCCTCCCACCACCCACTGCGTGCCCTTGGGAGGATAATGCTCAAACGGTTTGCTCAGACTTGGGGACCTGGTAGGTATTTTCTGGGAAGTTAAGGAGTGAGCGAGCCTATCACTACTTTTAAGAAGCTCTCCTTTTTTGGTCATAGCAGTAAAGGGAAGGTACAAAGACATACCTTTTCCAGCTACCTATCTGGGTGAGGCTGGACTGTATCCACACACCTCAACCGTGGCAATAGATTGTAAAACACAGGATGCAGATGAGGGTAAGAGAATCAAACTGTAGGAATCTATTATTTTTCAAGTACCAGTCCTCTAGCTTTTGCTGTTAAGTTTTTAATTTTTCAATTGTTGAGAGAGAGTCTCGGGTCTGGAGAAATGGCTTAGTTGAGACTGCTCTTCCAGAGGTTCTGAGTTCAATTCCCGGCAACCACATGGTGGCTCACAACTGTCTACAATGGGATCTGATGCCCTCTTCTGTCATTCAGGCATCCATGTAAAGTAGAGCAGTCATACGTATAAATAAATACATCTTTAACAAAGACAGAGGGTCTTACATATGCTCAGCTGGCCTTGAACTCCTGAATTTCCTGCTTCACCCTGCCAAATGCTGGGATTACAGGCACGTACCACCACATCAAGCTTATGGTGTTGGGGACTGAAGGCAGGCTTTCACACATTCTAGGCAAGCGGTCTACCATCCTCATCCCGATTTTTACTTTGAACTGTGAACCGTATAGGCTTAACACGAGACATAGTGGCAAATGGCCTATCATCTAAGTACTCAGGAAGTGAACACAGGAGGATCAGAAATTCAAAGTCATCCTCAGCTACATAGTGAGCCAGCCTGGACAACATGAAACCCTGTGTCAAAAAAAAAAAAGTTTATTATTGTTCTTTGCAATGAATTAGTATTTTTAAAATTTGAACCGAAATTTATTTTATTTTCTTTGGATTTTCTTGAGACAGGGTTTCTCTATGTAGCTTTGGAATCTGTCTTGGAACTCACTCTGTAGACCATGCTGGCCTCAAACTCAGAGAGATCTGCCTGCCTCTGCCTCACAAGTGCTGGGATTAAAGGCCACCACCACCTGGCTCAATTAAAATTTCTAATGACAACAGAATTGGTTGGTTGTTTTGGGGATTTTTTTTTGGGGGGGGGTAGGGGTTAAGACAGGGTTTCTCTGTGTAACAGTCCTAGCTGTCCTGGAACTAGCTCTTGTAGACCAGGCTGGCCTTGAACTTACAGAGATCCACCTGCTTCTGCCTCCGGAGTGCTGAGATTAAAGGCGTGGACTACCACCACCTGGCTGGTTGTTTTTTAAGATAGGGTCTCTGTACATAGCCGAGGTGTGCCTAAAGACCCTCTTTCCTAAGTGATGGGTTACAGTATACATGGCTTTCAGTATTCAAGTGCTATGCCAGTACACATGGCTGGCTGATATTGTAACTGTTAAAAGATAATCAAGGACTGGAGAGAGGGCTCGGTAGTTAACAGCACTAGCTGTGCTTCCTAAGGTCCTGCGTTCAATTCGCAGCACTCACACAGTGGCTCACAACCTCCTATAAGGGGGACTTGATGTCTTCTTCTAGCATACATAAAACACACAAAAGTAGCCGGGCGGTGGTGGCGCACGCCTTTAATCCCAGCACTCGGGAGGCAGAGGCAGGCGGATCTCTGTGAGTTCGAGGCCAGCCTGGGCTATAAGAGCTAGTTCCAGGACAGGCACCCAAAAAACTACAGAGAAACCCTGTCTCAAAAAAAAAAAAAAAAAAAAAAAAACCACAAAAAAACAAAAACACATAAGTAAATAATTTTTTAAAAAAGGATATAATCAACGTAAACCAAAACTGAGGGCCTCAATATTTCCTAGAGTGTAAAGTAGTTCTATAACTGAGCAGCCTAAGACCTGCTGGCTTAAGCGTTCCTTGGTTAGTCACTTTGACAAATACCCCACAGAAACCATTCAAAAGAAGGAAAGACTGACTCTGGCTCGTGGTTTTAAAGGCTTCAGTATGGTCACGTGCCTCTGCTGCTCCTGTGCCTGCGATGAGGCAGAACATAAACAGAGGACACAGAGTACAGCGCAAAAGCTTACCTCAAGACAGACAGGAAGCCGGAAGGAATAAGAGGAGGGGTCGAGGCCAAGGTATAGCCATTCAAGGACACGCCCCAACCAGGTCCCAACTACATGGTTCCATCATTCCCCATTTTCAATGTATTACACCACTGGTTAGGTCAGAGACCTCAGGAGCTAACTGATCTCCTATGGCAGTGGGTTCGTAACCTGTGGGTGTAATGACTCTTTCATAGGGGTCACCTAAGACCGTATGCATATCAGATATTTACATTACAATTCAAAACAGGTACAAAATTAGTTATAAAACTGCAATAAAAATAATTTTATGATTGAGGGGTCACCACAACATGAGGAATTGTATTAAGGGGTTGCAGCATTAGGACGGGTGAGAACCACTGTATGGAAAAGCCCTCACAAACATACCCAGGGGTGTGCCTCACTAATTTCCAGGTATCTCTCAATCCAGGGTGACAGCCAATATTGATCATCACAGGCAGTTAAGTATAGCAGAAACACATGTCCTTTCAATAAGAGACAGGGCAAAAGTATAGCATATTCATAAAGTGAGTGATTATACAGATGGTATAATCAAGCTATATCTCTATATATATCAGTTTAGATAGCTCTCACAAACTTTGAGGGCCTATACTGATGGCCTGCCAGAGGCCTATTGCTGCCCTTATTCTGGAAGGACACCTGCTCTCTGTGTGAGCTTCCTCCCTATGAACAGTGCCAGGGTCAGACACTGGCAGAGTACCTGGGATACAAAACAAAGAACCAATGCAAGCTACCACATGGGTGAACCTCAAAAAAAAAAAAAAAAAAGTTTTAGAAAAGAAACCAGACCCAGAACACCACACCACATATTGTATAACTATTTATATAAGATATCCCCCCACCCAAAATATTTGTGTGTGTGTGTGTGTGTGTGTGTGTGTGTGTGTGTGTGTCTGCAGAAACAAATCAGTAGTTCCCCGGGACAGGAAGAGAAGATCTCAAATACCAAGTTGGAGATCTCCTTGGAAGGTAACAGAAATGTTCTAAGCTGGCCACCATGGTGATGACTGCACAATTGGCAAGAAATAACTTAATTTCTGTAAATATAGTAAAAATTACTCAATTGTACAACACATTTAACTCTCTTCTCTTTTCGTGTGTGGCGTGAGCGACACGTAGGTGCGCCAGGCTGACGTAGAGAATCCTTTTTGATCTTCCGTGCTCTTCACGGAGGCGGGAGAGTTTTGCTAGCTGGCTTGCTCATCCCTGTCTCCATCTAACCAAGCTGGAATCACAGCCCAGCTGTCACCCTCGCACTGGCTGATGTTTACATGAGTTCTGGGGATCTGAACCCTAGTCCTCACACTTCCACGGCAAGCACTTTAACCAGCGAGCCATCTCCCCAGGCCAGAACTGTAGAATACACTTTAAAACGGGTGTCCTGGGATCAACAACATGGCTCAGAGCTAAAGATGCCTCACGTCTGATTAGATCTCCTGATCTCAACAAGGAGTTGAGAACAGACTCTGCCATGTTAACCTGACTGCTACTTGCACACTGTGGCAAACACACCCCACAAATAATTAATTAAATGTAATTTTCAAGATATTAAAAAGGGCCAACCACGGTAGCATATGCCTTTAATCCCAGCCCTGGGGAAGCAGAGGTAGGTGGATCTCTGAGAGTTTGGGGCCACCCTGGTCTACATAGCAAACTCTAGGCCAACTCAAAAAAAAAAAAAAAAAAAAAAAAGAACTCCTCAAAGGAAAAAAAACAAAACAAAAACCCCGAAACACACACATACACCACAACATTAAAATGGGTGGTAACACATTAGAGATTACGAAATTACAAAACAATAGAATTTAACAAAATAAAAGGACAGAAGCTGCAAAAATGGTCAAAATGTCAACACTGTTTTCAGAATCAACATTTCGGGACCCTTAGAGCAGCTCTCAGAGGGTCCAGGTCAATACTCTGGCTTCCCTGTGCTTAATGACTTTTCTCCCCTCTCTGCATTCAGACAGAAGAAATTATGCCTGAATCTTGGGGGAACCTCCTTCAGAAAGGCTGAAAACTTTACCAAAAGAATACATACCACCCGTTCTAAGGTTCCATTTTTAAAAATTTTTTTTTCAAAGATGGGTTTTGTGGTGGAATACTTTTCTAGGAGGCTCAAAACACTGGGTTCTATTTCCAGCACCATCAAAAAACAAAAATAAAGAAGTCAGAAGTTCTGAAGCCAGGCGATACGTTTTTATTAAAATGTTACACTTTAAAAGACAACGGATAACAATTCTGTTTCAAGCAGTTCCCCCCCCCCCCCCGCCTCCGCTCAGAACGAAACGGTTCTCCAGACAGGATCAGAAATTCTCAAGAGTCTTTTTTCTTGAAAAGATATTAAAACACTCGATGACAAGGTGGAAGGTGCCCTTGAGTCAGGAGGACACTTGAGGTAGTTCGGGGATTCTCCGGGGTCTTTGAAGCGTTTGTGTGCACAGGTATTCAGGACCAAACGCCCCAAATGCCTCCCTCGCATCTAGTCTTCCCCCAGATTGAAGCCCTTCGAGCATCATCTGTAACACCCGCTGCGTAACTCCGGACGGTTCGCAACACCCCTGCGGCGCAGCTTGCAGCCTGCACAGGCTGGCTGGGGATGGGAATGGGGATGGGGAGGCCTGCGCCTCGCACCTGCCTCCCACTCCCCGTTCCGCGATCCCGGACACAGAGTGCTTGCCTCTCCCGGATCCCCGCCCCTTCCCGAGGATGCGCGTGGCTCCGGCCTCGTCCACGCATTCCCCAGCGCAGCCCTCAGCCCGCTCACCCGAACACGTGCTCCGAGCTCCAGATCTTCATCGCCGCAGCCGCAGGCCCTAGGCGCGGGCTCGGCGCTCTGCGGGATGCTGCGCGACGCCGCGAGGGCGGGGCGCCTGCTGGACCGCCTCTTCCATCACGTGGCCCGGGCTGCAGCGGCTAAAAATAGGGACGTGGGAGGCGGGTGGTACCCAGAGCGACGCTGCGGCAAGGGCTTGCAAATGGCAGCGCCAGGCTCTTTGAAGCAGTCCAAATTGTTCCTCTGCCCTTTCCAACCACACGGGAATGTTGTGGACGAAGCAGACTGCCAATTTAAAATAAATAGTCTGGGTATTGAATAAGCTTGAAACCCCAGTGATTGGAAGCGTCACAGGCAGCCCAGTAGAGAGACTACAATGACAGGTCCCTTGCCCCTAGGAAGTAGAAGTAGTGGGTTCTGCGAATGCTTTCGGGATAAGCTTTATGTGGTGCCCCTGCAAAAGACTTGAGGGCAAAGGCAGACTTCGTCTTAGAGTTACCAGTTACTGGAGCGCTGCTCTAGTGGAGCTAATCGCCTTTATGCTGGTGGACACAAAACAGTTCTCGCCTCAGAGGGAGTAAAGTAGTTTGTTTTTGAGCCAAATATGAGTGATCATGATCCAGGAACAAGGCCTGAGGTTGCCCTGAAGACATGTCCCACCGAGAATGTGGTTACACAAAACTATTAGTTACAGAACAAAGAAAGTCACAAATCATGCCCTTTACCAAGAAACCACAGCGATCAGAGCAAGTTGGGAGCTCAGCTATAGGCCTTAGATGATAGCATTCTTCGTATTTGGTTGGTGAAAAGTCAGTGGTCTGCTATGGAGTGTACTGTAAAGGTTTTGATAGGCGAAGCTATTTGATCAGACACGTGGGTGGGCGGTCTTCAGAAGGGCTGTATATAAAGGGCTGTATATAGGGTTGCTGGATGGGTATGGCAGCCCACATATGATCTAAGCTTACTGGAGGTAGACATAGAATCTAGCGAGCAAGGTGGCTAGCCAGACTAACAACAAGCTACAGTTTAGCAAGAGATTCCATACACATACACACATACATAAGTATCTTCACACACTTGCCCACAAACATGTGCCCACACACATGCAGCTATGAGCATGAACAGCACGTACACACACAAACAAAAAAGAAAGATAAAAAGGGACTAAAGCTAGCACAAGATAATTTGGACTCTAATCCAGTTTGAGACAGGCCTCAAACTCACTGAGATCCACCAACCTGGGCTCCTGAGCGCTAGGATTAAAGGTGCATGCCACCACCGCCCGGCCACATTCATTTCCTGAGTTCTCAGGTTATCCCATCTTACAGGAAGAGCTAAGGCCTGCTTGAACCTGACCCACATGCTCTGTACCAAATTACATCTTAGTAAGGACAGCTTCAGTGTAATCTTCCCACTTTGCAACCACCAAGACCAGCAACTAGATCTGATGGGAAAGGGAACCGGAGGGTCCATCTCTTGTATTTTGTTTTTGTTTTGAGACACAGTCTTGCTGTTTAATGCTGGTCGGTCTGGAAATCTCTTTGCAGACCTCTGTGGCCTGAAACTTGCGGCAATTTTCCTGCTTCTGCTTCCCAAGTGCTGGGATGACAGGAGCCAAGTCCCACGTGGGCTCTAGCTTAACTTTAACTGCTCATATATCCCACAGTTCATGCAAGGGGTTCTCGAAGCACCTGTTCAGCCAAGATCACCCAGCCCACCCAGGGCTACTCAGCCCTGTGTCTTTCTTCACTGACCCTCTCTATTGCGCTTAAACGGCTGCACGGTCTCCTGATAGCTCACTCACCTTCCCGTTTCCTTTGTGCATCCCCCTCTTCTTCCTCTGAACCCTCCCTGGGAACACATCCATTGACTCCCAAGCCTGCATCTCTGTGGTGGCTAGTTTTATGTCAATTTGACACAAGGTAGAATCACTGGAGAGGAGGAAGCCTCAGTTGTGAAGCTCCTCCATAAGATGGGGCTGTAGGCAAGCCTGTAAGGACATTTTCTTAATGAGTGATTGATGGGGGAGGGCCCAGCCTACTGTGGGTGGAGCCATCCCTGGGCTGGTGGTCCTGGCTTCTAAAAGAAAGCAGACTTAGCAGGCCATGTGAGCAAGCCAGTAAGCAGCTCCCCTCCATGGCCTCTGCATCAGCTCCTGCCTCCAGGTTCCTGCCCTGTTTGAGTTCCTGTTCTGACTTCCTTCAGTGATGACCAGTAAGCATAAGCTGCATAAATCCTCTCCTCCCCAGTTGCTTCTGGTCATAGTGTTTCATCACAGCAATAGTAACCCTGGCTAGGACAATCTCCATGTCACATTTCCACCAAGCTTTTGTCTCACTCCAGCGGCCTGGATGCTTATAACCTCCCAACAGGCTCCAAGCACCATATTCCTTGGGCCCATTTCTCCTCAGTGATGCTGTTGGGACCCAGAATATCCAGGGTCTCCAAGCTAGAGACATGTTGTCGGTCTTAAAGCCAGTCAGTCATGACCTTTTGGGATTTACCTCTTGCACAGGATGCTAACCCACTCACTCCTCCATCCCCATCTTAGAGGAGTCAGCAAGTCTGGGGCCAGTGTTGGCCCCTCTTCGTGAACGGCTTTCCTCTAAGCCTTAGGGCCTTTACCCAAGAAAGGAGCAGGCTGGCAGCAGCCACGCTCAAGGGCAGGTGAGAATGGAATGAAGCCACAGAACCGGCTTTCTGCAGGTGACCTGCCACCTGTCACTGCCCTGCCTCCAGACTGACTGCACCCTAGTACTGTCCACTTCCTCCTCCTGACCGTCTCTCAGTCTCCTATCAGCCTGTCTGAATAAATGGTGCCGCCTCGTACCAGATAGCTGTGACTTGTCCTTGAGAACCTGTCTTCACGCCTCCGTAGGGAAGCCCTGCAGTCCTCAGCACTGCCTTTGGGTGCCCCTCCCCGCTCCCAGTGCTCAGAGCCGGTCTGCACCTCTGGCCTTAAATCACCAAGCTCTGTGGCTACTGGATTTAATAGTCAGTCTCTCCTACCAGACTCAGGCTGACTTGGGATCAGTTTCCAAGCCCACTCACAGGCCTCTTGAGTGGGCTTTTCTGGGGCAAGATTCAAAAATTATACTTTTGCCAGGCAGTGATGGTGAACAGCTTTAATTCCAATACTTGGGAGACAGAGGAGGGCAGAACTCTGTGAGTTCAAGGCCAACCTGGTTTACAAAGCGAGTTCCAGGACAGCCAAAGAAATCCTATCTCAAAAAAAGAAGGAAGGAAGGAAGGAAGGAAGGAAGGAAGGAAGGAAGGAAGGAAGGAAGAAAGAAAAGGGGGCTTGCAAGATGGCTCAGCAGTTAAGAGCACTGACTGCTCTTCCCAGCACCTACATGGCAGCTCACAGCCATCTATAATTACAATTCCAGGGGATCTGGAACCTTCATACCAATGCACATCAAATAGAGTTTAAAAAATTAAAAAAAAAGAGAAAAGAAAAAGAAAATATGTATTCATTTTTTTATGAGCAGCCTGAGCCATTAAAATGCTGGCTAAAGTTTGAAAAGTGGGGCTGAATCTCTTTGAACCGTCCAAGGACAGGATCTGAACCCATTTGCTGTGCACACATGACCTGACACAGTCTCTGGCAAACAGAAGGTACTTGCCAGGTGCTTGTTCAGTGACTCAAGGATCATTCCTAGGCAGTGATAAGACAAAGAATGCCCTGGCCCTGGGTGGCAGGCACACCACCCAGGATAACTCCCAGCCGGCAACCAGTCTAGTGCTTCTTGGCCTGTTCTTCAACTGCTGACCACCTGGGGGAACCTACAGGCTTGCCCAGCAGAGGTCCTACTTTTTCGCTGTTTGAGACAGATTCGTGCTATGTAACGCAGGTACACAGTCCTGATCCTTCTGCCTCAGCTTCCCAGTGCTGGAATTATAGGTCTATATTAGCACAGCCAGTAGGGGTATGTGTGTGTGTGTGTGTGTGTGTGTGTGTGTGTGTGTGTGTGTGTAGTGTCTGTCTGTATGTGTGTCTGTCTGTGTATGTGTTGGAGATTAAACCCAGGTATCAAGTTTGTGTTCTAATCTTTTAAACATCTATTTTTGGTCCAGGCATGGTGGCACAAGGCTTTCTCTTTCTTAGCAGGGTTTCAGTGAAACCTAGGCTAACATCAAGCTCAATATATAGCAGAGGCTGGTCTTGAACTCCTGATCTTCCTGCCTCCACCTCCCAAGTGCTGGGATTATAGGCTTGAGCCACCATAACTCAAATATTTCTTTTCCTTCCTTCCTTCTTTTTTAAATAAAAGACCCTGCTGCCAAATAATAGTTGAGAGTTGCCATAACTGAGTAGGTGTCTTGTTTTGTTTTTAAC
The DNA here is from genome assembly GCF_982192425.1 of Myodes glareolus. Classification (NCBI taxonomy): domain Eukaryota; kingdom Metazoa; phylum Chordata; class Mammalia; order Rodentia; family Cricetidae; genus Myodes; species Myodes glareolus. The sequence goes on from NC_142038.1 coordinate 20,971,394, forward strand.
TTAGGGAGAAAAACCAATCTCCTAGCAGGGGAAGAATCTTAAAAAAAAAAAAAAATTGGAGCTGCTCCTTGCCCACTTCCCATGGATATTTGTTTCACTCATTACCCCAGAACTGCAGGAAGAAGCAGGCACCGATGATTACCAATTTATTAACACAACCACAGTAAGGACAGTTTATAGAGACTCGCTGGCCTGTTGTGTTATCAGAGCAAACAGCAAAGGGGACACTGGCAGTTCCTGACCACCAACTCGGTCTGCTGAGCTCTTCCTGACAGAATACCCTGGGAGTGGCTAGGAATGTAGCCCGCTGGGTTCAAATGCCAACACTGAAAAATTATTGGAGGGGCTAGAGAAAACACACAGTGATTAAGAGCACTGGCTGTTCCTTAGAGACCTGGGTTCGGTTCCCAGCACCCCCATGGCGGCTAACAATTGTCTGTAATTCCAGGCCCAGGACATCTGATGCCCTCTTCTGGTCTCCACAGGCACTGCATGTGGCATAATACATACATTTAAGCAAAATACTCATAGGATAAACAAATAAATCTAAAAGAAATTACTAGAATCCAAATATATTCGAGTCTGTCTTGAGCCTTATTTAGCCCAGATGCAATCATGTAATCCTTAGGTTCCTGTGGTGTTCTCTTCCCAAGCCCCACTCAGAATCTCTGAGTCTTGCTAACACACACCTTAAGGTTTTCCTCCTTATCTCTGCTGTGCATGTTGATTCGATACAGTCGAGCATACATCGAGGTGGCTGTCATCAAGGAGTCGGATGTTCCAAGTACTCTTTCAAGAAGGCACAATTGGGTTTTGCTTTGCCAAAGATTGAACTCAGGATCTTGCCCGTGTCAGGAAAACATACTAGCCCTGAGCTACACTTCAGTCCTAAATCTAGGGGTTTTGTGACATCATCCGTTTAGTGTAGTGCTGAGGAAATGTGTAGAAATGCTGACTCACAGGGCTGAAGAGATGGTTCAGAGGTTGAGAGCTCTGGCAGTCTTCAGAGAACCCAGCAAGCTCACGGTGGCTCACCATCTACAATGGAATTTGGTGCCCTCTTCTGGCATGTAGGCGTACATGCAGGCAGAACATTATATACATAAAAATCAAGAAACTACTGACTCAAGGTGAGGAAAGGGCTGATGAAGGAATTTTAAATGCCCAGCTGCCACCATTCATGCAGCTTGCATTGCTAGCCCTCGGGTTAGTGCTGTAATTCATTATCCTTAGTTATCATCTAGAACCAGAAGTTCTCAACCTATGGGTCGAGATCCCTTTGAAGGGGATCGAATGACCCTTTCACAGGGTCTCCTAAGACCATTGGAAAACATAGATATTCACATTATGATTCATAACAGTAGCGACATTACAGTTACGAAGTAGCATCAAAATACTTTTCTGGTTGGGGTTCACCACAGCATGAGGAACTGGATTCAAGGGTTGCGGTGTTAGGAAGGTGGAGAACCATTGATCTAGGTGCTCTTAAATGGACATTTTTAGAGTCTCTCAGCTGAGACAGAGTAACTGGGGCAGGTTTAGCACACAGCTTTGTCTTATGGAAAAATCTTAGACTCTCAGCGGCTAAACTATGGCAAAAGTAAAATCACTGAATGATAATTTCAAAAGAAATCCAGACCAGTCTTTTAAAGTTTTAAAATTCTTGTTTGTTGTTGGTTTTTGAGACAGGGTTTCTCCATGTAACCCTGGTTGTCCTGGAACTTGCTCTGTAGACCAGGCTGACCTCCGGCTCAGAGATCTTCCTGTTTTTCTCAGATGCTGGAATGAAAGACTTTCGCCACCATTTCCAACATTATTTTGAGGTCTTTTGAAAAAGAGAGAAGAGCCGGGCAGTGGTGGCGCATGCCTTTAATCCCAGGACTTGGGAGGTAGAAACAGGCAGAACTCTGTGAGTGCCAGGACAGGCTCCAAAACTACACAGAGAAACTTTGTCTTGAAAAACCGAAAAAAAAAAAAAAAGAAAGAAAGAAAAAAGGAAAGAAAAGAAGCTGCCAGTCTTGGAGAGTTTTGTAGCACTCTCCTGCCATCTAGTGGAAAAATACGTGCAGCACGGCTCACTTGGGCAGTCCCAAATTCATCACAAATGATGAATTTCTAGCTGGAAATAGACGCAGAATTCCAGCTACCTGAAAGACTGAGGCAATAGGATCACAAGTTCAGGACCTGCTTGAGCTAACACAGTAAATTCAAGGATACTCTGAGAAACTTATTGAGACTATCTCAAAATTAAAAAAAAATAAAATGATAAAGACAGAAGAAAGGAAAAGAAATTAAACAGAAAGTTAAAAAAAAAAAGAAAAAAGCTGGGTATTTAACTCAGAGCTTCTCTAACTATGGAGGTTCTGGGTGCAGTCACCAGAACCAAAAGTAAACAGGTCTACACCCTGTAGAGTGTGGAAGCCCAGTCCTGGAATCCCACTATTTGGGAGGCAGAGGCCAGCCTGGTCTATACAGTGAGTTGTAAGGCAGTCTGTATATATATTGTGAAACCCTGTCTCAAAAAAAATTATGCTGTGGATGTTCAGTATCTTACACACACATAATGTAAATGTTTATTTTATCATCTGAACTGGAAATATTGAAATGATATTTCAATGCTTCTTGGGGTCTGGCAAGATGGTATCGGGAGTGGGTAGATATCTTGCTGCACCAGCATGAGGTCATGAGCTCAGATCCCCAACACCCATGCAAAAACAGGTGTGGGGGAGGCTGGAGAGATGGCTCAGAGGTTAAGAGCATTGCCTGCTCTTCCAAAGGTCCTGAGTTCAATTCCCAGCAACCACATGGTGGCTCACAACCATCTGTAATGGGGTCTGGAGCCCTCTTCTGGCTTGCAGCATACACACAGACAGAATATTGTATACATAATAAATAAATAAATATTTAAAAAAAATAAAAAAAATAAAAACAGGTGTGGCAGCACATGCCTGGAACCCCGGAGCTGGAGAGTGTGACTCTGGAGGACTTACTGGCCAGCCAGACTAGCTTAAACAGCGAGCTCCAAGTCCAGCCAGAGACCCAGTCTCTAAGAGGAAGATGGAGAGCAACAAGAGGGATGCCTAGCATTGGCTGGAAAACTTACGTGATGGAGTTGACAGAATGCTGAGAGGAGGCTGGACTGGGCCTTAGCTGTTTGGCATGTGCGAGGTACTTGGTGGCAGAAGTTATGAAATAATTCCACACTAGTTCAGAATTATATATAATAAAGGGTTAAAGCCTGCAGTTTGTCTTCCATTAAAGGCCATTATTTAACCCATATGGGTTTCTTGGTTAACCATTTTAAAGGCAAGACTGTTAGTACCTCTGAAGGCTTGCTAGTTGCTTTGTGTTCTTGTACAGCCTGAATGGTTGGTGACCTCTTTTTAAAATAATGTTTTATAATATCCTTCCCAGAACATGAGTTTGGGGGACTGTAGGAATGTTAACCTAGGTATTCCATTGCTGTAATAGGTCAGAGTCCCATAAATCCACTACAACATTAGCTACATATGGCCTCATCCTTCCTTTCTATCCTTCTGACCCTATGCATTCAACCCACCTCATGCTTTGTTTTACTTGAGATAGGGTTTCAGTTCCTAGGAATTGAATATCTGCCTCTTGAAGAGACCAATCTGGATGCCAAGGTTCTGGAGTAATGATAGTCACATCTACACCTGTAATCCCTCAATTACAATGTCAATTACTCTTAGCTTTGATCTTTGATCATTTATAGAAGTCTACCAAAATATACGTTTTCTATTTCCTACTGGAGATTTTGACTCATTATCCAGGTCTGTTCCATCATCCAGAACAGTATGTTTTTTTACAGTAGGCACTGGATTGTTTTATTTTCCTGGTGAGACATGTTCTCCACAGAGACTGGGAATAACTGAACCTTGTTTGACATCAGGTCCTGCAAGAGGCCCCCAAGGAGTTTCCTGGTGGTATCGGGTTGCCTTGTCTGTCTCTTGTCGACCTACATTCATTAGTCCAATGTCGGCCTTTGTTACACCTCCTGCATATACCAGAAGGCTGAGTCCTCCTATTCTTGCATTCCTAGAGCAGATATTATTCCTAGGAATTCCTTATCTACAGTCCCTTCTTAGATGTTGTATTCTTCCACAATTAAAACATTTGACATTTTGTTTTCTCCTCATACCATTGGAAATCTCTTCTCCTACCCAAGCTTCAGTACTATAATCAAATGTTTCAACATTCACTGTGTGCAAGATCCATTCATCTATGGGTGCCGATCTAACCTTTAAAGGCCCAAGGATCTTCTTACATTCTAAGTTGGCATTTTCAAAAGCCAAGGATTCAATTAGTACCTGTCTAGCTTCAGGGTCTGTCACTCCTAATTGTACAGCCTTAGTTAATCTTTGTAAGAAGTCAGTAAAGGGTTCTCTTTGGCCCTGTTTAACCCTAATATATGACTCAATCCTCTGAGTTCCTAGTTCCTGAATCCTGTCCCAAGCATTTAAAGCTGCTGTGCTACATAGGGACAAGGTGCATTCATCATAGTGAGTCTGTTCCTGAGGATCAGAGTTATGACCCTCACTAAGAATTTGTTCTTTGGAAGTCTCAAATCCTTTTACTTTCCCCTGTTGCTCTAAACTTTTTGCCTCTTCTTTCAAGTAACACTTCCAAAGCAGCTGAGGTTCATTTTCTAGGACTGCTCAGATTGATTGAAGCCAATTGTGTGAGGTTGCCTTATTGCTTGAAGCCCACGTTTTCACCATTTCCCTGACAAATGTTAAATGTAGCCCATGAGAAACTATTGCTTGTTTATTTCTTTTAGATCGCTCATACGTATTGGTTCCCATGCATATTCTTTGACTACTTTAGGGTACTTTGTGCCAGATGGTCTTTCTGAGGAAATTACCGGATATGCTGTTGAAACTCTGTGTAAGTCATCCCGGGGTCTGGCACGTACTGATGAGGCTAAATCCTGTCCTTGTACCTTCTGTCCTTGTTCATCAATTTCAATAAATTCTTCAATCTTTTCAATATTTTTTACTACTGCCTTTTTAAAAGTCTGAATCTCCTGTCCAGTGTTCTGCTTTAATGTCCTCACCGAGAATTCCAACTTGTCAGTAAAGATAATTTCTCATCCTTGGATATATCATAATTTTTCAACAGATTCTGACAGATTCAACAGCACAAATTCTTTCAGATAATTTTGTCAAATTGATGCTATCCCTCTCCGTAGTATTGGACCATTTTTAATGAGATAATATTGAAAACAAAGCTAATTCCTAGAATCAAATAAAGGGAAAGAAAATAACGTAAGTCTTATACAATACCTTCCATAATATAAGCAAAATAATTATTGAACTCCTGGATATTATCCGTCATTTTTTGTAGTTTTTCAGATCTTTCTTGTCAGAAGGCAATTACAATGAACTGGAGTAGGTGTAATAATTGTTATCGGCCAGCAGGTGTCGCAGTTGCAGCCACAAGATTGAGAGACGCTAGCAGCAGAGAACAGCATGTGCTGCTTGCTTAGGTACTGAAAATATGCTTTGTTTAACAAATTAAGAGCAGGGGGCTGGAGAGATGGCTCAGTGGTTAAGAGCACTGGCTGTTCAATTCCCAGCAACCATATGGTGGCTCACAACCATCTGTAAATAGATCTGGTGCCCTCTTCTGGTGTGTGGGCATACATGGAGGCAGAATGTTGTATACATAATAAATAAATAAATTATAAAAAAACAAATTAAGAGCAGTTATTAAGGAGATCAAATGATTCCAAGAGTTGGGGTCCAGGATAAAGATAAAACCCAGAGTTTTCCATCAGTGCGAGTTGCAGTCTGTATGCACTGCAGGGATCACAGGCAGCAATATGTGGGCTGGTGTGTAATGCACAGAGAGGCAGCACGTGGGTCGTGAGCCAGGGAGCACTGCTGAGCAGCAGCCTGCTGCATCTGAGGGCCAGCTAGAGCCACGGGTGGGAGAGTTACTGCCCAATGCTCCATGCAGCTGGCAGACAGATCCCAAAAAGTGTGGACTGGTCCCCATATTTGAACACCAGATGATGGCAGAAGTTACAAAATAATCCCACCCTAGTTCAGAATTACATATAATAAAAGGTTATTTATTTAGGGGAGACTCACAGATCACTGTCCTAGATCACAGTCAGTCCTCTGCACGAACAGGGAACAGGAACAGAGTCTAGCAAGATAGCGAGCACATGCTTTACAGCTACATTTATAGTATAAGAGACCACGCCCAAGTGGGCTGGTATCTTAAAGGCTGCTGGCTGAAGGAGTGGAAGGAGCTCCCACAGCAGGTACTGGTTCAATTCGCAGTACTGGAAGAAAAAATCAAAGAGGATACTCAGTGTCATTAATATACAAAACTACATATAAAGCAAAAACTCTGTGTGTATAAAACAGAACGTCATGAAGAAATAAAGTGTATATGTTTGCAAATACACATGGAACACAGACTCATGCATGGAAAAGCTGCCCATGAGAACGGAAGAAGAATGAGAAATCGAGAGGTTTTTTTCTTGGCTTCTTTATGAGCTAGAGTCTCACTCCAGCTCAGGCTGGCCCTGACCTAATTATAGAGGTCACTTGCAGTGCCCCTCAGCTGCCCAGATGCTGTGAGTATGGACATGAGCCGCCATGCCCAGCTCTGTTTAGTTTTTGAGGTGAGATCTCACTATGTAGCTCAGGCTGTCCTTGAACTTGCCAGTCTCTCGTCTCAGCCTCTCCTCTTCTGGGACTACAGATGTGCACAGCCTTGCCCAGTTCTAAATAGACCTTTGGACTGCCTGTCCCTGATGGGTAGTGACACCGAGCACCGTTCCATGCACCAGTTTAGGCCACCTGGCTTCTTCCCTTTAGGCATTGACGATTAAGGACTTTTGCCAATTATGGGTTGTTGGGATTAAATTAGGTCATCAGACTTGCATGGCAAGCATTTTTACAAGCTGACACATCTTACTTCCTTGCCCTTGTTTGTTCTGGAGACCAGATTTCACTCAGTAGGCTAGACTGGCTTCAAACTTGCAATCCTCCATACCCTAGTGTAGCAGGCTTTCTCTTTTGAGCCACCAACCAGCTCTCAAATCATGACACAGAGATTTATTTTTCGTTTTGAATGCCAGGTCTAGCTTAGGCTTGTTTCTGGCTACCTCTTTTAACTCAAATTAACTTGCTTCTCTTTATCCACTGTTTGCCTCAGGGCTTGTTACCATTCTTCCTTCCTTCCTTCCTTCCTTTCTTTCTTCCTTCCTTCCTTTCTTTCTTTCTTTCTTCCTTCCTTTTTTTCTTTCTATCTTACATTTCACCTCTTTTCTATGGGGAAAACAGAGTTATGGAGCTGGGACCGAGGGAGCTGGGAAAAAGCAGCTATCTTTTAAGACTGATACCCCAAAGCTATTGGTGGAAAAAATTTCCACAGTCTTTTTCCCTTTTGGTTAAATAGGAAGGTTCTAAATCTAATACAAAACTATATACAATAGGAACAATTATCAAGTATTTTCAAGGAGAAAAAAAGATAATAACATACAGTAAAATGAAACTATAACCAACAAGAACATCAATCAAGAGACGCATACTAAATGTCCCAGCTGTCGGTAACTGGCAAATGACAGAGATTATGCTGAAAGTTGTCTTATCCTGAAGCATCTAAGTTTTGTACCTAATATGCCTTAGGTAAGATAAGATAGGATAGTAGCTGTGGTTATCTAGTTTTCAACCCCATCAAAGACCTGAGAAGGAAAATAATACTACCTGAGTAAGCAGAAAGTGCAAGCGAGCAACTTCCAAAACGTGCAAAAAAAAATGACAGAAACAGCTGGCTACCTGGATAGTCACCCAAGGTCTCTCTGCAATGTTGGGGCAACCAACTTTGTCTATAGGCCTAGAATGTCTGACAGACCATTTTCAGAAGCAGAAAATTTTGAAAGACTGTTCTATCCTGTCTTGGCAAGGTTCAGCAGTTCTTTTTCTCAAACCCTGCTTGTCCAGATTGGACAGTGTGCTTATTGTCAGCTGTAAAGGCAAGGGCAGTTCTTTGCCTGATAGGCCAGTTTTGTCCAGAAGAAAGCAAGCTCCATCTGAAGTGTCTTCAGTGTCCACCATTCTCTTGGGAGTAGATCAGTACTGCCAGGAACGGTCATGTCTCATGTCAACAGAATTCTAAATTTTTAACACATTTAAATGCCATGTTCTGTAGGTATTTGGAGTGTTTGAGGATTACCTATCTATGCGTAGTACATCTCTGTGCATCTAGAGACCCTAACTAACATAATTATATGTATGACAAACATGAGTGACTATTCACCTGTAATTCTTAGTAACCTATATAACTTAAAGATTAAAGCTTTCCATCATAAAAATAAACAATCTTCAAACATGTGTATAGCTGTAATTAAGGAAGTCCATGAGAGCTCAGAACAAAAGATAATAACGGATTATTTGGGGAACACTTACAATACAAAGCTGCTGCGGTCTTTTACTCTGTTGGTGCTATTATTTAGTTATCAAATAATTTTTCTCTGTTAAAATCCTCAGAAAATTGTCGCAAGTGTAATAATCTTGATTGACTAGCAGGTGGAGCCGATGTTCGGGTGGCTGCTGAGATTTTTATGATGTAATGATAACATTTGGCCAGCAGATGTCGCAGTTGTACCGCTAAGGCAGGACCTGAATAACTTGTGAGACTTGTGAGAGCAGAGTTCAAATGAATTACATCTAAATTTGGTTAGATTTGGTAAGAACCTGATTACGGGGGTGGGGAGCGAAAGTTGCGGGCGGGCAGAGTTACCCGGGAGCCCACAAGCAGGTACACGCCGCTCGATCACCGGGTGGGAAGTGCCTGCCCCACAGAGCCACCAGGGGATTGATTGCACGCAAGCAACCAGGAGCGGGAAATTTAAAACCCCGGGTTTAAACGCACAGGCGCTGAGGCATGCCTGGAGGAGCCGCCAGTACTGGGACACATGTAGATGGTTCCCCGGCTGGAGACACGGGGCTGTTGAGCCGGAGGACTACGGAACTGGGGGTGGTGGCGGTGGCGGAGAGGGTGCTTAGCGCAGGCTCCGAACTCGCCGAATGCACAGCCGTGTCCGGCCACGAGGCACATCAAACAAAAAAGGCAGGCAGACCCGGCTTGAACGCTGTTAAAAACACGGGGAAAACTCTGGTCCACAGGGCCAGTGGTTGGCCGAATTGTTTAAAAACGCCCGGGCGGATGTACGGCCAGGCCTGCGGCTATTTCACGGCTGCAACCGCAGCTCACTATAGCGAGTGCGCGAGCTCCAGGGGCGAGTCTGAGTTAGGAGAGTCTTTCTGTGGTATTCACTCGTAAGTGGTTTTTAAACATAAAGCAAAGAAAACCAGCCCACAAATCACAATCCCAGAGAACCTAGACAACAATGAGGACCCTAAGAGAGACATAAATAGATCTAATCTACATGGAAAATCGAAAAAGACAAGATCTCCTGAGTTGTCTCAGGAGCATGGGGACCTTGGGAGAGGTTTGAAGGGAGAAGAAAAGAAGGGAGGGAGCAGAGAAAAATGTAGAGATCAATAAAAGTCAATTTTAAAAAAGGGCAAAAAAGAAAACAAGAATATTTACACGTGATAATCGTCTTTCTGGGTCTGGGTCATCAGTGTTTTTGGTCTACATAAGTTGTCATCAGTGTTTTTGGTCTTGGCCATTCTTGCAGGTGTAAGATGGAACCTCAGAGTTGTTTTGACTTGCATTTCTCTGATGACTTAGGATGTTGAGCATTTCCTTAAGTGTCTTTCAGCCATTTTAGAATCCTCTGTTGAGAGTTCTCTGTTTAGGTCTGTACCCCCATTTTTTTAAAATTGGATTATTTGTTCTTTTGATGACCAATTTCTTGAATTCTTTGTATATTTTAGAGATCAGACCTCTGTCTGATGTGGGGGTTAGTGAAAATCTTTTCCCGTTCTGTAGGCTGTCGTTTCGTCTTGTTGATCGTGTCCTTTGCTTTACAGAAGCTTTTCAGTTTCAGGAGGTCCCATTTATTAATTGTTTCTCTCAGTGTCTGTGCTACTGAATATCCGTCTTTTCTGGTGGTCTTAGGTGACCCCTGTGAAAGAGTCATTCATTCCCGAAGGGGTCCTGACCCACAGGTTGAGAGCCTCTGTTTAAGCCATCACATGGATGTTGGGAACCCAGATTTCTTGTAAGAGCAACAAGTGATCTTCACCAGGCAGTGATCTCTAACCGCCCCCCCCCCATCCCCATTTTACACAGGTCAATACCATCAATCCAACAGATGGAGCCACCTCCATTTAGGTAGGATCCTCCTTACTCCTTTAGATCAATCTAGAAACTTCCTCATAGGTGTGCCAGAAGTTTGTCTCCTAGGTGACTGTGGATCCTGTCCAGCTGTCAATCAACACAAAACATCAGAGGCACATGCTCAGGGAGGGAATTGCTGATGACGTATTGTCATACAATGACTGCTTAGCTTTAACCTATCCACAACAGCGATACCCTGCACATCCCCGCCCATGGAGGTTCCGGCTTCTCCATATCTTACCATTATTTACCACGTTTGAAAAAAAAATGCCCTTAGCTGTCATGGAAAATATGTCATGTCTTACTGAATTTTCAGGCTTTCACCTCCGACTCTGATGTTAACAGAGTTTCCCACAACTTCTTCTATTAAATTAAGGAATGCCCCTTCTAGTCCTAGTTTTTCTTTTGTTTGTTTGTTTTGTGTTTTTCGAGACAGGGTTTCTCTATAGCGTTGGAGCCTGTCCTGGAGCTCACTCAGTAGACCAGGCTGGCCTTGAACTCACGGAGATCAGCCTGCCTCTGCCTCCCGAGTGCTGGGATTAAAGGCGTGCACCCCCCAACAGCGAGCGTTAGTCCTAGTTTTATGAATATTTTTTATCATGCAAGGGTGCTAGGTGTCTCCATCAATTGGGATGAATGTGATATTTTTTCCATCAACTTATTAACCTGATTTTTTTGGTTTTGTTTTCACCAACTTTCCATGTCTCCTAAATCTCATGGGGTCGTAATGTGTATTTCACATATGCAAGATTGCACCTAACTCTATATTTAGTTTTCTGGGATTTTGTGCAGTCTTTTCCTGCACATCTGTACGGTATATTGTCTATGATTCTTCTTCTTCTTCTGATGTCCATCTGGTTTTGGTACCTTCTTGTCAGGCATGGTAGTGCATGCCTTTCATCCCAGCACTCGGGAAGCAGAGATGGGTTTCTATGAGTTCACGTCTAGCCTGGTCTACAAAGGGAGTTCCAGGACAACCAGGACTACACAAAGAAACCCTGTCTCAAGCCACCCCCCAAAAAAGGTGAGAGAGAGAGAGAGAGAGAGAGAGAGAGAGAGAGAGAAAGGGAGAAAAAAAAGAAAGCAAAAAAGAAAAGCCCACTAACGGTAACAAACAAACAAAAAAGAAAGATACTTGGAGGAAAATGGGTGGAACTGGAAAACATTAATTCAGGTAACCCAGACTCAGGAAGATAAATACTGTACAGGTGAAAGTAAACAGGGTTAAGGCTAGGAAACCAGAATGGCAGCCACGAGACCAGAAAAAGAGAGGCTTTGTGGAAATGGGGTAGGGAAGACAATAGAATAATGAGGAAGGGGGAGACTGCAGCAAGGGGCACAATGGAGGGAAGTTTAGGGGAGGGACAAACCAAAGTAAAATATGTATGGACATCCCATATGGGAATCTGTCACTGGGTCACCCCTCCCCCGCCCAGCCCTGTTCTTGGCCATTTTCTCATACAGATTTCTAGTTTCGTTTCACTGTGACTAGCAAGCATACTGTATAGGGCCTCACTTCTTGTTTTTTTAAGATTCATGATTTCATGATTGTCTGGGTAAATAAGCCTGAAAATACTGTGCAGGAAGATTCCTTTTTCTCCTTGTTTATGGCACTAGGACCTGAATTCAGGCCTGCATACACGCCAGTCATGCCAAAGTTTTCTATAAATATTAATTAGGTTTAGTTTAAACATGATGATATTAGGTTAGGCACAAGGATGAATAACGCTTAGGGTATTAAAGAACTAAGCATGAAGACAGTCTCTGGCTTTGCAACATTCCAGCTCTTCGCAATCAAGTAGTTTTCACCCATCAGTCAGCACTGTAGAATCTTTAACGTCACTTCAGTTCACAGTAGTGTGTGAGGACAGCCAGAGCTACATAGTAGACCCTGTCACAAAAAACAAGAGCAAAATAAGTCAATATCTGCGTTTTGGCCTTTGCAGTGAGCCTGTCAGTGAGCAATCACTTAAGGACGTACTTGACAAGTCAGAGGGTGAATTCTAAATTGTCAAACAAGACCAGTGGTCTCCAGTTATGAATGAAAAAAAAATGTCCTTTTTCTTATGGCCTTTGCTAAGTCTCCTGTCAACAACTCCTTAAGGTCTGAACACCAATCTTGCACTCCTTATTTGGCCCCTCCCACTTTCTTTGGTCCCTCCCTCAGCCCCGCCTCACTTGCGTCTATCCTTTTTTAACCACGCCTCTAGTAGTTCCTTCCGCCCGGCTCCTTCGACTACCCCGCCCCTCGCCAGCCCCACTCAAAGTACCCAACCTCTTCAGTACTCTTTGGGCCCCGCCTCTAGTCCCGCCCCCACAGTAACTTTAGACTCCGCCCCTTTTCTCTTTTGACCCCGCCTCCAAAACCATCCTTTGATTCCGCCTTTCTCTAGTCCTCCTTCAACTCAGCCGTAGCCCCGCCCAGCTCCCTAATCAGCCACGCCCCAATCCGGCCCTGCTCCTCCTTTGGTCCCGCCTACCGCCGCACTCCGCTTCTCTCTTTGGTCCCGCCTCCAGCCGGGCTCCGGCACTTTGCGCGCCCCGCCCCTCCCGACCCGAGGGCGTGGTCGGCCGCCCAGAGGGCACGTCGACGTTCTCACGCCGGGGCGGGGCTTGACGTACGCGTGTGGAGCGTGGGTTCGCGTACCTCCGCGGGTTTCCTGCGCCGGTGGCGCGCAGTTCCCAGAGAACCGACAAGCTGCGAAAGTCGAGGGTCGCCGCACGCCAGCCTTGGCTCCGTGCCTGCGCGCGCCGGGGAGCGGGCCGAGCCCGCCATGGCTCACCGCTGCCTGCTGCTATGGGGCAGGGGCGGCTGCCGTCGCGGCCTCCCTCCGCTGCTCGTGCCCAGCGGCTGCCTGGGTCCGGGACGGCGGCCCTTCCTCCGCACGGTGAGTCCCGCGTCGCCGCTGCTCGCTTCGGCCGGCTTCCGGAGCGGGCGCAGGGTGTCAAGGTCACCGGCCCGGGACGCGTGACGGCCTGTGCCTCCTGGTCCCCGCGGGCCGTGTGGGCCGCGCAGCTGTGAGTGACGCCGGGGGCCCGGGAAGGTCACGCCTCGGCTCGGCTGCTTGCTGCCTTGGTTTCGCTGACTTTCGCGGCACCGGGAAAGGACGGATGAGTGGGTTGCTCCGGGGTGCTCTCTCGAGGGGAGAGAGTGGAACCTCCCTTTCCCATCTGTTGAATAGGGCCGTTGCTGGCATCCTGAATACTCACCTGCAAATACCGCTGGTGTCCGAACAGTAATCATGAGGCCTCGCTGCTGGTCTAGTTCTGGTTCCTTTTATTTAAGTGATGTTGTGTTGGCAGGACCATGACACAGCTTCTTGCCATCTACTAGCCCAGCACAGGTTTTACCCAGAGGTACATAGCATGGTGGTTGAGGAGTGCGATTGGACACTGGAACCTGGTTTGATCACAGGTTGCCCTTGAGGTCGTTTGTTCAGCCCCCTTCACTTACAGCAGACTTTCATCATCCGCAGGGCGTTGTTGCCAGCACCCTTACCAAATTCAGAAGATACAAGCACTACTGTGTGCTTTGGTTTGGTGATACATGAGACTAGGTCTTACTGTAGCCCAGGCTAGCCTTCTGAATCTCCCACCTGGTCCTTCTAGTCAGGCTGACTCTTCCCTTATACGTTAATCTCTAGATTAATACCTAGTAAATATGGTTTGTAAATAGGTTTTATACCCTAGCATTCAAGGAGTAATGACCAAAACCCAACACAAACCAACCTACCAAATACCTGCTCCTGCTCACTCTCAGAAAACTGCAGAACACAAATTGGCCTCAAGCATTCTTTATTGATGAGGTTGGTGTTTGAACTCCTGATCCTTCTGTCTCCCAAGTCTCAAGTGCAGGGATTACAACTATGTACCAACACCCCAACTCATGACATTTTTTTTTCTTTTCCAAGTGTTTTTCACCAGTGGTTGGTGGGATATGAGAGTGGAAGCCCTGGCTAGGAATACCTGCGTTTGTGACATTGGCTTTGAAACTCCCTTGTCATCTTGTGTGTATTTGAGTCCATATCTTTTCTACTGTGCACTTCCCTGTTGTATGCTATCTGTGCAGTGTTCGTCTGTTCTCCTGTCTTACCTTGCTCATCTGACCCCTCCTTTTATCATTAGTGAACTTTGGACTCAGGGATCCGCCTTGTGAGGTTGAAATTCATGTAAAAGGTCTTCATGGGACTGTTGTCCCTGTGAGTCACCAGTGGATGCTGAGACATAAGGAAGTTGTTGCTCCAGACAGCTACAGCTAATTAGTGTGGGTGGGTGTGGCATATACCCCTGGTACTGGGGGTACATATAAATGACACCTGAACATTTCTTTGATATATATATATATATCCTATATCCTGTATAGCCCAGGATGACCTTGAACATGTTATCCTCCTGCCTCTGTTTCCTGAGTATTGGAATTACAGGTGTGGTGGCCCATACCTGGTTTGTTATGAGGTGTTGGGCCATCAAACCCAGGACTTTGTGTATGCTAGATTAACCACTACACCATCTGCTACATCCTCTGCCTCCAGAAGGCATTGCATTTTTTAAAAAGATTTATTTATTTTGTTTTATGTGTATGATGTGTGAGTGCTTTGCATGCCTGTATGTATATGTACTCCATGCATCCCTGGTGCACTAGAAGGTCAGAAAAGAGCATTGGCTCCCCTAATATGGAGTTGCAGACTGTTATGAGCCACCATGTGATTGCTGGGAACTGAACTTGGATCTTGTGCAAATATAACAAATGTTTTTAACCACCGAGCTCTAGCCTCTCACCTGCCAGAAGGCATTTTGAGGTGATAGATATCTGTGGAGTGTAACTGTGTGCCGAGTTCCATACCAAGCTGTCATGTAGTGTGCTCCCTTTGCTTCTGCATATGTGTGCACGCCATGGCACTCATGTGGGAGTTAGAGAGGACACCATGTGAGTTCTGGGGATTGAACTTAGGTCATCAGTCTTGGTGACAAGTGTCTTCACCTACTAAAGTGTCTCACGGGCTCCCTACATTAAACATGTTGAGAATTTGCCAAACTGTTCCAGAGTAGCTTGGCAATCACCTCTCACCAACAGTGTGCAAGGGCTTCTGTCTCATTTTCTTCAACCCCTGTCTTTCTGGTGGAACCCACATACACAAGTGGGTGTGAGGTGTCCTACTTGAAGATGCTGCTTTTTTTTTCTCATCAGACCATAAAAGACACTGGACTGCAGTGACTAATACAGTAGCCAGTACAGGTGAGCTAGTGTACTCACTAATACAGTAGCCAGTACAGGTGAACTAGTGTACTCACTAATACAGAGGGATCTCACTTCCAGCACCCTCAACCCCTGCAAGCAACTGTTCGTAATTTTGTGGTGCTAGGGTTCAGACCCAGGGCCTACACATGCTAAGCGTGTGTTTTCCTGTTGAGCCATACCCTAGCTCTTTAGTAACATGTTTTGAAATAGAAATCTATCTATAATAGATTTTTCTATGGGCGTGACTCTCGTCAGGATGACAGCCCATCTTTAGCAATTGCCTAGTGTAAGATTGACATTTAGCCCTGACTCTTTTATGTTACAAGAGAGAGAGAGATAAGTTAGCATTGTTTATAGCAGCACCAACTTGTAACTTCAGGTAAATACCTGAAAATGAATCAGCATGAAACAGTAGGTTTTGGGTCAGAGTTTGTCTTTTGGGTGCTTCGAATCAGGTAAACATTGCCCAAGTAAATGGGTTCTTGGGTATTTATCATCGTGTCTGACTTTGAAGCACTTTGAGTAGTGTTTGTCTCCTGGTTCTGTTGCTAGAACAGAGTAGCCTTGTGCCTTGTGCCATCAAGCCCTGGTTCTTCCCAAGGGGAAGTTCATAGCTCTCGTGGGTGTTAGGAACCAAGTCCTTTCCCTGTTTTGTAGAGTAGTCCTCATGCTCTTACTTTGCTGTCATGTTGCAGCTTTATCAGTGTGCAACAGTGCAGACAACAGCCAGAAACTCTCTTCTGAGGGATGTGATTGCTGCTTATCAAAGATTCTGTTCCCGACCTCCCAAAGGTAAGTGCTTCAGTCTGACTCAGTGCCCTGTGTTCTTGTTGAGTGGACATGCCCTGGGAGGGGCTTCCTCTGTGGGTTGGCTTCAGAATGGCTAGCTGTTGTCCTCTGTATCTACACCCTGACTTCTGCTTCTGGCTAATGGTCGTGGGGAGATATGTCACCTACAAGTGGATATCTTGTAGGTGATGAAAGTGACACCTCTGGGTTGTGAACTGTATTATTTCGACGGTGATGTATTTCTGTACAATGTTATGATTTCTAATGTTTTGTCAGCAGCTTTATAAACTGTATGTGTAAAGCCTGATGAATTTTAGTGTGAAAATATTTTTTATCTTTTCTAACAGGATTTGAAAAATACTTTCCTAATGGAAAAAATGGAAAAAAGGCTACTGAACCCAAGGAAGCTGCTGGAGAAAAAAAAGGTAGTTTTAAAAAAGTTTAGTATTATTATTTTCCAATGATATTTCTTCCAGAGAAAAGAGTCATTAGACGTTGACTGTGTTAGAAGTACTAACTGTAGATACACACTTAAAGTTCAGTGGACCCTGCTTTATTCCTTTATTACCTTTTTATATCTCCTGCCATTTTATACATTAAAGTAGTTCAAAGTCATCTTGGAGAGATAACCATACTAAATCTATTCGATAGGTATCCCTAACACATAATAAAACTATTGAGAAAAATCTTAGAAACCTGACACATGCTTTTTATTTGACGTTTACTATGGGGTAGCACAGACTGTTATATTTTTTTAAAAAATATTTATTTATTTATTATGTATACAATATTCTGTCTGCGTGTATGCCTGCACACCAGAAGAGGGCACCAGACCTCATTACAGATGGTTGTGAGCCACCATGTGGTTGCCGGGAATTGAGCTCAGGACCTTTGGAAGAGCAGGCAATGCTCTTAACTGCTGAGCCATCTCTCCAGCCCCAACTGTTCTATTTTTTAAAGATTTATTTTAAATTGTGTGAGTGTGTGTGTGCACGTGCATGTGTGCTCATGCATGTGCACATGCTTGTGTGTACGCATATATGTGACATGCAGGTTGCAGATGGTTGTGAGCTGCCTGATGGGGACCAACGTGCATCATCCTCTGGAAGACTAGGAAGTACTCTTTAACCATTGAGCCATGTCTCTGGTTCCATAGTGCAGTGTTCCTAGATTTTTAAATTAAAAATTTAAATTAAAAAAATTTAAATCCTGAACCTTAAGAGAGTCCTGTCTACTGATTTTTTTTTTTTTTCCAGACAGGGTTTCTCTTTGTGTAGCCCTGGCTGTTCTGGAATTCACTCTACAGACCAGGCTGATCTCGAACTTACAGAGATCTGCCTATTCTACCTCCTGGGTATTGAGATTAAAGGCATGTGTCACCCCTTCCCAGCCTACAGAGAGGTTTTTGTTTTTTTTTAAAGACAGGTAGGCAGATCTTGTGGCACCAAGTCTTCTGCTTCCATTTCATAAGTATTGTGCTGTTTAACACAATGTCAGTGTTTGACACCTATTGGCATCCAGCTGGCATCCCTTTTAGGGAAAATGTAAGTCAGACCTTTGGCCTTTTCTTATTGGTGGCTCTGGACATTGAACTTATGCTGAGCAGGTCTACTGCTGAGTGACATCTCCAGGCCAGCCCTTGTTTTTAAAACTCACCCAGACTCCAGGCTCTGGGAGGCAGTGTTGGTTACATGGGCAGCACAGAGGACAAACCAGAGGCATAGCACAGCAGTTGGCAGGCACACCAGTGGTAAGGGATCTGCACTATAAATACAGTCCTTTGGGTGTTACCTCGTCTCAGAGTACTTAGGAATATTGTCACCCAACTTGATTGTGACAGCTCTGTCTTAGTGCTATGCCTTGTTGGGTGGCCTGAGCTAGTTCGTGCATGTCACATCTGCCTCGGTGCAGGTAATAGCTTAGTGAGTGTGTCATGAAGCCATTGAGGGTGACAGGCACTGCTCCACGAGAGAGGTTGTATCAGGGTAGTTGGTGACATTAGAATGGTACTTGTAGGTCATTGGGAAGAAAGCGAAGTGACAGAAGACAGGGAGATGACAATGACTGCATTGATTTCATTTGGGCTGCCTTGACAAAGGGTCAGATCTTTGGGGAGGAGGGCTTACATAACAAACTGGTCACTTTAAGTTCTGAGGCCACCACTCCTGGTTTATTTGGTGCTGGGGCCTGAACCCTTTTTTGTACATGTTAGACCAGCACTGCCAACTGCATTACACCCCAGCCCTGCACACACTTTTTAACTTTGGTGAGGTCTCAAGAATTTGCTTGCTTGGGTTTAAACCTGCCCCTTTTGTTCATATGTTCACATGGCAACAAATTACCCAACAAGTTTCTTAAGCTCAGGGTTTCCTGCTAAAATGGATGTAACAGTAGCAATCTTCTGGGGTTATTGAGTTACTCTGTATATTTTCTGAGGTCATTGTAGGAGGTGCTTTGGAGCCTCTTAACTGTTGCCTCTTTGTACGAATGTTTTCCTCATAGTGTTTTATGCAGTAACTGACGCATTGGTCAGTCAGTCCCTTCCTTAGGTCCTCAGTCTGGTGTGAAGCTGTGCACACCTTACTGACATGTGGTGGGTGTTGGATGCTGGACATGCTGCTCTCTGTTTATGACAGACTCACAACCAGCGGCTCCCAAGTCTTCTGGAGGTGCAGGTGGGGGAGGGAAGCGCCGTGGCAAGAAAGAAGATTCTCACTGGTGGTCCAGGTTCCAGAAGGTTTGATTTCAAACTGTTGGCTTTGAGGTTGGGTTGGTGACCCCAAGGAAAGCCCACATAGCACGGATCATATTTACTTACAGAAACTGTGTCCCTCTCTGTCTAGGGTGACTTTCCATGGGATGATAAGGATTTCAGGTTGTACTTTCTCTGGACTGCTTTCTTTTGGGGTGGAGTCATGATTTACTTCCTGTTCAAGAGTTCTGGGAGAGAAATCACATGGAAGGATTTTGTCAATAACTACCTTTCTAAAGGAGTGGTAAGTAATGTATGGGGGTCACAGTTCTCAAGGTGAATGCAGTTGTATTAGACCACAGAGTGGTCAGTACTTACATACCTAGCCACACTTGTCCATCATAAAATAAGTTTTCATACTGATATTTTTCTTGAAAGCTTCAATAAATTTATGTTTATTTATTTATTTGTTGACAGAGGTTTCTGTTCTGTCCAGTCCTGCAGCCATTCAGTTCCAAAGAAACACACAGAGGTCTATATTAGTTATAAACTGGTTGGCCTATTAGTTCAGGCTTCTTATTGACTTCTACATCCTACAATAACCCATAATTCTTGTCTGTGTTAGCCATGTGGCTTGGTACCTTTTATCAGTGAGGTATTCTCATCTTATGTCCTTTGTGTCTGGGTGACTCTTTCCTCTTCCCAGAATTCTCCTGTTCTCATTGCCCCACCTCTATTTCCTGCCTGGCTGTTGGCTAATCAGCGTTTCATTAAAAGACCATTGTCCCACAGCATTTTCCCCCACTTTTTTCCCAAAGAACTCTGAATCTAATCTCCTTTGTTTAGGAGATTTTTTTTTCCAGACCATTATCCATAACAACTTGTAAACAACACTCTAAACAAAGATAAATATCCATAATCCATTTTTTGGGAATGCAGGTGTAGTTTTCTAGGCTACTTCTTGCTGATTTGGGTCGATGATAATTTTATAGGGATCTAAAGAAAATTTAGAATTATGATCAAGTCATGACTGGGGTATCCTGTGAGGCTTGATCATCTCAGCTAGCAGTCTTGAAACTATCCTGGATATAGAACTCAGATATCTGGGCCATCTGCTCCCTTTGGAGAGTTCTCGGGGTATCTTCAAAATCAAACCTGATTTTTCTTAACGCAGAATGAATCCACAGTCTCTCATATCCTGTGGAAACAAATGCAAAACCTCTTCTCCAAAGTAACATATCTTTTGACTTAAATTTTGAAGTCACGGCATTTTCAAAATATATATGTTTGATTAATCCAGCAGCATTATATTCAAATGTCTTTTAGCAGCTGTTGTGCCTTCCTCAGCCATCAAACAATTCAAAGACAGCATAATAACATACAGTATACAGATTCTCTGTATTTTCCATCTTTATGTGGCTTTATCTTAAACTCTATTTCTTTTTTTTATTTTTAATTTTTAGTTTTTTGAGACTAGGTTTTTCTGTGTATCTTCGGCTGTCCTGGCACTCACTCTGTAGGCCAGGTTGTCCTTGAACTCACAGAGATCCGCTTGCCCCTGACTCCCAAGTGTTGGGATTAAAGGTCTGTGCCACTACACCTTGAACTCAGAGCGATTGTATGACTTAGCCTCCTATGTGTTGGGGTTAAAGGTGTGTACCACTATACCCAACTACTCTCTTTTTTATTTTAAGGACTTTATCCTTTTTCTTTTCTCTCCCAAGCCTACATATATTTTTAACACACTGTAAACCATTTAGAGGTTTTCTTCATCTGAATCTATCTTTACTGTATATCTCTCTTTTTCTGACCACATGAGTCTTTATTTGCTAAGCGATATGGCTAGGATTAGAGCCGTGGCTTTGACGGCTGGATCCACCCAACTCCTTAGATTTCTGAGCCTCATGATGGAGGTACTGGCCAGAGCCATGTTTATTGCCACAACTCTATGACATTTCAAGGTCCCTGCCACCACCAAGAAGCATGCTGTTGGCTATTCATAAACACCATTTAAGTGTTTGCTGGCAGCTACAAGGATTTTGCAGCTAAAACTGAGTCAAGGCACACTTGCCTCTAGCAAATAGAGCCCCCTTGAGAAAATGCTGCTCCAAGAAGCCTTTCTTAGCTCTGTTCTTTTGTGTTTAGAATTACTTCCCAAGCTCTCTCAGGTTTTATGTGGATACAGTCGTCCATGTTGGTGCCATTTTGTTATAGGAGGTTTCTGTCCCACCAGGTCCCTCAGTAATTTAATTAATACAGTCTGTGTGGTTATTTTGAGTCTGGGCAGCCGGGAATGAACAAGTGGCCTCCTACAACATTTGTTTGTTTGTTTTTCGTTTTAGGTTTTTCTGAGATAAGATTTCTCTGGTGTAGCTCTGACTGTCCTGGAACTCAGTCTGTAGACCAGGCTGTCCTCGAACTAATAGAAATCCACCTGTCTCTGCTTCCCAAGTGCTGAATCAAAGGTGTGTGCCGCTGTTTATTAGTTTTGTTTTAGACTTATTGTGTGTTTCTCTCTCTGTGTGTGTGTGTGTGTGTGTGTGTGTGTGTGTGTGTGTGTGTGCGTGCGTACAGATCAGAGGACAACTTGTAGGAATTAGTTCTTTCCATCTACTCTGTAGATTCCAGGGATCAAACTCAGGTTGCTGGCCTGGCAGAAAGCGCCTTTACTTACTGACTCATCTCACTACTCCCTTGGTTTGGCAGGTAGGAGGCAATGACATTTCCTTATGTAGCCTTGGCTAACTTGGAACTTGCTATGTAGGCTAGGCTGGTCTCAAATTTATAGTAATCCTCCATCCTTTACCTCTGCCTCCCAAGTGCTGAAATTAAGGGTATGTACTGTATAAAGTACATGACCCTCCAGGGTATGGTTGAGGAGATTTTTATTGTAGACATGAGGGAGGGAGTGGGGAGAGAGTATAGTAGATTGAACATGGCCAGTGGACTGGAAATGGTCATGAAAAGAGAGATGGGACAGAGCAAGAGAGAAAGACAAGGTGCAGAGAAAGGAGAGGGGACCATGAGAGGGAGAAAGAGCATGGCCTAAATCACAGGGTTATATGGGAATGAGAGACTGGGGGAAGCCCAGAAACTGGAGATGGGGGTGGGGTTAGTAGATGGTGGTTGAATAAATCCTGACTAACTCAGAGACTTGTTCTGAGGAAACCTTGAGGCCAGCATGTGCTTTGATATGCTAATATTACAGGTAGCCATTTGTCCCTTCTTCCAAGGATGAGGAAATGGCTTCTTTGATATAGGGAAATGGGTGGGTGCCAGAATTTGGAGGAGTGGTTTCCTTTGACTCTGACAATGTACCACCCTGCCCCGTGGTGCTGCTGGCTGCTGTGTGGTGACTTTGTATTCTACCGTGTTGCTGAATTCATATATTTGTTCCAGCTTTTGGGGTAGTATTTCCAGGGTTTTCTAGATTGTGTCATCTTTTAGGATATTAGGCACGCGACGTGTATCCTTTTGAATACTTGAGTGATAAACTCAGAGTCACCAGTAATGAGTTGGTGTTTCAATAAGGATAAAAAACACTTTCTGCAAACCCAGATTTGAATTCTCCACTTCTTTCTCCCTATGTCTTTTTCATCTTTGTTACCTGCCTGTTATATGAGTCAGAATGTGGCCTGCGTAAAGGTCCTCTTGTGAAGTCTGTGTGTGTCTCCAACAAAGGGTTTTGCTCTTCTATTAAAGAGCACAGGAAGTACCACATGGGGAGGAATGAGGGGCACTTTACAGAAATTTTGTTTATCAAGGGATGAGGTCATTAATGACCCTAGCTATCCCAGATAACAAATGAACAAATGCTACCAAGCAATATCATTATTGATGGATATTTGTTAGATAAGGTTGTTTCCAATTTACTTAGGGTTTTCAACATTTATTACCATAGCCCACACACACCTTTTGCATTACTC
Source organism: Myodes glareolus (assembly GCF_982192425.1). Classification (NCBI taxonomy): domain Eukaryota; kingdom Metazoa; phylum Chordata; class Mammalia; order Rodentia; family Cricetidae; genus Myodes; species Myodes glareolus. The sequence continues at coordinate 20,994,327 of NC_142038.1, forward strand.
TAGGTCAGGGGTATGGACGAGTACCCATCTTTTCCTGTAAGCCACTACCTCGTGGTGCTACCACGAGATTATTAGAAATGGGTTAATATCAAGATATGAGAGTTAGTCAGTAACTAACTCTCTAGAGATAATGGGCCAGGCAGTGTTTAAATGAATATAACTTGTGTGTTATTATTTCTGGGGCTAAGCTAGCTGTGCGGGAGCCGGGCAGGATGAAAAGCAGGCCTGCCCGCAGCCCCTCACTACAAATGGCACCCAACATGGTGGCGCATGCCGGTAGGATTTGCTGAAGGAGGCAGAGGCAGGAGGATCACGAGTTCGAGGCCAGCCTGAAATACTACGCCCACATTCCCAACAAATGGACTATGGGTATTTTTCTTTGTTTAAAAGAAAAAAAAGAGGGAAATGGTGCGAGAGAATTGTCTGTATTCTGTCAATCATGTATTTTAATAAAACGCTGATTGGCCAGGCAGAAAGTATAGGCGGGTCAACCAGACAGGAAGTAGAGGCGGGGCAATGAGAATAGGATAAAGCTAGGGAGGAGGAAACTCCCTCCGCCATTCCTGCGCAGACCACCGAAGAGGCAACATGTAACCTGCCCAGCTGAAAAAGGTACCAAGCCATGTGCTAACGTAGAAGGATAATGGGGTAACATAAGTTATAAGAGCTAATAAGTAGCCTGACCTAATGGACCAATCAGCTTTATAACTTATAGAGATCTCTGTGTGGTTGATTTTCCTTTGGGGCTTGCCGGCTGTGGAGCACTGGGCGGGACAGATACCCCAACAAGCCGGCCTGTCATACTACACTTTTATAATAATGCATTGTCATTGGAAGCAAATGCTCTTACAAGAGTTTACCACTGAACTATGTCCCTAGCAAGATCATGTAACCTATTAATAAATTATTTTCTCCCTGATTTCTTTTTTGACTACTGGGCATTCAGGGGCATAATGCTCAGTCTCCCTGTATTTGTGTTGTTTCCTAGTTTTTCTTGCTGTTGAGTTCAGAGTTTTATTGTAGTATGGCTTGATAAGATAATAGGGAATTATTTAGATCCTTTCATACTTGCTAAAACTTGATATGTGACCTAGAATGTGGTCTGTTTTAGAGAAGGTTGGGGCTGCTAAGAAGAATGCATGTTCTGTTTCTGTTGCATGGAATAATTTGTAGCTATATGTTAAATCCATTTCACCTATTGAAATTGCCTAGTGCAAATGAGAAGGATGTACAAAATACGCAACAAACCTGCTTAGGAGTTTATCAGAGAAGGCGTGTACTGGCCTGGGGAAGTCGGTGTGCAGAGAGAGAGGGCTGAAGATGGCGCGTCCAGCTTTTAAAGGCTTTTAAAGGCTGCCTAGCACATGTGCACAGGGGGATGACTTGGCTACGTAGATGATGGAGCTCACGCATATGCACAAGGGCTCACGTAGTAGGTGATGCAACCTTGCCACACGTGGGTCACACAGGGCCTTTTAAGGTTCCTGGGGCAACTAGGTATTTTTGCCTGGCCTGAGGGCTTTGTCCACACATGCATTGGAACCTAGAAGTACCAGCCATGCTGGTTTGCCTAAAATGATAACACCTATGGTGTGGTTTAATTTTCAGGTTGCTTTGTTGATCTTTAGTTTGGATAGTTTATCTAGAGATGAGAGTAGGGTATGGAAATCACCTACTCTTAGCGTATCAGAACCTTTATGATATTTTAATGTCCATTAGTGTTTGCTTTGTAAAACTGGGAAGCCAAACACTCAATGCATATTCATATATGTATTTATAGTTGCTAACTCTTGTTGATGAATTGTTCACTTTGTTCATACATAGTGAACTTTTTTATCTCTAATGATGAATTTGATTCAAAGTCCACTTTATCATAATACCAGAATTTATTTTCAGTTTCTATTAGCATGATAGATTGTCTCCAATCTTTTTACTCTCAATCTCAGTAAGGTATGTTTCATAGAGACAAAAGTAAGTTGGGTATAGTTTTTTCAGGTCCAAAAGAAATCAGGGACAAATGATTATGTGCCTATTTGTAACATGAAGGCCTGCTGCTTGTTGGGGTTTCTATCCTGCCTAGTTTCCACAGCCGGTAAGCCCCCAAAGAAAATCACACAGAGAGTCTACATTAGGTTATAAACTGGCCCATTAGCTCAGGTTTCTTATTAACTCTTGTAACTTATATTAACCCATTATTCATTGTTCTTATCTATGTTAGCCACATGGCTCAGTACCTTTTTCAGTGGGACAGGTCACATCCTGCTTCTTCGGTGGTCTGGGCAGGACTGGGGAGGAATGGGCTTCCTCCTTCCCAGCATTCTGTTCTCATTGCTCCACCTCTGCTTCCTGTCTGGCTACCGGCCAATCAACGTTTATTTAAAATATGATTGACAGAATATAGAATTGCCCCGCACCACCTATTGGCATTCATTCCAAAGTGGACACTGGCCTCCAGGCTCCCTTAGCACTTGTGACTCCTCTCAACCTTTTTCACCAACTCTACCCTAAATATCTCCATCTCATGGGCTTCCCCTCCCCTAACTTCTCATCCTTATAGAACCCTGCCATTTTGGCCATGCTCTCTCTTGCTTCTTCGCTCTTGTACTCTTGACCCTCTCTCCTCTCTCCTCTTCCTCTCTCTCTTCTCTCATGTCCCAGGTTAGTCTTTTGACCATGTTTTTAGTCCACTATTTTCTCTCCTTGCTCTGGACTCTTCCAGATGTCTCTGGCTGTAATCTCCCACATATCTACAGTAAAAATCTTCTCAATCATATCTTCAAGTGGTCATGTTCTCATTTCATTCAGTTTTTTAAAATTCAATCAGCTAGTCTGGCTCTCTTATTTATTTTTCTTATCTATATATATTTGTGTGTGCCTACATGATTCTTGTGTACCATGTGCTGTCAATGCCTGCAGAGGTCAGGGGGCATTGGATTGCCTGGAACTGGAATTACAGAGTTGTGAGTCACCTAATCTGGGTGCTGGGAATACAACCTGGGTTCTATGCAAGACCACTAAGTGCTCTTAACTGCTGAGCCATCTATCTCTTCTGCTCCTGACTCCTTTCCCTCCCTCCCTCCCTCCCTCCCTCCCTCCCTCCCTCCCTCTCCATCTCTTTCCCTGTCCCCTACTCCTCTGATCTTTGTTTGAGACAGGGTTTTTCTGTGTAACCTTAGCTGTGCTGGAACTCACTCTGTAAACCAGGCTGACCTCAAACTGATAGAGCTTGCCTCTGCTTCCTGAGTGCTGGGACTAAAGGCGTGCACCACCATACCTGGCAGCCTGTGTCTCTTTGCTGATGAATTCAGGTAATTTATGTATGAAGTCGTTATAGAGAGATGCTTACTAAATTCTGGTGATTTTTTTTTTTTCTGGTTAGTTGGATTGTTTGTTCTTTTCTTCTCTGTAGGGTCAGGGGTAGTGTCAGGGTTTGCTGGTTTACTGTGGAGGACATGGTGGATGCTTTCCTTGTTTCTGCTCTTGAGCCATTCTTGTCCCGAAATTTAATCTTCCTGTACTAGTATGATTATGTTTTCTTTGTTCCTCTTCTGTGTGTAATTCCTGTAAGTATCTTTTGCAGTGCCAGTTTGTGGTCATGAACTGCTGTCATTTGTGCTTGTCCTGAAATGTGCTTATTTCTCTGTCAGTTTCACAGAATAACTGCAGAATACAAGCTTTGCTTGAATTAGACCATTTCATGTTTTCCTGGCTTTTAGGGTTTTTGATGACAGATCTGACATCATTCTCATGTTTTGCCTTTGTAGATGAATTGACCTTTCCCTTGGTAGCATTTTTTATTATTGTTTCTTGGTTTTGTAGTTTTGACTTGTTGGCCATAATATGTTGCAGAGTTTATTCTCTGTGTATTTGGGGTTTTAGATGCTTCTTATGTTTCAATCTATTTCTTTCTCTAAATTTTGCCATAATTTCTTTGAATAGATTCTCTGTATCCTCAGTGTTTATCTGAGCTCCTTATACTGTATGGCTTGTTTGACTGATTGTAGTCCAGAGTAGTCATGCTCATTTGTTACTATATATTCCTTATTGTAATTTTTTAAAAGATTTATTATGTATGCAGTGTTCTGTCTGCATGTATGCCTGCAGGCCAGAAGAGGGCAGCAGCTCATTTCAGAAGGTTGTGAGCCATTATGTAGTTGCTGGAAATTGAACTCAGCCAGTGCTCTTAACGACTGTGCCATATCTCCAGCCCCCAATTTTTTTTTTTTTTGAGGGGAAACACACCTTAAATTCCCAAGTAGTTTTAGCCATTCCTTTCTAGACAGAGCAGTTATCCCTGTGTTCCAGTTTCTCTGGAATTATTCTCAACTTCCTTACTTTCACTTTGCAAACTTATTGAAAAGCAGATCATAAGAAATGAACATGCCTTAGAGGATTCATGTTGTCCCTGTCCTTCAGATGTGGTATTCCAAGAGTCTTATTAGAAGTGGGGAGGAAAGAATGCCATTAAGAATCAGATATAGGGCTGACAAAATGGCTCAGTGGTTAAAACACTTTGAAACCTGATGACCTGACTTTAATCCAAGGAATGCACATAAGGTGGAAGGAGAGGCTGGTCATCACAAAGTGACCTCTGATCTCTGATGCTTACTGTGGCATGTGAATGCCTCACCCATATCTCCCCTCTATTTATCTGTCACATACAAAAATAATAGTAATAATAATAAAATTTTAAATCAGATACAGTTAGGAGATTAAAGAAAGCAAGTATATACTGTTTGATATTCGGGGAATAGAAAAAAATCTTAAAACACCAAGTGTTAGAGATGAAAACAGTCAGAATCATTGGCTAAAAAGAGTGTAAATTGGAGAGCCATTGTGGGGAGCAGTTTGGCATATCTAGTACAGTTGAAGGGCTGTATGCTTTGCAGCTCGTCCTTAGTGTAGCTGTCTATAGATTGTGTATCCTGGAAGAACGTTTGAAGATATCTTTCAGAAGTTATCTACGGGCTGTTCATTGCAGCATTTGGTAAGACTGTGTATGAATTGAAACAGCCTAACTGTTAGTGAGCATGAAGGTAATTTGGGAGTGTGCTTATTAAATGTAAGACTTCACAGAATTAAGATGCCAAAGTATATAAACCTTGCACATGTAATTATAGTGATATTTTATTTCTGTTTTAATAAAAAAAAAAAACTTGTCTGAAGATCAGAAGGCAAAACTAAGCCACACTAGACGCCAGGCAGTGGTGGCACACATCTTTAACCCCAGGATTTGGGAGACAGAGGCAGACAGATCACTGTGAGTTCAAGGCTACCCTGGGATTCACAAGATAGATCCAGGTGGTGGTGGTTCACGACTTTAATCCCAGTGATCTCCCATCACGAGGGAGATAAAAACAGGAATGATATGGCTGGGCAAAGAGAGGACTATAAAGGGGAAGAGACAGGAACCACCCAGTGAAGTGTGGAGTCTGAGGATTACTAAAGACAGTATCTCACCCTTTTGGTCAGAAGATTTGGTAGAAGTAGGTGGTCTCTCAAGTGGTTTGCTGCTTTGTTTTTCTGAACTTCAGGTTGAACTCTAGTATCTCTGGGTTTTTATTATTCGTGCTACATGTAATGGTGGGAGGGAAAAGAAAGGTCAATAAAAACAGCCATTTAAAAAGCTTGAAAGCACCTGGCGTGGTGGTGCACACCTTTAATCCCAGCACTCAAGAGGTAAAGGCAGGCGGATCTCTGTGAGTTTGAGGCCAGCCTGGTCTACAGAGCAAGTTCCAGGCAGCCAGGACTGTTAAACAGAGAAATCCTGTCTTGAAAAACAGTCAAAACAAAAAAGTCATATGTGTTTTTGAAAAATACTTATTTTTATATGTATTTATGAGTGTCTACATTTACATGTGCACTGTGTGTGTACCTGGTGCCCACAGAAGTCAGAAGAGGTGTCACATGCCCTGTGACTGGAGTTCTAGGTGGTTGCCAGCTACTGTGTGGATTCTAGGGATGGAATCCAGATCCTGTGCAAAAGTCGCAAGTGTTCTTTATCACTGAGCCATCTCCATCTACTCCTCATCCCCTGTGCCTTGTTTTGATACAGGGTCTCAAACTTGTAGTAGTCTTGGCTGATCTGGAACTTATTATATAGAGTGGTCTGACTCTTCCTCCTAAGTGCTGGGATTAAAAACATACATCATCATGCCCAACCTGACATATGCCTTTTTATTATCATTTAAAAATGAGAATAAAATAACATCTTAAGTATTTTCTGTAAACTTGTGTTTATATGTTTGCCTTTTTAACATTCTAGGTGGACAGACTAGAAGTTGTCAACAAGCGTTTTGTTCGTGTGACCTTCACACCAGGAAAAACTCCGGTTGATGGGGTAAGTAATTTTATAAATTGATGTGAGTTAGGAAGTGAACCTTCAGGTTTAGAACTGACAAGAAACCATCCCTTGCATTACATATGTACAGAGGGAGAGTGGGATCTGGTGTGCCACAGGGGTGACACTCGGTGACCTCAGCTGATATGTGCACATGCCGATGATGGAGTGCGTCAGTGTTGGATTGGTCTTGGTAATCATTTTAGTTTCACACCTAGGACACAATGAAGAAGTGCTCAATTTTCAGCATTCCAAAGTAATCTATGATTTTTTTTTTTTATTTTTTTATTTTAAGACAGGGTTTCTCTGTAGCTTTGGTTCCTGTCCTAGAACTTGCTCTTATAGACCAGGCTGGCCTTGAACTCACAAAGATCCACCTGCCTCTGCCTAGTGCTGGGATTAAAGTTGGGCGCCACCACTGCCCGGCAATGATTCTTGAAGGCATTTGGTTGGGAAAGATTTTAAATTTGGATTTTATGTGTTTTGAGGTAGTATCTTTGAAATCAGTTTAGGATTCTTTCTGTTCATCAGTCTTCAACCGTTTTGTGATATTTATCTGTTTTCCTAGTTTTTGTTTGTTTATTTTTGAATGGGGTCTTACTCTGTAACGCAGGCTGCCCTTGAACTCATGGCCATCTCCATTCTTTAGTCCCTACAAGTGCGCAGGCATAACCATTACACCTGGCTGTGCTGATTTGAAAATAATCTATATTCTGGTCCACCTAGTGTGGACTCTTATCTAGAGACACAGCAGAAGTGTCGGGTGCACAGCGATTATAAAGAGGGGAGGGAGGCTCCCTGCTCTGCCACTACCCTACATCTAGTCCTGTTGTCCTCTACCAGGCTGCTCCCTACCCACTTTCTAGACTCGGCACCCACTTCTGGAGAGCATCCTCCCCTAACTGTCACTCTCCTTTGTTAGTGCTGTCTGTGGTACTGTTTCTAAAAGATAATTTTGATAATGGAGAGGTCTTGTTTTCTAGGATTGGCATACACAGACATTTAATCTAAAATTTATAACATTGCATTATTTTTCTTTCTTCATTGTGCCACAGTAAACAAAACTCAAGGTTGTATGCTTTGTTTGGGTTTTGATATTAGGGACTGAACCTAGAGTCCTATAGGTTAACAAGTACTTCACCACTGAACTATATCCCCAGCCCTGTATCTTAAGACTGTAGTCTGTCTGGTGTGTACAGCTGTAATCTCAATCCTTCTTGGCTGCACTGAGTGTGTATGGACTTTCCCCCAGTTCTATCCCTTAACCAGGAAAGCATAATAACACTTTCGTAGCATTTGCCGTTGTCAGAGCACTTCAAGTCATCTAGAGTTAAAGTAGGTAGGATGTAGTGTTTTTAGATATGTCCCACTTTGTAGAAGGCTCAGATTTTCCTGGGATTTGGAACTATTTTCTTGTGTACCTGAGGCGGGTGGTCATTATTTTTGTGCCATTTTGTAGAATTGCTATCTCCCCTAGGTTCTTCAGGTCCACCCCACCCCAGGAATCCCCCAGCCTTCAGTATTAGACGGGTTATGCCCAGCACAGCATTTCTGGTACTTGTCTACTGGCCAAGTTTGATTTTCACTGTTGTCCTGATCCCACTTCTTAGCAGGATCCTCAAGGGCGAATGAGCTAATGTATATTCAAGGGCTCAGCAAGGCCTTACACAGAATGTGCATAGCCAGTTGAGCTGTTACTGTTGTATCACAGTGCTGGACATGGGCTAGGAGAAAAGAGTCTTGTTCATCTTCAGCAAACATTTTCTTTTCAAATAGGTTTTTAATGCTTTTCTTAAAAAAAAAGTTTACTTTGAGATTTTATCTTTATTTCATGTGTATGGATATTTTACCTGAATGTATGTCTGTGTGCCACATACATGCAGTGTTTGTAGAGGCCAGAAGAGGGCGTTGGATCCTCTAGACTAGTTGTTAGAGTTGTTAGCTGATGTGGATGCTGGAAATTGAACCTGGGTCTTTTGAAAGAGCATCAGTGCTCTTAAAATGGAGCCGTCTCTAATCCCAGTGCTGTTCTTTGAATTTATAAGTTTCAAGCCACCGAAGAATATTGCTAAGGAAATACTTACTTGGCCAAGGATTGCCATGTGTTCTCACCAGATTTAAAAAACAAAACAAAATAAAACATGTCTTTAAAATCAGGTTTTTATTATTGGTTTTTTATAGATAAATCTTCAGTGTTTATGATTTTATTTTTTTTTTTTTTAAGACAGGGTCTCTGTATGTAGCTCTGGAAGTCTTGGAACTCCGTTTTTTCCCTTCTTTCTTCCTTCCTTCCATCCTTAAAAATTTCCACCTCCTCCCCTCCTCCCTTGGAACTCCTTTGTAGACCATGCTGGAATTAAAGGCAGTGCCCAACTCTGAAAAATTCTTAATGGGCTAAATGCTTTAGAAAATTCAGAGTTTTGTTTGTTCTTCATTCTAAGGATATTTCTTTTTCTGTTTTTATAGCAATATGTCTGGTTTAACATTGGCAGTGTAGACACCTTTGAGCGGAACCTGGAGACTTTGCAGCAAGAATTGGGCATAGAAGGGGAGAACCGGGTACCTGTGGTCTATATTACTGAAAGTGATGGGTAAGAAATCATTTTAAGTTCATGCTTTGTGACAGACATGGTGCTCATCCCTATAATCGTAGCACTTGGGAGACTGAGGCAAGAAGATTGACAGGAATTTGAGGCCAGCTTCGGGTACATAGAAAGACCTTGTGTCAGAAAGCTTGAAAGATAAATTAATAGAAAAGCAGGTTTGAGTACAGTGCTATTCATAGTCCACTATCTTTTTGTTGCCAAGTGACAGGCTACAAAGTTATTTTTAAGGGTTGTTTTTTTTTTTGTTTTTTTGGTTTTTTGTTTTTTTTTTTTAGTTCTTTGTCCTGTGTGTGCACATGTACACTGGAAGAAAGCATCAGATCCTGTTATAAATGGTTGTAAATGATGACCATGTGGTTGCTGAGAGTTTAACTTGGGACCTCAGAAGAACAGCCAGTGCTCTTAACTGCTGAGCTGTCTCTCCAACCCCCATAAATTAAAGTCTTAAGCAAGTCTTGGTCTGTTTGACCATATTGAAAAATAAATCTTTAGTAATTTAGTTTTTGCGACTACCTTCTTTTCTACATGACTATTTAGAGTGTTATGGTCCCGCTTGCTATTTGAAGGGTTTTTGCATGAAGAGCCCTGTGTCATTTACCTTTATAGTTAATAGTTTTCCAGGATTTAAGAAATTCTTCCAGGCTAGAGAGATGGCTCAGTGGTAAGAGCACAGACTGCTCTTCCAGTGGACTTGAGTTCAATTCCCAGCACCCACATGTAGCTCACAACTGTCTATAATTCTAGTCTCAGGGGATTCAGTGCCAACCTCTGACGGCTGTGAGCACAAGTCATGCAGTGGTGCACAGCCATCTGTGCAGACAAAATATTTATAGGGTTTCTCTGAAGCTTGTCCTGGAACTTGATGTGTAGACCAGGCTGGCCTCAAACTCACAAAGATCCACTTGTCTCTGCCTCTCAAGTGCTGGGATTACAGGTGTGCGCCACCGCTGCCCAGCTACCCCTAGTTTTTTTTTTTAAATGTTTAAAAATATATAAAAATTTAGCAAATTTGTACTTAAAAGTTACATTGGATAAAGATTATTAAGACAAAAATAGGCTACATCCCTAGGCTTTGAGGCACCCATGCAGGCTCTATTGCAGAGGTTCTGCTAGAAAAGAGCCTTAAGTCTGTTAAACAAGAGAGGCCTGTGGTGCCCAGAGCAGACACATTAGACATTGTATGCATTACTTTCCAAACTGCCATGCTGTTAAGTGAAGGCATTTCCTGAGGTTGAGGCCTCCCAGTATGAGAGCTGGAGTCTGAGACTAACACCAGGGTTAGGCTAAACATTTAAGTGAGTGATTGGAAAGAAAAACTTGGTAGTAGCTAGATGATAATAAAATATAAAGAGCATACATGTTGAGACAAAGTTCTTTTTTGTTATTCCATGACTTTACTTTAATGATACAAATATGCCAAGAATCTCCTGTACCTCAGACAAACTACTAGAATATTTTGAAATACTAGTTTTTTGAAAATACTGGATTTTTAAAGATTTTACCGACTGCCCTGACGTCTGAGGCAGCTGGGAAACTTGCCACCTCTCTTAGCTGTCCTGCTGTGTTCTCCTCCAGCTCCTTCCTGCTGAGCATGCTGCCCACAGTGCTCATCATCGCGTTCCTACTCTACACCATAAGGAGAGGGCCCGCTGGCATTGGTCGGACTGGCCGGGGAATGGGCGGACTCTTCAGTGTTGGGGAAACCACGGCGAAGGTCTTAAAGGATGAGATAGATGTGAAGTTCAAAGACGTGGCTGGCTGTGAGGAGGCCAAGCTAGAAATAATGGAATTCGTGAATTTCCTGAAAAACCCAAAGCAATATCAAGACCTCGGAGCAAAAATTCCAAAGGTAAAAAGATACTTGGAGAGGATTAACTCCAGAACTGTGTGTCTCTGAAGCTGTCACCGTATTACTTACTTAATTAGCCATTCTTCTTTCTGATCTTTGTTTCTGTCTAATTCAGTTCTGTAGCCTGTTTTCTGTGTCTCATTGTATCGATTTTGTGTATTTCTGAAAGCATTTATTTTTTTCTGCTCATGGAAGCCTTTTCTGCCTTTGTTCTCCCTCTAGTCTGATTTAGACACCCTCCCACTCCACCCCTTGTCAGCTGTAGCCCCTACTAGTATTATACTGCAGTAGTCCAGCCTTTTCTTCCACAGAGTGCTGGGTCATCTACTCGCACCTGATACTGAGGTCTTGGCACAGCATTGTCGAAGGAGAGTCAACACTAATGTTCACTTTCAGCACCTGCCTCATAACTGCTGTGCTAGGGCTGCTCTTGTACCACAGCGGCTTCGCAGCCCTTTGCTAGGCATAAAGTAGCAACTTGCTGTTTGTTAAATGGATTGCTTATGAATGGGGGTCCTGAGGGTTGGACATGTTTGCTAGCACAAGGGTCTTGTGCATGCTAGCCAAACACTCTACCACTGAGCAATAGATACTCCTACATCAGCCTTCCAAGGAGTTAGGATTACAAATATGTGCTACAAGGCCCAGCTTGGATTAGCTGTTAAATGGATAAAATAATTCATTAATAAAGCTTACTTTAAAGAAATGCTTAGGGGCTGGAGAGTTGGCTCATTAGTTAAGTTCAAACACTTTCTGTTTTTGAGAAGACTGGAGCTTGTTTGCTAGCATCTATATCAGGTGACTCAGCTGTGAGCAGCTCCAGCTCCAAGGAACCCAGTGGCTTCTGGTTTCTATAGGCACTTGCATAGCACACACACATACATATGTACATACGTACATACATACAGATAAATGTTTCATAAAAGAAATGCCTTTGTTTGTTTGGTAGATAGGGTTTTACCATGTAGCCATTGTTGACCTGGGATTTGGTGTGTAGACCAGGATGGCTCAGACTCACAGAGATCCGTCTGCTTCTGTCTCTCATGGTGGCATTAAAGGTTGTGCTACCATACTTGGTCTGAAAAAGGCTTTGTAAAGGGAATCATTTCTATAATTTTCATGTCCCATCTGTATGGATAAAAAATCATATTCATGGTAAAATAATTTGCCATTACTTAGTACCGTTCATATCATACCTAGGCAGATGAAAATAAACATTTTGTAAAAAGATTTATTTATTACTTGTACAGTATTCTGTCTGCATATATGCATGCAGGTCAGAAGAGGGCACCAGATCTCATTACAGATGGTTGTGAGCCACCATGTGGTTGCTGAGAACTGAACTCAGGACTCTGGAAGAGCAGCCAGTGCTCTTACTTAACCTCTGAGCCGTCTCTCCAGCCCTAAAATGAACAAATTTTAAAAAATGTTCAAGTGTTGTATTACAGTCTGAAATCGTGTGTCTTTTGACCATATTATTCATCTCTTCACACACAGTATTTGGAAATAAGAGTCATGTTTGTTTGTTTGTTCATTTATTTATTGGTTTTTCAAGATGGCTTCCCTTTGAAGGTCTAGCTGTTCTCACTATGTAGTCCAGGTTGAACTCAGAGATTCACCTGCCTCTGCCTCCTGAGTGCTGGGGTTAAAGGCATGAGGCACCACTGCCTGGTGACCTTTTTTTTCCTTACTTACTTTGTGTATGTGAATAATTTGCTTGCATGCATGTATGTGCGCCATGTGTGCCTGTTGGATCCCCTGTAACTGGGGTTATGGATGGTTGTGAGCCTTTCTGTGGGTGCTGGGTGTTGAATCCATGTCCTTTGCAAGAGCAACAAGTACTTTTAACCACTGAGGCATCTTTCTGACCCTATGTTCATTTTTAAAACAGAACAGTTTCTGATGTATCACTTAGTGGAAAGTCAACAGGAAAGTGAATTCACACATATATTAGGCCCTTTTCTGTCACTGATGAGACACCATGAGCAAGACAGTTCATAGAAGGGTTTATTTGGGCTTATGATGGCAGAGCAGAGGCATGGTGGCAGGAGCAGGAAGCTGAGGGTTCACATCTTGAATGACAAGCACGAAGCAGAAAGCAAACCAGTAAAGCCGCAGGTCTTTAGACTCTAAAGCACATCTGCAGTGATGCAGTTCTTCTGCCAGACCTCACCTCCTCAACCTCTGCAAACAGCGCCATCAGCTGGGGACCATGGCTTCAAATACCCATTCTCATTTCTCATTCCAGCTACCACAGTACAGTTAGGCTTTAGGTAGATGTGAATCTGTGCAAAATAGTTACCGACGTGTACATTTTCATGAAAGTAAAAGCCAGTGTTTATGTTTATTAATTACATGAATTCAAAAACCAGTTTTACTTTTAAAGAGCAAAATAATTTTGTAAATTGGGAATGTGGTGTCCGTGTTTCTTTATTGTTTAAGGAACAGTTTATTAGCCTGGATGTTTTCTTTTCATGCTATTAGGAGGAAAGCTTAAAAACCACTAAAGCAGCTGCACTACAATTCCCAGCCATTAGAACAAACCCACAGCCTTGTGGTGTTGGGGATACAGCCCAGTGCTTTGTGTATGCTAGCCAAGTCTACCACTGAGCTGCCCACACACACGCAGCACTGAAGATCTCTAGACAGGAAGTGTTTAGATTTCCCCTTGTGTTGTTGGCAGATTAGCCTGAAACAGACCTGTCCTGTTGTTTCTGTCTGTTGTTCCTCTGACAACTTTCATATCGTCTCTGCTGTAAAGACCTCTGCTGTAGTGTAAACATTCCACTTGTCATTAAGATTTAGAGTCAGAGGTACCCTTTGGAATTGTGATGGGAGTGCAGTTTCTGTTTTCAAGATTCTGATTAGGTGTAATCTCTCTGTGTCTGAAGGGTGCCATTCTCACCGGCCCTCCAGGTACTGGTAAGACGCTGCTAGCTAAGGCCACAGCTGGAGAAGCCAATGTTCCTTTCATCACTGTCAGCGGATCTGAATTTCTGGAGATGTTTGTGGGTGTTGGTCCAGCCAGGGTAAGTCTTATTCTGTTCTGGTGATGGAACTTCTTTACTACAACCCATTCCCCCTGGGTGTGGACTGGTGAGAGTGACCCTGTCCCTGGAGTCCCCAGAGTGACCTCTCACTGGTCACTTCCAAAGCTATACTAGCAGTGCCTGTGTGATTCCCACCTCCCCCAGTACTGTAGTTCATTCTTAAGGTAATTTATATATTTCAATAAGTGGTTTTACTTTGTGGATAATTTCTTCTGGCAGGACTTTTATTGAGGCATCAGTTGACATGAGTGTCCACTTAAATGCCTTTTAGATCTGTGCAGTGTTAATACATTTTACTCACTTTAAGAAGAAACCCAGGTCCTTTAGCAGTCTCTCCATCCCCTTAGCCCTAGGCAGAATCTGACATCTCTAGATTTCCTGTTTCAGACATTTCAAATAAATGGAATTGTATAATGTATGATCTCTTTTGTTTTGGGCTTTTTGTTTTATATTTTTAAAAAATAAGCTGGGCATGGTGGTGCATACCTTTAATCCCAGTACTCAGGAGGCGTAGGCAGTCAGATCTCTGAGTTGAAGGCCAGCCTGGTCTATAAAGCAAGTTTCAGGACCATCAAGGTTGTTACACAGAGAAGCCCTGTCTTGAAAAACGTTATTTTTATTTTTATGTGTGTGAATGTTTTTCCCATATGTATGTGTGCCACCATGCCATTCTGAGGTTAGTCTTGCTAAACTAGTAGCATTGACTTGACAAGTAACTCAATCTTTTCTGTCAAGGTCCGAGACTTATTTGCCCTTGCTCGGAAAAATGCCCCTTGCATTCTCTTCATTGATGAGATCGATGCTGTGGGAAGGAAGAGAGGTCGAGGCAACTTCGGAGGGCAGAGTGAGCAGGAGAACACGCTCAACCAACTGCTTGTGGAGATGGACGGTGAGCGTCACAGACATTCTCTAATGGCTCAGCAGAGGAGCTGAGTTCCAGTCCAGCACCCACAGGGTGGCTCACAACCATCTGTAACTCCAGTTTCAGGGGGATCCAACGCCCTCTCCTAGTCTCAGCATGCACCTACTGTTTTTTTTATACCAGTATCTTAACTAGCATCCTGCCTTAGCATTGGTGATAAGATTATATTGACTAAGAAAATGGGTAAAATGATGAACAAAAGAACTAATGTCTGTCTCATTCTCAAAGTTGAATATGGTTCTGAAACATTACAAAAACCCAGGTGCAATGAAATGTGAATTTGGCAAACGTTGAATACAGGTGTTTTTTTGAACTTTGTGGGTTTGCATTTAAATTGAAAATATCCTAAGTCCAAAATACAGTGAGTCTGCCTGACCCACCGAACTTCCTGCTGAGCGGCACAACACACTGCAAAGTATGTTTCTTAAGGGTGGTGCGGCTGACTGGGAGTTACAGCTCGCTGCTGTCACCCAGCATAGCTAGAGAGGATCAAGCCAAACAATGAAAGATGTCCTGTGAAAGAGGCAGATTCAAAATTTGAAGTGCGGTTTTAACTAATTGTGTATCACTTTCACCCCATCATTGAGTGAAATCCTAAGCTGAGGTTCATCTATACTCCTTAACCTAGAAAATAGCAGTCATTCCATACTGGCCAGCTTTTTTGTCAGTTAAGGAGGCAGTTTCTGGGGCTGCTGCATCCTTCCTGCTGGGAAGTGTGTGGACACTTTCCTGTGTGTCCACACAAAAGGAAGGCACAGTGCCAACCTTCACATTGACTTAGATGAAGAAGCCAGGTGCAGTATCAGAATGTGGAGGTGGAGACTTTGCTCCATTCTGTGACATTCGGTTCACCCTTCAGACTCTAAGTTCAAACCGAGTGCCTCATTGGGGTACCAGCCCATGCAATCTTTTAGTACCTGTGTCCTGAGGTCAGAGGATGGCTAGAAACATTTGAGAACAGCTGAGAAAACTGAGGCATTCAGGGGCCAAAGGGATGGCTTAGTGATTAAGAACATGGGTTTCTTTATACCAAAGACCCCAGTTTCAATTCCAGCAACCCAAGTAGTTAAGTGTAGAACTGTCACAAACACCTGTAACTTTAGCCTCTGACCTCTGAGGGTACCACAACTTACATGTGTATACGCTCATGTAATTAAAAATAACAATAATAACTTGTTGGTAGTAACACATGACTTTAATTCCAACACTCAGGAGACAGTGGCAGACAGGTGGATCTCTGTGAGTTTGAGGCCAACCCGATCAACAGAGAGAGTTCCAGGGCAGCCAGGGCTACACAAAGAAAGAAACCCTGTCTTGGAAAAAAAGTCTAGAAAAGAAAGAAAACTGTCAAGCGTAGGGGTAGCACTTGAGAGGCAGAGCTTAGAGACGCATCACAAGTTTGGTCCACATAGTAAGTTCTAGGACAGTGTAGAATACAGAGTGAGACTCTATAGCCTAAAATGAAAAAAAAATTAAAAATTAAAAAAATTCGATTCTTGAAATTGCCATGTAAAGGAGAGGGCTAGAGAGAGAATGACTAGTGGGTGCTGGAGTGGCTATGGAGGAGTCATTTCTACTCTTCTGTAACAGCAGGATAACCACGGTTGTGTAGAGTAACAGAACTGAAGAGGGGAGGGAGGGAGGGAATATATATACGTATGTGTATGTTTGTATGTATGTGTGTGTGTATACACACACACACACACACACACACACACACACACACACACACACACATATATATATAATTTTTTAGAATGGCTTACAGACTGTGGTCCTGTTAGTCCAACATGACTCTCTACCAACAGAAATTCTAAGAAGCCAGTATGTGTTCAGTCCATGAGGCTGGATGTCTCAGCTGGTCTTTAGTATATGCCAGAGTCCTGAAGAGGTAGGCTCTAATGCCAGTGAAGGATGGACATGCCAGTTAGAGGGAGGGCAAGCAGGCAGAGAGAAAACTTAGATATATTCTATCAATCTGTGTTTTACTGCAAGGTTGTGGCCTACCGGCAAGGTTCTATTCTAGCATATTTCTTTGACAGCTGCATGGAATCTCCTTGACTCTGCCTGCTCTCTGTATATCTCTGTTCGGATTTCCCTGCTGGCTTTACTCTACTAAGCCGTTGGCTGAAACAGCTTTATTTATTAGCTAATAAAAGCAACACATATACAGAACGACTTCCCACATTAATTAAAAGTGGATCTTCCCACCTTAAAAGATCAGAATTAAATTGAGTGTTCACACTTCAAATGATTTAATTAAGGGGAAAAAGTTCTCACAGGTGTACCCAGCCTTTAGGTTTTATTTAATTCTAGATATAGTCAAGTTGACAACCAAGAATAGTCATCACAACAGCTGATAATAATTGTTTATTTCAGAGTTGCTACCAGAGGGCATGTTCAGTGTTCCAGCACAGGCCCTAAGTCTCTGAGTGATTGATGGATATCCAGTTATCCTGTTTCTCATGCTTAAGAGTCATATTATCCTCATTTATACATACAAGTGTGTTTAGCTAAAATAAGTATTTCTAAAAATATGAGTAAATAGTAGCAAAAACTTTAATATGCGATTATTATAACCAAGAACAAGGTGACTAATGAGAAAAATGATTCAAGTTTTGGACTTAAAACTGCTAGATAAGGATCTGGAGAGATGGCTTAGCAATTCAGGGCACTGACTGCTCTTCCAGATGGTCTCAGTCTGATTCCCAGCACTCACCTGACAGTTCACAATAATCTTTTTTTTTTAAATATTTATTTATTATGTATACAATATTCTGTCTGCGTGTATGCCTGCAGGCCAGAAGAGGGCATCAGACCCCATTACATATGGTTGTGAGCCACCATGTGGTTGCAATTCAGGACCTTTAGAAGAGCAGGCATCTTAACCTCTGAGCCATCTCTCCAGCCCCCACAATAATGTTTTAATTAGTCCCAAAGGACTGTAATCTGGCGCCCTCTTCTGGTCTCCACAGGCATTACACATATGTGCGCAGACATACATGCAGGTGAAACACCCACACATGAAATTTTTAAAAGTTATAGATAAAAATAGAAAACAATGTCTGATACAGATATGGATTTATGATGTCCATCTACTGCTAGCTAGTCTTGCTTTCTGTCCTATGTTGTTTAATTCTGACTCCACATGTTAATTACCACCTTTTTAGGCTTCAACACAACCACCAATGTGGTCATCTTGGCAGGCACAAATCGGCCAGACATCTTGGATCCAGCTCTTTTGAGGCCAGGCCGCTTTGACAGGCAGATCTTTATTGGTGAGATGGTATTCACTGGGTTCAGTCCAAGTTTGTGGTTAAGATGTGCCTCACTATGACCTTTTTTTCCCTTAAAAATAATTTCTAAAGGACCCCCAGACATAAAAGGACGAGCCTCAATCTTCAAAGTTCACCTTCGGCCATTGAAACTAGACAGTGCCTTGGAAAAGGAGAAATTGGCTAGAAAACTGGCATCCTTAACCCCAGGGTTTTCAGGTAAGTGGAAATTACTGCTGTTTTTAAAGCATTTTTCAATCACTGACAAGTACCAGGTCACTGTAGTTCCTCTCACTTGGGGCCATCATCAGATGTTTTTACCTTTTAATTATGGGAAACTTCAGATGTGCACATAATTAGAGGATACAGAAAATTGACCCTTGAGCACTTACTTGTGCAGGTGGCTGTTAACATCCAGGCATGGACCCCACCCTCTATCAGCACAGTGGATTATGAACAGCTCCTAGAAGCATATCCCTTCATCCATAAATCTTTGAGGATTTGTTCCCAAGTGTCTTTTAACAGTTACTGGTAGAGATAGCATGCTGCAATGCTCACCAGTACTAAGTGTAAATTGGGTGGGTTTTAGTATATTGACATAGTAGCCCAGCAATTACTATAGTTTAACTTTGAAACATTGTATCACCTTGAGAAGACTCTATCAGCATCTCCTTCCACCTCCAGGCTTGGACAACAGTAATCTACTTTCAGTCCTTATAGGTTTTCCTATCAGGATACATTATATAATTGGATTATTCAGTATGTTACCTGCCTATGTTCACGTAGAATGCTGTTTAAGATTGGTCTGTGTGGTAACATATAGCAACTTCATTTGTTTTTCTGGTTATTCATTATCTGGTTATGGTTATGCCTAGTCTCAACCTGTTCTTTATTTGATGGCATTTAAGTGGTTTCTACTTTGTGATTGTTACGAATACCACTCCTAATATTCACCTACAGAGTTTTGTGTGGGTATATTAATTTCTCTTAGAATTGTTTGAGCATATGATGTGAATGTATTTGGATCTCTGAGGAATTACCTGGCTGGTTTCTAAAGTGACTGCATCATTTTAACTTTTCACTGTAGACTTTGAATATGTATGCCAGTTTCTCCATATCCTTGCCAGTAACTGCTATTCGCTCTGATTGTCTCTCTTCTGTCTCCTCCCACCTCTGGTTTTGAGACAAGAACTTGCTACAAAGCCTCAGCTAGTCTGCAGGTTGCTAGTTAATAGCTCAGATTGATCTGAATTTGTGGGGATCCTCTTGTCTCTGACCTCTCAGGGTTGGGATTACAAATGTGAGCCACCGCAGTTCGTTTATCTGCCTTTTTATTGTAGTAATCCTAGGGGCATAAATTGGCATCTCTTTGAGGTTTTGATTTGTTACCCAATAAATTATTGTATGAAGTATTGTTTCCATAGTTTGTTTTGCTGTTGATTTCCAGTTTTATTCTACTATGATCTGATAGGATATGAGAAATGGTTTTGATTCTTCCTGAATTGTGTGCTCTGTATTTGTTGGATCAAATATTCTATAGATGTCTGTTAAGTCTGTTTGGTTTGTGGTATAGTTTAACTCTGAGGTTTGTTTTTAATTTGGATGATCTATTTAAAGACAGAAATAGGGTATTGAGTTCACCCACTATTACTGAACCAGGAGTCTGCCTAGTGCTTCTTTTAATTTATATCTTCTGGATGAACTGTTTCTTTATTAATATATAGTTACTGTCTATCTCTTTTGACTCATTTTGATTTGAGGTTATGCTTAGCGTTGAATGTCAATTTCCAGGATCTGTACTCACTAGGAGACAAACCTCTAGGCACATCCTTGAGGGATTACTGAAAATGGTAGCCTGGGTAGCCTGTGAGGAGATTATCTTAACCAGGGTGTTTGAGTTCGGAAGACCCACCCTAAGGGAATAGGGCACATTTTATGTTCTTGGGTCTTGGACTGAATAAAAACAAGGGTGCTAGCTGCAGGTTGCACTCATCCATTTCTGCTTTCCGACTCTATAGACACAATGTGGCCAATGTTTAAGGCCGCTGCCTTGACTTCCCCACCACAGTGGACTGTGCCCTGAAACAGCTAGATAAACGCTCTCTTTTTGTTCTTTTGAGACAGGGTTTCTCTGTGTAACCCTGGCTATCCTGGAACTCACTCTAGACCAGGCTTGCCTCAGACTCACAGAGCTCCTCCTGCCTCTGCCTCTGCCTCCTGAGTGCTGGGGTGGGATACCACGCCCGGCTGAAATGTCATTTTGGTCAATTTTAAAATACAGCATTGTTTGCAGTCACTTATTCATTCATTCCATGCTTTCTTGGTTTAATCCCCCATGATACTCAAATGTGTTGGCTTTGATGGGTGAGTTAGCTTTTTCCCTTAAAGCTTTAATTTCTTTGTATTGCATTTTGACGTCTTGGTTCTGTGAGGTGGGGAAATCCTTTGGACATGTGCTGTTGGAGCTCTAAAACCTTTACATTTGGATATCCATTTCTTTCTCGAGATCTGGAGGTTTTTCTTTGAATTTATTCACAAAGCCTTTAGTGTTTATCTCAGTTTTTTCTATTCTGTAGATTCTTAAATGTGTTCTCTTGATCCTAGCCCTGAGTTCTTAGTTAAGTCTGTTGGTGATACTCTCCATTTTATTTTTTATTTGGTTCAATAAGTTTTTCTTTTTTAGAATTTATTTAATTATTTCAAAACCTTAGTTTCCTTGTGTTCTTAGACCTCTAGGGCAGCTCAATTTTAAACACTAGATTCCTTCTGTGATAGCACCTGACTACTTACTCCAAGTAAGTGGTAGTTACCAAAACCTGCCCCCAGAACAGATGGTTGGGAAGCCCGTGCTTGTTCTGTGGGTGCCACTGCCCATCTCGTCACACCAGGGCTGCCTTCTGATGAGATCTGAGAGCTGCCCAGCCTGAGCATGCTCTGCTGGGCCTGACTTCTCCCACGTCACCTTCCGTATTCTGTGCTTTTTAGCCATCCTGTCAATAACATTGGGAAATTCTGAAGCTTTCTTTGTCCTTTGAGTAAATTCCATTTTTTCTTACTCTGATTCTTCTCCTTCAGTGGGCCACACAGAGGCAGTTTCCTGTGGGTCATCTTACCCAGAAGTACTATAGTGTTTAAAACTTGTTTACTTAGCTCACTTGTGTTAACATACACATAATCTGAGAAATCCACGTAAGGCCTTAATGTGCCAAACCAACATTTGACAAGCTTCACATTACTTAAATTTAGTTTATTAGCCAAATGTACTAGATTATTTTAATATATGTTTATTATAAGTTATGTAAGCCTGTTGTCTAACATGCCCATAAGTCATTTTTTCAGTAAAGATGGCAAAACTAAGAATATTAATGTGCATTTAAAAATAGTGTCATTGGAGTCCCACAGCCAAACATTAGGTGGAACTCAGGGAATCCTGCAAAAGAGGGGGAGAATGGATCGTAAGAGCCAGAGGGGTCAAGGACATCACAAGAAAACACACAGAATCAGCTAACCTGGACTCATAGGGGCTCACAGAGACTGAATCAACAACCAGGAAGCCTACATGGTTCTAGCCATCTGCACATAGGTGACAGTTGTATAGCTTGGGCTTCTTGTGGGACTCCTAACAGTGTGAGAGAGACTGTCTCTGAATATTTTGTCTGTACTTGAGACCCTTTTCCTCATACGTTTCCTCATATTAAGGCCTTGTCCAGCCTTATATGAGGAGGTACCTAGTCTAACAACAACTTGATATGCCATGTTTGGTTGATATACATGGGAGGCCTACCCTTTTCTGAAAGAAATGGAGGAAGGGTAGATGGGAGGGGGTTGTAATCATCAGGTTGTAATATATGAAAGAAGAGTACATTTTAAAAAAATTTTTTAGAAAATATCATTGGGCTCAGTAGTTAGAAGCACTGGCTGCCCTTCCAGAGGACTCAGGTTCAATTCCCAACACCCACACAGCAAACAACAATCTATAACTCCAATTCTAGGTGATCCAGCATCTTCTTTTGGTCTCTGTTGGTACTGCACACACATGGTGCACAAGCATACGTGTAGGCAGCACAGTCATACATATAAATAAAATAAAGATTTAAAAAAGCTATCATAATTTGCTATTACCTGAACCATATTATCTATTAAGGTGAATTGTCTGCAGTTACCTGTTTGCTACTAATTCTCTCATCTTAGCTCACAGGGCCAAGGTTATATATAGGCTTGTACTTAATACCAGGATATCTTAGGATTCTTGTAAACACTTGAATTGTTTCAATTAGACCCCTTCTCAGTCTTCTGATGGGTAAGATCTGTGTAGGGTCAGTCCTCCCTAGTGTGTGCCTGTCAGTGTGAGCATGGTTTTGTGTGTTTATTTGTAGGAGCTGATGTTGCCAATGTCTGCAATGAAGCTGCTTTGATTGCTGCAAGACACCTTTCAGATGCCATTAACGAGAAGCACTTCGAACAAGCGATTGAGCGAGTGATTGGTGGTAAGGCAGCTGAATATAACTGAGGTTTAAAGGCTGATGATAGTCAACATGTTAGGTTACGGTATGTGGCTGCCATCCCAATACTTGGGAGTTGAGGGAGGAGGTTCTCAATTTTGAGCCTGCTTTAGGGTAAATGATGAGACCTTGTCTCTTTTTTTTAAAAGCTCATAAAAGAAAAGTTCAGCCCTTGATTACTGTTTTGACAAGATCGCAAGATCTACAAAGAAAGTATATCCACACAGCTGCAGGGCTTGCCATGCAATCTCCGGGCTTATCTTGTGCTTTCTTGTCTTTGAACCCTTCCCTCTCTGAGGTAGAAAAGTGTTTACCTATTGACAGTGCTGCCTCTGTGAACCTCGACCATGTCTTTGTAATAATGTGACATATTGAGAAAGGGAAGAGATCCTGTGATGAACTGTGGGGAGATGGTTTGTATTTTCAGATAAGCAAGAAAGTTAGGTTATAGAGTAATAGTGGAGTACCTGCTTAGCATATACATCTCCAGCACTACAAAAAGAAAAAGAAATGCTTGTGGGACCCTGATAGCTTTGTGGAATATATTTATCTCAGATGAATTGCATTGAGCAAAACAGAACCCTCAAAAGATGGTGTGGTGGGCTGGAGAGATGGCTCAGAGGTTAAGAGCATTACCTGCTCTTCCAAAGGTCCTGAGTTCAATTCCCAGCAACCACATGGTGGCTCACAACCATCTGTAATGAGGTCTGGTGCCCTCTTCTGACCTGCAAGCATGCACACAGACAGAATATTGTATACAAAACAAACAAACAAACAAACAAACAAATAAATAAATAAATAAAATTTAAAAAAAAAAGATGGTGTGGTGGTTTGCCTCCACAGAACATGCACCATCAGGGTTTACAGTTATAGATCGTGATACAAAGTGAAGCTGGGAGCCAACCTCTCTGCAGCTGAGAAAAAGTTGAAATGGCAGACCTTTGAGAGTTAAAGGCTTCACCACTGCCTAGAGGCATTAAATTCTTATCCTAGGGTCTTTGGGCTGTGTGTCAGGGAATGACCTTCCTAGAGTGTTTCTATCTGGCCTGTGTGGTGACTAGCCAGCCCTGAGTAGGAAGTTCGGGCCTTTCACTGGGACGCTACTTTCCTTTATCACCTCCCACTGGCAACAGACAACAAGCATCCTTATCTCAAGACTTGATGGTTCTGAGTAACAAAACCAAGCATACAACTCTTCCAGACTTCTCCATGAGTTTCCTGTTTCATAGGACCTAAATTCTGAATTGCATTTATATTTCTGTTGATTTTCCCCAAAATAAGTATGTGGCTTAAAACAGTGGGTGGTTAGGATAAAAGCGAGCCTGAGGCAGAGATGAGAAATATACATTTTTGTTGTAGTTGTATTTATTTCAGACTTGGCCCTTTATTCTGATTTCAGTTGGAAAGTTTAGGCGGGTTAGTTGTTAAATTATGTCTTAGGTAATGAGGTTGTAGCATTACATCACTTTTTTTTAATGTCATTGTCACTAAAATAGTGGTTTGGGGTTTTTGTTATTATTAGGCTTGGAGAAAAAAACCCAAGTTCTGCAGCCCGAGGAGAAGAAGACAGTAGCTTACCACGAAGCAGGCCATGCGGTCGCCGGCTGGTATCTGGAGCATGCAGACCCGCTCTTAAAGGTGCCACAGAGTGTGATGGAGTAGGCAGGCCAGCTTAGAGTGTGAGCAGTGACTGAAAAGGAGTTATATTCACTGGAGAGATAGCAGATACAACGTACCTATGGAGGGACCTAGCAGAAACTAATGATGGCTGACGGAAATGCTTACATACATCCTCCTGCAGATATAGCACAAATTTTGACAAAACTTTCTCTGTTTGCCACCCTAGAGATTGAACCTAGGACCTCATATATGCTGGGTAAATCCTCTACCACTGAGCTATACTCCCAGCTCTTATTTTATTTTATTTTATTTTATATTTTGTATTTTTCAGTATGTGTGGTGCATATGTATATATGTATGTATGTATTCAAGTGTGGGGACACAAATACCTGCTTACACTTATGTACTTGAGTGTAGAAGCCAGAGGTCAGTGTTAAGTGTCTTTCTCTATAGCTTTCCATGTTATTATTTACCATTATCATTATGAAGGTGGCATCTCACTGATTTGGGGTATGTTGATTAAGCAAGACTAGCTGGTAGCAAGTCCCAGGAATCCTCCTGTCTCTGCCTTGTAAATGCTAGAATTGCAGGCACCTGGCATCATAGTCAGGTTCTTTGGGAGGATCTGAACACAGTTCCTCATGCTTGCATAGCAAGCGCTTTCCTGACCGAACTTTCTCCCTACTCCCTCTACTTTTTATTTTGAGGGAGAGTCTCACTGTTTCCCAGGTTGTCCTTGAGCTCACTGTGTAGTCAACGTAAGCCTTGACTTTTCAGTCTTCTCAGCCTCTCAAGTAATTGAGTGAGGCTTGTGCTACTGTGCCTGGTTCAGAAGACCAGAGCCAGAAAGTGTCCAAAACAGAGCAGGGTTGGGAGAGAGCGGCATTGGTAGTATGAGGATTGGAAATGCACCACTCCCTGGCCTGAGGTGTTCTGTGACTATAACCCTGTCGTAGGTTTGGCCATCTTGAGTTTTTAGGGAATGCAAAATTAAAGATTTTGTTGTATCCAGGTGTGGTAGCCCATACCTTTAATCCCAGCATTTGGTTGCAGAGGCAGGCCAATCTCTACTAATTTGAGGCCAACCTGATCTACATAGTAGGTTCCAGGACAGCCACAGTTTCATAGTAAGACCCTATCTTAAAGGGGAAAAAGTTTCAATTGCATTTTCAATAGACTCTTAACACATGAAATATAAATTTAAGAAAGTATCATAGGGCTTATAACCGAAGTAAGAAATAAATCAAAGTATATTTTGTTCATGGAATCTTATGCCACTTCTTCCCAAATTGATCTTTTTGGTTTATTGCAATCTTTGTTATGGTTATAACAGATATTCCCTTGCAGAACCTAGGGCCTTATACACACTAGGCAAACACTCCAAAACTGAGTCACAGTCTCAGACCAAATAGGCTTTGTTTTTTTGAATAGCTATTGTGAAGCTGAATCTAAAGTTTTCTGGAAAAACAGAAGAGTGGAAACAGCTGGGTAGAGGTATCACTGCCTGACTTTCACTGCACTGCTGCAGGAAAGTCTGCCACACTGGTGAGGGACTGGTGAGACCAGGATGGGAAGCTGGTGATGGTGCATGCCTGTATTACTAGCACTTGGGGTAGGACAGGAAGATTGGCAGTCCAAGGTTTTCCTGGGGTTCATTAGACTCTATCTTCATAAAGTCGAAGGGAGAGGGAAGGAAGGATTGTCTTCTCAACATGTGATTCTGATAACAGCATTCATATGAATAAAGGGAACATTGACCCTTGTATCATATGCCAGAAAATGAGTAGATCGGAAAAGCTAAAGTTTAAAATGATAAAACTTCATCTCCCAAAAAATGTAGGTAAAAACCTTTGTGGCCTTGAATATGTAAAATTTTCCTTAGAATACAAAAAGCACAAACTGAAAAAAAAAAAAGTTGATGAATGGATAGACAGGATGGATCATTGTGTAAAGGTACTTGCCACCAAATCTGAACAATTTGAGTTCAATCCCAGGATCCACCTGGTGGGATAAACATTCTGACATGCACACAGCCACACACATACATCCAATCAATCAATTAATCAATAAAAGAGTTGATATTAAGACCTCATTGAAATTTAAAACTTAGTCTTTGAGGTACGGGCATGGTATCACATGCCTGTAATGTCAGCACTTGAGAGGCAGAGGCAAGAGAGTTTTAAATTTGGGATCAGTCTGGGCTACGTAAAGAAACCAGCACTACTGGTAAATCAGTGACAGAGCACTTGACCGGCGTGCATAATAGTGAACCCTGCCTGGGCAACATAAGACCCCGACTCAAAAGTAAACAAAAACAAAACCCACAAAAACCCAGCACTCTTGTCTTTGAGAAATGCCACTAAGAAAGTGTGAAAGGGTTGGGTAGGCACATGGTGTCACACTCAGGAAGCAGAGGCTGGAAGACCAGGATTCCAGGCCAGCCTGGGCTGTATAGTAACACTCTGTCTCAAAATGTAATCATTTTAAAAGGAAGTGGGAGAGAAAGGGCCGCATTCCGAAAATGTTTGCCGTAAATGTGACTGACAAAAGGTTTATATCTGAAAAAAATAAATCTTAAACTCAACATAGTAAAACAGTAGATATATACACTCCATAAAATAAGGCATATGAATAGGCACTAAACCAGAGAATCGCAAAGGCAGACGTAGATACCAGAGCCACTTAGGGTGGTTAGAACTTAGCAGGGTGTCGATGGCAAGGATGTCTGCACTACTTACAGGAGGTCAGTGTGGTCCTGACTTGATCCTCACCTAAAATGGGTGAAAATGGATTCTACACGAGGATTTTTCTGCTGTATTTATAGTGTAGTCAGCTGGAAACAACCCCGCTTTCCATCAAAAATGAACTGGAAGCCAGGTGTGGTGGGCTCATGCTTGTAATCCCAACACTTCGGAGGGCAAAGCAGTGGGATTAACATGCTATGAGCTCAAGGCCAGAGCTTGGGCAAGTGTGAGACCTTGCCTCAAAAAACAACAAAAAAAGGTATACCTGGTGTATTTACAGCAGTAACATGCTGTAAAGCAATAGAAATTAATAAGCAGGCTGTTAGTACCCACAGCAGTATGGATGAATCTCAAAAACAGGGAGTGAAACCAGACACAGAGAGTGCAGTCTGTGGGGTGGGCACTTACACACAGTTCTAGAAAGGGTAAACTTGCCTGTTGTAGGCAGGCATGTGGTTGCTTGGGACTGTGCATGGCAACTTGGGATGGTGGCAGCATTTATGTATTAGTTATGGTTGGAAGTTGCTTCTAAAACTCATGTTTTAGGGGGTTGGAGAGATGGCTCAACAGTTAAGAGCACTGAATGCTCTTCCAGAGGACCTGGGTTCAATTCCCAGCACCCACATGGCAGCTCATAACTGTAACTCTATCCCAGGATGTCCAACATACATAGTATACAGACACACACGTAAGCAGAGCAACCATAAGATAAAAATA
Organism: Myodes glareolus; assembly: GCF_982192425.1. Classification (NCBI taxonomy): domain Eukaryota; kingdom Metazoa; phylum Chordata; class Mammalia; order Rodentia; family Cricetidae; genus Myodes; species Myodes glareolus. Next base: position 21,021,952 of record NC_142038.1, read on the forward strand.
AATATAAAACTTAAAAAAAATTTACTTAAAATCACTACAGACCTGGAGGGATGGCTCAGCCGTTAAAGGCTAGGCTCACAACCAAAGATATGAGTTCGGTTCCCAGCACCCACGGCTGTCCCTCCAGGTACCAAATAAAAAATTTAAAAAAGAAAAAGAAAAAAAATCACTATATATGCTTAAAGTGGCTAGACTTTAAATAGAGAAATCCTCTCCAATACAGTTTTCTAAAGCTAAAGGAAATTGCCTAGTTTCATAAAAGGGACCTGGTAGGACAATGAAAGCTCTTGCGCATCTTGGCCCACCATCCTGTTCATCCTCTGAGGCACAGCTGACTGCCAGAACTGAGTCAGCTCTGTGACCTGCCAGAGGAGACCTCAGCCAGCAGTCATCAGGACTCCTTTACTAAACAACTGGTTTCAGTTTGCCTTTACAGAAGGGCAGAAATGCTTTCTGGAACTCTGAGGTGAGAGAGTTTCCCTCCTGGCCTTTGCTAGACCTTGTGGCACTGAAGCTGTTATGTAGACCTGCATGGCGCTTCCTTTTTGCCAGAGTGTTTCCTCTTAGACACTCTGATCAGGACTGCTTTGGGAATGGGCGCCTCACTGCTGTGCTTTCTGCTCACCAGGTGTCCATCATCCCGCGTGGGAAGGGGCTGGGCTATGCTCAGTACTTGCCCAAGGAGCAGTATCTGTACACAAAGGAGCAGCTGCTGGACAGGATGTGCATGACTCTGGGTGGCCGCGTCTCCGAAGAGATCTTCTTTGGAAGAATTACAACCGGCGCCCAGGATGACTTGAGGAAAGTTACCCAGAGTGCCTATGCCCAGGTGAGTCTGTGCACCTGGGCTTCTGCCTCCCTTTCTATTAGCCTGGGAAGTCAGCCTTTGTGAAGGACTGAGGTGACACAGATGGTTCACTAGTTTAGGTTCTTAGAGCAGGGATTCTTTCTTTCTTTTTTAAATGTTTTCATTGATTTTATTGAGCTATACAATTTTCTCTGCTCGCAAGGATTCTTTCTTAAATTCGCCGGAGAGATGGCTCAGAAGACTGTGTACTGTTCTTGAAGAGGATCTACATTCTCTTCCCACAACTCACGTTGGGCAGCTGCGACTGCCTGTAACTCCAGATCTGCCACTTCTGGCCTCTAAGAGCATCCGGACTCGTGTACAGACACATACAAGGACATACACATATAAGTAATTTATAATACTATAAAAACAAAACCTAGCAAAAAGTCCACTTAAACAACAAAAACTTTCTGGGAGGTAGTGTTGCCCTTTAATCCCAGCACTCAGGAGGCAGAGGTAGATGGATCTCTTGAGTTTGAGGCCAGCCTGGTCTACAGAGCTAGTTCCAGGACGGCCAGGGCTACACAGAGAAATTCTACCTCAAAAACCAAAAAACAAACAAAACAATAAAAACTAAGAATCCTGTATGTAATGGTTATAGGTAGAGTTTAAAGTTTAGTTTTTCAATGCTTTTATTTTTCAGGGCACGGTCTCTTGTTCAGGCTAGTCTCAAATTTGATGTGTAGGTGAAGGTGACCTTGAATTCTCAATCCTCCCAAGTGTTGGGATTTCAGTATGGGCCTGCCCAGCTGTAAAGTTCGATTTTTAAAAACGATTTATTTTATTATTTGATCTGTATGAATGCTTTGGATGCATGTACGCATGTGAACCATGTGTGCCTAGTGCCCTTGGAGGCCAAAAGTGCACAGGATCTCCTTGAACTGGAGTTTCACATGGTTGTGAGCTGCCATGTGGATCCAAACCTGGGTGCTCTAGAAGCCCTATAGTTTAATTTTTAAGTTCCATGTCCCTGCAACAGTTTGACAGTGAAACTTGGGATCTCTCTACAGCCTGTCCCTTGCCCCTCCCATAGCAGCAGCCTCTCTTGACCTGTTACCATTCCTGTGTTTTCTTCAGCTTTTACTGTTGAAGTTTCAGCAGCCCCAGCAGTAGGCTGTGTCCCCGGGCAGACATGAGCTGTCTCTGGGAACGCTCTCCATTGAGGCAGCCCTTTGCCTATTGTCCATGTCTTGTTTTGAAAGTGATCCCTCCCACCCCCATATGGCATCAGTGATCATTACTTATTATTTGCTGTTGTTTCTTTCTAGTTTAAGCCCATTTATTTTGTTTGTGTTTGTTTTGGGTTTTTTGAGACAGGGTTTGTCTGTGTATTCCCGGTTGTCCTGAAACTCATTCTATAGACAGACTGACTGCAAACTCTCAGAGATTCACCTGTCTCTGCCACCTGTGTACTGGGTTAAAGGCCATTGCCGCCACACCCAGCAGTCTAGTTTAATCTTTTTAAAAAATGTTTTTTCTGCAGTGTGTAGTTTTCCCCTGTCTTCTAGCCCCCGGAGTCCTTCTGTGTCTGATTCAGAGTCCATTCTGCTTCCTCCTGTGGGATTCATTTCTGTCCCCCTACAAGTGGCCTGTGGGCTTCAGAGCTGCTGTAGTTTGCCCATTGCTTGTCCGCTTATTTTGTCCTGATTGTTCTCCTGTATAAGTTTAAATCATGCTGCTACCCTTGGCTGCCATCTACAGAGTGTCTTTGTCTACTTCAGTGGACCCTGGCCTCTGTAAGTGTTCAAAGGTAAAGTTTCTTTTATCTAACCTTTTAGTTATTGATGTTTTTCAGATTGTCCAGTTCGGCATGAATGAGAAGGTGGGGCAGATCTCATTTGACCTCCCACGCCAGGGGGACATGGTATTAGAGAAGCCTTACAGTGAAGCCACAGCGAGGATGATAGACGATGAAGTGAGGATTCTCATTAATGATGCCTATAAAAGAACTGTGGCTCTTCTCACAGAGAAGAAGGCTGATGTAGAGAAGGTAAGTGCCAGCGTATGGATGATTCTCTGCACGAGTGCTTTGTTTGGTTGGTCATGTGTGTGTGCGCATGCAAGCATACAAATGTCAATCAGATCATAATTCTATAGAGCCGGTTTTCTCCTTCCACCTTTATGTGCGTTCTAGGGATTAAATTTAGGTCATCAGGTTTGCTCAGAAAGTATCTCTACTTGCTGAGCCTTCTTGTCAGCCTCATTGGTTTCTTGAAACAGGATTTTGCTGTGTAACTTTGAGTGGCCTGGAACTCACTGGGTAGAGCAGGCTGGTGCCAATCTTCCCCTGCCTCTGCCTCCTAAGTACTGGAATTACAGAGGTGAGTCAGCTTGTCTGGCTTTCTACAGGTGATTTAGTTGGTGTCTAAACTCAAGAATCCCTTCCTTCCTTCCGACCTCCTGTGCTCCTTCCCTCTGGTGTTGAGTGTTCCCCGTGGCTGGGGAACAGAAGCAGCACTGTTCTGGTTCTTGTGTTAGGTGAAGAAAGTCTGTGATCGAGCAAAGGAGAATGTTAGGGCTAGCCTCATTCCCGTGCAAGATTATCTCACTCCTGCCTAGACTACGTGTATTCAGTATATACCAAAGAAATGTTTGGTGGAAGGAGAATGTGTTGAGTTGGGTAAGGATCCCGACACTGTGGGTGTCAGAAGTATTTTCTGACCCAGCAGAGAAAAGGACGCAGGTACAGTGTTGAACCTGTCAGGGGACCAGTCTACTGGGAGGAGAGGGTTTGAAGGCTTTGCTCTCCTGTGCAGGTTGTCCCTTCAGAATAAGGTTGACCCTTCAGAATAAGGAGAACTAGGTTACACAGTACCAGCTAAGCCTGCAACCTCCTGAGGTGTCATTATCCCCAATTCTTAGGGAAGAAACAACACAGAGAGGCCATGTGGTAGCTTAAGGTCACAGAGGTGGTGAGTGACAGAGGCAGTGTTCTGACCCAGCTACAGCCCTTGCAAGTCCCCTCTCTCCTGTGCTATGTCCACGGCAGCTGTGGGTGGTTACCACGCACTGGCAGTGTGACCAGTGTGAGAGGTGCTGTGAGCGTGGCACGCTGTGAGAGGTGCTCAGTTTGTATGCGCAGATGTCCATGCTCACCCATGACTACACTGTGTGCTTGCATCAGAGGACGCCTAAAGCTTTCATTCCTCCTGCGCTCCATTCACAATTAGTTTATGAGAAATGCACTCTGTCAGTTTGGTTTTGCTTGTATAAGGATTTCAGATGAGGAATAGTCCCGAGGTGATGGTCACCTCAATAGCACGTAATCTATTCTTCCCTCCTAAAAGCAAGCATAGCCTGCGTTGCACATTTGTGCTTTACTTTCTTGCAGAGAAGTATGTGCATCTCTTTATTTATTTATTATTGTTTAGCCTGCATGCCTGCACACACACCAGAAGAGGGCACCAGATCTCATTATAGATGGTTATGAGCCATCATGTGGTTGCTGGGAACTGAACTCAGGACCTTTGGAAGAGCAGCCAGTGCTCTTAACCTCTGAGCCATCTCTCCAGCCCCTGTGCATTCCTTTATTACAACTACGTAATCCTTAATTGTGTAGATGTGCCAAATGTGTTTGCCTGTTTGCTTATGAAGGACATTGCTGACTTCCACATATATATTACACATCTTACTCTTAAAAAATCATGTGATTTTATTTATGAGACATATTCAGTTGTCTTTTTGATCTTTTTTTGGTTTTTTTGTTTTGTTTTTTAGGGATTTTTTGTTTGTTTGTTTGTTTGAGAAAGGATTTCTCTGTGTAGCCCTGGCTGTCCTAGAACTCACTCTGTATCCAGGCTGGCCTTGAACTCATAGAGATCCACCTGCCTCTGCCTCCCAAGTGCTGGGATTAAAGGCGTGCCACCACCACTGACCAGCCCATGTTTTATTTTGTAACATTACAGTCTTTTAATATGTATGAGTATTTGCCTGAATGTATGTATGTGCACAGTGTGCATGTCTGGTGTTCTCAAAGACCAGAAGTTAGATACCATGGAACTGAAGTTACAAGATGGTAGTGAGCTGAGAACTGAACCCGGGTCCTCTGTAAGAGCAGCAGGTGCTCTTCATCACTGAGATACCTCCCAAACTCCTTAGGATTTTATCAGAATGAAGTTAGCTAAAAGTAAAAATCTTAACTTCTGAGTAAATTTTGCTGAGTAACTTTTAATGGAAATCGCTTTTATTTCAGGTTGCTCTTTTACTGTTAGAAAAGGAAGTATTAGATAAGAATGATATGGTTGAACTTCTGGGCCCCAGACCATTTACAGAAAAATCCACGTATGAAGAATTTGTGGAAGGCACTGGCAGCTTGGACGAGGACACTTCACTCCCTGAGGGCCTTCAAGATTGGAACAAAGAGCGGGAGAAAGAGAAAGAGAAGGAGAAGGAGAAGGAGGAGCCCCTGAGTGAGAAGGTTGTCAGCTAGGCTCAGGGCTGGAGGCCCCTTACTGTCCTCCCAGGGCTTCAGCAGCCGCCTTCAGAGCAGCAGCCCCGCTGCAAAGCCAGCTGCTGACTGAGCCAGGCTAGCAGAGGGCCTGCACTGTGGTTGCAGGAGTGCCAGCAACTGCCCAGGCCTTCCAAGGGGACTCTCCTGCCCCTCAACCTTAGCCTCATGAACAGTGGCTGGAACAGGAGAGATGACTCCACCTGTCCTGTGGAATCCTATTCTGTGGTAGGAGAATGTTTTCCCGTTACCTGCTCTCCATTCTTCCTACTTTGATATCTCTGCAGAAGTGCTGTGAAAAATTCAGTTCGAGACCTTTGATTTAAGCAAATATTTTAAAATTTGAATTCAGATCACTTATTGCTATTTCAATAGAATGGTTTTCTATAGGGAACTGTAACATATTTAAAAACCTGAATGTATTGTGTAAATATGGATTCTTTACATCAGAAATAAAAGGTGGACATTGTACTTTTTTCCTGAATATATGCAGGGTCACTATGCTGTGCTGATGTTTAGAGAACATAATGTCAAGAAATTAAGTGGTCTTATTTTGAAGATAAATTCTTCAAAATCTTACCCAGCTGGTCTCATCAGCTGACACAGAAAGCCGCAGCCCTCCCGATTTATGTCCTGGATTGGTGCTGTTGGAGCCCAGAGTCAGTCAGTGGGAGCTGTGATAGCTGCATCAACTAGGTTCTCCCCAGGCAGAGCTGGCCATGACAGGTGTACATTGTACCGTCAGGGCTCATCTGCCCTGAACCCCGAGTTCCTAGAAGAGGTGATGGATCTGGGTCCCCAGCGGTGCTAGAGGCGCGTATGGTTACTGCTGTCAGTCTCCAGCAGAGGGTTATAAAGATTGCACAACCACAGATTGACTCCCGTCTTCAAATGACATTGTTTGAGCTTAGAGATACTGGTTATTTTATTTTTTAAATTGGATCTACTCTTTAGCCCACTGGCCTGGAAGTCACTGTGTAAGTCCACACTAGCACTGAACTGACAGCGGTTCCCTGCTTGATTTTCTTTAAAAGATTAATTTTTATGTTTTTATGTGCATGGGTATTTTGCCTGCATGTATGTCTGTGTACTCCATCTGTGCCTGGAAAGAAGAGCGTATCAGATCTCTGGAGACTGCAGTTGTAGACAGTTGTGAGCTGCCCTGTATGTAGGTGCTGGGAATTGACCCTGGGGTCCTGTAAAGAACAGCTGGTGTTCTTAACTCCAGCCTTTATTATTTTTAAGTGTCGTGGGTGTGTATAGTATAGTGTAGGTACCCACAGAGGCCAGAAAGTATATCAGATCCCCCCAGAGCTGGAGTTACAGGTAATTATGAGCTACCAGACTTGGGTGTTGGTAACTGAATTTGCGTCCTCTGCAAGAGCAGTGTGTTGAGCCCATGTCTCCAAACTCTTTAAGTACTGGGATTATATAGTATGAACCACCATGCCTATTTTGTATTTCTTTTTAGCTGCATCTTATAAAAGGCCACACTGTCCCTCCTTTTCTCCCCACTGGGTATTTCTGGGAGGGATAGCTCAATGGAGACTTGGTTGAGGCTGTAAGGCCTGCTTAGTCATGAGCATACCCTCATGATGAACTGTAGCAGTGACTGTCAACAGCCTGGGCTCTTTGACAGAGACATAATGGAACTTGGGCCTTCAGTGCCTGCCTAAGTATCCAATTCTTAACTTTCCAGGCAGGTAAAGCTGAGACATTCCACCCTTAAGCTGCTATGCCTGCTTCAAGTCAAGTGCCTGGGACTTCTCCTACCTCACAAGAACAGTAATAGAGGTGCCATTGTCCTGGCAAGCCTTGTGAGACTTCGGGGCAGGAGAGTAGTGTCTCCTGTGTTGGGAAAACGACAAGGTTGCACATATGGGGTGTCACCTCACCTGCACAGGAATGGGTATGGCAAAGCTTAGCTGCACGCTACCTGTGAAGCCTGACCCACAGCAGACCCTTTTCCAAGATAGGTGTGATTTATGGGGATCTCACAAAATAGGTTTCTGAAAAATGAGAACTACGTATCACATTGCTTCAATGAAGTTCAAGAGACCAAAAAACAGTTAGCATTTTATTATGAATGGATTGTCACCAAGTTCCATTTTGTGTATTCAATTAAGGCAAAACTGTGTGGCTTTAGTTTTTATCACCAAGAATGAAAAACAAATCCTTATTCTAACTCCCCTGTTAACTCTGATGGCTGAGCACTTAACGGAAGGTGGTTGCTATCTTTAGCCTTGTACAGCCCCTTAATTTGCTCTCAGTGTTTCTGTACAAAGCCACCCTGGTCTGGTGGGACTGCCAACTCTCCAGCAGAGGAAAGTGCTTGTTCCAGATAACCTGGGGAACAGTGCAGTGTTTGAGAGGGGCCTGTGACATGTGTAGACCAGGTCAGTGTGCCCATACCATCAGGGCTAAGAAAAGAGCAAGTGTACACTCTAGCATCTTAAGGCTCCCTATTCGTTGATCTCTTCTTCATCCTCATCTTCAAAAGCCTCTTCCTCGTCGTTAACCGTGGCGTCCTGATACTGCTGATACTCAGACACCAGGTCATTCATGTTACTCTCAGCCTCGGTGAACTCCATCTCGTCCATGCCCTCACCGGTGAACCAGTGCAGGAAGGCCTTGCGGCGGAACATAGCCGAGAACTGCTCCGAGATGCGCTTGAACAGCTCCTGGATGGCAGTGCTGTTGCCGATGAAGGTGGAAGCCATCTTCAGGCCCCGTGGTGGGATGTCACACACGGCCACTTTGACGTTGTTGGGGATCCACTCCACAAAGTAGCTGCTGTTCTTGTTCTGGATGGCCAGCATCTGCTCATCCACCTCCTTCATGGACATGAGGCCCCGGAAGACAGTGGCGACGGTCAGGTAGCGCCCGTGGCGCGGGTCACAGGCAGCCATCATGTTCTTGGCATCGAACATCTGCTGTGTGAGCTCCGGCACTGTCAGGGCACGGTACTGCTGGCTGCCCCGGGCTGTGAGTGGCGCAAAGCCGGGCATGAAGAAGTGCAGGCGTGGGAAGGGCACCATGTTCACAGCCAGCTTGCGTAGGTCGGCATTGAGCTGACCTGGAAAACGCAGCGATGTGGTGACGCCGCTCATGGTGGCAGACACCAGGTGGTTAAGGTCCCCGTAAGTGGGCGTGGTCAGCTTGAGAGTGCGGAAGCAGATGTCGTAGAGGGCTTCGTTGTCAATGCAGTAGGTCTCGTCAGTGTTCTCCACCAGCTGGTGCACGGACAGCGTGGCATTGTAGGGCTCCACCACGGTGTCTGAGACCTTGGGCGATGGCATCACGCTGAAGGTGTTCATGATGCGGTCCGGGTACTCCTCCCGGATCTTGCTGATGAGCAGGGTGCCCATGCCCGAGCCCGTGCCACCGCCCAGCGAGTGTGTGAGCTGGAAGCCCTGCAGACAGTCGCAGTGCTCACACTCCTTGCGCACCACGTCTAGCACCGAGTCCACCAGCTCCGCACCCTCAGTGTAGTGGCCCTTGGCCCAGTTGTTGCCGGCGCCTGTCTGTCCTGCAAGATAACAAGATTCCAGAGGGGACCTGCTTTCCTCGATCAGTATTTTCAGAGCATAAGAGATTAGAGCAAAGAAACAGGAACCAGGCAGAAGGTACCCACCACAATGTCTAGAAAACACATGAGCAGGTACCTCTTTAGATAGGCCAACCTTGTACCCAGGGGGCCCTGCTCACTAGAAGAGTGCACTTACTAGCAGAGGTCCTGGTCCTGGAGTCAACCCCAGGACATTAAACTAATGACAAATAGCAGGGCAGTGGTGGTGCACACCTTTAATCCCAGCACTAGGGAAGCAGAGGCAGGTGGATCTCTGTGAGTTCGAGGCTAGCCTGGTCTACAAGAACTAGTTCAAGAACAGCTAGGACTGTAACAAAGAGAATCCCTATCTCAAAAAAGAAACAAAACAAAAACACCAAACAAAGTAATGACAAATCTATATATAAACATTTAAGGTACATTTGTCTTGACCTAGTAATGTCATTTGTTTTGAGTTAGTCTACCTATGTAACCCAGATTGGCCTCAAACTCATGTAGCCCCATCAGGCCAGGCTCTGATCTTACTGCTGTTATTTCTCTATTTATTTAGACAGGGTTTCTCTGTATAACCACAGTGGCTGTCCTGGAACTGACAGAGATCTGTCCGGCTGATCTTTTAAAATAATTTTGGCATATGATCAAAGTTCAAAGAGGACATGATATACATGATATTTACCTTCCCTCTTTTGAGCTTTCTGAATTTTGCACTAATTCTAAAAATCCCAAAACACTTCAAAACCCCTAACTTTTTTAGTATGGATCTGATGCCATGAGTGGAAAATTCCATACCTGACCTCATATGAGAGGCATTGAAAATATTGTATAGCACTACCTTTGGGTTCTGTGTATAAAGTGTGAAGTAAACATAATTCATGTTTGCTATTCCACTGGCAAGGAAGCTTCTTATACACATGCAAATATTTCAACAAAAATGGTTTTAAAAATTTTTGGGCAAAGGATTCAAAACCTATGCTGTATACAAATACTCTTTTTTTTTTTCCAAGACAGAATTTGTGTATCTGGCTGTCCTGAAACTAGCTAGCTCTGTAGACCAGGCTGGACTTAGAACTCAGATCTGCCTGTCTCTGCCTTCCAAGTAAAGGCATATGCCACCACTGCCTGGCTACAAATACTTATTTTCTTCTCAAGATAGTAATTTTGTTGCTTGGTTTTTTTCAGGCAGGGCTTTTCTTTGTAGCTTTGGAGCCTGTCATGGATCTCACTCTGTGGACCAGGCTGGCCTCGAACTCACAGAGATCCACCAGTTTCTGCCTCCCAAGTGCTAGGAATAAAGGCATGCACCACCATTGCCTGGCGCCATAATGATTTTTTTTAGGTTTATTTGTTATGTATACAGTGTTCTACCTGCAAGCCAGAAGAGGGTGACAGATCTCATTATAGATGGTTGTGAGCCACCATGTGGTTGCTGGGAATTGAACTCAGGACCTCTGGAAGAGCAGGCAGTGCTCTTAACCTCTGAACCATCTCTCCAGCCCCCCCACATAATGATTTTTGATGTGAATGGGGCACTTCATTTATTACCCATTTTTCTAGGGTAATATTATTACACATTTTTCTAGGAACTAAGTACTGATTTTGCATCTGTAATTGAAGACCAGCACAGACATTCCTACCCTCAAGTTACATTCAGCCCAGTTGTGGAAAGGAACCTAATATACCTACAAAAAAATTTGAGTTTTTATCAACAGTTCATGTGGCTAGGAAAAAATCATCTAGTCAGTCTGTGTTTTGTAGAGCAGCTCATTCTACAGACAAACTTAACAGAGAAACTTTTCATTTCCTGAACACAGAATCAATTGTGTGTGCTAACATCTAAGAATGTGCATAGAAATCCCCAACCATTTACAACACTAGTTATCTGTCTAAGGATATAGTCTCATGGCCACCATGAGGCTGAGGGGTCCCCATTGTTACACTACGCAGTGTTTGGACAAGGCATGTGAAGACCCTCCGAATTCACTCTGTGATGAAAACTTAAGCCCATTTCAATATTAAAAGGTAAGTTTGCAGAGGGCACCTTGGCCTGACCGTGGTGGCCTCCCCCTCTGACTTCCCACCTTCAGGCAGGCGTTCAGACTCTCCTGCTATCCATGCCCCAATGGGTGTGGTGAGGATCTAGACAATCAACAGCAGCTGAACGGCTCCACAGTGATGTGGGCAGACACCTGCTTCACGACTACCACACCTACTGGGCGCTGGGCCCTCTAGCCTCTCAGGTAGCCATTTTCTTGCTTTGCTTTTCCCTGGTCTAACCTTATCTAGGTTGGGTTTCTCTCTTACAAACAGGAGGTCTCTGCTATCCTGTCCAGCTGTGCTGTCCAGTGGAAACTGGCTGCTTCTCTTCTCTGGGCAGACTCTAAGATAGACACCATGAACAGAAGCCAGGACAGGAACTCAAGGCAGGAACTCAGAGGCTTAGAGGCATGAACTGATACAGAGACCATGGAGGAGAGCTGCTTACTGGCTTGTTCCTCAAAGCTTGCTCAGCCTGCTTTCTTATAGAACCCAGGACTACCTGTCCAGGGGTGGTACCACCCACAATAGGCTAGATGCTTCCACACCAATCATTAATCAAGAAAATGCCCCACTGGTTGTGATTAGTCCCAGCATGCAGGAGGCAGATCTCTGAGTTGAAGCTAGCCTGTTCTAGAGAGTGGGTTTCAATACAGCTAGAGCAATACAAAGAAACCCTGTCTCAAAGAAAGAAAGAAAATGCCCCCTGGCTTGCCCATAGGCCATCGCAGTTCTCTCATCCCAAATGACTCTGGCTTAGTCAAGTGGATAAAAATGCTAGGCAGCACAGATAGCCATTGTCCTTTCTGAGGACCCACAAATTCATGTCTACCTACCCCTTCCCACAGAAGTGAGCAGGCAGCAGCCAGGCCAGAGCCCAAGATAGGCACTTAGGCTTGACCTTGTGCCGGGAACTCAGTGTAGAGCATTGCTTCACAGAAGGACGGCACACACTGCCAGAGCCTCGGCCATTCAAAGTGCAGAAAGCATGGAAGGCAGCTGCAGGCAAGACGCAGAACCTTAAATCAAACTTGCTCAAGTTGTAGGTCTTACAGTGACTGAGCTCCCCCAGCGACTCAGATTCCTCCCTATTCATAGCACAGATTAGCAGCAAAGTATTCTCTACTCTTGACAAAAGAAGGAAGCTGGCGACTTTTAAAAAAAATATTTGCCACTGTCTCATAGCAACAGATCATCCCTGCTTAAATATTTGGGGGTCATAAGTTGACCAGCAACATGATGCATTGGGCTATTAATCAGTGACTCCAGCTTGTTAAACACAGGCTGCAGCCCTGGGGGTTGGCAGGCAAGCTGCAGATGCCTAGGGCTTCCTCACAGTCCTCTCTCTGCTTTTCCTCCAACTCACACTGGGTGAAGAACTGGCCTCCCAGCTCCCCGTGCTCCCTGGCTCTTTAGCGAGGCCTCCATCTGAAGGAAAACTGCAAATCCACAGAGGGGCTTTAAGGAAACAGCCTGTCTAGCTCTTAGCTTCCTTCCCACAGTCTCCTTGGCATAGCTGCTGTGCAACCAGCAATTAACAAAAGCAGTGTTGAAAGCATATGATCATATCATTGGGAATTCACATGTAAGTAACTCACTTTTTAAAATTATATATTACTAATGCAACTAGTTCATCCGCTCCCCCTTGGATTTTTTTGAATGAGTCTGTGTAGCTCTGGCTGTCCTGGAACTCACTAGGTAGACCAGGCTGACCTTAAACTCAGGGATCCACCTGCATCTGCCTCCCAAGTGCTGGGATAAAAGGCACGTGTCTCTGTTTTTTGCCCAGCACCAATTACGTTCTTTAAGCCATTTCAAATTATATCCAGAACTGAAACAACACAGGTTGTTGATTCAGCCTTCTGGTGCTGGTGACAGGCCTTCACACACACTCTTCCACTCACTAAGCCCACTTGACAATGGTCTATTTTAATTTGCCAAAGCTACATAAGAGCTGTGAACCAGTTAAAATGTATCACTCCAGAGTCAACTGTAATTAGACAATTCCAAATGAGGACTTGAGTTCAGATCCCCAGAACCCACATAGAATTTGAGCTCACTGGCCAGTTGATATAGCCATAACAAAAAAAGGAATGGAAAAATAATAGACATTTTAGACAAAGGACAATTTGTGTGTTTTAAAGACAGGATCTCTGTAGTCCAAGCTACCTTCACATATATAGACCAAGCTGTGCTTGGATCCAGTGTCCCTGCTTCAACCTTCTGGGTCAGTTAAGAGCCGCCACACACAGTTTATTATAAATAAGTCACAGCTCTTAATTAAAATAAGGTCCAATTTGTTAAATTAAGGATATTTTATATCAGAACAACTTGTTTAAAAATTTTAATTCTTAGCCAGTAGTGGTGATGCATACCTCTAACTAATCCCAGCACTCAGGAGGCAGAGGCAGGCGGATCTTAGTGAGTTTAAGGCAGCCTGGTCTACAAAGGGAGTTCCAGACAGCCAGAGCAACACAACACAGTTAAACTCTGCCTCAAAAAACAAACAAATGAACATTCTGGACCGGGCATAGTGGCATAGCCTTTAATTCCAGATCTTGGGAGGCAGAGACAGGCAGAACTCTTGAGTTTGAAGCCATCTTGGTCGCACAGAAAATTCCAGGCAAACGGCTACACAGTGACAGATCCTGTCTCAAACAAATTCCTAACAGGGAATGGGGGTGGGAGTTGAAGAGATGGCTCAGTGGTTAAGAACATTTCAGAGGACCGGGATTCAGTGCCTGACACCCACACCAGGTAGCTCACAGCTGCCTATTAACTCCAGTTCCAGAGGATTCAATACCTTCTGGCCTTTGTGGGTACCCACACACATCTGACACACTGACACACACACGGGGAGAAGGGGGGAGAGAGAGAGAAAGAGAGAGGGAGATGAAAAAATAAGCCTGGGTATGGCAGTATATTCACGTTCCAGTTCAGTCAGAATTTGGGGGAAGAGCTTTACATGCCAAATGTCATTTTCTTTGCATGTGTGTGTGTGTGCGCTTTACATGCCAAATGTCATTTTCTTTGCATGTGTGTGTGTGTGTGCACACATTGTGTACCTGTGTAGTATGTAGTGTGCAGGCTAGAGGTTGAAGTGTCTTCCTCACTTAGTGTTTTGGACAAGTGCACACCAAACCTGGAGCTGACTGGTTCAGCTATATTGACTGGCCAGCAGATACCCAGGGCCTTCCTGTCTCCACAGGTACATACCCACTATACACAGCTTTTTTTTTTTTTAACGGTCTAATAGAGCTTAGCCCTCATGCCTATTCAGCAAGCCCTTTATGACTTAGCCATCTCCCCAGCCCCTAAATGCCATTTTCTAACAGTTTCAAGATACGCCTGGTCCACCAGACAACTAAATGACAACATGGTCTGCCTCGATTTGAGTTTGCTCTTGTTCATCCACGCACCAAACAGTTAAAACATTGAGGACAGGCCTTTCTTAAGCTCCTACTTTATGATGGGCAGTGGTGGCACACGCCTTTAATCCCAGCACTCAGGACTCAGAGGCAGACAGATCTCAGTGAGTTCGAGGCCAGCCTAGTCTATGAAGCAGGTTCCAGGACACTCAGAGCTGTTACATAGAGAAACCCTGTCTCGAAAAACAAACAAACAAACAAAAAAAAATTAACCCTCCTACTGTTCAGTTTGAAGAAAACTGGCAGCTACAAGGAGCTGCCTTCCCACAACCCAGAATTTGGAATGACAAAGTTTCATAACAGGGCTGCAACTGGGGTACAACACCCAGGCCAGGTGGTCTGCCTGGACTGAAAAGGAAAAAAACCTGCAGAGAAGCCATGGCTATGCTGTCAGCAAGCCATCGCCTTTGTCACACACCTCCAAGGAACCTGACCTTTTCTTCAAGACTTAAGGCAAGTAAAGGATGGGGATAACACGGTGACTAGCCACACTTCCACACATGTGACGACAGACCCCATCGACATTCCAGAAATCCCAGTGTAATCTAAACATCATAAACAGTGCCAAGCCAGAAACAAGCTTCCCGTGTTCTCTCAAAGAGCAGGAATGGGGTACGTGCCTCCTTCACGGGAAGTGTTTGGTCAGCCATTTGAACACAGGTCTTCGGGATTCTCTGGGGCCAAGTCTCACGTGCTATGTCTAAGATTCTCTTTTGGGCGTTGACACTTTATACACAGAACAGCCGCTTTCAGGGTTGTTTTGGTGATTCCTGTAACTTTTTTCCACTTGGGTTATTTTTGTGGTCCTGGGGATCACACCCAGGACTTCCTCTATCCTAAGCACAGCTCTGCCACTGAGCCACACCCCAATCCTGATAAAGCAGTTCTCAAAGCACCAAGGCACTACTAGGAGAAGTGCTGGGATAGCAATTTAAATTTAAGTTCAGGTAAAGGCAGAAGTAAATTGCGCTGTGGTGGCCCTTAGGCTGTGGGAGGTCTGGTCAAGTCTTCTGAGATGTTTATTATACTTTTGAGAGTCTACTTTGAAATCAAAGTCAGAAAAAGAATTTCCATGGACCAATATGCCCATGTTCTTTTTAAAGAAAGATTTATGTATGCACCTATGTATGTTAGTGCATGCATGTGTGGATACATACATGCCCAGAGGCCAAAGAAGGGTGCACTTAGTCTCTATCACTCTGTTCATTCAAGGCAGGGTCTGTCTCTCTGGACCTGGGGCTTCTTTTTTGTGCCCCTCCCCCACACCCCAGGCTGAAAAAGCCAGCAAGTCCCACAACCCTCCTGCCTCTACTCCTCTTGGAGTTTCCATCACAAGTATGTGTGGGATGCTAGGCTTGATGCCTGAGGGCTGAGATCCGAGCACCAGGTTCTCGCACCAGGGACACCAGGGACAGTAAATGCTCTTAACCACTAAGCCCATTTCTTCAGTTCTCACAGCCATCTTTTGCTTGCTCATTTAAGGCAGGGTCTCACACAGCCCAGACTGGCTTCTAACTCCCCAACTCTCTGCCTCATCTTCAAAATGCTAGGATTTCAGGCCCGTGCCCCACTCCCAGACCATGACAGTACTCAGTGTGTGAGTGTATGTGTGGATGCATGAGAGGAGGCCGGAGAGCGATGCCGGCTCTCTTCCTCATCCAGTTTCTGACTTAACTGCAACTCTCTGATTGGGTTAGATTGGCCGGCTGAATAAACGCAGGTATCCACCTGGCTCCACCCCCAGCACTGGGATTATAGGTACGCACTGGAGTACTAGGCTGTTGGGAATCCAAATTCAGGCCTTCCTGTCTGCACAGCAAGCTCTCTACCAAGGAAACCCTCTTCCCAGCCACCTTATTACCGTATTCTTTATAAGGGCAAACACTGCTTCCCTATCAAATAGCTATTGAGAACTGGCCTTATAAAGTTAAGAATTAATTACCATTAATTACCAACTAAACTACAGATCTTAGAACTACACACTAACATGGAGTATGGTTTATAATATTCCATGAAAAAAATCCACATAATGGTATAATTAAAACAGAGGAGAAGACAACCAAAATAAAGACAGGTTAAGGCAGACCCCAAAGCTGACTCTGAGTCTCTGGAGATGGACAGCAGGAGAGAACGATTTGTGTACTCTAGTCTGCTTTTCTTTCTGAGACAGGGTCTTTCTAGATAGCCCTGGCTGTCCTAGAACTTGCTATGTAGACCAGACTGCCCTCAAACTCAGATCCACCTGCCTCTGCCTTTTGTGCCACCTGGCTTATAGTTTAATTTTTTTTGATAATGTGAAATAAAGGCAAAGTAAAAAATAAATGCTAGTTTAGAATCAAAGGGTTCGTAAACTGTCTTTCAGGGATAGAGACATGGAGGCACTTCCTTTCTTAGATTTAATTGCCAGAAAGAAAAGAAAGGAAGGGAGGGAGAGAGGGAGGGAGGGAGGGAGGGAGGGAGGGAGGCAGGCAGGCAGGGAGGGAGGGAGGGAGGGAGGGAGGGAGGGAGGGAGGAAGGCAGGCAGGGAGGGAGGGAGGGAGGGAGGGAGGGAGGGAGGGAAGAAAGAGAGAATGAATTTAGTTGCCAGAAACCCAGAGTAAAATGAGTCCTTCAGCTGACCTGAGCTCCCCCTCCCGGCTGACCGCACTTGTGAAGAGCCCTGCTTTAATCTCTACACAGCATCAACCAGGCCTGGAGGCAATGGCGCTAATCCCAGCACCTGTGGGGGGAAGCAGCCGACTCAGCTCAAAGTCATCCTCAGCTGCATAATAATCGGCTGTGGCTACATGAGACCCTGTCTCAACTCAATCACTACCAATCTTCTCGCCTTGCTAGAACACCCAAAACACTGCTCATCTGAGCGTGTGTGTGTGTGTGTGTGTGTGTGTGTGTGTGTGTGTGTTGAAAGAAAGAGTGGGCCAATATCCCTGTGTACACCTTGAAGGTTAGAGGACAGTCTTCCATTGGTTTGAGATAGTCTCTTGTTCACTGCTTCAGCCTCCAGGCCCCCTGCCCGTGGGCCTCTGTTGAGTCCTGCACCCCCCTCTCATCTCTGTCGCTGCCACGTCTGCCTCTATGTGAGGTCAGGGAACTTGAAATCTGGTCCTGCTCAGGCTAAGTGCTTTACCTACTGCTATTACCTCACCTCAGATTCTCATAAGAGAATTCTTAGAACTTCAGGGTTCTTGAAGGGGCCCTTCCTGTCAGAATCTAGGAAATGCTCCACCTGCCTTCAGAGACCATGAGATAGTCATGTACCACTACAAGGATCTTCTGCCTTCTTCAGAGCAGAGCCAAGCACAAGTCAGAGGCAAATCGCAGTTTCCATGTGGGAGCATTTCTGTGACATCCTACATACCTACCCATTCATTTCTGTCTCCCTAGGGACCAGAGAATCCCCATGCAAGTTAGACAGCCAGTCCAAAGTTGTGCAGGGAATGGAGGGACCAGAGGGCCAGGGGCAGTGTCCGAGACTCTTGACTGGGACCCTATCTGCCTATTCTATCATAATATGCTCTTCCTCCTCCTCCTCCTCTTTTTCACACACGGTCTATGTAGCTCTGGCTGACCCAGCTCTGAAACTCAGAGTCTCCTGCCTCTGCCTCCCCAAAGCTGGGAGGTGCAGCATTGGTGTGTCCTATAACACCCCACAAAGTAGTGTTGTGTTTTTAAACAGTGACACCTGGAGTTTTGCCTTGATTGTTTAAGTGACTTTGGTCTACAGCTTTCCCAAAACGATGTTTTGAGAAAACACGGCCTCATAAAAAACACTGCAACTCTGGGCTGGAGAGATGGCTCAGAGGTTAAGAGCATTGCCTACTCTTCCAAAGGTCCTGAGTTCAATTCCTAGCAACCACATGGTGGCTCACAACCATCTGTAATGAGGTCTGGTGCCCTCTTCTGGCCTGCAGACATACACACAGACAAAATATTGTATCCATAATGAATAAATAAATAGATATTAAAAAAAAAACACTGCAACTCTCACTATTTCCTCTCAGCAATGGTTCAGGTAACAGGACTGCCTGGTACCCTGCAATTACACTGTGTCTGCCCAGGGCCTTCTGAAGATGGGGCCAGGAAACAAATTTTTCATACCTTCACTCTCTATAATGCTTGTAGGCTAGGAATCGCCCTTAGAATTCTCCCGTTCCCCTGGAATACACTCTGATGGCTCAGCCTTCCTAACCTGAAAATTCCAAATGCTCCAAAACCTGAAGCCTTTTGACTATCTCCTAGGTGCCGCAAGTGGAGAGTCCCAATTCAACCCCTGGGTTCAACCTCTGGCACCACAATAAATAAATAAAAATGAAATAATAAGAAAAGCAAGCAAGACTGAACCTACCGAAGATGAAGTTGTCAGGCCGGAAGAGCTGCCCAAAAGGCCCAGATCTCACACTGTCCATGGTGCCTGGCTCCAAGTCCACCAAGGCAGCCCTGGGCACATACTTCCGAGCTAGAGAGGGGAAAGGCCACAAGAGTTACTTCCAGGTTCCTGGAAAACTGACTTTTTTCCATCGGTCCCACCGGCTCAGAACTGACTGACTGGGATAACCAGAGTCGCTTCAGAGAGGGTACTGTGACTTTTCTCTCAAAAGAATCTTAACCTTGGGATGAGGAACTACTAGGCCCATAAGCAGGACCAGTTGGAAACCGACCGTCCTGCCTACATCATATCTATGGTATTTCCCAGTTCGCCTTGGCCACTCCTTTCCTATTGGACAGCGGCAGTTCTCTAGCTGTGCGGAAATAAACAAGGTCTGTGGCAGCGAACTGGCCTTACGTCTGCTTTTTGGCACCGGCCCCATTCAAGTGTGTGAATGTTTGAGCAGTCAAGCTGTGTGCACAGCTCCTCCCTGGTGCCATCCCAGGGCCTCTGTGATCCTAGAAGTTTGCTCACTTAAGTAAGAGTGTGTCTGTGTAGCCCTGCATGACGACAGCTGGCTATCGTTCCCAGTGAGGGTGGGCTTCAGAGGACCTCCAGGAGGAAGGGCTCCGCACATAACCAAAGAGAGGGACGGGGGTCACAGAGGTCACCCCATGGTTAAGAGGAAGTGCAGTGCACACTGGCGTTTCTCTCAGAGCTCCAAGAACCTCCCTCCAAACCTAGGAGTTCCACGGCTGCTTGTACGAACAACTTCCCATGATTCGTGCCTACCGCCCTTCCCAGCTCTGGGTGAACAGGTGGGAAGTGACTCAGAATCTGGTGACTCCAGGGGGTGTCTAGGATGTGCTTTCAATGTCATGCCACGGAATGCCTGCTCATGTCATTTCTGGGTACTCTCCCAATGCCCTGGGATTTTGTTGCTTTGAGAGGTATGTGCCACATTTTTAAAACAAAAAATTGCTGTAAAAATACTGTTGAGAGGACAGAGGCGCTGTCATTCCCACACTGGGATTATCCAGGGTCTGAAATTTTACTAATCTCCCTATTAATTACTCAGAGCTGTCTGCAGTTTTAGTGTCCAGCAAACATAATTTTAGGTGAAGGACCAGAAAAATCATTTAAACAAGTGCTTCCCAAAATTTTAGCCGAGCATTCCTAATAAAAGCAGCATTTAAAGCTTGCTACAGTCAGTTACTCTGCTCCGTTCTGTAAAGAATGGCCTGGAAGTGCTGAGGTGATGATTTCACAACCTCAACGGATTGTCTGGTTCGAGCCTTCGGGATAGGCGGGATCCCAGAGTTTGAATAGACCTAAGGCGGGTTTCCGCTGCAGGGGGAGTGAGGGAGTGGCCGGGCATCAACTCCATCCCGCCCGAACTTTTCCCTAAGCGAAGTTCCGCCGCCGAGACCGCACCCCGAGCGCCTCCCTCTCTAGGTCTAGCCCGGGGTCCCGGCTGGGGATGATCGGGTGCTGTCAAGGCATGCCCGAAAGGCAGCAGGGAAGGCCAGGTGCCGGCGCCGGAGGCCGGGTGGCGCGGGGGTTGACGGCCCGCAGCCGTGCGACTCACAGGATGACTCATTGTAGTAGACGCTGATCCGCTCCAGCTGCAGCGCTGAGTCGCCCACAAAGTCTCCAGCTGGGTCGATGCCGTGCTCATCGCTGATCACTTCCCAAAACTTGCGGGGGAGCGGCGAAGGGACAGAGAGTCAGACCAACAGCTCAGGGAGCCCCCGCCACCCTGGGACATCCCACCCCCCACCCTCGCCGCCTCGGGCCCTGCGGCCAGCTCTGTAGAGTCGGCTCCCCGAGCCCTTAGACGCAGATGCAAACCCAGGATCTGAATCCCGGGTCGGTGCGCTGAGACCCGTGACCGAACCACAGGGGTTGACCGCAGGAACCTGGGCCCACTCCATGAGGGCAGCTCTCGAGGGCGCGCCCTTCGGGACCAATGACCCACTCTCCTGGTCGGGGCCCCAGAGTGCACTCTCTGGAGTCCGCAGCTGGGACTGGTGGCCCACTTCCAGCCGGATCCCGGGAGCCGGCTGCTGGGACCGGTAGCCCACTCTCTGTGCTGGATCCCCGAATCTGCCAGAGGGGAGACAGGGCAGGCTCTCGGGGGTTTTTTCCCCACCAGGAGTGCGCAGGGTCAACTTGGCTCCCAGGAGCAAGGCGAAGTTTTCCGAGACCGGCGACACCCACTGCCCACCCACGGGAGCGGAACGCGCGCCCGGGCCCACCTTGGTACCAATCTGGTTCCCACACTGTCCCGCCTGGATGTGCACAATCTCCCTCATGGCGGGCGCGTCTGCGCTCGGGCGCTGGCTCTCCCGACGGCGGCGTGACTGCGACCGCCTGCGCGCTCCCGGGACTTGACCCCTCTCCGTTCTCCGCCCTCCATCCCTCCTTCCCAGCCAATGGCAGCGGGCTGTCCCGCTTGCTGTCCCCGCCCCTTCCCCAAAGGCTAGCGGGCTGCTCCTAGCCCTGGGCTCGCGGTCCCGACAGCTGGAACCCTGGGCGCCGGGCCGGGAGGAGCAGGGTGGACTGCTAGGACTCCCGAGGAGGCGGTGAGGGGAAGCCCAAAGCTCTCACTGTACCACCCTTTGTTGTCCCCTCGGTGCTGTTGGTACCCGGAGGAGACTGGAACCCGTGGTATTGATCACATGCTAACCTAGTGAGTTACAACGCTCCCAGGAGAGCTGAGGGAGCCAACCATAGCCCTGCGGGTGGAAGGCGACCTTTGGGACCCGACGTGGATTCGTGGGTTCGTTCGGGTGTCTCTCTATCCCCGGCACGCCTATTTAGTTTGCTCCTCTCCAGAACCATCCATAAAGTGACTCCACACTGTATTTGCCTAACAACAGCCTCCAATTCCTAACGAGCTTGAAAAGCGTTTGGCCACGAGGGCTGGGCTCGCTCTCACCCTCACTCCCTCCCTTTTGAAACAAAACAAAACTGAGCACAGGCGCACAGGCGCAGTGCTGCTGGAGGAAGAGGACTAGGAGAAAAGCGACCCAAAGAGCTTGCCTTTCTAGTCTCATCGAAGGCAAGGGACCACTCGGAGATGATGGAGTGCCAACTGTGATGCCCTAGGCCGCAAGTTTCTGGTACGATGATGGCTCCCGAGTGTTCTTGGCCTCAACAGATGACTTTACCACTGCTGGGCATTCTTTCATGGAGGCCGCCCCCAGCCCTTCCAGCGGGCTGTCTCATCTTGTTCTCAGATGCCCCCACTAACCCATAAGGAATGGTCACCGGCAAGAATGATAGGCATGTCCTGCCACCAAGGCACATAGAATGTTCTGGAATCTCACAGGAGGCTTCTCTGGCAAAGACCTCACCCAAGGCCAGGGGAAAACACCAACAGGTGAAAGTCAGGGTGTCCTAGGGACTCAGGAACGAGCCCTGGGAGGTGGCTGGGATGACTTGCTTTTCCATCCTGGTGATAACACTTGAGTTCTGTAATAACACGCCCAGGGCTCCAGGCTCCAATCATGTCCTCATTTGCGAACTGAAAGGCTTATCCCGGAGACCAGCCTCTCGGTGGCTCTCAGATGCCAGAATTCTTTGGCACCTTTAGTCTGTGTAGCCACTAAAGACTCCCAGGTGTTCTCCCATGAACGCTTCCTGTCAAGGGAATCTGAAAAACTCCTGGATCCTCCTGAGCCCAGGCCAGTCAGAAATGCCACACAAGGAGGCAGCAGCAGGATCGGTGATTTGTACTCGTGGTTTCTTTTGAGATCCGTGAAAACTGAGGAAACCCTCGTGTGGAGCTGGGGACTTACTTGGTAGAATGTTGGCCTAGAATGCAGGCAGGAAGCCCTGGGTCAAATCCCTGGGTGTGGTGCTACGTGCTTGTTTGTATTCCTAGCGCTTGGACATTTGAGATCAGTTTAGGCAAGATATCACATTTGAGGCAAACTTGGGCTATATGAGACCCTACCTCCAAATATGAGAGACAGACCGGGATGGGGGTGATGAATGTGGATGAACATGTGTGTCCACATAGAATCAGCTGAAAAAAAATGGAACCCTGACAGGGAAAATGCCTCCAAAAGATTCATCTGTAGGTCATTTTCCTAATGGGTGATTGATGGGTGGGGCCACTCTGGGTTGGTGGTCCTAGGTTCCATCGGAGAGCAAGCTGAGCAGGCTAGGAAGCAGCGCTCCTCCATGGCCTCTGTAGCAATTCCTGTCCCCAGGTTTGAGTTCCTGCTTTGGCTTCCATCAGTGGATTGTGATTCAAAATATGTAAGCCAAACAAAACCTTTCCTCCCTAAGTTGCTTTTGGTCACGGTGTTTTATGACAGCAATAGTAACCCTAAGATATGTATTTACTTGTCTTTGAAAGGAGGCAAAAGGCATCTAAAGATATTTTTCTTCTAGAGCTTTTCAAACGGTTCCAAATTTGGGTATTGTTTTACCCACTGGATCCCTCCCAATCACCCCAGCACTGTTCTCCTGCTTTCTTGTGGTCCCCAGACCTCCCAAAGCAGAGATCTCCAGTGATATTCCTGCAGAAGTTGGGAAGAGGCTGCAACCTTTCCCAGGTGCCCTGAAACCCCCGAGGCTGAGCCGATGCAGCTCCCTGTTTGGGGCATCAGAACTCTCATCTTGCTGCACTTGCTCAGCGTAATTACTAACTCCCAGTAAATGCTACCCTTTCCTCTTGCTTGGGGCGGAGGCTAGGGTAGGAGGTAGCCATAGTGGAGCTGTGTAGTTCTGGGGCGGTGGGGGATGCTCTTCATCTTTAGTCACTTGAGCAGTTTAAAGGACACTAATCTACTTTTGCTGAGTTAGCCATTTCTACAAGGTGGTCCTGGGCTCTGAGTTGAGCCTGTGGTTTCCTGTGGGGCTAGAAAGCAGATGCCAGAAAGTCTTCCACAATGACTAGGATTCAGTAAGGGACAGTGTGACTTACTGGGGTTTCTGGAGACCGCCCGACCCTGGCTTACATTGTGGTGGGAGAGAGTAAGAAAATAATTAGATATTCTGCTGGATGTTTTCGGACAAAATTCAGAGGATTATCATAATACAAGTAGGACTTCTAGCAGATGAGAAAAATGAAACCCGGCTTACACCCCATCATCTTGCTAACAATCAGATGAAAGGACTCTATCCTATGCCTGAGGCTTGCCTAGGATGCTGAGGATGTGGAGCAAGAACACACAACCGATATCTAGAGAGCTGGGACCATAATTTATGCAGAGCATGTGCTTTGCATTAAAAAGGCCTGAAGTTTAATCCCTAGCATAACATACTCACGTATGCACGCTCACAACTGTACACACACACACACACACATTCACTTATCATACACAGTGTCTGGAAAGCAAATTTGGAGCTCAGTCAGGGGGACAGCACTGATAATCTCACCTCCAGTCCCTTCCTCCCCACGCCCAACCCCCCAACACTGGGAAGGGTCTCTCACCTGATACTGACCATCCTACATCCAATCCAGGTTTATCCTCCAGCCTCCAGGAGGAAGAAGAGGCCCTGAATGCAGTAAGCTCAGGAATCCTGGAGTCTGGGCTCCCAGCAGAGCCTAGAGCAGTGATCAAAGCTCAAGGAGGACTTTGCGGTGGCCACGGTTTTATCTTCTCTTGGTCTAGGGTAGCAGTGGTTTTGACTCTGACCCTGGGCTACTGCCAGGAGCCAGAGCTTGCTCACCCCACCAGCTCCATGTTTAGCTGTGGTACGCTTTCCTGGTACATGGTGCCTTCCATAGATCATTGTCCAAACTTAATTCTCTGGAAGTTCTCTAGGCCCAACATTGATGTGGGATTCCCCTCTGTGTGCTGTGGAAATCACTGGTTAATAAAGAAGCTGTCTTGGGCCTGTGATAGGGTAGAACAGAGCTAGGCAGGGAAAACTAAACTGAATGCTGGGAGAAAGGAGGCAGAGTCATGGAGAAGCCATGGAGCTGCTGCCGGAGACAGACATGCTGCAACCTTGCTGGTAGGACACGACCTTTGTGGTAAAATATAAAATAATGGAAATGGGTTAAATTAAGATACAAAAGCTAGGGCTGGAGAGATGGCTCAGAGGTTAAGAGCACTGACTTTCTTCCAGGGATACTGAGTTCAATTCCCAGCAACCACATGGTGGTTTACAACCATCTATAAAGAGATCTGATACCCTCTCCTGGTGTGCAGGCAGAACACTGTATACATAACAAATAAATCTTTAATTTAAAAAAAGATGTAAAAGCTAGCCAATAGGCCAAGCAGTGGTTTTAATTAATACAGTTTCTGTGTGGTTATTTCGGGAGTCTGGGCAGCCGGGAAATGAACAAGCGGCCTCCTACTACACACCATGAGGCCCTGTCAGTGAGCACGTGGATATAGATATGCCCCACTTCAAGTCCATCAGCCTGAAATGACCTGGGGTAAAGGGCAGCTGCAGAGGCTCACAGGAAGTCACAGATGGAGCCCAGCAGCTGCCTGTTGCATGTTACCTGAACAGTTACATATTTACTCTTAACTTACCTATTCTGAGCCTGGCCTCAAACTCAGGATCTTGTGCCTCAGCTTCCTACATGCTGTAATTGCGAGCATGTAGCTAGGTGGTGGTGGTGCACACCTTTAATCCCAGCACAAAGGCAGGTAGATCTCTGTGAGTTCAAGGCCAGCCTGGTCTACAGGGGCTAGTTCCAGGACAGCTAGGACTGGCTGTTACACAGAGAAACCCTGTCTCGAAAAACAAAACAAAACAAACCCCAAAAAACAAACATGCCTATCTCTTGTATACTTATTTTACTTTTTTTTTTTTTCTTGAGTGTAGCCCTGACTGTCCTGGAACTCACTTTTTAGACCAGGCTGGTCTTGAACTCACAGAGATCTGCTTGCCTCTGCCACCTGAGAACTGAGGTTAAAAGCATGCACCACCCCTACCTGCTCCATATTTTACTTTTTGCAATACTGGGGATGAAACAGGGGTCTCAGCTGTGCTACCACTGAGCTGCACCTTCAGTGCACCTGTTCCATTTTAAAGGATTTTGTATCAAGGAATTTTAGTTTCTAAAAAAACAATAACAGCAACAAAAACAAAAAACAAAACAAAAAAGCCACTTAATTGGCAAATGGTTATGTATATGTGTCACATGTTATATTTGCCTGGATACATGTATACATCATAAAATGATCAAATCGGCCAGGTACAGCGGGATATGCCTTTAATCCCAGCAATTGGGAGACAGAGGCAGGTGGATCGCTGTGAGTTTGAGGCCGACCTGGTCAACAAAGTAAGTTCCAGGACAGCCAGAGCTGTAACATGGAGAAACTCTGTCTCAAAAAAACGAAAATAAAGAAAAAAAATCAAATCAAGTTAATTAATACATGTTCCTTCACGTGCCATTTTTCTAAGGAGAAGTACACTTCATATCTGCTCTCAGCAAGTTCAAGGATGAGATCCACTTCTTATCTGGTGGCGCTTCCGCAACCACTGCCTTGGACTGCCTCCTCCAGCCGAGCCTTTGCTTCCTTTGACCCACCTCTCTACCCTAACTAAGCCCCTTCCTCTGTTTCCAAGGAAGCGGGCAGATCCACGAAGTACATGGTGGGTCTGGTGTCAGAATGGAGCCCTGCCCTGCCCAATGGCATAGCTGTTGCTATTCTCAGGTTAGAGCAGTGTGATTAGCCACGCTCGCCCCCCACAAGGTAATGACCATTATCATTCTGTTGTACGGGTGTGAGGGTCATGAGACCCTTGCCTGAGAGTCCAGTACCTTCCTACTCTGGCCTCCCCACAGCCGGCCTTAGAGTCCCGTAGTTAAACCAGGGAGAGGTTATTGACTGGGGTAGGCCTCGGTGAGTTGTCTCCATGCTGAGGTAGGGCTTGTCGGTGATGGAGCTGTCTGAGAGTCATCCATGCTCTCCAAAGTGACCCCAATAAATCCACTGGTTCAGCAAGCTGGACCTGAGTGAAATAATTTCTCTGGTCTGTTGGCGTCCTATTAGAATGAGCAGTACTTGCGTGTATCTCCCCAGGAAAAGTTACACAGCAAGCGCGCATGCGCATGTGGAGGGTGGGGCTGCGGCAAATCCATCCCGTGATGGAGGGTAAGGGAGTGTCTGTGCTGTGCAGAGAATGCTGGGGGGCGGGGTTGACCTAGGACTGCAACCAATGGCTTTTTCTAAACCTAAATCCCAGTCTGTAGCATGGCTCGGGAGAAGAGTCTGAACAAGGTGACCGAATCCTTCCTGAGATTCTTGGTCCTCAAGGAACCCCTAGTTTCCCCTCTGTGAGACACAGATACGAGGATTCTTGAGCCAGGTGTCCTGGGCAGCACTGGCAGCTCCCAGTCAATGGTGGGGCCTTTCTCCTGCTCCTTCATAAGTCCCTCTTCTAGTGTGTACACACACACACACACACACACACACACACACACACACACTGGAT
Source organism: Myodes glareolus (assembly GCF_982192425.1). Lineage (NCBI taxonomy): Eukaryota > Metazoa > Chordata > Mammalia > Rodentia > Cricetidae > Myodes > Myodes glareolus. The sequence continues at coordinate 21,049,063 of NC_142038.1, forward strand.
GCACCCATCTGAACTGAGGAAGGAGTCTGAACTGTGGGAGAGGGAGGGGCAGAAGCCTAGGCAGAGAGAAGTCCAGTGAAGTCAGTCTGGGATATCTCAATCAGGTGATTTAGGGTGAAAAGAAGACGGGAAAAAGTGCTTTAACCTTTTTATTTTTATTTCCCACCCCCACCTGCTGTGTGTGTGTGTGTGTGTGTGTGTGTGTGTGTGTGTGTGAGACTAGGCATAGAAACAGAGTATTCCACATTAGACAAACATCATTCATGTTAGATAAAACATACCATTGAGATGTAACTCACATGTGTGTTGGTGTCCAAGTTTTTTGTTTTGTTTTTGTTTACAAGACAAGAGTTTCTTTGTAGCTATGGAACCTGTCCTGGAACTCACTCTGTAGACCAGGCTGGCCTAGAACTCAGAGGTCCACCTGCCTCTGCCTCCCAAGTGCTGCAATTAAAGGTGTGCACCACCACTACCTGGCTCAAGTTTTAAATTCTTATTTTATCTGTGTGAGCACATGGACACTTACCGGGACAGCACGCATGGAGGTCAGAGGACCTCCATGTTAAGAAGTCGGCTCTCTCATTCTACATGGGTTCTAGGGATCAAACTCAGGCTGTCAGTCTTGAATTGCGGGGAGCAAGCTTCTTTACCAGCTGAGTCATCTTGCTGCCTCTAGTACTCTCAGCTGTTTCCTTGCGTGTGGACAGCTGGAGTGTTTTCTAATTTTCTACTAGTAGCACGATCATGCTTTAGCAGACTCCCTCCTGGAGGTGGGTTCCAGGGTCACTGGTATGAAGAGTTAGGGAGATGTCAAGGGGCAGCAGTGTTGGGGTAGGGGCATCACAGGAACTGCAACTGAGAGTTAGTGACCTGGTGAGAAAAGAAAGCCCCAATTGCACCCTGTCCCCCACTTCTCCTCCGGATTCCTCTGAGGGAGACTGGGCATCACCTGCAGGAGGCTAGGGCTCTGGAGGGTGAGACACCACTAAGAAGTAAATTTAATTGGAAGGGAGGCAGCTGGCTCTGCCGGTGTCTTTTGTAAAGCTTCCGTGCTAGAGGGAGACTTCTGACAAAGACAGCTCACATCTTCACGGGGCGAGCCCTGACACTTCCTTCATGAGGCTAGGAGCCCCAGCTTCCTGATGGGTTTGGGGAAGAGGTCTGTGAACCCGCGCCCCACAGTACAGGCCTCAGGAAAGACCTCCTTTGACCCTGACTGTTTTCATCATCGAATCAAAACCAGACTGGAGGCCAAGGAGACGGCTCAATGGGTAGAAGTGAAGTGTTCCTCACATAAACCTGATAATCTAGTTTGAGTTTTTGGATCCCACTGGGGAAGGAGAGAGATCAGCTCACGAAAGCTGTCCTTTAATTGTGTGTATGTGCACAATCTCTCTCTCTCTCTCTCTCTCTCTCTCTCTCTCTCTCTCTCTCACACACACACACACACACTAAACAATAAAACTTTTTTTTTTAAAGAAACCACATTGGGGGCTGGAGAGATGGCTCAGTGGTTAAGAGCACTGGTTGCTCTTCCAGAGGTCCTGAGTTCAATTCCCGGCAACCACATGGTGGCTCACAACCATCTGTAAATGGGGTCTGGTGCCCTCTTCTGGCCTGCAGGCATACACACAGACAGAATATTGTATATATAATAAATAAATAAATAAATAAATATTAACAACAACAACAACAAAAAAGAAACCACGTTGGTTGAGAAAGATATCATCACTGTAGGATGGGAGCTGGGTTGCACCCGTGTGTGTATAATGCAGAGAGATGAGCTGTGCCCTCAAACCCTTTCATTTCCAACCAAACAAGTTCCCACCCAAGATAACAGAACAATGAGTGTTCTGTCCAGTATTTTAGCTGGACGTGAGAAGGGACAGGGTTTGTGAAGATGGGGGGAGAAAGAGGCACCCTGTGACTGTTGTCCTCCCAGGGGCCTTCCCAAAGCCCCCTGACTTGTCTTTTCCACAGCCTTACCCGCCTACTGGGTCCCTCACAGACAGGACCCAGAGTTCAAAGCCTCCTCTGTAGAAGTTTGAGGGTCAGGGCCGTGTCAGCGAGGCCCACCTCTTTCACTATAAGATATTATTTGTAGTGTTTAACTATGACTCATGAATTGTTCGCTCTTTTCCTCCAGAAATAGCGAGTGCTTGTGACATGCTAGCCCGGATGATAGGCGCTAATGGCCCTCCTTAACAGGTGCTGGGAACATCAGAAACGGGTAAAAAATAATTCCCAGCTTTGCCATAGAGCATGTGCCTAGCATACTCAGAACCTCTAGTTTAATTCTTATCACTGAAAAAATTAAATATGTGCATATATGTAATTATAAGAAGTGATTGCAGAATAGGCTCCCAGAGGCTAGGTCGTCAGGAGGGAAGGATGGGTGGGGATTGCTTATCAGTTTTAGGTAGAAGTCAGTGGGTGAATCTGTGGGGCGTTTTCTTGATTGATGATTGATGTGGGAGAGTTCTGCGTGTGCAATGCTGCCCCTGGGCAGGTGGTCCTGGGTTGTATAACTTAAGTGAGAAAACTATGGGGAGCAAGCCAGTAAGGCAGCACCCCTCCATGGCCTCTGCTTCAGCTGCCCTGATTGCCCTTCATGATAGGCTGCAAGCTGTAAGCGGAAATAAACCCTTTCTACCCCGAGCTGTTTTGGGTCACGGTGTTCATCACAGTCATAGACAACAAACTGGAGCCGAGCAGTGGTGGTGCACACCTTTAATCCTTTAGCCTTGATACATATATACATCATAAAATGATCAAAGCAGCCAGGCACGGCGGGATATGCCTTTAATCCCAGCAATTGGGAGGCAGAGGCAGGTGATCTCTGTGAGTCTGAGGCCAGCCTGGTCTACAGAGTGAGTTCCAGGTCAGCCAAGGCTACACAGAGAAACCCTGTCTCGAAAAACCAAAAAACAAAGAAAGAAAGCAAACTGGACCAAAGCGGTACATGAACGTGCCCTGATGTGTACATTACACAAGGTATACTTGAATCAAACCATCACGTGGTAGCCCGTCGACATGCACTATTTTTATAAAATAGAAAAATAATAAGAAGGACGAGGTGGTTCAGTGGTTTCAGTCATTCTTTATTTGGTTTTTCTCTTTGTTTCTTTCCTTGAATAAGGCATGGTCTCAGTCTGGTCCCAGACTCAAAATCCTCCTGCCTCAATCTCGCAAGGGCTAAGATCACAGGAATCCACCACCACACCGAGTTACCATGGAAGTCTTTTTCTGTTGTTGTTGTTAACATTACTGCTAAGGAAGAAGGGGTGGTCACATGGGGCTCCCTGTGGGGAGGTGAGGGGAGGGGACAGGTAGAAAGCACCTGGGGGAGCTCTTCAGTAGGATGTGTTTGTATCCATTCAGCAAAACCTACAGCGAGGCTAGGCTAGACACGGACTGACTGGATGTCTGGGCCTGTGGAGCCCTGGGATCCCTAGGATCTGGCTGTCTCAATGGTGAGGGTCGTGGGCTCGTCATCTATAAACTGGAGAAGCTGCTGATATAATACGATACAGACCCTAGGCTTGACGAATGAGCAGCATGCACAGTCTACTTCAAATGGAGGAACACGATGACCTTTGCCCTCCCTCCCCAAGCTCTCTATGGTTTCCAAACTGTGCTCATGATGGACCAGTTGTCTTCTCACCAGCAAATATCCCTTCCTGATGAAAGTTTTGTACAGCAGATTCTGTGCCCAAATCAGCTACTTCCATCTTTGTATAGTGAGATCTGCAGGACAGTTATTTTAGTTAGATCCTGCTCCAAGTTTTGTTCTGGTCCATTCATGTACCTCTATTTCCCAGGAATATAGACCCTGCCTGCCCCCCCCCCCATCTTGAATTCCCAGAGTCCTGCTAGCACACCGGGGCCCTCCCCAGGGAAGCCCTACTTAAATTCCTATTGCCTGCCTTCTCCACGGCCATGAAATCTGTCCCTGGGTTCGGGTTTCCCTCTCCAGACTCTGCCTTGATGCCTGACTGTGTGTTCATCAACTTCTAAAACTTCTGCATGGGTCCCTCAGGCTGCTTGCATCACCCCCTCTTGCCTCTTCCTGCCCCTGGACTGCTCTAGAACATTTAGATCTGTCTGTCTTTTCCCCGGCCCCTCCTCTCACCGGCTGCACTGGTAAGAAGTGAACGGACACCAGTAGAGACACATACTGCCCTGTGCCGTGTGCCCTGAGAAAGCCTAAGTAGCAGTGTTCGCTTTCATGCTTCTCACGCCCCTGCCTTTTCTCTTGACACGGGGAATATTTGCTTCTCTCAGGCTCTGGGTATGGGACAAGCACTCTCTCTGCCTGGATTTCCTGGGACAAACTGGCCATCAGAAGTGAGGTGAAATTCTCGTTACTTCTGGAGGGCAAGACTGTAACTGCGTGGAGAATCAACTCAGTTCACACGGGAGTCCACCGCTCCCCAGCTGGCTCAGCTGTTCTTTGGAATTCTGCCGCAGCCACTCCCTGGCTCTCAGCTGGCCCAGCGATTCAGAAAACATCTTTTCCCCCACCCACCCGACAAAGCTCACCCCTCAAATGCTTTAACCCTTCCCTTCCAAGTTACAGTTGCTACTAATGCCCAAGTACATGGTCCAGAATTCAGGAGAAAACAAAGTGACATGTGCCAAGTGTCTACCTCTAGGGGACAGGTCATCCTGTCTGGGACAGGTATAAAACAAAGCCATGTGTGCCAAGTGTCCACCCCTAGGGGATAGGTCATCCTGTCCGAGACAGGTATACTTGTGTTTCTCGGATGTACAACCCTAGTCTGGAGAGCCAAGCAACCTAACCTGAGTCAGATCCTTGGCCCCCAGTTGTTGCTGCCCCTGCCCCCCCTTTACATTTATGTGTGTGTGTGTGTTCCACGGAACATGTGTGGAGGTCAGAAGACAACCCAGCAGTCAGTTCTCCTACCATGAGGGTTCTGGGGATGCTCCCAAGATTGTCAGACTTGGTAGGTAGTATTTTTATCCACCTGTGTTACCTCCCCCCCCCACACTGCCTTCTTCTGTGTTATCATTTGTTTACAGTACTGAGGATGGAGTCTAAGGCTTCATTCATGCTCTGGCCCCTGTATCTTTAAACAAGCAAAGCAGTCGTAAGTCAGACTATGCTTGTGCCTGCAGAGCCACCAGACAGCTTTAAGCTGCCATGGATTAGAAATAGATGAAACAGAGCCAGGCAGTGGTGGCGCACACCTTTAATCGCAGCATTCGGGACGCAGAGGCAGGTGGATCTCAGTGAGTTCTAGACCAGCCTGGTCTACAGAGAGAGTTCCAGGACAGCCAGGGCTGTTACACAGAGAAACCCTGTCTCAAAAAAGCAAACTAATTAATGAAGAAGAAAAAGAAGGAGGAGGAGGAGGAGGAGGAGGAGGAGGAGGAGGAGGAGGGAGGGGGAGGAGGGGAGGAGAAGAAGAAGAAGAAGAAGAAGAAGAAGAAGAAGAAGAAGAAGAAGAAGAAGAAGAAGAAGAAGAAGAAGAAGAAGAAGAAGAAACAGGAGGACCCTTTTGTCTAACTCCCCAGGGAGAGCCAGGTCACTACCCTCTGTTTGTTGGCTGAGATGCACATCTTGGCCCGTGCTTCTGATGGTAGAGTTTTCACTGCCCCATGGTGCCAACACTTAGAGTAGCTGGGCGCCACCCTCGGCCTAGCCAGAGCCGGTTCTCCTTCACCCACTCATCCGCCTTCCACTCCCAGGGCAGCTGACGGGTGGCCCACTAAGAGCTTTGGGGCTATTTTTATGTGACCATCTGCCACCTAGACCGGGTTCATCAGGCAACAACAGGCCTGAAGAATTCACAGCAGGTGGTGACGCCCAGACAGCTGAGGGTCCCGCTGCCCCCGCACCCCTAGGCAACCCTTCAAGGATGCTGGGAACACGGCTGAGAATAGATCACAGGAGGGTCCTTCTGCTCATCATAACAGGGTGGTGTGGTGGCTTCCTTCCTGTGTCATTTTAGAGCAAGCACTGACCTAGGTAAGGGAGGTCTGGGCACAGTATGGGCCCAGGGCTGTGGCCAGCTGATCCAGTTGACCTGACTCTACCAACCTACTTAAAGCATATTTTAAAAGTTTTCTGTCCTCGCCTTCCTGGGCTCAATGGCTTTTCCTGGGGACTTGGGGGCCACAGGTGTGCGCCACTGTGCAGAACTTGAGTGATTTTGAACATTTCCGAACCAGGAGGGGAAAGCTAGAGATCTGAGATCACAGCACAAGGTCTTTGGTGAACTTTGGGAGCAGGACCCTCCTCTTTACAACCCTGGTTCAGGAGAGAGTTATGTGACGCCCAAGGTAGTTGCAGCAGTAAAGCTACCTCTGCCTCACATGGGTGGCGACAGCCAACGACGGGCTGAACCCTTCTTTATACCTGCAAAACCCCCTTCCACTTGAACCACTTAGAGAGCTCCTTCTCCTGTATAAAATCCCCCATAAAGCAGTGAGTCAGAGAATGGAAGGGAGTGGCGGTAACACGGAATAGACAGAGAAGAGGAAATTGCCCATCTAAACCCTCTGTGGGCCCAGCATGGTGGCACACTCCTTTAATACCGCTGATTGGGAGGTAGAGGCAGGCAGATCTCTGTGAGTTTGAGGCCAGCCTGGTCTACACAACTAGTGCCTGCCCAACCAGGGCTTTGTAGAGAGACTCTGTCTCAAAAAAAAAAGCACTTCTGTGTCTGCTGTACTATTGGGTCTTGGTATGTGTGAGTTTCATGCCCTCACAGCTGAGCAGGGTGAGGCCTGGATGACCTCTGTCTGTCATGTGGCCCACTGTGGTTTTACCTTTGCGTGACTCACCTGGAGAAATAAAAGGATATTCTTCTTCAGTAACAAATGGCAGATGTCACTGTGTACAACTTCAAAGTCTTTCCTAGCCACGACAATCTGAATTAGTGGTGGGCTCTGGCATGGGTGTGTGTGTGTGTGTGTGTGTGTGTGTGTGTGTGTGTGTTTGGTCCTGCAGACAGAATAGCCCCCCGTAACCCTCCCCTAAATGCAATGGAGAGACTTGAAGGAGCCCCCTTCTGCCACACACCCCATTCAGGCTGTGGAAGGCCTGGGCGTGGCTGTAGGCTGCCAACCAGACTCAAACCTATTCATACATCTTACTCTGGAATCTGGCAGAGAATTGAAGAAAACTGTGACAAAGAGCAGGGGTCCCAAAGGAGGTGGCAGGAAGGAGAGAATGACCGCCCAACGTTGCCTTGGCCTATGACAGCAGGACCCTGGCTGGTGACAGTTGTCCTTAGAAGTAGAGGCTCATCTCTGTGCTGAGAGCAGGCACAGCTTCCTAACCAAAGGGGAGCCACATCTGGAAAGCTAGGCTTTGTGAGGGAAATCAGCCAACATGTCCTGTGCCCCAGGGCATCTCTGGACTGTGGATGTTCTTGTTTCTTGGCACGTGAAGGAAAACACAGGCAAGGTTGGGGGTGTCATCCCGGGGAAAAGAAAAAGCACAGACCGGGTGTGGTGGCTCATGCCATTAATCCCAGCACTCGGGAGGCAGAGGCAGGTGGGTCTCTGTGAGTCTGAGGTTAATCTGGTCTACAAAGTGAGTTCCAGAACACAAAAAAACAAAAACAAAAGGCACAGGGGAGCAGTTACATGAATTAAAGAACTTGGAGGAAATGGGATCACAGCTGAAGGCTGAGTGGAGAAGTGGCATTAAATGGCATTCTGTGTTGTTGAGTGGCATTCTGTGTCATTGAGTGGCATTCTGTGCCGTTGAGTGGCATTCTGTGTTGTTGAGTGGCATTCTGTGCCGTTGAGTGGCATTCTGTGTCATTGAGTGGCATTCTGTGCCGTTGAGTGGCATTCTGTGTTGTTGAGTGGCATTCTGTGTCATTGAGTGGCATTCTGTGCCGTTGAGTGGCATTCTGTGCCGTTGAGTGGCATTCTGTGTTGTTGAGTGGCATTCTGTGTCGTTGAGTGGCATTCTGTGTCATTGAGTGGCATTCTGTGAGTCTGGTAGGAAGCAATTGTTTTCTAAAGAGTGGATAAAAGAGCAACAGCAGAATTGTAGTCCATGGAGAGATGCCTGCTGACCAAAGGCATGATGTTTACATATTTAAAATTTCTGCAAAAAGGCACACTGGTGGCACGTGCCTTTAATCCCAGCACTTGGGAGGCAGAGGCAGGTGGATCTCTGAGTTTGAGGCCAGCCTGGGCTACAGAGTGAGTCCCAGGTTAGCCAGAGCTCTGCAGTGAGACTCTGTCTTGGTGATGATGGCGATGATGATGATGATGATGAAAGTAAGGTCAACTTTGTGCAAAGTGAGTTTTTCAGGAATGGAATTTCTGCTCCACATAAACTGAATCCTGATTTTACAGAGAGGCTTGGGCTAGCACATCTGTCCCGAGTAGGGGTATTTACACTGGAGCCCAGCCATGGCCATGAGGTAATAGCTTCTAGAATACTTCGTTCTGTGTTCTCAGAGTTTGGATGACACGCTGACCCAAGCAGCAGAAAGTTCTGGATCAGGCCCACTGACCACAAGCTAGAGGTATTAGTGTGTCTTGGGGTTTATTGGGGACAGCCACAGTGGGCACAGGAATTCATTTTACTTTATCCAAAAAAAAAAAAAAAAGAGGCACACTAAGAAACATTAAGACATCAAGGGGGTACTCAGGAGACTTAGGGCTGACTTAAGAGCAGTTATTCTGGCAGAGGACCTGGGTTCAGTTCCCAGCACCCACTTGGTGGCTCCAAACCATCTGGAACTACAATTCCAGGCGATGGATGCCTCTGCCGACCACTATGGGCACCAGGCATACACGTGGTGCACAGATACATGCAGATGAAACATTCAAATACATAAACTATAAAAATCTGGGGGAGGGGGCGGGGGTAAAACCATAGCAGCGCCAGGGCCACGAACTCTGAATTCATGAGAACTTTTCTTTTTTTCTGAACTATTATTCTAGACACAAATAAATAGTATTCTTGGGGTTAGCCCTATCCATCCTGGATGCACAAGCCTCAATAGGGACATCATATGAGTGGGCTCAGCAGTGACTTGAGTATCAGCAACTCCGAATACCTTGAATAGTGAATAGTCCACTCCTGCTGGAGCCAACCTAGCCCACTCCCGCTTCTCTCCGAGATGCAAGATTGTAGGAAGACTAAGATTAGAATGAGAGAATGTCACATTTGGAAAACATGCTGCCTAATTCGAACCAGAGACCCAGAGCTGTCTCTTGCTGAGGTCCTTCCATGTATAGGGTGATTGCTAACTACCTCCCCCCCACCCCAGCTTCAAAGACTCTTTAAGCAGCCTTTGATGACACAATAGCAACCTCTGTGGCTTCCTCTCAGCAGGTCTTCCTGCCTCTCCTGAGAATTCTGGGAGGAGCTGCTCTATCCAGGGTCACTGACTAACTGAGGGTGGGGGTGGGGAGGAGCTGGAGATAAAGGCCGACAGACTGCTACCTGTCAGTTTCCCAGCACCAGGTGGTCCTCCTGGCTGCAAGCCCCTTCTTACAGGGAGGTGGTGACCAGAGCCCAGTCCCTTCCTAGGTCTCTCCCAGCAGCCTCCTCCACCCCCCACCCCGCCTGCATCCTGAGAGGGAAAGGACAGCCCCCCTTGCTGGCGACTGAATAGCAGAGCCGGAGAACTGGCTGACTCAACAGGATCAATGTGGAGTGAAAATTCCTTTTTTGGAAGCCGGGCAGGGCAGTGGCTTCCGAGGAGGGGGGTGGGATCCTGGGGAAGTGATGCAAGCTGGGGGGAGGGGAGGAGCGGGGGGGAGGGGGCAGCACTGAGTTCTGAGCCTCCCATCCAGGCCACACCCCATCCCTCCTGGGCTGTTACTGCAGGGGCTGCAGAAGGCGGGCACCCTGCTCCTTTTATAGGGTTGAAATTCACAGGACGTGTGTGTGTGTGTGTGTGTGTGTGTGTGTGTGTGTGTGTGTGTGAGATCTTGCTAGTCTCCCTCCTCCAGCCTTATCACTTTCTAGAAGTTCCTAAAAGAACCAAACAGCATCAGGAGGGTGGTGGACACCAATGGTGCCTGCCTGTCCCTTCACTAGGAACAGCAGCAGGTGAACAAGTTCATTCCCTGGGGCCCTTCACTTTTTCTATGCCGGTGGCAGTGGGGTGTGAGGACCTGATCCAATACATGGCAGACATAGTGAGGCCTAAGATAGGCTTGCGGTGGTGGGGCTGAACTGTACAGTGTGTGTGTGTGTGTGTGTGTGTGTATGTGTGAGTGTGTGTGTGCACTTCACGTGTGTGCATGTGTGTGTGTGTACTCCTAGGCTGTTTCTGTTCATAGAACTGGAACAGGCAATTAGAAGAAATGCAGCTAGGCCTCTGAGCCACTGTCTCCCTGAGCAAAGTCACAGTCAGGGAAAGGGCCGACTCAACAGGATCAATCTAAAGGAACAGACATCTCTCCCAGAGCCTGTTACTGTTCACTCAGGGAACAGCATCTCATTTCCTCTGAAAAGTCTACTTTGATGACAGGTTCAGGGAAGATACTGTCAGAGCATCCCCACACAGGGGCCAAGGGTGACACTTGGGTTTCCTTTAAGCAGTGTGGCCCAATGATGGAGCTACCTCCAAAGAAAGAACCAGGTGACAAACAGGTTCCTCCCAAGGTGCTTTGAGGGCCTATGTCCAGCTGAGTACCAGCTAGAACCCGGAGCCAATAGGGCTTTGCTTTGGCCAGGGCTAGGCAGAGCTTGGCTCCTGGCCACAAGCCTTCTCTTGGCTTCCAACCCGAGTTTCAATCGTTTTGTTTCTTTCTAAAATCAAGGCTGAACCTACCCATCCCCACCCCCAAGGCCCCCTGTGTAGACCCTTAAGCTTTAGGGCCTTTGGGGCTCATTAAAAGCCTTGGCAGGAGAAGATGGCTCAGTGGGTGAAGTGTTTGTTATACAAATTTACAGACCTGGCCTGGCGGTGGTGTGCACACCTTTAATCCCAGCACTCAGGAGGCAGAAGCAGGTGGATCTCTGTGAGTTCGAGGCCAGCCTGGTCTACAGAGTGAGTTCTAGAACAGCAGGACTGTTTCACAGAGAAATCCTGTCTTGGAAACAAACAAACAACAGCAACAACAAAAACCCAAACAGGATTTGCAGACCTGGGTCTGGATGCTTTACTGTCAATGGTTCTTAATCTGTGCATCATAATCACCAGAGGGTCACATAGCAGGTATCCTGCATATCAGATATTTCTATTATAATTCATAACAGTAGCAAAAGTACAGTTATGAAGTAGCAATGAAATAATCTTACGGTTGGAGGCCCCACAACATGAGGAATGACATTAGGAAGGTCGAGAACCACTGGTTTCCATGAACCATGGATCTGCAATCCCAGCGGTCCCACGGTCAGATGGAGGTAGAGACGAGAGACTCCCAGAAGTGTGTGCTAGCCTGGCTTGTGCGACATCCCAAACAAGGTAAAAGGTGAAGACTGACTCCCATGTTGTCTTCTGACCTCCACACGTATGTCATGGTGCACAAGCACCTGCACTCACACACATAGACACACACACATGTGTGCATGCCCCTAAGAGGAAAAGATCCTTTTGAAGGAAAAACTAAACCAAATAAAACCTTGGCTTATGTGACAGATCATTTCTTTTGTACTGAGTACTGATAAAGACTAAACAGCAATGGAACTGGAGCAATGGTTCAGGGGTTAAGAGCATTGACTGTCGCTCCACCCCCACCCCAGGACCCAGGTTCCATCCTATGCACCCACACAAATGCTCACAACTGTCTATAACTCATCTGGAGAGATCTGACGCCCTCTTCTGACCTTTCTGGGTACTGCATGCACATGTTGGCACATGTTGCCTAGACATGTAATAGGCAACACACACACACACACACACACACACACACACACAGACATATAATAATAATAAAATTAAATTAAAACAAAAGATTAAACAGCAATGGTAACTGTCTTTCCGCCTTTGGCTCTGGTTTTTGTTCTGTGTGAAAGTGTGACCACCTCCAGAGAGATAAACCGAGTATGTGAGGAAGCATGGCTTGAATTAAAGAGACTCTTGTGATTGGTTTATTACAATAGGCAAGGATCCAAACAGTCCCATTTATATGCACGCTGCTCCCAGACACTCTGCTGTCAGGCTGTCTGAAGGCCCTTGAAAGGCCTCTCTGTGGTCCCTTCCCCCTGCAGGAAGCTTGCTGCTGAGCTCCCCCCCCCCCCCCCCCCCGCCCTCCGTGTACCACAAAGCCTCCTGCCTCCCCCTGGCATCCCACAGCCTCTAAACAAAGGTGGTAAATTTATACAAAAGGTATGCACCTGGGCCTCTGGTGCTGTGACCTGTTTACATGAACCATCCCTTGGCGGTAGGCTTGGGAGACTTGGAAGACCGCTGCTCGTCTGTATCGGCCAGTACACGGAGCATGTATGTGCCTGCGTAGACCAGGAACTGTCCTGTCACCTGAGCAGCGTAGGACACAAATCGCAGCAAACTCCTACAACAGAAGATGGGAACGCATCAGGCTTGGGATTCCTACCTGGCCAGAGTTGGAAGATTCGGAATGCCTCACCCCACGCCACCTTACTAAGTTCCAAGGAAGCAGCAATTATCTTCAAGTCGAAGCATCCATGGAATACCACTTTCAGGGCACGCAAAGTCTGAATGCTCCCTAGCAGGCTGCTGCACTACCCAGGCCCAGGGACACCCAATGGGGTCCACAGGTCCTCGAGTCACTTCGATAGAAGCCTCCCTGTGTCGAAACTCAAGGGCCCCACGGAGCCCCTGCTCCTCCTGAGAGCATGCACTTGCTACCTGAGGATTCAGGCAGCCCGGGTGGCTGTGCTGAACTTGCCGCTGCTGTCCCAGTCCCTTGGGTCAAAGTGGCGAGACCCATCAAGCTGAGGAAAGTTGTAGAAAACACTGGAATTGTGATTTTCTGATCTGGTGAGTGGAGGGTAGGTAGCTGGGGTGTTCCAGCTTGCTCCTCAAGGAGAAGGCACACTGCTTGGTCGTAGCCTCTCAGACCAAGTCAAGCAAAAGCTGTTCCTTCGCCGGGCAGTGGTGGCGCACACCTTTAATCCCAGCACTCGGGAGGCAGAGGCAGGTGGATCTCTGTGAGTTCAAGGCTAGCCTGGTCTACAAACCCACCCATGCCACACCTGGGCGTTTCCAGAGTCCCACAGAGACCCCTGGATACAGATGCTGTTACCTTAGCATGGCCTTGGCACTTGTGCAGCGGATGTCGTAGGACACTGAATACATCTCGTACATGGTGGCCTTGATATTGAGGCAGCCGAGGAAGTCCTTGGGGTTCAGCTTGTACAGGTCAAAGGTAACTCTGGCTATTCCCGACTTCCTCGGTTGCTTGTAGACTGGGACATACTTGCTGCCCTAGAGCAATGAAGAAACAAGGGATAGACTTAGGGGCAACACGGGTTCAAGACCCTTGAACCACACAATTTAGGGGTTATTGCCAAAGTCAGAGTCTTCTAAACATCGGCTGTAATTCTTCCAATCACGTTTACAGCAGGTCACCATGTTATACACAACCATGCCTACATATGTACTCTTCCCTCATCAACTTCCAGTGACTCAGGATCAGTTGGCTTTGGCTTTAAGGACTCAGTATCTGATGTCCAGAGGAGCTCAGGGTCCTGCCTTAGGGAGCTGAGGCTTGCTAGTTTGCCTGGAGGCCTGAAGCTACTCCTTGGGAATGTGAGGACATGGGGTCAGCCTCCTCTTGTAACTGTCACAAAGCCAGAGAGGAGCAGGAAGCTCTGTTTCCATCTCATTTCATAAGTAGGTCTGATGAAGGAAATGCTGGAACTCAGGCTCGGGGAACGGGTGGAACAGACCTCTCTCCGACTGTCTCCTATTTTCCAGGAACTGCCAAAGAGGAAGGGTGACTGTGTGGGAACACGAACCACGTTGTCTACCAGGGACATCAGGTGACCCTTCCGGTTGGGAGGGACAGTAGCTCCTGGGTTTGTAGACAGCTCTACAATAGACTCTGGAAGAGCAAAGACATCCCAAGACGCAAATGGGAATGTGGCTCAGCAATAGAGAACTTGCCTGGCATGTGCAAGGTTCTGGGTTCAAGTACAATCTCCAGTCCTGGGGATGGGGTGGGGGTGGGGGTGGGGCACCAACCTGGCTCATGAACTGCTTTCCTAAGTGGTTTCTGCCACACACACGGGTCCCACTGTATCCAAGGTCAAGTTAGCATGATGCAAGCATCCCTATGCCTCAGGAGCTTAACATGCTGGGAGTACTTGAAAACTGAGTGTTACATAATGAAAACGATCAAATACATTGAAACCTAAACAAATTCCCCTAAAAGTGTGCCAGTCCTTCTTGCTGAAGCCACTGCTAGTGTCCCTACTACTCAGATCACAAATGACAAGGGATTCCAGTTGTCACCCACTGTACAATGCACTAGAGACTGGTACCCCTGCACCATCATTTAAAAACTCTGAGTTGGACATGGAGTTTATTCCCAACACTTTAGAGACAGCTACATCTCTGAGTTTGAGGCCAGACTGCTCTACACAGCAAGCAAGCATCAGGACAGTTGGGACTATGCAAAGAGACCCTTCAAAAACAAACAATTCACGACTGAGGAATAGAAGGGTTTAAATCTATTCTTCACTCCTCACATTGCTTTCTGGCTTTTCAAAGTTTGTCTGACTCCCCCTTTACTCTTGGGGCTAAGATGCCCTCACCATGCTAAGGGCAGGAGGCCTCACACCTGGGCACGCAGGCTTCCATAAGCTGTAGGAAAGGAAGGGCATGACTGGACCCTGTCTTCTTCCAGGGTGGCAGGGAACATCTTCTCATGGGGTTTTGGGGCCCTGAGACTGAGCAAGGGAGACATCTGGTGGCTGTTTCTTGGCTGTTTGGGTCAATCAGAATGGGCCTGGGGATAACCTTCCTGAGGTAAAGGGGCAGTCTGTGCTCTGCGGGGAAGCCACCATTTCTACCTTACTAGAAAGAGGCTGAGAAATTAAGCCAGGAGGGACTCTAGAGACTGTTCTGGGGCTCAACGGCAGAACAAGAGCTGTGCATATCTGTGAGGGGCTGCGTTCTATCCTCAGCAATAAATCCTTCCCTCAAAATACCCAACCTCCAAACCAACCCAGTGTTTCCGATTCACGAGCCCTCAGCCAGCCCTGGGACATGGACGTCATGATATTCGTACCGATTATATCTTGTTATGACTTGGTACCGCGCTACGTTTCTTTGGTCCCATTTACCATGCAGAGCTTAAACATGCCCCTCCAAATTCACCTCTAAACTCTCATTTGTCTCATCTGTAGAAACCAACAGCAAACAGCTTTTCCACTTGCGTTAATTTCCTATTGCTGGTATAAGTCACCGGAATCTCGGCTTAGAAGTCACATGCTTATGCTTAGGTTCTGGGGTCAGGGTCCTGACTAAGGCCCCCGCCTGCCTTAGTCTGTGGTCCTCCTCTTCTTTGCACCTCATGCTAGCATCCTCTCCTCTCCGTGCTCCCCCACCCCATGAGAACCCCTGCGGTGACACTGTACTCCAGGGTAATGCAGGACAATCTCTCTATCTCAAGACACACATCTGGTAAGGCTCTCTGGCCAAGTGAGGTTCTGAGAATAAATGCAGACACTGTGGAAGCCATGCAGGTGACCATACCTTCCTCAAACAGAAAGTGCGGGAGTGGAAGAGCCACCCTGTGAAAGGCCATCATGGCAAGCCATGGTTAGCTTGTCCCCAGCACAGTCAACAGTTAAAGAAAGCCCAGAAGAAAGAATTGGAAGCTGGACATGGGTGACACATGCCTTTAATCCCAGCACTCAGGAGGCAGAGGGAGGTGGATCTCTGTGTTTGAGGGCAGCATGGTCTACAAAGAGAGTTCCAGGAGAGTTAGAAAAAAAGAAGAAAGAAGAAGGAGGAAGGAGAAGAGGAAGATGAGGAAAAAGAGGAAAGAACGGAAGAAAAGAAGAGCCTGAGATTAATCTGTCTTCAAAGATTTTTTGATTTGCCTCTTCTATAGGCAATGGTTTCCTTACTATCTATCTTAAGGATAGAATTAAGGAGGATGCAGGGATGGCTCTTACAGGGGACTCAGGTTCAGTTCCCAGCACCCATATGGAGGCTCATAACCATCTTTAACTCTAGTTTTAGGAGACCCAATATCATCTGCGGGCGCTGAGTACACCCATCATGCTCACCTTGGGTTTGGAAACCATCTTGTAGCAAAGTCAAACTAGGTTTGTTCCTGCTTATGATTAAATCTCTGATGTGGGATTCCCTTCTGTATGCTGTGAATACCATCCGTTAATAAAGCTTGTGATAGGGTAGACTAGAGCTGGGGGAGGGAGGAGAACTAAACTGAACGCTGGGAGAAAGGAGGCGGAGTCAGAGGGAAACCATGGAGCTGCTGCCAGAGACTGACACGCTGAAACTTTGCTAGTAGGCCATGACCTTGTGGTGATGCACAGATTAATAGAAATGGGTTAAATTAAGATGTAAGATTTAGCTAATAAGAAATTAGAGCTAATAGGCCAAGCAGTGATTTAATTAATACAGTTTCTGTGTGGTTATTTTGGGAGTTTGGGCTTCCTGACAGTTGAGAAACAAATAAGCGGCCTCCTACTACAAATCTCTGATTTTTTTTCAAGGATTAAGTTATGCTCCTACCTGTAACCTTTTAATTAAATTAATTGCCCCTCTCTGTTCTTTTTTGTGTCCTTTTTATAATTTATTTTTATTTTATGTACATTGGTGTTTTGCCTTGATATATGTCTGTGTGAGGGTGCCAGGTCCCCTGGAACTGGAGTTACAGACAGTTTTTTTTTTTAAATTTATTTATTTATTTATTATGTATACAATATTTTGTCTGTGTGTATGCCTGCAGGCCAGAAGAGGGCACCAGACCTCATTACAGATGGTTGTGAGCCACCATGTGGTTGCTGGGAATTGAACTCAGGACCTTTGGAAGAGCAGGCAATGCTCTTAACCTCTGAGCCATCTCTCCAGCCCCCTTACAGACAGTTTTGAGCTGTCATATGGGGGCTGGGAATTGAACCCAGGTCCTCTGGAAGAGCAGTCAATGCTCTTAACAGCTGAGTCATCTCTACAGTCCCCCTTCTCTGTTCTTAAGTCCTGGTTTTTCTACAGCATGCTTGAGAGAAATGTGTGGTTTATTGAATCAATATTTTCTTTTGTTCTTTTTCTTTTTCTGCTGCTTTCCTTGTGGGACTGGAGAGAGCATGGGAAGACCATCCATCACTAAGCTACACCTCTGCTCCAAAATAAGATGTTTCGAGATCACTCTGATGAAAGATCCTTTCACAATGTAAGGCCGACTGAAGTTCTCAGGGACCAACTCCGCCGGGAGCTCCTTAGATTCCCCACGGCAGCTGAGTTTTGTGGAAATGGCAACTGTTGACTCTTGGTGCAGAATCAAGGCAGAGTAGCCTCAGCAGTGTGCAGAGACCATCAGTGCCTCCTTCTTCTCTCCATCTACACATCTGCAGCCAGGCCAGAGTTCCAGCATAGTCTGACCAAACAATAGAGTATAGCAGATTGAACACAGAAGTACACCTGAGAATTATTTATGGCTTGTGTGTGTTTGTGTGTGTGTGTGTGTGTGTGTGTGTGTGTGTGTGTGTGCACGCCTGCATATATGTATATGTTCTTACTCAGAGATAAGAAGAGACATCTGGGTCCTTGAAACTGGAGTTACAGATAACTGTGGCCTGCCATTTGGGTGCTAAGGACTGAATCTGGGTCCCCTGCAAGAGCAGCAAATGCTCTTAATTGCTAAACCATCTCTCCAGGCCCATATCTGAAAATGCAAGTGGCTTCTAGACATTAAAGAGATT
Source organism: Myodes glareolus (assembly GCF_982192425.1). Lineage (NCBI taxonomy): Eukaryota > Metazoa > Chordata > Mammalia > Rodentia > Cricetidae > Myodes > Myodes glareolus. Next base: position 21,066,893 of record NC_142038.1, read on the forward strand.
TGCAAAAAATAAAAAGTATAATTCCCTGCTCTTGTTTTGGAGAGTGATCATTTATTTTAAGAAAAGATTTTCTTCTTTTTTTCCCTTGGGTTTTTTTGAGACAGGGTTTCTCTGTGTAGCCTTGGCTGTCCTGGAATTTTCTTTGTAGACCAAACTGGCCTCGAACTCACAGAGATCTTCCTGCCTCTACTTCATGGCATTAAAGGTGTACACTGCCACTACCTACTCATTTAAAATATTTTCTTATTAAAATATGTAGTTCAAACTAACCTTTACTGAGTTATTACTAATTGATACATATCTTTTAGTTTCTCAATTTTAATTTTGAATAATGGAAACATATGTATGTATGACTTATAGTTTCTCAACCTTGGCACAAATGACATTTGGAGTTGGGTAATTCTTTGTTTCAAAGGTTGTGCATTGCAGTTTCCATAATAGATGGTAGAGTTGGGTCCTCTCCCCCAGTTTATTGTTCTAAACTGTCTTCAGATGTTACTTCATGGCTCCTAAGGGCAAAATATTCCTGGCTAAGAAATGCTGACTAACAGGTATTTGTTAACTGTCTTTGATGTATCCCATGGTAACAGAAGATACAAAAGGTCCTAGGAGTCTTCATTACTTTTCATAAATCCTGAGATGAAAAAGGTTGAAGGTGGCTTGCCTGATGCTCTGTCCTGTGCTGGTCTTATTCAGCACAGTCATGGGATTTACTCAGACAGTGCTTGTAGCAGCACTTCATGTGTCTTCAAGGTCAAAGAACGTTTTATTCAGTAAATATGAAGCGGCATATCAACCTATGTGAACTGAAATGAACATGCAGTGATGGCTGGATGTGCATGTCTACCCTACTGCAATCGACATGTGGTTTGTTGCCAATATTTATGATCACTCATAAGGGTTACACGTTAGGTCTGATATACATCTGCTCTATAGGTACTAACATGTTCCAGGGGTGCGTGCACAGGCCGGGATCCATGTTCCTAGGTCACACACTGTGTTTCAACTCTGGTTTTATTTATTTATTTATTTGGCTTTTCAAGACAGGGTTTCTCTGTGTAACAGCCCTGGCTGTCCTGGAACTAGCTCTTGTAGACCAGGCTGGCCTCGAACTCACAGAGATCTGCCTGTCTCTACCTCCTGAGTGCTGGGATTAAAGGTGTGCACCACCACCGCCTGGCTTCAACTGTGTTGTTTTAAATATCAGTTTGTAGGAGGAGGGGAAAGCTGAAGATCACGGGATTCCCATTTCCTCTTTGCTGGCAGTGCTCTCTGGCTCCAATGTGAGTGGCTTTGCTGCCCTACTTGCTCCCGCAAGGACACGCTGCTTCAAGGGCATACTGCCTCAATGAGGAGGCAGAATTGACCATGGACTGGACCCCCCCCCCAAATATTAAACAAAATAAACTTTTTTTTCTAAGTTAATTGTCTGAAGTATTTTATTATAGTGACAGAAGGCTGATTAGCATACACACACACACACACACACACACACACACACGACTTGGCCACTGCAGCTTACCAGCTTCTTAAGGATTAGGGCAGTCAACAGTTACCAGATCAGATCTGCTGACCTGCCCCGGCCAGGTCACTGGCCAAAAGCTTACACTTCAAAAGTATTATTTTTTTAAATCATACAGTCTCAATTCAGAGACAATGAATTTTCTAGAAACACCGAAGAATCCTCCTAAGGGTTGCTGCTGTAGCGAGGAAGTGGGTACATAAATTATACAATTAGGATGTGGCTCAGACAACACTACGTTAGACAGCGCATTCGTGCGCACTTGTAGGCAGAACATTACCTCGTTGTTGTTTGCATAGCAAGCCAATACTTACCGGTGTCCATTTCTGTCCCTTTTCCAAGATCATGAAATGTGTGTTGTCCCTTAAGGTCTGAAAGAACTCCTCTGTGTCCACCACGGTACCATCCTCCTCCAGCACCAGTGTGACTAGGCCAGTTGTGATGAGCAGGACATCCAGAGTCTAAGTTTACAAGGAAGCAGAAGCACAGGATGAAGGGAGCTATTCGTATGGGGCTGTCAGTGACATTTATGTTAAGGTTGGGATAAAGCTACAAAGGTCAAGAAACATTGACTGGTATGTATGACTCAGAAAAACAAATTAAGATTTTAAATGGCCCTTTCTCTTCCTAAGGAATGAGATAAATGATCTGTCGCGTATATACGATTTCTCTTTGTTTGTTTGTTTGTTTTATGGTTTTTCGAGACAGGATTTCTCTGTAGCTTAGGATCTGGTCCTGGAACTCGCTCTGTAGATCAGGCTGGCCTAGAACTCACAGAGATCCACCCACAGTGTCTATGGTTGCCTATTGTGCAGAGGAATAACTAAGCAGATGGCCCTGGACGACTTGTACTTTAAGCACGCAGTCTTGCACGGCACAGCTGATCACCTACCCCTTGCTGCGGAGGTTGCGGTCTGATGCTCACTTCTCACTTCTGTGGCACCTCTGAGTCAGGTGCCGAGAGTCTATGATGCTTTCATGTCGGAGAGCACCGTTTTAGCTTGAGGACCACCTATCCTGGTCAGATTCCTTCCCAGGTCTCTCTAGTCTCCCTTGTCAAGCAGGAAAGTAACATTCCCAGGGGCTGCATGGTGTCAAGGCACCCACCTCGGGCCCACAGTCTTCCATGATGGGGAGATGTGGTGTCACTTTGAGTATTCAGATCCATTCTTCATCTACCTATCTACCTATTAGAGCTCCCCTCAAGCCCTGAAACCTAGAGAGGGATTGACGAGTTTATTCTCTCTCTCTCTCTCTCTCTCTCTCTCTCTCTCTCCCCTCTTGCTTTCTCTCCCTTCTTCCTCCTTTCCTTCCTTCTTTTCTTTTTCTTTTTTTTTTTAAGACACACACTCTCTCTCCATGTAGTCCTGGCTGTCCTAAAACTTACTCTGTAGACCAGTTTGACCTCCAACTCAGAAATCTGCCTGCTCCTTCCTTTCGAGAGCTGGGATTAAAGGCCTGTGCCACAACTACCCAGCAGCTATGCTGCCTTGCTTGACTCCTGTGCCTTGACACTGTCTTAGTGCCCAGGACCTGGACCCTGAGCTAGCTGAGGACACCTGAGGCTGTGGTCACAGTACCTTGCTAATAAGCTCCTGTAGGCTGCTGGCCATCACCCCACGCCGGCTGCTTCGGTCATGGTTTGAGACCCGAAAGGGGCGAGCTGGATGCATGAGAGGTGTCAGCAGGGCCTTCTTAGTCTGCAGTCCCATGAATGTCAGGGGCCTGTGGAGGAGGCACAGAGGAGGAGCATCCTTTAGAGGAGGGATTTTAAGGAAAGGTTTAAGGCTGGGCGTTGGTGACACATACCTTTAAAATCCTAACACAGAAGATGGACGGATCTCTGTGAGTTCAAGGCCAGCCTAGTCTACAGAGTGAGTTCCAGAACAGGCTCCAAAGCTACATAGAAACCCAGTCTCAAAAAACAAAACAAAACAAAACAAAACAAAAAAAAAAAAGAAAGAAAGAAAGGAAAGGGAAGGAAAGAAAGAAAGAAAGAAAAAGAAAAGGTTTAAGGCACACACAAATCATGCAGTTTTAATATTTGCATCTAAATTAAAGAAAAACACTGCCTAGGAATTACTAAATGTCACACACCCATCCATACCTCCAAGGAACAAATAATGCATCATCTTAGCACATCCAGGGCTGCCCTGGGGTTAGTCTTCAGCCCCGTCTCCAAACTGTATCCCGCAAATACTGATACAAACATTTTAGATTTATTTATTTTATGTGCATGAATGTTTTGCCTGCATGTGGATGTGTACACCACATGTGTGCCTGGTACCTATGGTATACCCAGGTTTAGAAGAGGGCATTGGATCCCCTGGAACCGGAGTTGTGGGTGCTGGGAATAGAACCTGTGTCCACTGCAAGAGCAAAATGTGCCCTTAACCCCTGAATCTATACGGAATTGTTTATTAGTTTCTGTGTATCTGCATGTATGTGTGTATGTGTGGGTACACATGCCACAGTGTGTGAGTGGAGGTCAGAGGGCAACTTCATGGAGGTCATCCTCACCTCTCACTTTTATGTGGGTTTGGGGGATCAAATACAGGTTGCAGGCTTGTGGACCAAGAGCCTTCACCCACTGAACCATCTCAGCAGACTGACAGGAAGGTTTTAGAACTAAAAATCCAAGAAAAGGATGTCTAGTGATTACAAAGTAGCTAAACCAATTCAGAGAGTTGATATATACAGAATAACAAACAGGCACATGTTTGTATAAGGCTTGCCCAGAAATTAACTTAAAAGTCAAATACTGGTCAAAGTAGCAGTAAATTCAGGATTTTATTTTGTTTTGTTTTTAGTGTAGGGGTTTCTAGGCAAGGACCCTGCCACTGAACTGACTCCTAGCACCTCAACCAAGGTTTTGGGATCAGTATAAACAGAATCACCATCATAAACGTCTTGGAAGAGCAGAAAGGGAAAACTCTAGATCTTGAGTCCCATGAAACCTTGGATGCAGTTTTAATTTTTTGGAAAATGTGGGATTATACACCTTCCACTAAACCGGGTTTACTGCATTAAAACAGCATGCACACACGTAGCAGGTTACAACACGTGAAACAGCATGCACACACGTAGCAGGTTACAACACGTGACACAGCATGCACACACGTAGCAGGTTACAACACGTGACACAGCATGCACACACGTAGCAGGTTACAACACGTGACACAGTATGCACACACGTAGCAGGTTACAACACGTGACACAGCACACACACAGAAGTATTCTTTCACGTGTACATGCAGAAATGAAAAATATTGAATATTCTTTTTTCTAAGCAAAGACTAAGTCATAGGCTCTAGCTGAGGCAGATCTTTACTAATGATATTTTAAACAATGTCTCCTCAAATCACACCAGCATGGACCAGGGAAGGAATTACAACAACATCAAAACAACATTTTCTGAGGAAAACAGCCCAGTCCTTTATTATTCAATTTTTGTTAATGGGAAACTATAAAAAGGTAGTCTGGCAGATTAGTGAGAAAGAACGAAGATGATTACTCTTGTAGTAGCTAGCTAGGAAAAATAAATTTTGTTTTATTTGGACTTAATATTTATTTAACCCAACTTTCAAAGTTTGATGGGATTGTTTCTGTTTTTGTTGTTTTGATTCAGGATCTCCTGTAGCCCAGGTTAGCCTCCAAGTCCCTGTGTAGCAGAGGATGACCTTGAGCCTCTGATTCAGCCCCAGGCACCTGCCACCCTTCACAGGTCAGGTAGGTGCTGTGCCGAAGTAGGACTGTGTAAGCAAAGTCTGCGTGGTAGTCAACACAGGACGCTTTGGTCGTTGTGAAAGAATTCCAAACTGCCTCTGTTATAGTACCTAAAACAACATGCAGGGCTGTGTTTAACGAACTAGAAAAATAATCCTGGGGAGGAATGCATAAGACACTACCTAGACTAGGCAGTGGTGGTGGACGCCTTTAACCCCAGCACTTGGAGACAGAGGCGGGCGAACTGCTGTGAATTTGAGGTCAGCCTGGTGTACAAAATTAGTTCCAGGATAGTCAGAGCTGTTTAAATAGGGAAACCCTGTCTTGAAAAATCAAAAAGAAAAATAAAGAAAGAGAGAGGGAGGGAGATAGGGAGGGGAAGAGAGAGAAAGAGAGAGAGAGAGAGAGAGAGAGAGAGAGAGAGAGAGAGAGAGAGAGAGAGCCACTACCTAAAATAACGTCATAGGGTGACAGGCATGCCATTGACTCTCCGTGGTTAAGCTTCTGTGGAGACCGGGTGAGCAACACTTAAAGAGCTTTAACCCAGGCCTGTGGGATCTTTTTCATTTAGGAACAGACCCAGACCCATAAAGAAATTATTCCAAGGGACTGGAGAGATGACTCAAAAGTGAAGAGCACTGGCTGCTCTTTAAGAGGACCTGGTTTTGATTCTCAGCATCCGCACTGTGGTTCGCAACTCCAGTTCCGGGGAACCTGATGCCCTCTTCTGGCATCAGTGGGTACTGCATGTGTTACACACATCGTGTGTGTGTGTGTGTGTGTGTGTGTGTGTGTATAAAACATACATGCACATAAAATAAAAATAAATAAAGCTTTTAAATAAAACAAAGCAAAAGGCCCCTGTGGGGTTACGTCATGTAGCTGTCTGGGTTGACAAGCCTCAGGAAATTCAGAAGAGGGAGGCCTGGCTGCCAACACCTTCCACTTACAGCTTCTCATTCTTTTTCCCCCCTCCCTCTCTCCCTCCTGTGGCTCCATCAACAGGTTGGCACTCTGGAATCAGACCTAGGTTGTCAGCAACAGTCTGTCTGAAGTACACACAAGGAGCGTCACCAGGACTTCTTACCGCTTGCCCCTGAGCACCTGCTATGGGAATTCTTCAAACACACCCACTATTGCCACCGCACCCCATTTCTCATGTGGGAAGACTGAGGCCCAACGTGGTTTCTTCACACCATCTAAAGTGACAAAGGTAAGCGATGGGGTGGGAAGGGTATTTGTCCAGAGCCAACATTTCATATTGGGTGGTTGAACTTCAGATCACAAGCAAGCAACAACATGCAGGAGCAACCAGACTGCAAGCAGAGCAGTTTAAAAAAGAGTTGTTTATTATTATTATTATTATTATTATTATTATTATTATTAATTATTTTGCTTATTTTCGAGACAAGGTTTCTTTAAAACCCTGACTGATTTTTTTTATATTTATTTATTATGTATACAATATTCTGTGTATGCCTGCAGGCCAGAAGAGGGCACCAGACCTCATTACAGATGGTTGTGAGCCACCATGTGGTTGCTGGGAATTTAACTCAGGACCTTTAGACGAGCAGGCGGTGCTCTTAACCCCTGAGCCATCTCTCCAGCCCCCCCCCCCCCGACTGATTTTTTAAAATTACTTTTCTATTCTTTTGTTAATAATTTATTTTTATTTTATTGTGTATTGGTGTTTTGCCTGCATGTATGTCTGTGTGAGGGTGTCAGAACCCCTGGAACTGGAGTTACAGACAGGTGTAAGCTGCCATGTGGGTGCTGGAATTGAATCCTCTGGAAGAACAGTCTTAACCTCTGAACCATCCTTCCAGCCCCATTTATTTATTTATCTATCTATCTATTTATTTTTGAGACAGGGTCCCTTTATGTAGTCCTGGCTGTCTTGGAACTTGCTTTGTATACCAGACTGGCCTCAAACTCACTCTCTCTGCCTCGGACTCCCGAGTCCTGGGATTAGAGTCATGCACCATGCTGTCCAACCTATTTTTATTATTTTTAATTAATTATTGCTGTTTTCGAGACAGGGTTTCTCTGTAGCTTTGGAGTCTGTCCTGGAACTCTCTCTGTAGACCTGGCTGACCTCAAACTCAAAGAGATCCTCCTGTCTCTGCCTTCCAAGTCCTGGGATTAAAGGTGTGCACCTCCACTGCCTGATTTATTATTTTTAATAAGGTGTATGTGGGAGCATTCTAGCTGGGCTGCACCTGACCTAGCTCTGGAGTGTTAGCACCTAGCCCCTAATTCCCACTGGGCGACACCTGACCTAGCTTTAGAACATTAGCACCTAGCCCTAACCCATCTTTTGTTTAGCAGATACCTTTTGTTTCTCTTGCTGCCCTATGTGAATCTTGTCTGAGAGTTTCCCAAGGATACAAAGCCTTTGCAAAACTTGGTTGGGCGGGACTGGAGAGATGAATGGGTCAGTGGTTAAGAGCACTGACTACTCTTCTAGAGAACCCTGGCTCAATTCCCAGCACCCACATGGCAGCTCACAACTGTCTGTAACTACAGTTTCAGGAGAATTCGACACCATCACTCAGATATATATACCAACACACATAAATTAAATAAATTAAAAAAAAAACAAACAGCAAACTTGATTGGGGAAACCCTGAAAACTGTGATACCTCACGAATCGAGGATTTGCACTTGGCATTGTATTTTTGGATGCTTCCTTCAGGTCGTTTTGTGCATATGGAAATCAACTGGCTAAAGTGTAAATATGGAAAAAAATAAAAATGCTCTGGGTGAAGGGAAAGCGCTTCAGTCCTTAAGAGCCGAGTCCCGCTGCAGCTGCAAAAGGCTAAACTCATTCTCCGAGTCTTTTTTCACAGACCCGAGTGAAACCCCACCCGTGACAGGTGTAGGACTGTGTGTTGGCATGTAGGTACGAGTAAGTGCGTGTCGATGCCCACGGAGGCCCGAGGCTCAAATGTCCTGGAGCTGAAATTACAAATGGTTGTGAGCCTCTCTATGTGGGTGCTGAGAACCAAACTCGGGTCTTTTGTAGGAGCAGCAAGGGTTCTTGACCACGGAGCTCTCTCTGCAGCCCCAAGCCCAGGAGGTTTGCATGCACAGGCCCACATCCTTCCCCTCTCAGGGGTACAAGGTGGCTGAACAATCTGTTTCCCAAGGGGCTGCGCTGAGGGGAATGAAATTGATCAAGGGGTCCCTGACCTGGGCCTCGCATTGGGAAGACCTTGGAACCTGACCAGAGACCTAGCTGGGCCCGGCACAGCAGTGGCCCTGGTGTATGGCTCTTGAACTTCTGCCTTGATTCGGAGGAGTTGCACCAAGTTTCTCTTACACAACCCAGAGAACAAGATGAACACACATGGCCGACACTAGGGCAGAATTCAGACAGCACTGTCACACCTGCTGACCTGGAAGGCAGGGCTTGGGGATGAGTGACACCCATGCTTCCCAGTCAGAGGCCTAGCTTTGTTCTCAGCCTACGCATGTTGTGAGAATTTAACCAGCTGGCCGGGTTCTTGCAAGGAAGAAAGACCAACACCTGTAAGTCACAGTCATGAGTCAGCCAGTGACTCAGGGACAGTAGCCGTGAAGAAGGCCGTTAAGCAGTGCCAGGTTGGAGTTTTGAACACACACCCACATTTTTTTGGGGGAAAGGGCTGTTGAAACAGGGTCTCACTGTGTACTTCAGGCTGACCAGGAACTCCTGATCCTCCTGTTTGAGTCTCTGGTGTGCTATAATTGCAGGCCTGGGCCACCACACCTGACCTTGGGGTCGGCCTGCCAGACTCTATCCCTCCCTCCCAGAGGAGACTCTGAACCTCCCTGTGGAGACGAGCCCATCTCCTCCTCCTGGCTAAGAGGCCATTGTTATTACCCATGAGACCTCTGAAAGCTGCTCACAGAGCCCAGGGTCCGCCTGAGAGTTTGCCTCCCACCTCCATTGCATGCCATTTATTTGCTGAGTCAAAGCATGGCAGGACGAAGTTAGAGACGAAGGAACAGGGCTGTGTTTCCAAAAGCCTGGCCTAGCCACTCGCAGCAGAAGGCGCATCTTTGACCTAGTTACTTGGGCCCCAGGTCTCCTCATTGGGAAAAGGGGAAAAGACACGCGTCTCCCAAAGTAACCTGGCCTGGCGAAGAGTTTAAAAGTCCCCATTGTCTTTTCCATCTGACAAGATAAGGGTTGGCACCCACTGCCGCCCTCGCCGCCTCTACCAGCCCTCAAGGAAGCCTTCTTGGCTACCAAAGGACAACAGAGCTTTTGTTCTCAGCCTACTATTTCCTAACCAAGAACTGGCTCATTGCTGGAGATAAGACTCATGGGCTGTGCACACACACGCACACACACACACCATGGAAATCAAATCTTACCATTTTTGTCAAGTGTCAGTGCCTTCATGTGCTGAATTGTAAAATAACAGGCTCAGTTTGCACAACAAAAACAAACCTTGTAGATCCTTAGGACTCACTGTGACCTAGTCTAGTCTAGTCCAACCTGTGAGTCCTAGGTCCCAAAGAGAGACCCTGTTTCAACCATGTCTCTCTCTCTGTCTCTCTCTCTCTCTGTATCTCTGTCTCTCTCTCTCTCTCTCTCTGTCTCTCTCTCTCTCACATCAAGACTGTAGACATGAAAGGGTTAAATGAACTTTTCTTTTCTGCTTCCTAAACCCACTTAGTATGAGTACTGACTGCTCCAACTAGATGATCATTTAGGTCAAGCCACTAACTGAACAGGGCAAGGCGTCAATGATGAACAGGCTGTCATTCCTACCCGCTATGTCCTATAGGAAAGACAGAACAATGTGCCCCTGGCACGTTGCTGGAAGTGGGATTTCTCTTTCCACCCACTGCCAATATTCTGACTTGTCAAAATTAAGACAGGCTGACTGAAGAGTTTAGGGTGTGGTTTAGTTAACAGAGCATAAGGTCCTGGTCTTCCTCCAAAAGCGAAACAGCAAGACCACCGAGAAACCTCAGAATTCGGCTTTTCGCCTTGTCAACTGAGGAGACAGTTGCTCCCTGATTCCTTGGAAAATGGGTTCAGACAATTCTATGAAATAGGAAAGGAAGTAACTCATTGAAGGAAAAACAATAAGGAAACAGGGCTTTTAAGGAAGTAGATTGTTTAGTGGAACTCAAAACAACAGTAGAAATCAGACTTCGTAGAATATTCTCAAAAACTGTCAAACCTCGGCCCTCCCAGAAGAGCAGGTAACAGAGGAGCTTGGGAGTTCTTCCTTGAGGGAACTTATAGAAATGTGTGACACAAAGCAAGAAGCCATATGTAGCCAGGCCACATTGGCTTTTCTCCAATTGACTAATCCTCCCCACATACACACCAGAGAAAAAAGACCAAAACCAAGATTAAAATCCTGACAGTTTCACATCAAGGCTATGACTACTTGGGACCTCATCTTAGTGACCTACATGTTTTACAGAGGAGTCTGATTCCCATGATCCAATGTACCTGAATAAGGCCGGTCGCAAGGGGGAACAAAATGCATGTTGTAAGATGTATTGCTTTACAGGATAACGAAATGTCTACCAGATTCAGACCCCATATAAGGGGTTCACAGATGACTAAGTAACTTCTCCATGTCTATGAAAGACTTCTAGTCCCTCTCAGGCACCTGGGAGATCGCCTGCTGCTTCTTTGTAGTCTATTTCAATTCTCTCTGTCCTTTGTCCCGTTGGTAAGTTCTTAACTACCTGCCCCCCCGGCCTTGCCTACCGTACCACATGGAACCCCCCAAAGTCTATAAAAAGTTTTCTTTCTATGCCTCCCACAGGCTGATGCTCATCCTGAAAGTGGTGGAGGAAAGGCCCTGGAACTAGATCCTAGAGAGAAATACAGCTGTTTCTCTGTATCCTCGGGGGAGGGGTTCCAGGAGCCCCAAATCCACTGATGCCCAAGCCCCTTGTATAAGATGTAGCCTTTGTAGAACCTACACATATACCAAACACAATGTAAAGAGCTGCTTTATTTTATAACAGAGCGGGGAAGGAAAATACAGAGCCTGCACAGGTGCAACTGAAAAATACAGCTATTTTCACAACCCAGAAATAGTGGTGCACACCTGCACCCTCAGGTGGCACACACCTGCACCCTCAGGTGGCACACACCTGCACCCTCAGGTGGTACACACCTGCAACTTCAGGTGGTGCACAACTGTACCTTCAGGTGGTACACATCTGCACCCTCAGGTGGCACACACCTGTACCCTCAGGTACTGCACACCTGCACCCTCATGTGGCACACACCTGCACTCTCAGGTGCTGCACACCTGCACCTTCAGGCGGTACACATCTGCCCGTGGTCCAAAATGCCTGCACTCTCAGTATCTGAAGAGGCAGAAGCAGGCAGATGATAAGTTAGAGGCCAGCCTGGGCTACATAGGAAAATCTATACTTAGTATCAAAAAAAGCAACCAACTAACCCCCTCTCCAAACAAAATCAATCAATCAATCAATCAATCAATTACCTATTTTATCTCCTGCAGTTGGTTGAATCCTTGGGGCAGATGCCATGGGTGTGGAGGCCAGCAGTACTGTGGTGTTATCAGTGATAGAAGCTACTCAGGGATCAGCCATAGCTGCTGTGTTTCAGTTATTCAGAAAATGAGGATGTTAAACAGCGGAACTTCCTTAGACAACACCTCAGGGGCAAGAATATGTGAGAACATTAAGGTAGGTAATGGTGAGCTCAAACACTGGCAAGTAGAGCGAGGAGGCGATGATTAGGAAGTGCCCATCAGACTTAATAAGGTGTCTGTGCCCTGTGGGGCAGCATCCAAGGGTAGCAGGGCCCAATGGCAAGTGTCAGCAAAGCAGGCTCCCATCGCCAAGCCCCCCCCCCCCCACGTGGCTCCTTGTAGGCAGCACACACAGTTGGAACATGCCTGAGCACAAGTCTGAACACAGGCTGCCTGACCCATGTCTATTCTTAGCGACCCAGAAGAATGCTTGATATAAAAGGCTCTTGAACACTTTGCAACATTATTTTAAAAGAAGGTTTGATGCCAGAAACAGAAACCTGGGAGGTTTGCTTGCAGCAGATGCTAGTCTAGATTCTAAACTGGAAGAGCCGCTGTACAAATCAAGTTCCTTATAAAAGGGAAAGTATCACAGATTCAACACAATGCTCATCAAAATCCCAGCAAAATTATTTAAAGACCTCAAAAGAACGGTACTTAATTTCATAGGGCAAAGCAAAAAACCCAGGATAGCCAAAACAATCCCGAACAATAAAAGAACTTCTGGAAGCATCACAATCCCTGACTTCAAACTCTACTACAGAGCTACAATACTGAAAACAGCCTGGTATTGGCCTAAGAACAGACAGGAGAACCAATGGAACCCAATAGAAGTCCCGGATATCAATCCACACATCTCTGAACACTTGATCTTTGACAAGGAAGCAAAAAATATCAAATGGAAAAAAGAAAGCATATTTTAACAAGTGGTGCTGGCATAACTGGATATCAACATGTAGAAGAATGAAAATAAACCCATATCTATCACCATGCATAAAACTAAAGTCCAAATGGATCAAAAACCTCAACCTAAAGCCAGCCACACTAAACTTTATAGAAGAGAAAGTGGAAAGTACACTTGAACACATTGGCACAGGGAACCACTTCCTAAATATAACCCCAGCAACACAGACACTGAGGGAAACAATCAAGAACTGGAACCTCCTGAAACTGAAAAGCTTCTGTAAAGCAAAGGACACTGTCAACAAGACAAAACGACAGCCTACAGAATGGGAAAAGATCTTCACTAGCCCCATCTTCACATCAGACAGAGGTCTGATCTCCAAAATATACAGAGAACTCAAGAAATTGGACACGAAAAGAACACATAATCCAATAAAAAAAATGGAGTACAGACATAAACAGAGAACTCTCAACAGAGGAATCTAAAATGGCTGAAAGACACTTAAGGAAATGTTCAACATCCTTAGTCATCAGAGAAATGCAAATCAAAACAACTCTGAGATTCCATCTTACACCTGAAAGAATGACCAAGATCAAAAACACTGATGACAACTTATGCTGGAGAGGTTGTGGGGAAAAGGCAACACTTCTACATTGCTGGTGGGAATGCAAGCTGGTACAACCCCTTTGGATGTCAGTGTGGCTATTTCTCAGAAAATTAGGAAACAACCTTCCTCAAGGCCCAGGAATACCACTTTTGAGTATATATATCCAAAGGATGCTCAATCGTGCTACAAGGACATGTGCTCAACTATGTTCATAGCAGCTTTGTTTGTCATAGCCAGAACCTAGAAACAACCTAAATGCCCCTCGATCAAAGAATGGATAAGGAAAATGTGGGTACACTTACACAATGGAGTACTCCACAGCAGAAAAAAATAATGATATCTTGAATTTTGCAGGAAAATGGATGGAGCTAGAAAACGTTATTTTGGGTGAGGTAACCCAGACACAGAAAGACAATTATCACATGCACTCACTCATAGGTGGTTTTTAAACATAAAGCAAAGAAAGCCAGCCTACAAATCACAATGCCAGAGAACCTAGACAACAATGAGGACACTAAGAGAGACTCACATAGATCTAATCTACATGGGAAGTAGAAAAAGACAAGATCTTTTGAGTAAATTGGGAGCATGGTGACCTTGGGGAAGGGTTGAAGGGAGGAGGGGAGAGGCAGGGAGGGAAGCAGAGAAAAATGGAGAGCTTGATAAATATCAATAAAAAATGCTAAAAGAAAAAAAAAAAAAGCGGGGGGGGCATATCCTAATTCTCTCGGACCTGCTAGGCACTCATGGCACCACTGAGTGGCATCCAGACACAGAAGATCTAAATAATTACAGATGCTCATGTTGCCCTTTAGGGTAAAAATCAGCTTCAGAGTTTGGTCAAAGCAGATTGTCTGTGACAATAAAAACCTACAAATATCCAGAGTTTTGATGGAAGACTCCAGGCTCTTTCCTTCTTACCAGCATTCACAAGCTGTCCACAAACTGTTTAGGCATGTGCCATTCCTGGAGAGATGACAGTGGAGAGTACTGCTCTTTTTTTTTTTAATATTTATTTATTTACTTATTATGTATACAATATTCTGTCTGTGTGTATGCCTGCAGGCCAGAAGAGGGCACCAGACCTCATTACAGATGAGTTGTGAGCCACAATGTGGTTGCTGGGAATTGAACTCAGGACCTTTGGAAGAGCAGACAATGCTCTTAACCACTGAGCCATCTCTCCAGCCCCCGAGAGTACTGCTCTTGAGAAGGCCCTGGAGTTTGAGTCCCAGCACCCACATCAGGGGACTCACAACTACTTGTCACTCCAGCTCCAGGGGATCCCAAACATCTCTTGGCCTCTTCAGGCATCCCACACACTTAAAGCGCACATAGAGACACACAAATAGAATTTAAAAGTCGATAGAGATGAATTTGTACTTTGTGTGAACACGGTCTGTGTACACACGCCGGCAAGCATACTCAGAGCCTGAAGGGGGACGCTGGGTGTCCTGCTTTATCAGTCTCTCTGTTTGATTCCTTTGAGACAAGGTCTTTGGTGAGGCCCAAGCCGTCCTCCTGTCTCTGTTTCCTGCAGGGCTGGGGTCCCGGGCGCCTGTAATCATGCCTGACTTTACATCAGGGTATTGGGATCTGAATCCAGATCTTCGGGCGTGTGCAGCAAACACTGCCCCCCTTCGCGCCCCCCGAGCTTTTTCTCCTGCTTTATAATTGTTTACAAGGTCCCCCTCTCTCCCATCTCTATTCAGGGCTTCCTCCAAGCCAGCCGAGCACACTACTCCTGAGCCACACCCTCAGAACTAGTATCTCTCTTCCTCATAAGGTGTCTATTGATAAAGTTACCTCCCTGGGAGAATCCAGTTATGAACTAATGAATGACAGCTACGGTGTACTGGACTGGGCTGCTTAAACTCACTGAAAGGAAGCAGAAATACAAGACCACAAAGAACAAGCAGCGGACTTTGCCCGTGACTCTTTAGCCTGGGTGGGATTTCAAGAAGGGTGAGGAAGAGGGGAAAAAGACCCTTTTCCCTTCAGCAAGTATTATAGGTTGTTGTCTTCCAGTTTGGTCTGGAATCGAGCGATGCCAAGGGATCAGAGCAGGCTGGTCTGGAAGTAGGCAGATTATTCTGAGAACCGAAGCAAGCTTGCCACTAACAAAAAGGAGTGAGCTCCAAGGACCCGCCATGTTGGAATGGACGGTGCCATAGATCGTATATTCTACAGTGTTTTGATGTTCGGAGCCACTTCCACCACACATGATACCATGGAGACGTCACCCAGAAATACTTTGGACTTCAATGAACTGTTGCATGGTTAGACCCGAGGCTAAGCTCAGCCTTCATGCCCCCCACTCTGAGGCCAACTGGCAACTGCTTAGTTAATACCAACATCCGTAAACCTCAGCCTTTGAAGAAAACCACAGGGCCACCGCCCTTGTCCTGGAGTTTAAAAGTGCGGGTGAGGGCAGATGGCATGTCTAGTGGTGAAGGTGGCAAAGAGAAGCCCCTGGACCAGTGTGAGCGGCAGGACAAAGCGGGTGGGGAAAATCAAGGCTTCCCAGAACAAGCACAGATGGGAGTGGAAGAAACCAGGGAGCTACAGGGGAAGGTTGGGGTGAGGAGGTGGGGCTGCAGGTGGAGTTGAGAAATCTGGCAAAGGGCTGCTCTCAGGCTGTGAAGATGTCCCACGACATTTAAACAACGATGTTCCTCCCACACATCCTCTGCCACTGATAGCTGGAATGCAGCGTTATTTGGGAGCCTTGACAAATCCCCCAAGCCCTAAAGTTAAGGTTTTAATTTGTTTAATGAGGGAGCAGGTACTATCCCAGAAGATCAGCCTTTTCATTTAATTTCTAACCTCATGAAACAACCCACAGTTTCCCCTATGACCCTGTCTCACACGCTGCTGGAGCACCCACTTTTGGAGACCCTATTCTTCCTCATCCATATTTCTCTCCACAGTGAGGTCTGTCACTGTGCCCCCCCCCCCCCGCTATTTTTATGCACTTGGGCTGCTTCATCCTTTGGCAGTACTTTTACCATCTTTAGAGAATCAAGATCTGGTCTTGACTCTGAAAGCCAGCCAGTCATCAGAACTAGAGATCCAGAGGCAGGAGGATTATGAGTTCGAGACCAGGCTGGACTATATAGCTAGTTCTAAGCTAGGCTGGGCTTTGAAGGGAAACCCTGTATGTCCATCAGTTTTTCTTTCCTTGTCTATATATTTCTAATTCTTTCTCTCTGTGTGTTATTCTCTATCTTTGTCTCTCATCTTCACTGTCACTCATTCCCTGTCTCTGTCTCCACATCTCTGTCTCAGTGTTTCTCTGGGTCTCTGTCTCTTCTTACATGGATATACACAGACACACAACCTTCTGCCTCATAACGTCTAGGATATTATCAAGAACTAGAATGTTCTATCAGCATATGGAGATAAACCGAAGGGGGGTGATGCCAATGGCTTGAGCAAGGCCTAGATGTGGAGTTGGCTAGGAGCCAAAACTGTCCTCACAAACTTGGTGAGCCCAGCCTCCCCTGGGTAGATAGAGTCCACATTCACCCCAAGAACCTAAGCTAGGACTCTCCCCTTGAACCCCAACTCTGTTCTCAGACCCAGGACCCAGAGAAGCCTGTCCCCTCAGCATGGACACATCGTTAAGGTTTGTAGTCATAGTCCATAGGAGTTGCAAGAGATGCGCAGCCTCCTCCACCGCGCGCGCGTGTTCACTACTATCACGTTTCGCGGACTCCCACGCACCTCGGGAGTAACCCACCGGGCACCTATGGCCCTCTGTGGGAGGGACCTCGGGGCTGCTGAGCCGGTGGGCACTGGCTGGTGAGGGTGGGAACAGTCCAGGCGGTTCGGACTTGTAGGGGGACCACAGCCTACGGAGCGAAGGCAGGGGACGGATCGGGTGCGCAAGAGAGGAGGAGCTCGGAGTTCAAGAGAACGCACGGAGTGAGAGTGACTCGGGACGCAGGAGGACCTGGGGAGCAGAGGAAATGGAGACAAACGGAGTACCCCGGAGGCAGGGGGGCGCGGGCTGCACTCGCCTGATGAGGGCTCCCGCGTAGTCCATGGCGGTCTCCATTGGCGCGGGTCGTTCAGTCGTCCCCAGGCCTGGCCTCTTAAAAGCACTGCCCTGTCCGCCCCGCCCCGCCCCGCGCCGACTTGACCCGACCCGGCCCGGACCTTGGCGACAATCTGAGCTTCTGTGAGCAGCAAACAGTTCTGGCTCCCACGCCTGGGTCCCAGGGCCACGCCCCTTCGTGGGCAAACGGTACCGAGGGCTCTGGAACCCCAGATTTGGTGGTGTTGGTGGCTGTTGTCAGTTTGTTTGTCTTTCTCTTCTGGACGCAGGGGTAACTGGTGACATTACCAACGCCAGCGGCATCGCTTGACAGTGGAAAAGCAGTTGTGCGTGGGGCGAGCGGAGTGCCCCAACCCGCTGTCTTCAGGCTGGAGTCTCCAGCGCCCGACTCGGGGCTGGGCGGCTGGCCAGCGACCTCCCGGGGGACAGGGAAGTTGCCGGGTTACGCGGAAGCGCAGCACTTCGGGTTCTCGGAGGTGCCAGGGCTTCCCTGTGGGTAAGTAGAGGGAGTGGAGGAAGCATCCGGCTGCCACCATTCATTTCTAGAGTCCTAGGTTCGCTTCCGAGAGACGGAAGGAAAGCTGAAAACTGATGGGACCAGGAGGGGTTTCTTCTCGCAGCGAGCACAGGCTGCCCCACCGCCTCGAGGGGATGGGTATGCGCCAGAGATCCGCTTACAACGTCGACTTTCTTCGCAATCTGTGAACTCCGCAACAGGGAGTTGCTGGAAGCTCTTTTTCTGTCCCTGGAGCTTGTGTTCCAGGTGTGATCTACTTCACCGAGCAAAGGCTGCTCCTCCTTTGGGGGTCATTGGTGTCAACAAACCTCACCTGACCTGCTGGAAAATAGAAGCCAAAAGCTATTTCCGGTGAACGCCCTGCAAGAGGCTCACAGAGCGGCCTGTCCAGCCCAGGGCTATGGGACTGGACAAAGCCACCCGAGGTCATTAGCTCACCCTCCTACTGATACCTCACCCAGGAGGTGAGAACATGGGACCATCCACTTCAAATCATCTTTAGGAAAAAGGTGTAGAGAAATTCTTATGTCCAGACGCGCAGGGTATCTGGTCAGTCGGGTTCAGAGCCCCTCAGCGCTCTGAAGTCTTTCCTTGTTTAGACTGGCCTCTAGCTCACAGAGCTTCTCCCTCCTCTACCTCGTGAGCTTAAAGGTTTGTGTCACTGCTCCCAGCAAATCTGTATTTCCTTAAGAAAAAAAAAAAGTTCTCACAAGGCTGGAGAGATGGAAATTTGGATCCCAGAACTCACATAAAAACCTAGTGGAAGGTCCAGGCAGAGCGGAGCACACCTTTAATCCCAGCACTTGGAAGACTGAGGCAGGAGGAACTCTGTGGGTTCAAGGCTAACCTGATCTACATAGTGAGTTTCAGGACAGCCAAGGCTATGTAGAGACCCTGTCTCAAAATAACCAAGCCAAACAAACAAAAACACAAGCAAAAGAAAACAAAAGTTGGGGGAAGCCTGGGAGCCTGCATGGTGTTAAGAGGCTTAAATTTACTGGCCACCAACCTCATTCTAGTAAACAAGGTGGAACTAGTAAACAAGGTGGAACTTGATAGAGCAGGACACTCCCCTTCCGGATCGCCCTCTCCCCTACATCTGTCAGTCTGTTCGTGTGTGTCCAGTCTCCCAGCTGACTCTACCGCGCGCGTGCACACACACACACACACACACACACACACACACACACACTCTACATTCACAGCACAATGATTTCATATCTGGCATGGATGGCGTGGTTGGAGGAGGGCTTCAGTGGCCCTATCTTCACTGCTAAACAATTTGCTACTGATCACATGACTTTCAGTCATGCACCCACTGACAGCCCCACTAGACGCCAATGGACAGTTTCAACCTGATTGTCACGCAGATGGGCCTGGTTTAACTTAGTGGGCCACAGAACAAAACCAAGACATGAATCTGGGAACGGAACTGATGTGGGGGAAGGAGTCGTGATTGACAGGGTAAGTGGGAGACAGGAGAGGGTAGGGAGAGTAGCCAGAATGTATTATACAAGGATTGGAATTCTCAAATAAGGAAACTAATAAAAATATGAGAAAACTTCCCCAAAGATCAATGGGATCATTCCTAACAAAAATGATAGTCTGTAGTCTATGCCCTAACCATTCAGGCTAATTGCTATAAATACACAAGGCACTAACAGTTACTGGGAGTGAGAGTCTGCAGCAGTCAAGGTCATGAAGTCTAGCGACCTGATTGGCTCAGAAATCACGTAGACTTGAACACAAAAGAACAAATGATTTGCCATCTAATATCTGAATGCAAACAGCAAAAGGAACAAGGAGAGGAATTCAGTTCCAATGACATATGTGATGATTAAAAAACAAAAGGCGAAGTGGGCACATTTGTGCAGGCCCTGCCAAGGTATGCCACTAAGCAAACACACCATTCATAATAGAGTTAGTGCAAGAAGTCTATTGGGGGAGGGGGAGAGTAAAAGAGCTTCAGAAAGGTCCTCTAGGAGTGGGGACATGAGAGAGGCAGACAGACAAACAGACAGACAGACAGGAAAGCAAGAGGAGTAAGAGACAAGAAAAGCAAGAGAGAGAATTGTGTCTGGAGACTTTTAAGGGGTGCACAGGCCGCATAGCAGATGGTGGAAAGGCACTGGCGACTGGTGATGACGTAACTCTCTTGGCTGCTGGGGCAGGAATAGCATAGACACAGTGACTTGGTGTTGACGCTGAGGGACCTGGAAATGGTGGAGGAGCTGGAGGTGGGGAGGCAGCAAGACTGTCCTGCGTTGCTTTCAGGGAGAGTAGAAACCCTGTGGAACATGTGTGACCTGGAAAGATGCCCAGGGCTGGTAGGTGTGGGTCCGGGGGAGTGGTGGAGAGCCTGTAGACAAGGGGCGTGCCCTGCTCAGATCTTAGTTTAGGAAAGCTGTTCCCCCCGAGCAGTGGTGGTGCATGCCTTTAATCCCAACACTCAGGAGGCAGAGGCAAGTGGATCTCTGTGAGTTGGAGGTCAACCTGGTCTACATAGTGAGTTTCAGTTTCAGGCCAGACAGCCAGGGCTACACAGAGAGAAACCCTGTCTCAAATGCTCCCCAACATCCGCCCCCCCCTGCACCACCCAAAAGTAATGGACTGGGAGAAAGGAAATTGGACTAGGTAGGGGAGGAACCGCAGTGACCCAAATAAAAGATGCCAAATGTCATTGTGGGTGCCAACAGTGGGCATGGGGCATTTCAAGGGCATGGTGATAACACAGGGGACGAGCTGGAGAGGCCCTGGTAGTTTTAGTTGGGTGGCCAGAGAGACAGCACAACACCTGAGAGATGAGAAACAGTAGGAGGCTCGGTTCAGGGTTGGAGTAGAGGTGAAGCTGAATCTACTCTAGCAGGAGTGGCCCCTCACCACCCCCTACCGTGTGAGCTGTTGCTCACGGGAGGTCCCTGCTGGAAGCAGAGGACAGGCACCTTCTCAGTTACGGGGAAGTCATGGAGAAGACAGGTGCTTGACGCTCAGGGAAAGTTTAGTGGTTTAGGAACTGTCTATTTGGATTTTTGCTTGTTTTAGTAACCAACTGCATTAACAGTGAGTTTTGAGTCTGACTCCTGCCTTGCTACCTGAAGTCCTATGGCTGAGTGCAATTGACTACGGTTTGTTTGTTTATTTTGTTTTCTTTTTGGGGTCAGTTTGACCCCAGGATCGTTTGGAAAGAGAACCTAGGCTGGGAAGTGCCTCCATTAGACTGGTCTGTGGGCATATCTGTGGGGGCATTTGCTTGCTTTCTTTCCTTTCTTTTCTTTCTTTTGTTTTTTTGAAACAGGGTTTCTCTGTAGCTTTGGAGCCTATCCTGGAACTAGCTCTTGTAGACCAGGCTGGCCTCAAACTCACAGAGGTCTGCCTGCCTCTGCCTCCTGAGTGCTGGGATTAAAGGTGTGTGCCGCCACCACCACCTGGCCTAGGCAGGAGGGGGGGCATTTTCTTGATTAATGATCTGTGTGAGCATGTCTAGCCCACTGTGGGCATTTCCTCTGCTGGGCAGTTGGTCCTGGGTTGTATAAGAAAGCAAACTCCGGGCTGAAGAGGTGGCTCAGAGTGTTAAGAACACTGACTGCTCTTCCAGTAGGCCCCGAGTTCAATTCCCAGCAACCACATGGTGGCTCACAATCATCTGTAATGAGATCTGGTGCCCTCTACTGGCTTATAAGATATACGTAGACACAATACTATATACATAAATAAATAAATAAATCTTAAAAAAAAGCAAACCTGCAAATTAGTCAAATAAAAGAAAGCAAGCAAGTCAGTAAGCAGCACTCCTCCATGGCCTCCGCTTCAGTTCCTGCCTGGAGTCTCTGCCCTGACTTCCATTTGTGCTGGACTGTAAGCTATAACGTAAGCAGAAATAAACACCCTTCTTCCCCAAGTTGCTTTTGGTCGTGATGTCTCTCACAGCAATCGAGGGTGAACTAAGCCCAGGGATGGCACAACCCACCATGGGCTGGCCCCTCCCCCACTGATCACTATGAGAAAATGCCTTACAGCTGGATCTCATGGAGACATTTCCTCCGCTGAGGCTCCTTCTTCTCTGATGACTCTAGCTAGTGTCAAGTTAACACCCTAAACCAACCACCACGGGAAGAAAGGCATATTTAGGGCCTAGGACAAAGTAACCATGCTGGCTTCACTGTACCTGACTTCTCTTACGACTAGCTTAGGCTCAAACCCTATACGTGGCCTGAGGCCAGTTACATTCTGAACAATGTAAAAGACAGTCACCTCCCCTGTCCTATGTGAGTGTGAGCGTGGGGGTAAATGTGGGTGAATAAGGCTGGGGAAGGCAGGGTGCAGAGGTGTGCATAGTTGGGACGCTTTTGCAAAGATCCCTTCTTCTATACAGTTATTTCTCCCACTAGATTAAAAGCAAATATGCCAAGGATTCTAAAATAGGAATTAGTATCTTTACAAATTTGGGCATATCCTGCTTTAAAATTTAATATGGGGAGCCAGGTATGGTGGTGCTTGCCTCTAATCCCAGAATTTGGGAGGCAGAGGGAAGCAGATCTCTGTGAGTTCAAGGCCAGCCTCATCTACAGAGTGAGTTCCAAAACAGCCAGAGCTACATAGTGAGATCCTGTGTCAAACAAATTTTTACTACTGGGGCTGGGGATACAGCTTAGTGGTAGAGCACTTGCCTAGTGTGCTTGAGGTGCTGGGTTCTAAGTCTAGGAACGTAGACATAGAAACCAATCCAGTACCACAACTACTACAAGCAGTGGATATTTTCATAACCCCTGTGCAGTGGCCTGCAACCTTTTGGGGTTCAAGGTCACATATACCTAATGGAGGTCATGGCCTCTCTTGCCTAAAGTGCTCACATGACCCACCCACCAACAGTGTGCCAGCACCCACAAGTCCCTGGAGCTCCAGCTGGAAGCCTGCGCTGCTGGAGGAAAGGTTTATCCAGGCAGCTGGCAGACCCTCAGTGGGTGCTATTAATACCCTGGGTTCTGGCCTCGCACTGCTTGGCGCCTTTCGGGTTGTTGCTGTTTCTGGCTTGGATTTTTGTTTTCCTTCCAAGTGTAGGAACAACGGTGGTGTTCTTTGCTGCTGACTTCAGTGTGAGGTGTTATTTATTTATTTATGTATCTATTTTTTTTGTCTTTGACATGTCCAGAGAAGCCTCTGTGGAGGATACCCCATCTTCCTCAATTAAGCAGAAGGGCAAAGGAACACACAGCTCTGCTTTTCCTCATACAAATGTCCTGGTCTTTTAAATGTTCTCTCCCTCTCTCTCTCCTTTCTTTTCTCTCTCTCTCCTTTCTTTCTTTCTTTCTTTCTTTCTTTCTTCCTTCCTTCCTTCCTTCCTTTCTTTCTTTCTTTCTTTCTTTCTTTCTTTCTTTCTTCCTTCCTTCCTTCCTTTCTTTCTTTCTTTCTTTCTTTCTTTCTTGTTTTTTTCTTTAAAGATGTATTTATTATGTATATGAGTGCTCTATCTGCATTTATACATGCATTGCTAGAAGTGGGCATCAGATCCCATTATAGATGGCTGTAATCCACCATGTTGTTGCTGGACACTGAACTCAGGACCTCTGGAAGAGCAGCTAGTGTTCTTAACCACTGAGCCATCTCTACAGCTCTGAAAGATTTCTTTTTGGAGACAGGATCTATTACAGCCCAGGCTGCCCTAGAACTCCCACCTCCACCTCCCCAGCGTGAACAGTCATGCCTGGGAGAGCTTTCTATCAGTCTGTGTGGCTCTTCTGTCACTCCCCACCTTCATGAAGACATTATGGATAGAACAAGCGTCTTCTTGGACCACGTCCAACAGCGGCTCGGCTCTGGGCCTCTAATTACTACTCTCCCAGTTCAGTTGAAATCCTGCTGTTTTCCTTCCCGTTAGATGATAGACACGCACTGTGTGGTGTTATTCCTTTTGTTTCTATAAATGGCATTGCATATCATATTCTGCAATGTACTTTGCATAACAGCAGTATGTAGCTCTTCCTCTGAGGAGGCAGGAACTTACTCCTTCCTTTAAACTACTGCATACTATTTCGTCGCATAAGTATAAGGCAGCCTATTCAATATCTCCTTTTGTTGAACCTTGGAGACATTTCCATTGGTCCACAGTGTAAGCCGTGCTGTTTGTGCCTGTAAACAAATCCTGTCTACACAGTATTTCACTGGAGTGTCACACCCAGAAATGGTTTGCAAGGGAAGTTGGTTTGGAAGGTCATGGAATCTTCACGAGGTAGAGCCTCCGTGCAGGAAGTGGGTCACTGGGGTCAGACCTTGTGGCTTGGTAGTCTGGTCCGGCTTCCTTCTGCTCTCTGAGGACCATGGAGACGGTGTGACTAGACGCCCCCTGCTTCTGTCACGGTGATGTCTTCTTACCACAGCTACTGTGACACCCTAGACTGGGAGCCAAAGTCAACACTCCCTTACACTTCATCTTGTCAGACATTTGGTGACAGCGGAGAGCAAAGCAGTAACTGCAATGTTCAGCTACAACACAAGCCTTTAGAGAAATGAAAATAGAAACCACAACAAGGTACCCTTTCCACTCCCTGGACTGCACTTTTTACAGCCAGGAAAATAACAAGTGTTGGTGAATCTGTGAGGAAATCGGAAGGCACACCACACAGCTGACGGGAATGGACGTGCTGTAGCTGCCGCGGGGAAGGTGTGGCTGTTCTTCGGAATGTGTTTGGCTGGACGGGGTGGAGCTCAATGGCAAAGCACTAACCTATACCTGTGGAGCGCTGGGTTCAATCCCCAACACGATGAGAAACAAAACTAAAAAACCTTACGTCACTAGCAATTTCTGTTTTTAGGACTCTCCTCAAAAGATCACAACAGACACTCAGACGAACACTTGTGTGTGCATGCTCATAGTTTAAAGTTCATAGTATCCACAAAGGCCAAGAGGCAGGAGCAGCTCACATGTCCACCAACAGATACATGAGCAAAGTGTGGTGTGTTCCTACGATAGTTAACCTTTAAAAGGTGGCAGCAGGGGCTGGAAAGATGGCTCAGTGGTTAAGAGGATTTGTTGCTCTTGTAGAGGATCTGGGTTCAGGTTCCAGACCCCACCCTGGATGACTCACAACCACCTGTAACTCCACTTCCAGGGGATCTGATGTCCTCTTGGCTCTGCTGGTACCCACATTTTGTGTGTCTGTGTCTGTGTGTGTGCACGCATGCATAATTTTAAAGAGACAAACCAACAAACTAATACTAAACTTCCTATGGAAAAGAAAGAAGCCAAGCAAATTTTGATAAAGAACAGAGTGGAAGGGCTCACCCCACCTAGAGTCTAGACTTCCTGCGAAGCATAGTGCTAGGGTCTGTGTGGTGTTGGCGAAAGAAATAGCTATGATTCAAAAGGAAGCTACGGGTTCAGAGACCGTTCATGCATTGACCTTCTACAGAGTGCGGGCAGGGTCGTGCAGGGAACAGGCTCTGCAGCAAGGCCACTGGAACGAGGCCTTGTGTCTGAAAATGAACTATGACCCATACCTTTTATAAAACCAATTTTTGGCCAGGCAGAGGTGGCACACGCCTTTAATCCCAGCACTTGGGAGGTGGAGCCTAAGGCAGGTGAATCTCTGGAGTTCGAGGTCAGCCTGAGTTCCAGGACAGCCAGGTCTTTTGCTCATAAAAACTCTCTTGAAAAACAAAGATAAATTAAAAATTTGTTTTTACATTTTTTCATGTTTGAATTTTATTTTATGGGGAAACTTGCAGGTGGGGCTTATGCCTGCGCCACGAACACATGCGTGGAGGTCAGGGGGCAACGTGTGGTGTTGCGTCTTCCACCACGTGCGTCCTGGAGGAGGCCTCAGGTCATCAGACTTGGAGGAAAGTGACTTTACCTGCTGAGCCATCTTCCATGTCAACCGCACGCAAAACCAACTCCCAATGAATCATGGGTCTAAATATACACTATGTATGACACTAGGAAAGATTTAGAAGGTTGGCGGGAGATTTCCTTTGTGTCTGTATTTGAGACTCAGTGCCCCTGGCTGACCTGATACTTGATATTGACCCTTGAACAAACAGCAAAGAGTCGTCTTGTTTTGTTCTTGACAAACTCCTACTATGTAGCCAGGCTGGTATCACTCATGGTCCATCCTTGGCCTCCTGAAGGGCGGAGGGTTTTCAGTGCTGCCCCGGCCCAGCTAGCTGCTGTTTCAGCCACTGCTTTAGGGCCAGCAATGGGAGCCAGGTCTTATACGTGTGAGCTGTCTTAGTTAGGGTTTTATGGCTGTGAAGAAGTGACACCATGACCGTGGCAACTCTTTTTTTTTCTTTTCTTTCTTTTTATGTTTTTGTTTCTCTGTAGCTTTGGAGCCTGTCCTGGAACTAGCTCTTGTAGACCAGGCTGCCCTCAAACTCACAGAGATCTGCCTGCCTCTGCCTCCCAAGTTCTGGGATTAAAGGTGTGTGTCACCACCGCCTGGCCCATGGCAAGTCTTGTAAAGGAAACGTTTAATTGAGGCTTACAGTTTCAGAGGGTTAGTCCGTGATTATCATTACGGGACATGATGGTGCACAGGAAAACATGGTACCGGAGAAGGAGCAGAGAGTTCTAGATCTTGATCCGCAGGCAGCGGAAGGAAAAACTCTGTTGGACTTAGCTTGAACATATATGAGACCTCAAAGCCCGTCCCCACAGCGACACACTTCCTCCAACAAGGCCACCCCTCCTAACAGTGCCACTCCCTGTGGGTCAAGCCTTCTAGCACTTGAGTCTATGGAATCATTCCTACTCAAATCATCACGCTAGCCAAGTACCAGACTATACAGCCCAGAGTAAACAGGAAACCTGAGGACAAATCTTAGTTTAGAAGAAGATTTCTTAACTGTATCTAAAAGTACAGTCATAATTCATAGAAGAAAAAGAAAGTGGAGTGGGGGACCCCAAGCTTCAGACTGCTATCCAAGAGGAAAATGCAAAGACAGGCCACAGACCTGCAGCAAATGCACAGACCAGACCCTGCTGTTCTGACTTCTGCGCATCGTGTGGAGAGATGTCTCCAATTCTGTGCTGAGACCAGACTAGCCTCAAGCTCAGAGATACGCCTGCCTCTACCTTCCTAGTGCTGGGGTTAAAGGCGCACACTGCTACCACCTGGCTCTGTCCTTCTATTCTACATGGGTTCTGGGAATTCAGTTCAGGTCGTTAGGCTTGTGAGGCAAGTGCCTTTAACTGCTGAGCCATTTTGCAGGCCCTCGCAATAGTTTCTGTTTTGGAAAGATCTTACTACAAAAATGGTATAACCACTTAGGAAAACTCTTGCCAATAGAATTAAATACACAGCTATCCAATTACCCAGGAACCGCACCACTCACAGGTATTTATCCCAGAGAAGGCAGCATGTTCACAAAACATGTTCACAAAAGCCATGTTCCCAGTACGCTTGCTCATAAAAGTGAGAAGACACAATAGCCCTAACGTCCGTCAGTAGAATGGTTAGCGAGCACTGATGACTTAGGCTAAGGCTGAGGAGTTTACACATCACACTGTGCAATAAGGAGGGACCAGTGGTTGATTGGCACCCGAGATCAGCAACATGGCTGAGTCTCAAACGCTGGCAGAACAAAAGCCAGCCACAAAGGCATAGAAAGCTGCAGGGCTGGAACAGGAAGGGCCTTTGAGGAGCGAACGGAGCTCCTGTCTCAGGCACAGCCTGGGATGTGAAGGGATTATGGAAGTCTACATTGACAGTTCTCCAAACTTATTGTTTTTTAAAGATTTATTTACTTGTTATGTATAGTGTTCTGTCTGCATGTATGCCTGCAGGCCAGAAGAAGGCACCGGATCTCATTATAGTTGGTTGTGAGCCACCATGAGGTTGAACTCAGGGCCTCTGGAAGAACAGCCGGTACTCTCAACAGCTGAGCCATCTCTCCAGTCCATTCCCAAACTCATGAACCAAAGTGTGCTTCACTGTAACCTCATCTGGAGGAATGACAGGAGCCTGGGTTGGGAGCTGAGAGGAAAGAGATAGAGGATACTTTCTAGGGTGATGGAAATAGCTGTTTAGTTTGAAGTAATCAAAACTCTGAACCACTACACAGAGAAACCCTTTCTCAAATAAAAAACAGAACCTCTAAACACAAAACATTGTGGTTTGGTTCAGACAAATTCCACCTCAATACAATAGAGTATAAAATACAAAACGAATAATGCTACAAAAAGCACAACATGGACATCATTTAAAAAGTAATATTTCTTGTGATTTATTTAACTTTATTTTATGTGCACTGATGTGAAGGTGTCAGATCCCCTGGAACTGGATTTATAGACAGTTGTGAGCTGCCATGTAGGTGCTGGGACTTGAACCCGGGTCCTCTAGAAGAGCAATCAGTGCTCTTAACCACTGAGCCATCTCTCCAGCCCCCTAAAAAGTAATTTTAAAGAATCTGCCAGGTGGTGGTAGCATATACCTTTAATTCCAACACTAGGCAGAGGCAGACAG
This sequence comes from Myodes glareolus, assembly GCF_982192425.1. NCBI lineage: Eukaryota > Metazoa > Chordata > Mammalia > Rodentia > Cricetidae > Myodes > Myodes glareolus. Next base: position 21,095,213 of record NC_142038.1, read on the forward strand.
ATCTCTGAGTTTGAGGCCAGCCTGGTCTATAGAGCGAGTTCCAGGACAGCCAGGACTACACAGAGAAACCCTGTCTTAGAAACAAACAAACAAGTAAATAAACAATCAATCTTTCATTGGGCTTTTGAGACATCTGGTTGGGTTAAGGACACTGGTTGCTCTTCCAGAGGACCTGAGTTTGATTCTCAGTACCCGTATGGCAGTTTACAGCATCTGTATCTCTGGTTCCAGGTGATCCAATGAACTCTTCTGGCCTCTGTGAGCACAAGGCACACGTGTAGTGTTTTTACATACATGCAGGAAAAACACCCATACATATAAAATAAGAAATACATTATAAAGTGCTCTGCCGCTGAGCCACACCCAGCCCGCCAATCATCCTTGGTATACAGCCTCATTTATTATACATCATTGCCAAAATCCTTTATTGTCCCAGGTGGAACTGTTTCATCCACTAGGCAGCAGCCCCCATTTCCATACCCCCCCAACTTCTGTCTCTATGGGTCTGACTGCTCTGACCACAGGCTGGCTTATTTCCCTTAGCGCAATGCCATCAACACTCGTCTCTGTGAGTCTGTCCGTTTTCAGGGCTGAGCTGTATGTGGGCTGATTCCTCTTCCTGGCTATGGGGAACATGGAGGTGACTGTGCAAATAAGAGACCAGGGAAGTACAGACTTTTGTTCTTAGTCACTTTTTCCTTTCTTCTGGACTCTGGCCTCGCCAGAGTGTTGGGAATCACTCAGCTAGCACCAGATTTGACAGTGACCCTGATCATGCAAAGCCTCGTTCTTTTTCCCAAAGGAAGGAGTGAAGAGGTGGCGCTAATACCCTGTGGTCTCCTTACACAACGCTCACTCCTGACCTGATTGGCTCCTCAAGTTGCCCTCTGACATTTGGGGAGTGGGGTGGGGCAGTGAGGTAGAAAGCGCTAGGGAGAGGGTGCTGCCCAGACCCATGACTAGCCCTCAGGGGACACTTGCTTACAGCCAACTCCCTAACCCTTCTCGGGTGGGCATACATTGTTAGGGCTAACCACAGGGCTGATTTTTATAGCTTGCTGAACACCTCGGGAGCCCTGCTGGGTTTTCTCTGGCCTGCTATCCACCCTGCCACCACCATCCAACACCTCACATTCTGTGCTACACACACCTACAGCCATAGCTGTCAGTGACACCTGTGGGGAGACCTGGGGCCTTCCAAATGCCTCTGGTGGCTTGTATCAGAGCTGGGTGAATGTAGCACTTAGAAAAGATGCAGTTATAGCTACAGAGTAACTCATGGGTAAGGCTTTTCAGGGTGTGACAGAACAATGAGTTATTGGTTGTCTCATGCCCCGTACACAGCCCCAGTGCAGAGTCCCTCAACCTGAGCAAGGCCTTGGGAGTCAGTTGGAGCGAAATGAAGCTCATCCCTGAGTGTGTGTCCACTCTGATTGGCTCAGGAAGCTTCAAGCTCCTGTTTATATTTTCGTTCCTGTACCTTCGGGACTAGATGGAGACCACACATATGTCTACATAAAGTGTCAGGTCCCCTGGAACTGGAGTCACAAACGGTTGTCAGCAAAAATGGGTGCTGGGAATTGAACCCGGGTCCTCTGGAAAGGCAGCCCATACTCTTAACTGCTGAGCCATCTCTCCAGTCCATGAGTCTCTATTATTTATGACACTTTTTCTTCTCATAAATGCTTTTTGTCCTTTCTAAATGGCATCCACCCTTCAAGATCCGGCACAAAGGTGATCTCTTATGTAACACTCCCGTCCTGGAGTCTTCCCTCGGCAGCCCAGTTCTCCTCCTTCCAACCCTTATTTCTTTCTACCCTGCTCCTTGTTGATAATTGCTGGGGTCTGCCTGTGCTTTGTGCTTCCCAAAGCTTCACGTCTTGACCCTCAGACTGGCGATGCTAGGCAAGGGGCCCTTTAAGAGGTGGGGTCTAGTGGGAGCTGGTGAGGTCAGTTAGGGAAATGAATGCCCAAGGAAGGGATGTGAAGCTCACATCTTTTAGCTTCCAGTCTTGCCAGGTGACCTCTTGGTCCCCTGTGTGCTCCCAATGCTACCTGACATGAGGGGATGAAGCCAAGAGCGCCCATTGCCAGTACCTGTGTGGTGCTGTTTGGACTTCCAGCCTCCAAAGCTAAGTGAATTTTTTTTTTTGTAAAAGCAGTAAAGTTTAATTAGTTAAAAGCAAGTTTGGGGGTGAGGTTAGGGTCAGCATCACTCCTAGGAGCCAAGAACTGAACCTGTGGGAGGGGTACCCCAGATGCCCGCTGTATGTATCTCACCGTGCCTTCAAGCTGCTGAGCTGAGTCCTCTGTCCAGTACCAGGACAGCTCCCAGCCAGGGCTGGCAGCCCAGAGATCCGCAGGGCATGGAGTCTCCATCTGTATCTGCTCCAGAGGTACCTTCAGATCCGAGCCACCTGAGGGACATGCTGCCCTGGGAGCCCAGAAGAAGGGTTCAAAGGAGGAGGGGTCTTTAGAAGGACCATCTGTGGAGTCAGCATCAGAGGCACAAAGGGAGAAGGGAGAAGGCTCAGGACACAGGCAGGCTGGGCGTGCAGAAGCAGATCATCTGGAGTTCAGGTGGCACGGCGGTGGTAGAGTGGTATGGCTATATGATAGGGGTGACCAATCGTTTTCTAATTGGATTTGAGGACCACTCTGCAATAGACAAATTATGCCTGGTAGTGTGAAACCATTCAAAGCCCAGGGTGAGGGCCTAGCTTGAGCATGTCTCTGGCTAGCTCTTTTAACTTACGTGAATTTGTTTCTCTTTATCTGCCTTTATGCCTCTGGGCCTTTTACTTTTTCTTTCTTCTGTGTATCTTGCTTTCACGGCTTCTCGTGTCTGGTTGGCCAGGTTTCTTGCTTCACGCATGTCCCTTGCTCTCTCTTCCTCCTTCTTGCTCTTCTCCTGCCTGCCAGTCCCACCTACCCTTAATCTGCCTAGCTATTGGCCATTCCGCTCTTTATTAGACCAATCAGGTGTCTTAGGCAGGCAAGGTGAAACAAATGCAACACATCCTTATATCATTAAACAAATGCAGTATAAACAAATGTAACACACCACTACACAGTTAAAATAACAGTCCACAGCATAAACAAATGTAACACACCTTTGCCCAGTTAAAATATTTCACAGTATCCCCAGCAATCACTAATTAAGAAAACATCCTACAAATGGATCTTATGAGGCATTCTAATTGAGTTTTCCCTTTCAGATAGCTTAGCTTATGGGAAGTTGACATAAAACTAGCCAGCATGGTGTCAAACTGCATTATAAACACTTAAATTTATACCCATATACCCATAGATTTGTGCTACATTCAGTGTTGGTTCAGAGAAGACTCCCCCCCCCACATATGTACACACTATTTTTTTTTACAGTGGACTCACAACCCATCAGACTGTGGAGAACAGGTGACTGTTGTGTGCTTGGCCCTGTACAGGATTGGTGCAGGAGAACTGTCTGTATTCTGCCAATCATATTTTAATAAAACGCTGATTGGCCAGGCAGGCAGTATAGGTGGGAAAGCCAGACAGGAAGTAGGGGTGGAGCAAAGAGACTGGGAGTATTCTGGGAAGCAGGAAGCTCCTCCGCAGTTCTGCCCAGACCACTGAAGAGGAAAGATGTAAGCTGCCCAGCTGAGAAAGGTACTGAGCCGTGTGGCTAACATAGATAAGGATAATGGGGTAGCATAAGTTATAGGAGCTAATAAGTAGCCTGACCTAATGGCCCAATCAGCTTTATAACTTATAGAGATCTCTGTGTGGTTGATTTTCTCTGGGACTTGCCGGCTGTGGAGTACTGAGCGGGACAGAAACCCCAACAAGCCGGCCCTCATGTTACATATGGCGCCCAGACGTGGAAAACTGAATCCACAGAAAGCCTGAGAAAGTTTGGGAAAGAATAGAGTAAAGCAAGTTTTCTTGGTAGCAGCAATTTCACAGGTCTGCTCTGCTTGCTAAAGGCAAGCAAGCACTCTCATCTAAGGGAGGCTTCCTGACTCAGCTTTAGCTGCAAAACCCTGCAGCTTTTTTAAGAGGTCCTGCCACAAAACACTTAAACTGTGTTGATGAAAAGCTGAATGCATGCTTTTCAGTTTTCAGCTGTAGCAGGAAAAAAGCTGCGCTGTTTTAAAATGCCAGCTTTCTGGGCTGTCCTGCCAGTGCAAACTCTGACTCTTTCAGGCAGGCAGTCCGACTAAGTGTGGTCTGTGAGCAGAATGCTGAAGCTTGCTTGCTGGCAAGGACCTTGAAACACCATAGAGTTGTGGCAGTGAACACAGCTCTAGTTGGTACCTCAGCCACGAGGCTGGAAATCTAAGTAATGGGCTGGATCTAGCTGTCAAAGCCACGGCTTTAGTCCTACTGATATTGCTTGGTAAATTAAAGACTCATGTGGTCAGAAAAAGAGAGATATACAGTAAAAAAAGATTCAAAGAGGAAGAAAACCTCTAAATGGTTTACAGCGTGTTAAAAATATATGCAGGCTAAAAGTTAAAGTTCTTAAAGTAAAGAAAGAAAGAGAGTAGTTGGATGTGGTGGTACACACCTTTAATCCCAACACTTCGGAGGCAGAGGTAAATTGAACTCTGAGACTTTAAGGGGCAGAGGTAGTTGTTTTCTGTGACTTCAAGGTGTGGTAGCATACACCTTTGAGCCCAGCACTGGGGAGGCAGAGACAGAGGATCTCTGTGAGTTCAAGGACAGCCTGGTCTACAGAGTTATTCCAGGACAAAGATATATACAGAGAACTTGTCTCAAAAAGCCAAAAGTTAAAAGTAAAATTAAAAGAAATAGAGGTTGAAATAAAGCCGCATAAAGATGGAAAATACACAGAGAATCTTGATACTGTATGCTATTATGCTCTCTTTGAATTGTTTGAATGCTGAGAAAGGAGCAACAGCTGCTAAAAGACTTTGGTTTATAAATGCTGATGAACTAATCCAAGATAGGTATTTTGAAAATACCTTGGCTTCAAAACTGAAGTCAAAAGGTACGTTACTTTGGAGAAGAGATTTTGCTTTTGTTTCCACAGAAAATGAGAGGCTCTGGATTTATTCAGAGTTAAGAAAAATCATCTTTGGCCAAGGGAGACCACCTGAGCAATCTCCGGTAGGAACAGATGGCCCAGATGTCTGAGTTCTACATCCAGAACGGATTCAAGGCGCTGCCTGAGATGATCAGGTCTCACAGGATACTCCAGTCAGGACTTGATTATAACTCTAAATTTTCTTTAGGTCCCCATAAGATCATCAGCACCACCAACCAGCAGGAAGTAGCCTGAAATACTACGCCCACATTCCCAACAAATGGACTATGGGTATTTTCCTTTGTTTTTTTTAAAAAAGAAGGGGAAGTGGTGCAGGAGAATAGTCTGTATTCTGTCAATCATATTTTAATAATTCGCTGATTGGCCAGGCAGGCAGTATAGGCGGGAAAGCCAGACAGGAAGTAGGGGTGGAGCAAAGAGACTGGGAGTATTCTGGAAAGCAGGAAGCTCCTCCCCAGTTCTGCCCAGACCACTGGAGAGGAAAGATGTAAGCTGCCCAGCTGAGAAAGGTACTGAGCCGTGTGACTAACGTAGATAAGGATAATGGGGTAACATAAGTTATAAAAGCTAATAAGTAGCCTGACCTAATGGCCCAATCAGCTTTATAACTTATAGAGATCTCTGTGTGGTTGATTTTCTCTGGGACTTGCCGGCTGTGGAGTACTGAGCGGGACAGAAACCCCAACAAGCCGGTCCTCATGTTATACAGGACGTCTATATCACCCCTTTGGAGGCTCAGGGAACACGTGGAAGTGCTGCAGAGATGTCTTCTAGATATGACACGTCCACTGCACTCAAACTCAACAGTGGCTGTGGGTACCTGCTCAATATGGAGCCTACTAACATGCCACCTGGATGGAAGAGGGGCTTGTGAGTTTCCCATTTGCTGAGAGAGCAGGTGCCAGTTCTTTCAATGGTGTTGCCCATGCTCTAGTAAATAATGCCCTACTCACGTTCATGCAAGGGACCCTATTTAACTCAGTGGGTCACACACAAAATGAATGTCATGAAAGTAGAGTTGGGTTTATGGGTAAGAACAAGATTTCAGCAGGGTGGTGGTGCTGCAGGCCTTTAATCCCAGCACTCAGGAGGCAGAGACATGAGGATCATTGTGAGTCTGAGGCCAGCCTGGTCTACAAAGCTAGTTTCAGGACAGCCAGGATCATACAGAGAAACCCTGTCTCAAAAACAAACAAACAAACAAACAACCCTCCCCCCACAAAAAACAAAAGAAAGAAAAAGAGTTCAGTTGGAGGAGAGAGGGTAACAGGGGTGTGGGAATGTTTAAAACTATGATAAATACAGGTCAAGAACAGTGTGAGCAAGTATTTTTTGGGTTCTAAATGCATCATCCACAAATGGACCACCTAGGATGAGAATTTTGAGTGGAACACAAGTTAGAACCCGCAGTTGCAAGAGAGTTCTCTGCCTACTCCTTTCCTTTGTGTGTGTGTGTGTGTGTTTACATTTTATTGTATGCATACGGGGATCTTGCACGCATGCATGTGAACTACATGTATATAGTGTGTTGGAGACCGGAAGAGTACATTGGCTCCCCTGTAACTGGAATACGGACAGTTATGAGCTACCCTGTGGGTGCTAGGAACTGAACCCATGTCTTCTGTGAAACAGCCAGTGCTCTTCACTGTTGATCTGCTATCCTTGTTTTGAAAAGTACCTCTTGGGGATGTTCATACATGTTACTGTTGTGCTCTGTCACAGGACCCCCAAACAAGACCACCACAGAGCCGGTATCCGAGGCAAACACATTGGGATTTATTGGTTACGAGTTAGCTAACTTGGACCGCAATCCAACACACAGAAGCAGTGGGTGGAGGAAAAATGGTTCCGAGCTCTCAGGGTAATGGGCTTCTAAAGGGAAAAACTACAGGTAGGGTGGCACAAGCCTTGGCATTTGGGGATCGGGTAAAAGTAGACAACTTTTGGACCTAGGGAGTTAAGTCCAGTGTTCCAATATGTGTCTCTGTCTCTATCTCCATCCATCGCCAGATGAAGGTTCTATGGTGACATGCAAAATATTCATCAGTATGGTTATGGGCCAAGGCCAGTTCAGGCACCCTCTCCTCTGCTGCCCAGGGAGCAATCTGGGGACCTCTCCTTGGGCCTGGGAACCCCTCCAGAATCAAGTCTCTTGCAAACCCTAAAATGACTCCCTTAATGTGGCTGACATGGGGGCTGACTGAGAAGCCATTGACAATGGCACTGGGTCTTGTTTCATCTGCATGTACTGGCTTTTTGGAATCCTGGTCTGTTTGGATGCTCACCTTCCTGGACCTGGAGGGAGAGGGGAGGAACTTGGACTTCCCACAGGGCAGGAAACCTTGATTGCTCTTGGGACTGGAGAGGGAGGAGGAGAGGGAATGGGGGGAGCGGGAGGGTATTGGGAGGAGGAGAGGAAGTGGAAATTCTTATAAATTAATAAATAAGTAAATTAAAAAAAAGTAGACAACTTTTGACTTCGTTGGCTGTGGTATGGGGGAATTTTAAAACAGTCAAAACAGGGCTGGAGAGATGGCTCAGGTTAAGAGCACTGACTTCTCTTCCAGAGGTCCTGAATTCAATTCCCAGCAACCACATGGTGGCTCACAACCATCAGTAATGAGATCTGGTGCCCTCTTCTGGCCTGAAGGCATACATGCAGGAAGAACCCTGTATATATAATTAATAAATAAGTCTTCTAAAAAAAAAAAAACCACAGTCAAAACAGTGGTTAATCAGGTATCTACAAGGATATTTAAAGCAAGCAGATGTACACAGATGTTGTTTGGATACCTTGGTGGGTCACTTTGACCAGGGCTGGCACAGTTTCTTGGGAATGTTTATGACTTTGCTGGACTGCATTCACCTCCCTAGTTAGGCCCTTTCTAAAATGGAGTTTGTCCTGCTCCTTCACTACAATGTGTTTTGATCACACTCACCCCCACCACTCCCTATAACTCACTTAGATTCACCTCTGTCCTTTTCAGACTTCAGATACATTTTTTTTAATAACCCGCTGAGTCCAGTTATACATGGTTATGGAACTGACCTACCAGGACCGAACCCTAAGGAAAACAGATTCTCCCTGCTCTAACAGCCATCATTTGCCAATAGCTTTTTAGATGCCTCTCCCTATGAGTTGAAAGGGGCCAGCTACATTCAAACTGCCACAGGGTGTGATGTAGACGTCCCAATTGTGACTGAGCGCTCCACAAACACATATTCTCTGCATTTTGATCAGTCGTGAGTTTCTGTATTAACTGCCATTCACCACACAAGGAAACTTCTGGTGAGGTAGGTCTGAGAGCTGTAGTAATCTAGATACCCATTTAATAAAATAATAGCAGTAGTTCAACCATGGCACCTAGAAGTTCCCCAACCATGAGTTCTTGGTCAGATTTACACGACTAAGCATACATTTTTTTTTTCCTGTAGAGTAGACCTTAAACCCAATCACAAAGCAGTTGGTTATCTCCTGACATTAATGCCACAACTGCACCCATAGACACATCTTGCTGGGCTACTCATTATTATAGCTCATAGAGTTCACAGCTGGATAAGACTGTTAAGTTTGGCATGGTGGCACATGCCTTTACTCCCAGCACTCAGGAGTTAGATGCATGAGTTTAAAACTAGCCTGCTCTATATAGCAAGCTCCGGCCCAGCGGGGGCTACCTGAGAGACCTCGATCAGAAACAAACCACCAAACAACAGCAAAAACAAACCTACCACCAACAGAAGACTTAAGTACACTCTGAACATCAAGTTTTATTTTTCTTGCTAGACTTCTTATTTCACACATTTTGGACATGGCTTCTTTTTGGTTTTTCAGAGACGATTTATCACACATCACAAAACGGCATGTAATCTGTCATAAAACTGTCTCCATGCACCCATATAATCATTGATACAGAGGATCACTACCCCTAGGATCTCCCTTCTTCCAGGGACATACAATTTCCTCACACAAACACCCTGTCTAGGATGCCTGAAGAAGCTGTGGTTTGAGAGCGTGGTGCAGTTCACCAGCACGGACAACAGAGGGCGCCCTTCTCTTAGGATGAAGAGCTCTCAACAAGGCCAAGGGCATTATGGACAATAGGTTGCATCTACTAAAACCAACAATAAGGAATTGAGCAATCACCTTGCAGCTTGAAGCTCCGTGAATACCGAGGACAAAGTCAATAAGCTGCTTCCCAACCCCCCCGTCCCAGCCGAGCTTTGGCGCGCCAAAAGTTACAGTGTGGCTCCCTGTAGGGACATGGCAACCCGGCCATAGCGGCGTTGGAAGCTGCTTGCTACTATTTATTCTAGCATTACAGTGCATGGGGTCCTGAGACTGAATTGGCTTCTCTGCTTCTCTCTGGGAAAGCTGACCCAAAGGCCAACACCTCTGTTTGGTTTAGGTGGCTGCCAAAGAGCCTGAAAAACCCGCCTGCCTCCCTTGGTGCTGCCATGAAACAGAATCTAAGAGAAAAGCGGGCAGATGCAGCCAGGACAAAGTTAAACACCCCAGGCAAAGTCTCTCTTTCTGTCCGTCCTGCCATGTGTCTTGTTGTGCCACCCTGCCCAACATCTTTGGACAAGCCCAGGTCCTGTGGCCCAGTAGCCCTTACAGAGACCACACAGGAGGTCTGGAGTCGCTGTAAACCACTGGTATGTCCTAACACAGCCCTTAGGTGCTCCTAATGTGACTGCAAGCTCTTCAGACTAGTCTACTTAGGATCCCTCCTGGATCAGACCTGGCCCACTAGCAAGGAGTCGTTTTCCCAGTGCGGTCCAGACATAACCTTGACCTCTCAGGGGATCAGTGTGCAGACAGACATGAGTCCAAAGCACGTAGAGGGGTTAAACAATGGTAAACTCGCCCTGTGAATGCTAATTTCATTACAATCTCTGGAAGGTCAAATGAAATGGGGGGAGGGAGCAGGCAGTGGTGGCACATGCCTTCAATCCCAGAACTAAGGAGACAAATGTAGGCAGATCTCTGTGAGTGTGAGGTCAGCCTGGTATTCAGAATAAGTTCCAGGATATTCAGGGCCACACAGACAAACCCTGTCTTCGAAAAACAAAACAAGCAACCCATACACTACATGGAGATAATTTTAATAACTGTATCTATTAAGTCAATTCTTGCTGAAAACTAAAAAACGAACATCCTTGGTTCCAGACTGATACTCCATGTGTGTGTGCCATGTGACCCTCAGTTATCAACGTCCTGTTGAGACATACTCTATGGAGGGGTAGGATGGTAAAGGCTGTGGCACATTAGTAGCATCTCCTAGGGAGATGGGACACTCTGCAGCCAACGACAGTTGCAGTGAAGCCAGGTGGGCAGATGGCTTCACACCATCCTGAGCTGTTTGTTTTGTGGGTTGTTACTTTTTAAATTTTATTTATTATAGTGTTCTGTCTACATGTTTGCCTGCATGCCAGAAGAGGGCGCCAGATCTCATTATAGATGGTTGTGAGGCACCCTGTGGTTGCTGGGAGTTGAACTCATGACCTCTGGAAGAGCAGCCAATGCTTTTAACCTCTGAGCCATCTCTCCAGCCCCCTTGTTTTGTGATTTTTGAGACAAGACAATAGTCTTGGAACTCTGTAGATCAGGCTGACCCTGAACTCACAGAGATCCACCTGCCTCTGCCTCCTGAGTACTGAGATTAAAGACCGGTGCCAACACCACCTGGCTCCATTCTGGCTTTTTTGGATTGGCTTTAATGAACAGCCCCAGAACTGGTGCAGACAGTATCCAGCTGATGCTGGACAGAGAAAAAGGGTGTCTTTTGTTGAGACTAAGCCATGTTCCTTCCTGCTGATAGCCCAGTCTTGGGAGGGTTGGAAGATGCTCTACTTGACCTGAGCAACCCACAGCCTTGCATCTCTCTCCTCCAACATCCAGGGATTAGTTTACCAATTCAGCTTTCCCAGTGTTGGTCTAATGACTCTGCTGAACAACACGGAGAGAACTGGGTTAACCTGAAGGGATCTGTGGTGGTTTGAAAGAAAATGGCGCCCAAGGGAGTGGCACTATTAGGAGGAGTAGCTTTGTTGGAGGAAGTGTCACTATGGAGTTGGCTTTGAGGTCTCATATATGCTCAAGATACCACTCAGTGTCTCAGATCGCTTCCTGTTGCCTAAGGTCAAGATGTAGGAATTCCAGCTCCTTCTCCAGCATATCAGCCTGCATGCTGCCATGCCCCACCATGATGACAACTAAGCTTCCGAACTGTAAGTGAGCCAACCCAATCAAATGTTCTCCTTAATAAGAGTTGCTGCGGTCACGGTATCTCTTCACAGCAATAGAAACCCTAAGACAGGGCAGGGGCCCATCTTATTTCATTGTTCAGCCTGACACTGTGAGAGCCTCCAACCCACTTCATGTATCGGTATTTCTGCCAGAGAGGGCACATCTATCACCCCCGATAGCGGTCTCCCTAACTGGCACTGACTTACTACCTGGGAGCTCCTGCTTCTCACTTAAAAGTGTTTCCCCCTCCCACCCTACATGCTTGCTTCTTCACCATCTGATGACCTGCTGACCTGCTCTGGGTCCTCACCCAATCCACCCAGTTCCAAGGTCACGCGCACTGCCACGGGGTACCATTCATCTACACTCAGTGGGCTCTGAGAGAATGGGCCCATGAGAGGTTGTTATACATTGGCGGTCACAGGTAGAAATTTCTGCCAACAAAGCAAAGGCCTTAGCATGTCAAGCAGCATCTCAAGTCTCCCCATGCTGAGTTACACCAGCTCCTTCCTGCAGACACTTCCTTTGAGTCTCCAGTTCAGGTACTCTTCATGAGCAGTCTCAGTGGTGGTCTCATGGGCGCTGAGATGTCTGGGCTGCATCTTGGCTTGGGTGCTGCCTTCATTTATTCATTTTTTGTTTTTGGTCTTTTGAGACTTGACTTGGGATGTAGCGCTGGCTGTCCTGGAACTATGAAGAGCAAGTTGGCCTTCAAAGATCCGCCAGCTGCTGCCTCCTGAGTACTGGAATCAGAGGTGTGTGCTATGACCACTGGTTCTGTAAATGGCTTTTCAACCAGGTAAAACCTGTCTAAGTTTCAGGGTAGCCTGACAAGAGCATTTCTGGTTTCTCTAATAGGTGAGCCATCCTAGTGAATTATGGGAGATGGTTTAAATAGCAAGAACAAAAAAATCTGTAAAGAACTGTGTACAGTAAAGTGCCTGTATATAATGTTAGTATTATTATTTTAAAATATTACAACAAAGCATTTGAATATTTTCTCATAAAAGAAATGGAAAATCACTAATGATTTACTAATTTAAACATATATTGTAAATATATTGAAATATCACATGTATCTCATAATATATAATTTTTACATTTTTATGTATTATAATTCTTTTTTTTTTGAGACAGGGTTTCTCTGTAGCTTTGGATTATTTTTGTTTTTCAAGACAGGGTCTCTCTGTGTAACAGCCCTTGTTATCCTGAAACTAGCTCTGAATATCAGGTTGGCCTTGAATTCACAGAGATCCACCTGCCTCTGCCTCCCGAGTGCTGGGATTAAAGACGTGCTCCACCCCAGCCCGGCTATGCATTATTTTTAAAAGAACAGACAAGACTGATAAAACTGGACAGACTGACGCCACTGTTCTTTACCTCAGTTTCCCTTTCTGTTTCATGAAGCCGAACCCGATCAGTCTCACAGCACACTGAAGCATTTGTCTAATTATTCTTTTTTTTAATATTTATTTATTTATTATGTATACAATATTCTGTCTGTGTGTATACCTGCAGGCTAGAAGAGGGCACCAGACCCCATTACAGATGGTTGTGAGCCACCATGTGGTTGCTGGGAATTGAACTCAGGACCTTTAGAAGAGCAGGCAATGCTCTTAACCTCTGAGCCATCTCTCCAGCCCCTGTCTAATTATTCTTTATCAATAAATCTCAGGAGTCAGTTAGCAGGGTAAGAACCTGAATGATCAAAAAAGCAGCGGAGAAACGAGTGACCTCCCTCCCTTCAATTCAAAAAAGGCAAGACCCTCTGCTAGTCCCGCTCTCCTACTTCCTGTGTCTCTCTGTCCTTAATTCTCCAAAACCTCTATGATTAGTTTTTGTCAGCAAGTAGCTAGCTCCACCCTCTGATTCAAAGCAAACTTTATTGGCAGTCTCAGGAGCATAAGAGTGCAATCAAAATCTCACTGAACAGCACACCACAGTGATTAGTTGAGAACCACAGGGAAGAATCTGTGCAGAACACCATGTTGTACTTGTTGAAGAAAGTTGGAGATAAACTCACTAAAAACAAAACAAACAAAAAACAGAAATTCATCTGATGTTTTCCCAGGATGGCCATGGACAGTTCTGTGGTAAGGGCAGGCTAGGAACCGGAGGTCCAGCGGCTTTCCTGAGGGGGCATTAACCAAAACACAGGCCCACACCTGACTGACCCCTGCTGTGGACGACAGGGCTTTTATCATCTGGCTAGCTGACAAAAGACCGGAGCAAAACAACCTTGAGAGCAGTGGCTCTCAACCTTCCTAACGCTGTGACCCTTTAATACAGTTCCTCACGCTGTGGTGACCCCCAACCATAAAATTATTTCGTTGCTACTTCATAACTGCAATTTTGCTACTGTTATGAATCATAATGAAACTATCTGAGTTTTCCAACTGTGAAAGCCATCCGGCCCTGCAAAGGGGTCATCACGACCCACAGGTGGAGAACCGCTGTGACAGGATACTACCAGCAAAGCTGTTGAAATAAAGATGATGTTAGGGGCAAGTGTGTGGAAGCCAGTGAGAATTCTGAAGGCTGGGACTTGATGACCACCAGATAAGATGAATACTATGTGGAACAGAAATAAAAATGACCTGTGTGGGAGGGTGGGTGGGGGATTTTGCTGACTTGGAGCACCACAGAAGAAGCTGGCCAGCTACATTCTAAATGGATCCCTCAAGGAGCGAGTGAACGGGCAAACAAGCAAGTGAGCCAGCGCGGCTTCCCTGTTCCTCATGGCTCTCTATTTCTCTTGGAGCAGTAGGATGATGTCAGGCTCAGAGTCGGTTTAGACTCAGCTACTGAGTGGCAGTGAGATGCAGACACAGCTTAAGTGCTCTGAAGACCTGAGGAGCAGCTGTTCCTGCCGTTACTTATTTGAAGATCACCCCATAATCATTCAGTCCAGGAGACCTTCCTAACTACGTACTACATCTCACAATGCACGGTGAAGAGTCAGAGGGAGGTATGTCTTGTGTATCTGTGTATGTGCTAGGTGCTGTTTTGAGTATATGCTGAGAAAATGAAATGGCACAAATCTGAGCCTGCCAGGGAATTCAGAAGGCATCTTATTGCCAGGCATGGTGGCAAATGGCTGTAATCCCAGCAGTGGGGAGGTGGGAGGCTGGAGATCAGGAGTTCAAGGCCATTCTTGGCTATGTAGAAAGTTCTGGGCCAGCCTGGGATTCAGGAGATCCTGTCTCAAAGAAACAAAAACAATTCACCTGTGGAAAAAGTGTGCTACTAGAAACGAACACGTATGAAACAATCACGCTTACAAAGCAACTTCTGCATATGAAAAAAAGCAAAGAAATTCCAAAAGCCATCTCAAAATGGCTGAGGTGAGCTTGGAAATTTTAGGAGCTTGAACTAGAAAAGACCAGGGCGATTGTCCCAGGAGGACCAAGGACGGAGAGCTTTGCTTTTGGCCAGTGCAGCCCCGTGTGACAATCTTCTCAAAGAGAAAGAGAACTTGACAAAGGCACAGTGCTCACTTTATAGTCAAACAAGGGAAGTACGATAACTTCCCACTAATTAAGAACAAGGTGCTGGGCATGGTGGTGTGTGACTTTAATCCCAGCACTCGGGAGGCAGAGGCAGGAAGATCTCTGAGTTTGAGGCCAGCCTGGTCTACAGAGTGAGTTCCAGGACAGCCAGGGCAACACAGAAAAACCCGGTCTCAAAAACAACAACAACAATAAACAAATAAAAAAGAACAAGTTTTTTTCTAGCACAAAAGGAAAGCATCATCTCTCTCTCACTGACGGCAACTACGGTATGGCATGTTTGGAACTGGCCAGGCTCACAAGACAGAAAAAGGCCCTGAGGATTTTTGTTGTTGTTGTTGTTGTTGCCCTGAGGTTTTTTTTTACAGATATTTCAGAGACACCTGGGCCATGCCTACAGTCACGCAGCAGTCTAGAGTCACAGCTTAACCCAGAACCAGAATTCTGGTGCTTAGGGCTGCAATGTAGCTCAGTGGTAGGAAGCCTGTCTAACGTGCACGAGAGCCTGAATTCTATCCCAGTACCACCCCCACACCAAAACCAAACCAAACCAAACCAACAAAACAAAAAGCCCCCCAAAACCAAAACCAAACTCCATTGTTTAAAAAGTTGCAACTCCTAAAAGATTAAAAAAAAATCTGTCACAAAATATTTTATTATTGAGCCAGGCAAGAGGTGGCACACACCGTTAATCCCAGCACTCAGGAGGCAGAGGCAGTGGATCTCTGTGAGTTTGAGGCCAGCCTGGCCTACAGAAGGAGTTCTAGCGTAGGCTCCAAAGCTACACAGAGAAACCCTGTCTTGAAAAACCAAAATGAAAATTTTTTTTTTTAGTATTGTTTTTCAGTTTCTCACCCCCCCACCTTTGAATACATGTTGGCTTCAACAAAGGTTCTATATATATCATTTTAATTTACACTTACTCCCTGAAGGTCCGCTAAAGGCAGTATAAAAAAATGGCTAAAGATGATCTATATGCACAATTAAAATCAGCCCGTAGATCAGGAGACTGATATTTAGGGGAAATGTTTTCATTGTTGCCATGGCTGGGGTGACGTCAGTAACTTGCCTGCACAGCGTGGGGACTGAGGAAGCCTGAGAACCAGAGGCCGGAGGGGAACAAAGAGCAGGGCGCTGTAATCCTGATTTATTGCATTCTGTATTACCGCGTGGGCAGGGGAGGGCCTGAGAGCAAGTTCTAAAGCTTTACTACCTGAGATTTACGTTCTGGAAAAACAATCAAGACTGCGTGACTCACACACACCTCACAAGAGATCTGGGTTTGGCTCCGATGAAAGAACTTGTACCGACCTGAAAAAGGCTACATGAGATTAGACAGAGATCAGCTAAGCACCGAGTCCCGGCGAGAGCTACGGCAGACGTTCCTTGTGAAGCCCTCACCACGGGGACAGCTCTTTCCCAGGGAGCTGCTGAGTTCCAGCCTCCTCCGAGCCTCATCCTGAGCGAGGCTCACTTCTCATCATCCCGTCCATAGTTAATAGTTTGTAAGGCCTGAGCTATGAGCGCCGCCATCTCTCTGGTGCCAGCAGCAACGACTCTACAGGACATGAGGTCAAGGGGGCCACCTGGAAAGCAGGAGCACAGACAACTGTGTTACGGGAGCTTGCACAACAGTCTTGTTCGGCAACTTCTCACAGATGTGTGCAGAGAAAAAATAGCTCACAGGCCTGAGGTAGAGTCCCAGGGCTGGGATCCAACAAGCAGCCAAGAAATGAACCTGGCTGGTGACTCTTGCTACCTACTCTGCCCTAGTGGGAATGTGGCCAAGGCTGCCCCATCTTAGCATTATGATGGTTGTGTGAAATGAGAAACCAGGTGAGACCAGGGCGTGGAAAGTCTGTATTTCACCATACGGCAGGCTGCTGTGGCTCAGCGGGATGAAGTGCTTCCCCGACTTAGTAAATCTGGGAGGACCAAGCCTGCCTACCCAAGCCGTCACAGCCGGTGATGACAAACACACAGATTCAGGTCTGGGGTGCTTGAATGGTAAAACCCAGAGTGTGAGATACTTTTTAGTATAAGACTGTCCTGTACAGGTCACTGCCAAAGGCCTGCCAACTTCGCTTTTATACACTGTGAGGAGACCCAAGCCTCTCAAAAGAAAAAAAGGACGAAGGTGGAAACCAGACTACGGAAGATCCACTTTCTGCACCCAGTAGCTAAAAGTGGGGCCACAGCATTTTCGCTGATAAACTAACATGAAAATCAAGAAGGAAAAATGAGTCTAATAAAATCTGCCAGAACTCAGGGGAGGGGGCTTTGAGGTCTGAATGGTTGGGCAGATTCGGATGGGGCTCAGATATGCTCTAAACAAGAGGACCAGCGACTGAGACTCCACAGCACAAAAGCAGCAGGGCAGAACTCCTGGGTACTGGGCTGACCCAACTCCAGGTTGCAGCTCTAGGGGAAGTATCTGCTCTGTCGACCAACTAACTGCATTGTTGGGGAGAAGACATGGAAACTGTCAGTGGTGTGTGAACGTGGAATGCTGTCACTCCTGTTACTAGCCAAGTGACCTTAACTCAGGTATGGGAAAGGCAGGACCCTCTCTGGTTGGCCACCGCTAGCCATGCACCCTGGTGTAGTCTCATCTGCAGAATCCAGAGGAAGTGGGAAAGGATCCAATGTGGTGAGGACCTTGTGTACGCTCTATTTAGTGTCACAGGCTTCTGGTAGGGAGGGTGGCCAGGGGCCGTAGAGCTTACCTGAGGTGTCTATCACAATACCACCAGCTTCTCGAATGATGACTGTGGCAGCTGCCAGGTCCCAGCAGTGAAGGCCAAACTGATAGTAGGCATCAGCGGCGCCTGAGGCCAGGTAGCAGAGCGCCAAGGTGGAGCTTCCAATCACTCGGACCCTGCAGGGAAGGGAAGGACCGATGTGGGTGAGCGAGACGGCACCTGGCATGGCATGCTCGATGCTCATCCCCTCACCCTTCGCTAGGGATTCTGCCAGCAAGCTCTGGACACAGAGTGCAGGCCTGGATAGATAAACTTTTCCACAATGGCGTTAGTGTGCCACTCAGCCTGGTCACCAGGGGCTCCTGAGTGTGAACTCTGGCCAACGCAGCCAGAGGCCTGAAGCTTACTCTACTCAACATTAGAAGGTTACATGTAGGCCTTCAAGTGGCTGGTGGTTACTCCACAGATGAAGGGGAGGCGACAATGAAGTAATTTTGGCGTAAGCACATGTAAGAATTAAATAACCAACAGACCTGGGCGGTGGTGGTGCATGCTTTTAATCCCCGCAAGTGGGAGGCAGAGGCAGGTGGATCCCTGTGAGTTCAGGGTCAGCCTGGTCTACAGAGTGAGTTCTAGGACAGTCAAAACCACACAGGGAAACCCTATCTCAAAAATCCAATAAACAATCAATAACCAACCAACCAAACCACTGTTTATCTAGCAGGTATGTCCAACCGGTGGCCATAGACCACATTTGTCTCGGTAGGAAGGTGACCCAACCTGCTTCTAAATATGATACCCTAACAGAACATCAAATGACTGAACACTGTGGTATTGTGAGAGAGAGCGGCCCCTAGGTGCACACGGCACATATAATTGGCCTCCAGTTGGTGGAACTGTTTGGAAACGATCGGGAGGTGTGGCCTTGTTGGAGGACGAATTGGCTCTGAGGTTTCAAAAGCCCACACGCCATTTCCCCAACCATCTCTCTCTGCCTTGGGATTGTTGTCTCAAGATATGAGCTCTCAGCTGCTGCTCCAGGACCATGCCTGCCTGCTGCCATGCTCCCCACCATGATGATCATGGGATTCTAAACCTCTAAAACTGTAAGACCCCAATAAAGTCTTCCATAAGTTGCCTTAGTCATAGTATCTGGTCATAGGAATAGAAACACCCCTGGTCTACAGCAAGTCCACTGAGAGATTCTTCAAGACCTCTAAGACTCATTGGTCGAGGGACCCAAGCTTAGTTACTTGGCTTTCCAGCACAGACTAGAAGGACACGGGACCCATCGTTTCCTCCGTGGATGATGGCGCCTGGTGCGCCTCTCTGGGCCTGGTGTCAGCGGCCTCCTGTCCTACCTCTCGGTGCCACCTCTTCACATCCCTTGGGAGTGTTTAGCCAAGAGCACATTTGTCTTTCAACCCACTGGCTATGGGACTGAGGACCTGTACCCATGAGCCTTGGCGTGCAGCAGCCGCTCCATGTTGCTCAGGAATACTTTCAGAGTATCGGGGTCACGTTTGGGCCCAATTTCTGTCAGAACCAAGGCCTTGGCGAGATCTGCAAGAAAGAATTTCCCGTCAACACAAACACTGAGCCTGGGTTCAGATGGCCTCATCTGGGCTCCCTCAAGAATGGCAAATTCCATGTGTCTCTTTGCTGTGATGGGCAGAGGGTGAAACTAACCTGCTCTAATTCAAACTGTCACTGCCCTGCCCTGGCTTCTGAGAAGCACTTCCCAGTCTCCTTTCAGAGACACCTTACTGTACAGAGGAGCACACGGACCTCAGGAGAACCCAGTGGCTTATAAAGACAGCCACTGTCAAGTGATCCCACACTGGCAATCTTCCACGTCTGAATTTCATTACAGATGGTTGTGAGTCACCATGTGGTTGCTGGGAATTGAACTCTGGAAGAACAGTCACTGCTCTTAACCTCTGAGCCATCTCTCCAGCCCCTCAAATACATCTTTCTATGAGGGTTTAAGAACTTCCTCTATCTTCTCTGGTCACAGGAGTGGGTCTCTTCCTATGGAGGTGACTTAGAATCCATGGTGCGATCTGGACACAGAGGGGAGGACACCTGGAAACTCACGGCTGCCTTTACTCCAGGGCCATATAAGTGCTCACACCAAGGACCCAGATTTGTGATGGGCTGACAAACATGAGCTGAAAGTTAGCTTCTGGGTCAGGAGCATGACTGAGACTCACTTTGGGGGAAGTCAGGAGCAACCTGTCCCTGTGTCACATGTGCAAACTGGTCCCCACCTCAACAGGTCCCACGGCAGGCAGGATGGAGTACACGGGGCGCTCTGGTAGAAATCACAGCGACTTCACGCCTAGGGGGAACAGCCTCTACCATGTTACTTTACTTGGCAGGCCTTGTTCTGTGAAACATACCACCAAGAAGCCTTCCCACCCTCCACATCCTCTCACTCCTGTCTATACAGGCAGGCTCTAGCTTTAGAACTACAGCAAACCAGGGGGAACTCTACACACAGCTATACAGGGGTAAGCGAAAAGAACAGAACCCCACCTCGACAGTCAATAAAAGGACACTTAAAAACCCGCCCATAGAATAGAAATGGTGTGAAAGACAGACAGCATAAAAAAAACAGCAAAAACTCAAAATTAGAGGGCACAGAGCTTGGGGGAAAAAATGGAAACGATTTCAGATCATGAACAAAAAGAACATAAACCAGAGCTAGAGGGCAGCCCTGGGGCTAAACTTCCTGCTCTTGCAGAGGACCAGAGTTTGGTTCCCAGCACCCACACTGGATGGCTCAAACCACTTGTTACTCCAGCTTCAGGAGACTAGACGCCCTCTTCTGGATCAGGAAGGCATCTGCTTGTAACAGATTCGTGAGGAAAGGGACACCAATTCCCTATAATAAATGCCCCAAGGGGCTGGAGAGATGGCTCAGCAGTTAAGAGCATTGCCTGCTCTTCCAAAGGTTCTGAGTTCAATTCCTGGCAACCACATGTTGGCTCACAACCATCTGTAATGAAGTCTGGTGTCCTCTTCTGGTCTGCAGACAGAATATTGTATACATAATAAATAAATAAATATTAAAAAAAAATAGATGCCCCAAGACAGAACGCAAAGTACCTGTGTTAAGAAAAAAAATACTAACAATTACAATTCAAGAATACTTTTTTTCTGAAGTAAAAAGAGGTGAAATATTCAAAGAACCATGTCACCAGGAAAACAGACTCAGCTCTGAAGTCTACTTCAAAAAAAATTACTGTAGTCTAGAGACGAAACAAACAAAAAACACCCCACAAAACCCCTTTTAAATGAACAAAACACTAAAAAGGTACCCCTAGGAAGAAAACCAAAGTACCTTACAAGAAGAAGAAAATTAAACTGTCACCAGGTATGATGGCACTTCTGTAACCTCAGCATTCAGAAGGGAGAGGCAGGAAGGCGGGGTTTCAGGCCAGACTAGGTTGCACAGTGGGATCCTGCCTTAAAAATAAATCCATTTTTGAACTATTCACTTTCACCAACACGCTCTGCGTCGGCACACAAGGGGGACATTTTAGACATTCGACACCGTAGAGGCGAATCTACTTGCCTTGGATCTTACTGCTAGAAAAACAAACTTACAAGTAAAAGGCCCATGATTAGCTGCACTGAACACAAGGAAGTCCGATGACCCTGTTCTCATGAACCCGCCCTGAGGGGTCAACTAGGCTTCTACTCTCAAAGTGTGGCTCCCATGGCTTCCCACCGGCTGCTCCATTAGCATCGCCAGTTAAGTCGGGGTAAGGCTGTCCTCTTCGCTAGGCTGCCTGGTGCACTCAGCTGCCAGCAGCAAACACGGGAGGTGGGGGTCCCCAAAGTCGCCCACAGCCTCCCCATCCCAGCTGGCGCTATTAGACATGGAGTTCTCCTGTCACACACAGTAGAACAGCCAGTGTCCTTCACAGTCATGAAGCTGTGAACGTTAGCAAATGCATTAAATCTTGAACTATAAGATTTTTCTTTGGAAGTAAACTTTACAGTAAGGAGGCAAGCAGCCTGAGGATTTTTTTTTTTAAAGATTAAAAAAAAACCCCACATTTTTATTTCATTTGCATTGGGGTTTTGCCTCCATGTATGTCTGTATGAGGGCACTGGATCCCCTAGAACTGGGAGCTGTGAGCTGCCATGTGGGTGCTGGGAACTGAACCTGGGTCCTCTGGAAGAACACTCAGAGCTCTTAACCACTGAGCTATCTTCCTAGTTCCCATAAAGACATGGTTTAATTTTTCTTCCTTCCTTCCTTCCTTCTTTCTTTTCTTCTTCTTCTTTTTTCTTTTTGGTTTCTTGAGACAGGATTTTTCTGTGTGTCTCTGGCTGTCTGGAAATTCACTTTGTAGACCATGCTGTTCTCGAACTCAGAGATCTGTCCTGCCTCTGTCTCCCTAGAGCTGGGATCAAAGGTGTGCGCCTCCAAGCCCAGCTATCAGAAGATTTTGATAAACTAAAATTATTATGACTTGAGTATTTGGAAGTGAAAAAGAAAAAGTGAAAGTACCAATGGTCAACAACATCAGGTTAAATCCAAGTGGAGCTTAGCATCTGGGAGAGCTTGTGTCGGGCGTGGTAGTACATGCCTGTGATCCAGCATGGAGGAGGGAGAGGTGGAAGGGCTGCTGGCAGGTCTGGCCTTCATCAGGAGAGCCCATTTCAAACATCAAAACAAAAGACAACTTTGGAAAACTTGCATCTTTCCCAAGAGCTAAAGACTTCAGACCTCCTGTTCCACCTCCCAAGCGCTGGATTACAGGCATACACTACCACATCTCTGCTACTAACAATCACAGCTTAAAAAAAAAAAAGGATAGATTCTCTCTATTACATAGCTCTGGTAGTCCTGCAATTTGTCCTGCAAACCAGGATGGCCTTGAACTTACAGAGATCCAACTCTTTCTGCCCCACCTCCCCCACATTCCCTAAGAACTGGGATTAAAGTCCTCTAAAATCATGCCCAACGCACTCTATCTTCCACCTGAAGCTGTTTTTGAGCATGCCAGCTTGGGTTCTGAGAGGTTACCTGACTTGCTCCAGGCATAGCCTCAGGGGTCGTTGGCCTATGTACTGCCCAGAACATTCTGACATCCCTGCCAGAGCTGAGAATGGCACACTGGACGTGTAGTCACAAACGTGCTTTGCCGAGGTGAGGGCACAGTGTGGCGGTGGCAGAAGGGAGGTGAGTGACCAGTGGGGACAGAAGTTTTAGGGACAGGCTTCTTTCTACCCAGTAATGTGGAAGCCAGCCCAAGTCTCCCCTTTGCGGGGTTAGGAGGTACCCGAGCAGAGGTGGGTGGGTCTCTCAGAGCCTGCAGTCAGCACCGGACGAACTGTGAAGGCAGCCAACCAGGAAGTGGGTGTGTGAATAGTTCAGTGTCATATCAAATGAAATCTGGAGCAAAGTTCACCCAGGCATGTTTAATGATCAGCTTCCTCGCCCTGCATTTCCCAGCTAGGCTTGGACGGATGCCTTTTGCCAGCATGGCTGGAACTAAAACCACTCCAGAGCCAAACTAAATACTGGCAGAAGGAGAAATGGGGCAGGTACTCTTTCTGGCCCACTGACTGGCCAATCGTCCTGAAGGGATGCAACAGGCTCTCTGTGAGTTCCACTCCCTTTGCTCTGGTCCACGCACGCTCTCCCAGCCTCTCTCCCCAAAGGCCTATGAGCACAATCACACACAGCGCCTTCACGCAGCCAGTCAGTCAGCTCCTCACAGGCAGGCTCGTGCGGCCCCTGATGGTAACGCGGCTGGTCAGGGATACCAGCGTTAACTAGGGAGGATGAAGCAGTGGGGAAATAGAGAAACAGTGACATGGGAAGGAACTGCTAAGATAAACCAGCAACGGGCACAGGGAAGAGGCCGTGAAAGGCGGCAGACAGGCTGGGAGCCAAGTGCTGTCATCTTGGGACCGATGCCAGGATCAGCAAACAGAAAGCAGAGACTGACTTTGGGGCTCTTTATGATATACAGCCTCTGACACTCAGACAGACAAGAGCCGAGGCCGTGATTGCTGCCCATGTCCTGTCCTGAGCTGCAGAGCAAACTAGGGCATGCCAGGCAGATACTCCACCACCAGCTTCATCCTGAGCTCTCGTTGCCTTTCCAGACTCAATTACGTGTTCGTGCAGGGGTTTTAAAGTCTACCTCTCCCACAGCTGTTTCTCTTCTAGGCTCCTTTTTTTTCTTCTCTGAATCTGCACACTGCCAGGTCTCCACCTCACCAACATACATGAAAATCCTGGCATTTCTCTGTTGCCCATCCTACCTATCCTATAGGCAAAAAAGATACTAGTTTAGTCACTGTGGGACAAAAGGGAGGACGGAGAGCCCCCGCTGGCACACTGTTAATGGCGGGCAGTTCCCACGGTTTAGCTCCCACAAGCGAACAATGTCCTTGAGCCTCTCCATGGACAGCCACAATCTTGGTGGTAGGCCCGAGGCACGTGCAAACACTGCCTCTCTACACAGCTCATCCCCACCACGCTCACCCTTCTAACACCCAGGTCAGAGAGCAAATGTGAATGGCTGTGGCCATGGGTACCGCTGAGCTGTGCCCGGATGCTCTGCTGGTCCTCTTGGCTACTCTCTTAGTCCCACCAGAACAAACTGTAACCAGTAATTGCCACT